>NC_041731.1:118729791-119929791 GCF_004115215.2 Ornithorhynchus anatinus | reverse complement strand
GTGCGACACAGTCTGTAATCCCACGTGGCTCTCACAGACTAAGTAGTTGGGAGAACAGGGGCTGACTTCCCATTTTACAGATGAGGAAAGTGAGGCACGGCGAAGTTAACTGACCGGCCCACGGTGATAGATCAGGCTAGAGGTGGAGGAGGGATTAGCATCCAGATCCTCTGACTCTCAGATCTGGGCTTCGTCCAGCAAACTAAGCTGATGGCTTCTCCCCTCTTCCCCATCTTCCTCCTCAACCTTCACTTAGGGAGCGCTTACTCTCTGCAGAGCGCTCTGTACTTTGTGCTTGGGAAAGTACACTGCAACTATGTTGGTAGACGCACTACCCGCGAAGAGTTTACAGTCTACAAGGGGAGAAAGACGAAATAAATTGTACTTTCCAAGCGCTCAGTACAATGCTCGGCACACATTAAGCGCTCAGTAAATACAATTGAATGCATGAATGAATGAATGAATGAAATTACAGGTAGGGAGAATAGCACAGCCTAAGGATAGGGGGATTGTCTCTATCTGTTGCTGAATTGTACTATCCAAGCACTTAATACAGTGCTCTGCACACAGTAAGCACTCAATAAATATGATTGAATGAATAAGGCTATTCACATAATTACTGTGGAGTTGGGGTGAGTATTAAAGTGCTTAAGGGGTTCACGGGCAAGAGCACAGTCAATTCTGGGGGCGTGGAGGGCCAACAGGGGAAATAAGAGCTTTGTCGGGGAAGGGTTCTTGGAGAAGATGTGATTTTAGGAGGGTTTTGAAGGTGGGAGAGCAGTAGACTGTCAGATTTGAAGTGGAAAGGAGATTCAAGCCAGAGGGTGGATACGGAGAAGGGTTGGTAGTGAGGTAAGGTAGGAGGGGTCCAGGTGATTGAATCCCTTAAAGTTGAAAAATGATCTGGGCTGCAGAGTGAAGTATGAACGGGATAAGGTAGAAATAGGATGGAGGGAGGTCAGCGAAGAGGTTAATGAAGTAGTCAAGGCAGGGAATGATAAGTGCTTGGTTTAGTATGGTAGCGGCTTGGATGGAGAAGAAAGGGCAGATTGTAGAGATTTTGTGAGGGTAAAATTAACCGGATTACATGACATCGAATATGTGGCTGAATGAAAGAGATGAGCTGAGGATTACACAAGGTTATGGGTTTGTGAGACAGAGAGGCTGGTGGTGCTTTCTACAGTGATAGGAAATGTTGGTATTTGTTAAGTGCTTACTATGTGCAGAGCACTGTTCTAAGCGCTGGGATAGACACGGGGTAATCAGGTTGTCCCACGTGAGACTCACGGTCTTAATCTCCATTTTACAGATGAGGGCACTGAGGCACAGAGAAGTTGTGACTCGCCCACAGTCACACAGCTGACAACCGGCGGAGTCGGGATTCGAACCCATGACCTCCGACTCCCAAGCCCGGGCTCTTTCCACTGAGCCATGCTGCTAAGTCAAGGGAGGACAGGGCTTTTGTGAGGGAAGATAAGGAGTTCTGTTTTGGACATGTTCTCTCCTTCTTTTCCTCCCCCTCCTCCCTTCCAGCCCCTTTCCCCCACTCCCTCCTCTTCCTTCTCTACCTCTCTCCTTTTTTATGGTATTTGTTAAGAATATTCTATGTGCCAGGCACTGTATTAAGCACTAAGCTAGACACAACTTTATCAGTCCCCATCCCACATAGGCTCCCCCAGTCTAAACTGGGGAAGGAGAATTTAATTCCCATTTTACTACTGACTCAAGGAGAAGTTAAGTGACTTGCCCAAGGTCACCCAGTAGGCAAGTTGGAGAGATGGAATTAGAACCCAGGCCCTCTGACTCCCAGGCCCGTGCTCTTTCCACTAAGCTATGCTTCTCCCTTCCCCTTCTTCCCTGGGGGAGGGAAACCTAATCCCCTGGTCCTTCACTCCACCTTCTCCCCCCCATGAATGGTTTACGAGCAACAACTCAACCTCCAACCCCCCTCCTACTCCCTTTGGCCAGGGGAATCTGTCACCCATCACACGGGGACAGATTTGAGGATCGGCACAGCCAGAGGGGAAGACCAGAGTCAGAAAGGCTGAGCCATGCAACATTTATTCTGCATGGCAAATTGAACTTCCCTTTAGGGAGGAATACACTTATTTTAGTTATTCACATGCGGCAAATTGAACATCCCTCTTGGGAGGAATACACTTATGTGTTACTCACATGTGGTGAAGCAACTAGACCCCGACCGCGAACACTTCCCACTCGCGAGGAATTCACTTATGCGCTACTTGCAAATGGTAAAGTACCAGGCTCCCACCCACGAAAGCTTCCTTTTTGGGAGGAATTCACTTATGCCTTTTCACGCATGTGGTGAAACACCCTAGCTTCCAACTCCCCCAGTGCTCAGTGGGACACTCACCTGTCCCAAAGCCCCTCACTTAATGCAGACAGAGCATGAATCCCACGCTCTGGGCAGAGTTGACAGAACCTGTTCTTCCGGGCCATCTGGGTTTCCGGTTTCTGCTTGTCCAATCTCATCCCTCTCTCCCCTCCATTCCATATATAATAATTGCGGTATTTATTAAGTGCTTGCTGTGTGCCAGGCACTCTACTAAGCTCTGGGGTGGATACAAGCAAATCAGGTTGGACACAGTCCCTGACCCACTTGGGGTTCACGGTCTCAATACCTATTTTACGGTTGAGGTAACTGAGGCACGGAGACGTGAAGAGACCTCCCCAAGGGGCCTGGGAGTCAGAAGGTGATGGGTTCTAATCTGGGCTCTGCTACCTGCTGCTGTGTGACCTTGGGCAAGTCATTCCACTTGTCTATGCCTGTTACCCCCTCTATAAAATGGGGATTGAGACTGTGAGCCCTACATGGGATAGGGAGAGAAGCAGCGTGGCTCAGTGGAAAGAGCACGGGCTTTGGAGTCAGGGCTCATGAGTTCGAATCCCAGCTCTGCCACTTGTCGGCTGTGTGACTGTGGGCAAGTCACTTAACTTCTCTGGGCCTCAATTCCCTCATCTGTAAAATGGGGATTAAGACTGTGAGCCCCACGTGGGACAACCTGATTCCCCTATGTCTACCCCAGCGCTTAGAACAGTGCTCGGCGCATAGTAAGCGCTTAACAAATACCAACATTATTATTAATATTAACCCAATTTGCTTGTCTCTATCCCAGCACTTGGTACTGTACCTGGCACAGAGTAGGTGCTTAACAAATACCATAATTATTATCATTATTTGGTTGGCACGGGGATGAGGGACACCTTCTATATTCCTGGCCTGGGATGTCTATCTAGCAGTTTGGCTATGGGGGTGATGTCCTCTTTGCCAGCTCGAGCAGTCACGAGATAGTGTTTGACCTTGAGATGCTCCAGTTCACCTTGGAACAGGATCCTCCCCTACTCACCCCAATCTTCTCCATCCCCCTCCGTGCCCCCGCACCAGCCTGTATCAACCCATGCCAGCTGGTGCCAGCCCTTCAGGGAGTGGGAGTGGAATGGGGGTTAGGGGGATTCGGGTTTCTCCACGGATGGGAGAGTGGGCCCGGACAAGGTTACTGACCAGACTTGGAGGAGGAAGAGTAGGAGGAGGAGATGGTGGACAGGAGGGGAGGTAGAGAAATGGAGAGGAAGTTGAAGGGGGAGAAGGGGGTGAGAAGAAAAGAGAAGGAGGAGGTGAGCAAGGGGCAGAGGAGAGGAGGAGGTGAGTCCGGTCCATACTTCATTCTGCTGTATAGCTCTTTTTTCTTCAAAAACATTCAATCCATATTTTCCCCAATCCTCAAGAACCTCCAATGGTTGCCCATCTATGTCCGCATCAAAAAGAAACCACTTACCGTTAGCTTTAAAGCACTTAATCACCTTGCCCCCTCCTACCTCACCTCACTACTCTCCTGCTACAACCCTACCAGCACATTTCGTTCCACTAATGCCAACCTACTCACTGTACCTTGATCTCACCTATCTTGACGACAACTTCTCTGCCATGTCCTGCCTCTGGCCTGGATTGCCAACCTCCTCATATTTAACAGACTATCACTCTCTCCCTCATCTCAGGGTTGCACCTGGAGAGTTTCCAGTACTCTACCAGTCATGACTACAGGAGGGAGAGTCAAGCAGAGGCCTACCTGTTCCATTCCTAGCGTGGGCAGTGGCTAGAGAGTGGAAGGCAATCTGCCAGAAGTCAAAACTCACCTGTGTTAGGTAGCAACAGCATGAGAGAGAGTCAACGGCAGAGACTCATTTACTGCGCAGAAGGAGGCAGTGGTAAGCCACTTCCGTATTTTTACCAAGAAAACTCTATGGATACATTGCCAGAACGATTGCAGATGGAAGTAAATGTTCTGGGAGAGATGTGTCTATGGCGTCGCTATGGGTCGGACACAACTTGACAGCATAAGACAACAGTAATCACACTCTGCACTTTCAAAGCCTTATTGAAAGCACGTCTCCTCCAAGAGGCCTTCTCTGATGAGACCCTCATTTCCTCTTTTCCCACTCTCTTCTGTGTCACCCTTCTACTTGGATTTGCACCCTTTATTCACCATTCCCTCAGCCCCACAGCACTTATGTACATATCCGTAATTAATTTTACATTAATGTCCGTCACCCCCTCTAGACTGTAATCTCCTTGTGGGTTGGAAACAAGTCTACCAACTCTGTTATACTGTTCTCTTCTAAGTGCTAGTAGAGTGCTCTGCACAAAGTAAAGGCTCAATAAATTTGACTGATTAATTAACTGATTAGAGAAGGAGGCCTGTTGTACCTTTTGTGGGCCCTTAATGGCCCTTTAGAGAGCTCCAGCCATGGAAGCCCCTTTCCTTGCAAGGGTCTTCGGAGCCGACCCACAGGTAGCCCCAGATTCCACCTGGATTAGGGAGCGGGAGTGGACAAAAAAGTAGACAAGGCTGCTTTGCTCCTGAGGAGCCTGCGGGCCCCTCTCCTTGTTCCCGGGTTGATCACAGACAATAAAAATAATAATAACAACAATGGTACTTGTTAAGCATTTATTATGTGCCAAGCACTCTTCTAAGCTCTGGGGTAGATACAAGTTAATCAGGTTGGACATAGTCCCTGTCCCACAGTGGGCTCACACTTTTAAAGCCCATTTTACAGAAGAGGGAACTGAGGCCCAGAGAAGTTAAGTGATTTGCCCAAGGTCACATAGCAGACAAGGTCCGCAGGGATCGCCAGCGCACTCTCTTCCCCCTCTACCCTTCCCTCCCCGAATCCCCCCGTGTCCCCTCCCACTCCATCCAGTAGCCCCTCAATACCACCAGCTCACCGTTTCCCCGAGCGCCCTCCTCTCCCCAGCACCTCCCTCCATAGAGACGAGACTCCCGAGACGGGGTCAAGGGGTCTGCACAGAGCCTCCCGAAGTCCAGGTCGATGGGCAACCAACAGAAGGATTCTGGAGTTTCCTGTCCCTTCTCTGGGAACAGGAGATGAAGAGGCGTACTGGGGTGCCCTGAAGTTTCTTAGCACCGACAGATCATCTCTTCCCTGTACAGCTTTCAGGGGGAACAGGTAGCAAAACCCCTCCTCCCCAAGCCACCAGTTCCCCGGAGCAGCTGATCCTCTTGTCTCTTTTCTCAAATAAGGCAAAAGAAGCAGCGTGGTCTAGAGGATAGAGCACGGACCTGGAAGTCAGAAGGACTTAGGTTTTCATCCTGGCTCTGCCACCTGTCTGCTGTGTGACCTTGGGCAAGTCGCTTCGTGTCTCGGAGCCTCAGTTACCTCATCTCTAAAATGACGTGGGACACGTGGGACATGGACTGTGGCCAACCTGATTAACGTGTATCTATCCCAGCACTTAGTACTGTTCCTGGCAGATAAGCGTTTAACAAATACCATTAAAGAAAACAAAAAAAAGAAAGGGCCAGACCTGCAGGAAACAAACATCAAGGCAGCCAGAGCAGAAGGTGAGGAAGCGTATGCTAGACAGGAAGAAATACATTTTTATGATTAGGAGAGTGTCAGCTCTGTCAGTCATTCTCTCCTCAACCCTAACTCTGCTCCCACACTTGCCTTTTTTTTTATCATCCAAGAAGCAGAATTTTAGAATAGCAAAGTGAACTGTCTCTTTCCTCTCTTTGTTTTGCCTTTTGGCCTGGCTCCATTTAAGACGGTGATCCAATCCTGCCTGAGGCAGAACAAATCAGAAGACGGAATTCCAAACTCAACTTTAAACATTTTCATAAGGCTGTACTCTGGAGTGGATTTATGTGGCCAGGCCGGGTTCAAGAACCTGTTTCAGGCTCCATTTGTGAATGAGCATCAAGGGATAGAGAGAGATGCTTTTCCATTCACATGGAAATAGAGTTACCACAGAAGCATAACAGTGGAGTGTTTATATGATATATGACCAGCCATTTGGCTTGCCAATGATAAATGTCCTGAGTCCATGATTAAACTTGAGTAGCATTCACTGTATCGAGCTAGATAAAAAACTATTCTAAAATCTAATAACTTTAATTCATTCATTCATTAATTTAAAGTAGCCGATTAATTTCCCATTACAATTATGTTTCTTACTACAACCCAGCCTGCACACTTCTCTTCTCTGATGCCAACCTTCTCATTGTAACTCTTTCTCATCTAATCTCGCCACTAACCTCCCGCCCACATCCTGGCTCTGGCCTTAAATGCCCTCCTTCATATCTGGCCTATGATCACTCTGCCCTCCTTGAGAGCCTTACTGAAGGCACATCTCCTCCAAGAGACTGTGATTAAGCCCTCATTTCCTCTTCTCCCACTCCCTTCTACCTTACCCTTATACTTGGATTTGCACCCTTTGTTAACCCCTCCCTCAACCCCACAGCACTTCTGTACAAATCTGTAATTATTCATTTATTTACATTAATGTCTGTCTCTCCCTCTAGACTGCAAGCCCATTGTGCTTAGTACGGTGCTCTGCATGCAGTAAGTGCTCAATACATACAATAAATACGATATAACTTGCATAGACTATATTTAGTGTTAAACCCCCCAGTCCAGAGCAGTCGAAGCGTCTTGGTCTTTTTCAAAATATCTTTGCAAAATTATGATATTTAAACTTGCCTTTAGCTTCATAATGAAATCACCCATGCAAATGTGCATGACCCTTACACTGGAAAGAGATAAAGGACAAGAAAATATTAGTGTATGTAGGTCAGTGGGTTTCATCAGAATGAAAGCACCTAGACAGCAAAGTTGTTGTATTAAATTCTATGTGGTGCCCTGCCAGTGAATGAGCTCAATAAACATTGTTTTGAATCTGATTACAGATGTATCCGGGGCTGCTTACAGTCTGCCTATTTTATTCACATGATGATGTTGAAAGGAGTCGGTGCCAAAGAAGAAGCTGACAATTCTCCAATAGGGCTACCAAAGGAATAGAAAACCATGGCTTAATGGCCCCCAAGGGAGAGGTGAAGCAGCCTCCTTACCTACGTCTTCACAGTGCTAAAAAAAAAAATCTCTGGCACTCACTTCACAGATGCACACAAGGATTCAGCTTCAAAGAGGCGCAGGCAAGACATCTCCAGAAGCAGGTTTTATTTCTTTTTTCTGTCCAACAATCTCAAAGCAATGCAATAAATTGTAGAGTGGATTGGTTAAGGAAAAGTTATAGGTCGTCATCATGGTCCATCACACAGTGGTTTTCATTCATTCATTCAGTCTTATTTATTGAATGCTTAGTGTGTGCAGAGCACTGTACTAAGTTCTTGGGTGAGTGCAGTACTACAAGAGACATATTCCTTGCCCACAACAAGCCTACAGTCTGGAAGGGCAGATGGACATTAATATAAATAAATAAATTACAGATATGTACATAAGTTCTGTAAGGTTGGGAGCGGGGATGAATAAGGGGAGCAAATCAGGGTAATGCAGAAGGGATAGGGAGAAGAGAAAAGGGGGGCTTAGTTTTACTGTTTGCAGAACGCTGTACTAAGCATTTGGGAGAGTACACTACAACAGAGTTGGTAGACATATTCCCTTGATCACAAGGAGCTTATGATCGAGAAGAAGCGTGGCTCAGTGGAAAGAGCCCGGGCTTCGGAGTCAGAGATCATGGGTTCGAATCCCGCTCTGCCATTTGTCAGTTGTGTGACTGTGGGCAAGTCACTTAACTTCTCTGGGCCTCAGTTACCTCATCTGTAAAATGGAGATTAACTGTGAGCCTCACGTGGGACAACCTGACTACTCTGTATCTACTCCAGCGCTTTGAACAGTGCTCTGCACATAGTAAGCGCTTAACAATACCAACATTAGTATTATTATTATTATTAGAGGAAGAGCTCACAGCCTAGAGGAGGAACTCTAGATCATCCAAGATCACTAGGCAGCATCAGTGGTACTGGTTTGAAGCTAAAGAATAAATGAGAGCTGAGGGCTGAGATCCCAACCGTGTGGAAGATGTAAGAGCTGTCATTGGCAATAGGCTATTCCTGATCTCTCTCTTTCCCCAGTCTGGAGAAAATGTAGTAAGAATATCATCTCAGTGTATCCATACTGAGCTTTTATTCTGTCAAACCTAATATCCTTTCCCACATATTATTTGTCCTTACAACATCCTGGTGAGCTGTAAGGGGGAGATTGAGATAATGAGATTCAGGAAGAGTGAGTGACTGAGCCAAGATCACACAATAGGTGAAGTGGCAGAACTGGAGATAAACACAGATCGTCTAACTAGGAACAAGGGAGGGAGGAGAAGGAGGAAAAAGAAAATGATATGCCGTGACAGTACAGGTTACTTTAATTTTACAACTCAAGGATGAAAATGTTAATTATGTTTTGGTAGCCTAGCATGAAGTTAAATTGAATTTGGGATCACTATCATATGAATTCAGAGCACTCTCAGTGCTGCATAACTTGAAATGGATATTCAAAATAAATCAAGAAAAATCCACTCCTCTACCCCCCCCAAAATCTAATAACATTAATTTAGTTTAAATAATGAGCTACCACACTGGTAAAGAATTAAGACCTAACCTGAAGCATGGTCTACATCAGTGCATTTGAGAGATAAAAGGCAGTAAAGAAGAAAAATAGTGGTGAATAGTAGGATGAATAGTGAATTTTTCCCCAAAACAAACCAATAAAGTAAAACGTTAGGTCTTGGTTCCACAGCTATCTATATTCTTCATGATACTCCAGGGGGAAATCTTGGTTTTCAAGGCAGAACAAAGTAGCAGCCCTAACATTAAATATCATCCTATAAATCCCTTTCTGGCCTACAAATTAGTTATATTACAGTTGGTGAAATAAAGAAACATTCTGCCTAGAATAACTTTCCACAATTTCTCTCTCTCTCTCCTTGTGTGTGTGCATTTGTGGCTGAAAAGATTAATGAACTATTGCCATTCTAGTGTGTATTATTTGCCAATTAGCCTTATTTTTCTTCCATTAAAGTTTGTCTTAATATAGGAACTTATCAGATTGATCACTAGTTGAAGCAGCTCAGTTATGTCTCCTCCAACATCATCACAAACTGATCATCAAAAAATTATATTTTTCATATGTTTCTTTGCTCTATAAAATTGGAAATAGTAATAATAAGTATGTTATTTGTTAAGGACTTACTAAGTGCAAGGCACTGTACTGAGAAGCAGCAGCCTTAGTGGAAAAAGCACGGGCTTGGGGGTCAGAGGTCATGGGATCTATTTCAGGTTCCACCACTTGTCAGCTGTGTGACTTTGGGAAAGTCACTTAACTTCTCTTTGCCTAGTTATTTCATCTGCAAAATGGAGATTAAGACTGTGAGCCCCATGAGGGACAATCCGATTACCTTACATCTACCCCAGCGCTTAGAATAGTGCTTGGCACAAAGTAAGGGCTTACCAAATACCATCAATATTATTATTATTACTGAGTGCTGGGGTGTATTATTTTTAAAAATTTCCTATTTGTGTTGATACCTGACATCGTTCTGACAAGAAATCTCCTTATCATGATTAAAAAGATACATTCATATGAGTAGCAAGTAAAGATCAAATTTTATTGGATTCCATTAGCCAGTAAATGATGATTTAAACCCACTAATATTTATCTGAGCATTTAAAATGTGCTTAGAATGAGAAGCACGAGGGCCTGAGACACTCGGGCATCATTCAGGTGGGGTTCTTGACTCCGAACTGGTTTATAATTTAAAGGAGAAAAGGGGAGTAGGGATTTTTATGAGTTTCCTTTGGTGCTTTGGTAATGATGCTGACAGCGAGATTGTATCAGTCCCAGAAAATTGTATCGGTCCCAGAAAATCCCTTGGCCACAGGCCCAGAATACTCATGACAATACAGTTACCTACCTATTCTAGCTCCTTGCCCTTGAGCATTGTTCAGACACTAATGGTTGAGAGGGAAAAGACTTGTCCTTCATCCAGCAGGACATAATAATACTAATGGTGGTATTTGTTAAGCACTTACTATGTGCCAAGCACTGTTCTAAGCACTGGGGGGATACAAGGTGAACAGGTTGTCCCACGTGGGGCTCACAGTTTTAATCCCCATTTTACAGATGAGGTAGCTGAGCCACAGAGAAGTTAAGTGACTTGCTCAAAGTCACACAGTTGGCAAGCGGCGGAGGCGGGATTAGAACCCATGACCTCTGACTCCCAAGCCCGGGTTCTTGCCACTGAGCCACGCTGACATGCGCTTGAAGTATTTTTGCAGTAGGAGTGATCGCTCTGAGCCATCCACACTCTCTTGCCCAGTTTTCCTGTGCTCAGTGTCCCACATTGTGAGACTAACAGGGATAATGAGTAGAGTGTGTGGTGGTGGAGTCCATGGTGTCCTCACCCATTTTACAAGCCAGCAGGACTGGATGATCTCTTCTACTTTCTTAGGAAATTCCACTCGCTTATAAGCTCCTTGGGGACAGGGACCATGTCTAATTACTCTATTGAACTCTTCCAATATTCCAATATCTTTGACTGAAACGGGAGGAAAGATAAAACAAGAAAAGATGAAGAGAAGAACCAAAAAAATAGAATTGTCCTTCATACAGCTAAACAGATTAGAGCTAGACATGACAGGGCAAATTCAGGTAAGGGTGGTTGTTTCAGGAAGCAATGCAACATAATAATAAGAATATTTGTTAAGTGTGAGCTACGTGCTCTGGGTCAGTTCTACCTTTACAACATCTCTAGAATCTACCCTTTCCTCTCCTCGGCCACAATGATCCAATAATTTATATCCCTCCTCAATTACTGCATCAGCCTCCTCGCTGGCTCCCTGACTCCTAACCCTCCACTCTCCAGACCACGTTTCACTTTTCTGCTTGGATCATTTTTCAAAAAATAATTTCAACCCACATATCCCCTTTCCTCACAACCCTCTAATGGTTGCCAATTCACCTGTACGTCAAACGGAAACTCCTTACCTCATACTTCAAGGCACTCAATCAGCTTGCCCCCGCCAACCTTACCTTGCTGATCTCCTGCTACAGGCAGCCTGTACCCTTCACCCCTCTAAAGCCAACCTACGCACTGTACCCTGGTCTCATCTAAGCACTTGATATTCACCCAACTCTCAGCCTCACACATATATCCTTATTCCCTGCCATTTTCTCTATCTGTAAATTATTTTAATCAATCAATAAATCTTAATTATTGAGTACTTAGAGTGTGTGTTGAGCACTGTACTAAGCACTTGGGAGAGTACAATATAACAATATGGAGAGGTAGACATGTTCCCTGTTCACAACAGGCTTATAATCTAGAGGGGGAGACAGATGTTAATATAAGTGAACAAATTATGGATAAGTATGTAAGTGCTATGGGGCTGAGGGAGGAGTGAGTAAAGGGAGCAAATTCAAATGCAAGGGTGACCCAGAAGGGAGTGGGAGAACAAAAAACGAGGGCTTAGAGAAGGCCTCTCAGAAGAGATGTGCTTGCAATAAACGACCTTTGGACATTTGGTATTCTCCCCACTCCCAACCCCAAACAAGTTATATACAAATCATTACTCAGTTATTCATATTAATGTCTGTCTCTCCATCTAGACTGTAAGCTCATTGTGGGCAGGAAACAAGTCTGCTAATTCTCTTGTATTGTACTCCTCCAAGCACTTAGTACACTACTCTGCACATAGTAAGCACTCAATGAATATGATTGTTTGAATAAGGCTATGAAAGCAGGGAGAGTAACTGTTAGATACGAAGGAGGAAATTCCAGGCCAGAAGCAGGATGTGGGTGAGAAATTCGCAGCAAGATAGACAAGATCAAGGTACAGTGAGTAAGTTGGCATTAGAAGAGTGCAGAGTATGGTCTGGGTCGTAGAGCAGCTAGGTAGGGTAGAAGCGGGCAAGGTGATTTAATGCTTTAAAGCCGATGGAAAGGACTGTCTGATGCGGAGGTGGATGGGCAACTATGGAGGTTCTGGAGAAGAGGGGAAACATGGCCTGAATGTTTTTGTAGAAAAATAATCTGGGCATCAGAGTGAAGTATGAACTGGAGTTGGGAGAGACAGGAGGCAAGGAGGTTGGCAAAGTGGCTGATACAGCAATCAAGGTGGGATTGGATAAATGCTTGGATTTAATGAAGTAACAGTTTGGGTGGAGAGGAAAGGGCAGATTTTAGCATTGTTTTGAAGGTTGAACCGACAGAGTTTAGTGACGGATTGAGTATACGGGTTGAATCAATCTATCATGTTTATTGAGCGCTTACTATGTGCAGAGCACTGTACTCAGCATGTGGGAGAATACAATATAACAGACACATTTCCTGCCCATAATGAGCTTGCAGCCTAGAAGGGGAGACAGACAACAATATCGTATAATAACGATAATTACGGTACTTGCTAAGTGTTTACTATGAGCCAGGCACTGTACTAAGCACTGGGGTGAGTACAGGAAAATTGTGTTGGACACAGTCCATGTCCCACGTGGAGCTCACAGTCCTATGTGGGGCTCATAGTCTCAATCCCATTTTACAGGTGAGGTAACTGAAGTATGGAGAAATGAGGTGATTTGCCCGAGGTCACCCAGCAGACAAGTGGCAAAGCCAGGATTAGAACCCATGCCCTTCTGACTCCCAGGCCTGTGAGGGGGGTGAATAAAGGGAGAAAGTTAAAGCAAAGCAGACGGGAGTGGGAGAAGAGGAAATGAGGGCCTAGTCGGGGAAGGCATCTTGGAATAACAATAATAATAATTATGTTGGTATTTGTTAAGCGCTTACTATGTGCAGAGCAGTGTTCTAAGCGCTGGGGTAGACACAGGGGAATCAGGTTGTCCCACGTGGGGCTCGCGGTCTTAATCCCCATTTTGCAGATGAGGTAACTGAGGCACAGAGAAGTTAAGTGACTCGCCCACAGTCACACACAGCTGCCGAGTGGCCGAGCCGGGATTCGAACCCATGACCTCTGACTCCAAAGCCCGTGCTCTTTCCACTGAGCCACGCTGCTGCTGGCTGGAAGGTGATGTGCTTTCAGTAAGGTTTTGAAGCTGGGGCAGGGGGGAAATAATCGCCCGTTGGATATAGAGAGGAAGGTGTTCCAGGCCAGAGGCACGATGTGGGCCAGAGGTTGGTGGTAAGATTGAGGTACAGTGAGAAGGTTGGCACTAGAGGAGCGGTGTGCTGGCTGAGCTGTAGTAGGATAGTAGTGAAGTGAGGTAGGAGGGGACAAGGTGATCGACTGCTTTAAACCCAACGACGAGGCACTGCAGTTTGATGCGGAGATGGGTGGGCCACCACTGGAGGGTTTTGAAGAGTGGGGAAACATAGCCTAAAAGTTTTGTAGAAAAATGACCCGGGCACCAGAGCGACATATGGACTGTAGTGGGGAGAGACAGAAGGCTAGGAGGTAATCGAGGAGGCTGATACGGTAATCAATGTGGGATAGGATAAGTGCTTGGATTAACAGGGTAGCAGTTTGGATAGAGAACATTGTACTAAGCGCTTGGGAGAGTATAATGCAACAGAGTTAGCGGACACGTTCCCTGTCCACTGTGAGCTCTTAAGAGAGATGAGTTGAGGATATCGACAAGGTTACTGGATTGTGAGACAGAAAGGACTGTCTACAGGGATGGGAAAATCTCAGGGAGGACAGGGTTTGGATGCAACATATCTATTTTGGACATGTTAACCTTTAGGTTTTGGCGGGACATCCAAGAAGAGATGTCTTGACGATAAGAGGAAGTGCAAGACTGAAGAGAGGGAGAGAGATTAGGGCTGGAGATGTAGATTTGGGTGTCATCTACACAGAGGAGGTAGTTGAAGCCATAATAATAATAATGATAATGTTGGTATTTGTTAAGCGCTTACTATGTGCAGAGCACTCTTCTAAGCGCTGAGGTAGATACAGGGTAATCCGGTTGTCCCACGTGAGGCTCACAGTTAATCCCCATTTTACAGACGAGGTAACTGAGGCACAGAGAAGTGGTGACTTGCCCACAGTCACACAGTGACAAGTGGCAGAGCCAGGATTCGAACCCATGACCTATTACTCCCAAGCCCAGGCTCTTTCCACTGAGCCATGCTGCTTCCCCATAGGAGCTAATGAGTTCTCCAAGGGAGTGGGTGAATAAAAGGGGAATAAAAGGGTGAAGGAGAATAAAGGGGTCCCAGAATTGAACTTTGAGGGCCCTACCACAGTTAGGCGGTGGGAGGCAGAGAAAGAACTCATGTAAGAAACTGAGAATGAGTGGCCAGAGAGGTAGGAAGAAAACCAGGAAACATCAGTGTCAGTAAAGCCAAGAGGAAATAACGTTTCCAGGAGAAGGGGGTGGTTCACAGTGTTGAAGGCAGCTGAGAGTTTGAGGAGGATTAGGATGGAGTAGAGGCCGTTGGATTTGGCAAGAAGGAGAACATTGGTGACCTTTGTGAGGGTGGTTTCTGTAGAGTGAAGGGGTTGGAAGTCATATTGGAGGGGTTCAAGGAGAGAACTGGAGGAGAGGAATTTGAGACAGCCTGTGTAAACAACTTGTTCAAGGGATTGAGAGAGGAATGGTGGGAGAGACATAGGGCAATAACGAGGAAGATATGGGGTTAAGGGAGGGGTTTTTTTAGAAGAGGGAGACATGAGCATGTTTGAAAGCAGTGGGGAAGAGTCACTGGTGCTCAAACAGTTGAAGATGACAAACAGAGAGGGAAGAGGGAGGGAGCATGTGCTTTAATAAGGTGCGAAGGGATACGGTCAGATTCATAGATGGAGGGGGTAGAATTTGAGAGAAATAAGGAGATCTCTTCTTGAGATACTTCTGGGAAAGAAGGGAGAGTTAAATAAGGGGCAGGAGAAGGGAGGGACTGGAGAGGAGGGGAGATTTTAGGGAGATCACTCTAGACGGTTTCAATTTTCTCGATAAAGTAGGTGGGCAAGTCATTGAGGGATGGGGGAGGCTGGGGAACAGGGGGTTTGAGGAGAAAGTTAAATATCTGGAACAACTGATGAGGGTAGTGGGCCTGGGTGTCATTAAGGATGGAGAAGGGCAGAGTTAAAGCAGGCAAATATGAAATTGGGATGGAACAGATCTGTCTGATTTCTAAATTTCTGTCAGCAGTGCTCTGTAGCTCATTCCCAGGAGCCAAGGGCGTGGACTGTGGAGGTGATTCAAGGCTGTGGGCTTTTGGTACAAGATCGATAAAGGGATGGGGAGAGAGTGAATTGAGTTCAGTAAAGACGGTGATGTTGAAGGTGTCAATTTGGTTGCTCTGGGAAGGAAGTTCGAACGTGGAGGCTTAAATGGGGCATGATAACTTGAGAAAATCAGATGGGGTCGGGGAACAGGATGGATTTGCGAAGAGACATGTGGGAGAGAAGGCAGGTGAGGCGGCTGTGATCAGAAAGAGAGATTTCAGAGGTGTTGAGGGTAGAGACTGTACAGTGACTAGAGATGATGCGATCTAGGATGTGCCCAGATTGTTGAGTTGGCTAGCTGGGGTGGAGCAGGAGGTCACTGGAGTTGAGGAGTTATCAAGTGGGCAGAGGAAGGGTCGTCCCTATGTGACAATTGAAATGCCCAAGAATCTGTGTGGGGATTGAGAAAGAGAGAAAGAATATGAGAAGGGGATCAAAATGCTTCAAAAAGTTGGAGGGAGGGCCTGGGGGGCAGTAGATGATTGTGACTAGTAACTGGAGTGGGTGGTATAAGCAGATGATAGGCCGGTATCCCACTTTAAACTGTAAGCTTCTTGTGGGCAAGAATCATGTCTACCAAGTCATGAGAGTAAGGTACTCTCCCAAGCTGTGCACACCATAAATGCTCAATAAATATTGACTGATTGAAGTACTATATTAAACTTAGGGATAGATAGTCATTCATTCTTTCAATTAATCATATTAATGAGCACTTACTGTACTTTACACTATACTAAGCACTTGGGAGAGTTCAATACAACAACAGACCCAAAATTATCTGATTGGACACAATTCCTGTCCTATATAGGGGTCACAGTCTAAGGGAAGGGAGAACAGGTATTGAGACCCCATTTTACTGATGAGGAAACTGAGGTTCAGAGGAGTTTAGTGACCCATCCAAGGTCACATAGCAGCAAATGGCAAAGCCAGGATTAGAACCCAGGTCCTCGACTCATAGGTCTGCTGCTCTTTCCATTATGCAGTGCTGCTTCCCAATGAGGTGTTCACTTATGCTGCACAAAGTACTGGTAATTAGAAGGGTTTGGGTAATGACAGTGCCTGTTGTAGGTAGTGAAGGAGTGGGAAAAATAATTAAAATACAAATTATTGCTCTCCCCCACTTCAAAACCTTATTGAAGGCAAATCTCCTCCAAGAAGCCTTCCCTGACTAAGCCTTCCTCTCCTCCTTGCTTCTTCTCCCTCTCCCTTCTGCATCGCTCTGACTTGCTCCTTCATTCATCATCCTCCCTCCCCTTCCCACAGCACATATGCATATATCTGTATAGATCTGTAAAGTCTTTATTTATTTATGTATTTATCTATTCATTTATTTATATTAATATCTGTCTCCCCTCTAGACTGAGTTCACTGTGGGCAAAAATGCGTCTGTTTGTTGCTATATTGTACTCTCCCAAGTGCTTGGTACAGTGCTTTGCACACAGTGAGCACTCAATAAATATGATTGAGTTTTTGTGTTCTACAACATGCTTTACCTAAACCATCCTACGGACATGGAGGTAGAAGACAAAAAGCAAAGAGAGATAATAACGTTGGTATTTGTTATTGGTATTTGTTAAGCGCTTACTATGTGCCAGCACTATTCTAAGCGCTCGGGTAGATACAGGGTAATCAGGTTGTCCCACATGAGGCTCACAGTCTTCATCCCCATTTTACAGATGAGGGAACTGAGGCACAGAGAAGTGAAGTGACTTGCCCACAGTCCCACAGCTGACAGGGATTCAAACCCATGACCTCTGGCTCCCAAGCCCGGGCTCTTTCCACCGAGCCACGCTGCTTCCCGTGTCTTACCTTGCTTGCCTCCCTTCTACTGTTCGTTCTTGCTAAGGGTCCATTAAGGCTTCTTTTCCCTTTTGTAGCCAAACCCCTCCCTGCCTGCTGAGAACTTACTGTTAAACCAAATGGGAACACAAAGAGAACCTCCTACTCTTGTCCATGTTAGGCAAGATAAAAGAATTCCTATCCCTGGACTAAGCCAGTGGAAGGAAAAGGCTATTGAAGCAATAATCAAACAAACAAAGTCGTTGGCTTACTCTGCTTGCTGTCATGGGGCTCCTGGTATTGGGACCAGGGTCCGGGAGTGACTGGGTGGGTGCGCAGAGGGGAAGGAAGGGCGTTTACACTGGGAGGATGCAAGCACACAGGAAAATGGTGTTTGAAACAAAACAGAACAGAAAAGAACTGTAAAAATAATTGAACTAGAGAGGAACAGCAAAGAAAATACAGCAGTTTAAAACAGTTTTCAGGTATTTCACGGCTCCAGGCTAACAGTTCTTTGTGAAAAACTGCCGCGATCTTCCCAACATTCTAAAGGTGTCAGGGGCCCTGGTCGACTCCGGGAGGGAGGGGAGGTGGAAGGGTCTTCTCCTTGGCGTTTTTTTTTTTTTTATGGCATTCATTAAGCACTTACTCTGTGCCAGGCACTGTACTAAGCACTGGGTAGATACAAGATAACTGTGTTGGACACAGTCCTTGTCGGGCACTTATATTTATTGAGCTCTTACTGTGTGCTGAGCACTGTTCTCAGTGTTTGGGAGAGTACAGTAAAACAATATAACAGATACATTCCCTGTGCACAATGAGCTTACAATCTAGAGAGACAGAAAATATAAATAAATTATAGCTATGTACATAAGTGCAGTGGGGCTGAGAGGGGGAATGAATAAAGGGAACACATCAGGACAATGCAGAAGGGATCTGAAGAAAAGGCAAAGAGGGCTTAGTCAGGGAAGGCCTCTTGAAGGAGATGTGCTTTCAATAAGGCTTTGCATGGAGGGAGAGTAACTGTCCATGAGGCAGGCTGTGGGTAAGAGGTCGGCGGAGAGCTACACAAGATCGAGGTACAGTGAGATCAGCATTATTCAATGGTATTTATTGAGCGCTTACTATGCGCAGAGCACTGTACTAAGCGCTTGGAATGAACAAATCGATAACAGAGACAGTCCCTGCCCTCTGACGGGCTTACAGTCTAATCGGGGGAGACGGACAGACGAGAACAATGGCAATAAATAGAATCAAGGGGAAGAACATCTCATTAAAACAATAGCAGATGAATAGAATCAATGTACATCTCATTAACAAAATAAATAGGGTAATGAAGATATATACAGTTGAGCGGACGAGTACAGTGCTGAGGGGATGGGACGGGAGAGGGGGAGGAGCAGAGGGAAAGGGGGGAGAAGAGGGTTTAGCTGCGGAGAGGCGAAGAGGTGGGAGGAACAGAGGGAAAAGGGGAGCTCAGTCTGGGAAGGCCTCTTGGAGGCGGTGAGCTTTAAGTAGGGTTTTGAAGAGGGGAAGGGAATTAGTTTGAAGGAGGTGAGGAGGGAGGGCGTTCCAGGACCGCGGGAGGACGTGGCCCAGGGGTCGACGGTGGGATAGGCGAGAACGGGGGACGGTGAGGAGGGGTGGGCGGCAGAGGAGTGGAGCGTGCGGGGTGGGGAGCAAAATGGGTGGGCTGGGGTGTAGTAGGAGAGTAGTGAGGTGAGGTAGGAAGAGGCAAGGTGATCGAGTCCTTAGTAAGCACTTAATAAATAACATCATTATTATTTAAAGCCAATGGTGAGGACTGAGGTCAGTCTTAATCCCCATTTACAGAAGAGGTAACTGAGGCTCAGAGAAGTGAAGCGACTTGCCCCAAATCACACAGCCTAATCCCAGATTAGGAGCCAGGTCCTCCTGACTCCCAGACCTGCACTTTGTCCATTAGGCCACACTGCTTCTCAGTGGCTGGGGGCCCCTGCCCTGGTCCTCAGGGTGATCCCACTGCATGGGACCTTTTGACCATTGAACTAGAGCTTCTCCCCCATCGTTTCATTACGCTGGCCACTTTGGCTTCTTCACAGATGTGATTTATCCACCAGATTTGTAAACTCAGCCTGACTGTCTGCTCCTTGAGAATAGCGATTGTGTCTACAAACTCTATTGTACTTTCCGAAGTGCTTCGTACTCTGCATACAGTCAGCTCTCAAGAAACAGTACTGACTGATACACTTGTATTGATAGATGACATTTGCTCTGGGGAAGCAGCACGGTGGAGCAGATAGAGCACGGACTTGGGAGTGAGAAAGTCATGGCTTCTAATCAAGCCCGGCTTTGCCGCTGGTCTGCTGTGTAACCTTGGGCAAGTCGCTTCTCTTCTCTTGGCCTCAGTTACCTCATCTGTAAAGCGGAGATTGAGAGAGTGAGCCCCACGTGGAACGGGACTGCGTCCAACCCAATTTGCTTGTATCTGCCCTAGCAATTAGTACAGTGTCTGGCATGGAGTAGGCCCTTAACAAATACCACAGTTATTATTATTAAAGGTTTGTATAGGTAAAAGTGCTTTTCAAGAAATATTTGTAATAATAATAATCATAATAATAGCAGCATGTGTCACACACTGTAATAATAATAATAATAATGTTGGTATCTGTTAAGCGCTTACTATGTGCAGAGCACTGTTCTAAGCGCTGGGGTATATGCAGGGTAATCAGGTTGTCCCACGGGAGGCTCACGGTCTTAATCTCCATTTTACAGATGAGGTCACTGAGGCACAGAGAAGTTAAGTGACTTGCCTACAGTCACACCACTGACAAGGGGCAGAGCCGGGGTTAGAACCCATGACCTCTGACTCCCAAGGCTGGGCTCTTTCCACTGAGCCATGCTGCTTCTCTGTACCAGGTGCTGGGGTAGATACAAGATAATCAATTTAGACACAGTTCACATGGGCTCACACTCAAAGTAGGAGGGAGAAAAGATAATGAATCCCCATTTTACAGATGAGGAAACTGAGGTTCAGGGAAGTTAAATGACTTGCCCTAGATCACCCAGCAGGAAAGTGGCAGAGCTGGAATTAGAATCTAGGTCCTCTGACTCCCAGACCTAAGATCTTTCCACTAGGCCACAATACTTCGGTTGAAAATTCCTTGCTTTGCCTGAATCTGCTGAACCCAAAGCTATTTCACTCCTTCATTCAATCGCATTTATTGAGCACTTACTGTGTGCAGAGCACTGTACTAAGTAATGATATTGTTGGTATTTGTTAAGCGCTTACTATGTGCAGAGCACTGTTCTAAGTGCTGGGGTAGATACAGGGTAATCAGGTTGTCCCATGTGAAGCTCACAATCTTAATCCCCATTTTACAGATGAGGTAACTGAGGCCTGGAAAGTACAGTCCCGCAGTACAATTTGGTACCATTTCTAAGTGCCAAATGAAAGTTCAAGGAGGGCTGTGTGGTGGAGACAAATCAGAATTTTTAGAATGATCTGTTGACTCCCACCTCATCCAGTGAAATCTGTTGAGTGCTTACTCCGTTCCAGGCACTGTACTAAAGCACTGGGGTAGATACAAGGTAATCGGGTTGGACACAGTCTCCGTCCCACATGGGGCTCATAGTCTTCATCCCCATTTTACAGATGAGTAACTGAAGCATAGAGAAGTGAAATTACTTGCCCTAGGTCACACAGCAGACAAGTGACGGAGTCTGCATTAGAACCCAGATCCTTCTGATTCCCAGGCCCTAGCACTTTCTACTAGGTCACCACGCTGCTTCTCCTACCCCCTCCTCCTCTTTGCCAGAAAGCATGTTGGACTTGTCTTCCCTTTGCTTCAGTCTAAATCCCCACAGCAGGGGGACTTCAGGAAAATCCCCGGAGCCTAGGAAAAATGACAGTCAGGAGGAATGGTGGTAAGGAGCACAGGGTCACAACAATTAGCCGTCAGCCAAGTGAATTCTCTGGCGAATCAGGAGGCATGTACAGGATGTAATCTGCCTCAGATTGCAGATCAACAAATCCAATCTGTTGCTTTTCAGTCTATCCATGCTGAATGCCAACTAAAAATACTAATGATGATGATGTTGGTGGCATTTGTTAAGTGCTTACTATGTGCAAAGTAGTATTCTAAGCGCTGAGGAGGATACAAGGTGATCAGCTTGTCCCACGTGGGGCTCACGGTCTTCATCCCCATTTTACAGATGAGGGAACTGAGGCCCAGAGAAGTTAAGTGAGTTGCCCGAGGTCACACAGCTGACAAGTGACAGAGCTGGGATACGAACCCATGACCTCTGACTCTTAAGCCCGAACTCTATCCATTGAGCCACGCTGCTTCTCAAATAGCAAAATCTCCCCATGTTAATTTATTAGATAAACCAGATATCAATAGAGTTCAGGTAGAATCAAACCGGTAGGACGGCTCTCTACAGACATAGATTTAGTCACGGAAAAATTCAAGTATTTTCCTATTGATGACTACACTTCGTGCAAATCAACAGGAACTGCAGCATATGCTTAGCATACACTAGAAGCTTCTCATATTTATTTCTACCTAATAATTTTTTAGCAGGCCTGTTTCCCCTACGCAAGGGCTTTGAGGTTTGTTATTTTATTAAAAATGATATTGTCTGAATTTTATGACTAGAAAAATGAATGTGGTGATGCTCACTGAATTTTATCTAGGTCACTTTGAAAGAAAGTCTTTTAGATCACTACACAACCTGCAATCTGAATCCAGAAGCAGCATGGCCTACCAGATAGTGCACAAGCCTGGGAGTCAGAAGGGACCTGGGTTCTAATCCCAGCTCCACCACTTGCCTGCTGTGTGACCTTGGGCAAGTCACTTCATTTCTTCCTGCCTCACTTACCTCATCTTTAAAACGGGGGTTACCAACAATTAATAATAATAATGATAATCATGATATTTGTTTAGCACTTACTATGTGCCAAGCACTGTTCTAAGCACTAGGGTAGCTACGAGGTATTCAGGTTGTCCCATGTGGGGCTCACAGTCTTAATCCCCATTTTACAGACCGTGAGCCCCAAGTAGGACATGGACTGTGTCCAAACTAACTAGAATGTATCTACCCCAGCATTTAGGACAGTGCCTGGAATATAGTAAGTGCTTAACAAATACCATAGACATTCAAACAGTCCAAGATATATAAACTGTAATAAACAGTGCTCCAGTTCTTTGAACGGTGCCTGGCACATAGTAAGTACTTAACAAATAGCATTATTATTAATAAAACGTGAGAAATAGGATGCTAGTAGTCTCACTTGCTACAGCGGTGCCCTGGTGTAGGCCACTTTATATTTTTTTTTGTTTTGCCTTTACTCTTTGGCTTATACTTACTATCTAAGTGCTGGGATGGATTCAAGAAAATGAGTTTGGATATAATAATAATAATTGTGGTATTTGTTAAGCACTTACTATGTGCCAGGCACTCTACTAAGTGCTGGGGTGGACACAAGCAAATTAGGTTGGATACAGCTCCTGTCCCAAATGAGGCTCAAGGTCTTCATCCCCATTTTAAAGATGAGGAAAGTGAGGCACAGGGAAGTAAAGCGACTTGTCCAAGGCCACAGAGCAGACAAGTGGCAGAGTCAGAATTAGAACCCACGACCTTCTGAATCCCAGGCCCATGCTCTATCCGCTACACCGTGCTGCTTCCCCCGTCCCACATGAAGCTCACAGCCTAATAGGGGAAATAGGGTTTTATCTCCATTTTACAAATGAGGTAACTGAGGCACAGAGAAGTAAAATCGCCTAAGGTCACACAGCAGATAAAAGGCAGAGGTGGGATTAGAACTCATGGCCAAGCTCTTTCCACTAGGCCATGTTTCTCTTCTCAGAGCCAAATAGAAGCCCACATTTGGATCTTCCTGAATAGGTGGAGAGAGTGGAGATGGGAGAGTCCTTGTGTACTCGAACAGACAACATGAGTAAGAGTCCACAGGGAGAATTGTGCATTGATGGTAGGTTTTAGAATTAGGCTCCTTCCTCTAATAATAATAATAATAATGTTGGTATTTGCTAAGCACTTACTATGTGCAGAGCACTGTTCTAAGAGCTGGGGTAGATGCAGGGCAATGAGGTTGTCCCACATGAAGCTCACAGTCTTCACCCCCATTTTACAGATGAGGAACCTGAGGCACAGAGAAGTGAAGTGACTTGCCCACAGTCACAGAGCTGACAAGGGGCAGAGTCGGGATTCGAACCTATGACCTCTGACTCCCAAGCCCGGGCTCTTTCCACTGAGCCACGCTGCTTCTCTAGACTGTAAGCTCCTTGTGGGCAGGGAATATGTCTACCGATTCTACTGTACTGTATTCTCCCAAGCAATGAGTGCAGTGCTCTGCATACAGTAAGTGCTCAATAAATATCACCGAATGAACGAATGAATGAGAAGAGGAAAGGGGAGCTTAGTCAGGGAAGGCCTCTTGGAAGAAATATGCCCTCAGAAAGGTTTTGAAGGCAAGAGTAATTGTCTGTCAGATTTGAGGAGGGAGGGTGCTCCAGGCCAGAGGCAGGATGTGGCCCAGGAGTCAGCGAGGAGACAGATGAGATCGAGGTACAGCTAGAAGGTTAGCATTAGAGGAATGAAGTGTGCGGGCTGGGTTGTAGTAGGAGAGTAATGAGGTGAAGTAGGAGAGGGCAAGGTGATGGACTGCTTTAAAGCCAATGGTGAGGAGTTTTATTTGATGTGGAGGTGGATGGGCAACCACTGCAGTTTCTTGGGGAGTAGGGAAACGTGTCCTGAACATTTAACATCTGGGAAACAGAGTAAAGTATGGACTGGAGTCGGGAGAAAGAGGAGGTTGGGTGGTCAACAAGGAGGCTGATGCAGGATGCGTGGTTGTATTAATGCAGTACCAGTTTGGATGGTGAGGAAAGGACAGATTTTAATAACGTTTTGACAGTGGGACCGACAGGATTTAGTAATGGCTTGAATATGTGCGTTGAATGAAAGAGAGGAGTCAAGGAAAACACCATGGTCATGGGCTTGTGAGACAGGAAGGATGTTGGTGTTATCTACAGTCGTGGGAAATGAAGGGGAGGAGAGGGTTTGGGCGGGAAGATAAGAAGCTCTGTTGTAGACATATTAAGTCGACGGGAGGACATCCAAGCAGAGATGTCTTGAAAGCAGGAGAAAATGCGAGACTGCAAAGAGGGAGCGAAATCAGGGCTGGAGATGTAGATTTGGATATCATCCGCATAGAGGTGGAAGTTGAAGCCATGGGAGAGAATGTTATCCAAGGGAATGGGTGGGATGGAGAATAGAAGGAGACCCAGAACTGCACCTCCAGGGACACCCACAGTTAGGGGGTGGGAGACAGAGGAGGAGCCCGCAAAGGAGACTGAGAATAAACAGCCGGAGAGATGAAAGGAGAACCAAGGATCTCTCAAGGATCTAACAATCTAGACGGGAAGACAAACATTAAAATGATGTGCAGTTAGAGAAAGCAGCAGGGTACAAATATATGTTTGTAAGTGCTGTAGGGGTGGGGGAATATCCAAGTGCTTAGCAGTGTGTTGACGCCAGTGCACTGGTGACACAGAAGGGATGGAGAATAAGGTGGGGAGAACTCCTAGGAGTCGTCTACACTCGCTGCCTTGAATTCCTCAACTCCAATTCTCTCCTGGACCCTCTCCAATCTGGCTTATGTCCCCTCCACTCCACCAAGACTGCTCTCTCAAAGGTCAGCCATGACCTCCTTCTTGCCAAATCCAATGGCTCCTACTCTATCCTAATCCTCTTCAACCTCTCAGCTGTCTTTGACACTGTCGACCCTCCCCTTCTCCTCCACACCTTATCTCACCTTGGTTTCACGGACTCCGTCCTCTCCCGGTTCTCCTCTTATCTTTCTGGCCGTTCATTCTCGGTCTCCTTCACGGGCTCCTCCTCCCCCTCCCATCCACTAACTGTAGGGGTTCCTCAAGGGTCAGTTCTCGGCCCTCTTCTGTTCTCCATCTATACTCACTCTCTTGGTGAACTCATTCGCTCCCACGGCTTCAACTATCATCTCTATGCAGATGACACCCAAATCTACCTCCTCCCCTGTTCTCTCCTCCCTTCAGGCTCATATCTCCTCCTGCCTCCAGGACTTCTCCACCTGGATGTCTGCCCGCCACCTAAAACTCAACATGTCCCAAACTGAGCTCCTTATCTTCCCTCCCAAACCCTGTCCTCTTCCTGACTTCCCTGTCACTGTGGACGGTACGACCATCCTTCCCGTCTCTCAAGCCCTCAACCTTGGTGTCATCCTTGACTCAGCTCTCTCATTCACCGCACACATCCAGTCCGTCACCAACTAACCTGCCGGTCTCACCTTTACAATATCGCCAAGATCCACCCTTTCCTCTCCAACCAAACGGCTGTCGCGCTGGTGCAAATTCTCATAATATCCCGACTGGATTATTATGTGAGCTTCCTCTCCGATCTCCCTTCCTCCTGTCTCTCCCCACTCCAGTCTATTCTTCATTCCGCTGCCGGGATTGGAGTTCCTCAAGGGTCAGGTCTTGGCCCTCTTCTGTTCTCCATTTACACTCACTCCTTCGGTGAACTCATTCGCTCTCAAGGCTTTGACTACCATCTCTACGCAGATGACACGCAGATCTACATCTCCGCCCCTGTCCTCTCCTCCTCCCTTTGGGCTCGCATCTCCTCCCGCCTCCAGGATGTCTCCACCTGGATGTCGGCCCGCCACCTAAAACTCAACATGAGCAAGACTGAGATCCTCATCTTCTCTCCCAAACCCGGTCCTCTCCCAGACTTCCCTATCACCGTGGATGGCACGACCATCCTTCCCGTCTCTCGGGCCCGCGATCTGGGTGTCATCCTTGACTCGTCTCTCTCGTTCGCCCCACGCATCCTATCCGTTACCGAGACCTGCCGGTCTCACCTTTACAATATCGTCAAGATCCGCCCTTTCCTCTCCACCCAGACGGCTACCTTACTGCTACGGGCTCTCGTTATATCCCGGCTAGACTACTGTGTCAGCCTTCTCTCTGATCTCCCTTCCTCCTGTCTGGCCCCACTCCAGTCTATTCTTCACTCCGCTGCCCGGCTCATCTTCCTGCAGAAACGATCTGGGCCTGTCACTCCCCTTCTTAAACACCTCCAGTGGTTGCCTATCAACCTCCGCTCCAAACAAAAACTCCTCACTCTAGGCTTCGAGGCTCTCCATCACCTTGCCCCTTCCTACCTCTCCTCCCTTCTCTCTTTCTACCGCCCACCCCGCACGCTCCGCTCCTCCGCCGCCCACCTCCTCGCCGTCCCTCGGTCTCGCCCATCCCCCCGTCGACCCCCGGGCCACGTCCTCCCGCGGTCCCGGAACGCCCTCCCTCCTCACCTCCGCCAAACTGATTCTCTTCCCTTCTTCAAAACCCTACTTAAAACTCATCTCCTCCAAGAGGCCTTCCCAGACTGAGCTCCCCTTCTCCCTCTACTCCCTCTACCGCCCCCCTTCACCACTCCTCAGCTTAACCCTCTTTTCTCCCCATTTCCCTCTGCTCCTCCCCCCTCCCTTCCTATCCCCTCAGTACTGTACTCGTCCGCTCAACTGTATATATTTTCTTTACCCTATTTATTTTGTTAATGAATTGTACATCGCCTCGATTCTATTTAGTTGCCATCGGTTTTTATGAGATGTTCTTCCCCTGACTCTATTTATTGCCATTGTTCTCGTCTGCCCGTCTCCCCCGATTAGACCGTAAGCCCGTCAAACGGCAGGGACTGTCTCTATCTGTTGCCCACTTGTTCATTCCAAGCGCTTAGTACAGTGCTCTGCACATAGTAAGCGCTCAATAAATACTATTAAATGAATGAATGAACGGATCATCTTCCTACAGAAATGCTCTGGGCATGTCACTCCCTTCCTCAAAAACCTCCAGTGGTTGCCTATCAACCTTCCCATGAAATAAAAACTCCTCACTCTTGGCCTCGAAGCTCTCCATCAACTTGCCCCCTCCCACCTCACCTCCCTTCTCTCTTTCTACTGCCTACCCCGTACACTCCACTCCTCTGCTGCTCACCTCCTCACCATCCCCCGTTCCCGCCTATCCCGCCGTCGACCCCTGGCCCACGTCTTACCGGTGTCCTGGAATGCCCTCCCTCCTCACGTCCGCCAAACTAACTCTCTTCCCCTCTTCAAAGCCCTACTGAGAGCTCACCTCCTCCAAGAGGCCTTCCCAGACTGAGCTCCCCCCTTTTCCCTCTGCTCCCCTCCACCCTCTGCTCCTGCCCCTTCCCCCTTCACTTCCCCTCAGCTGAGCCCCCTTTCCCTCTGCTCCTTCCCCCTCCCCCTCCTTTCAGCACTGTGCTCATTTGTATATATTATTTATTGCCCTATTTATTTTGCTAATGAGGTGTACATCCCCTTGATTCTATTTATCATGATAGTGTTGTCTTGTTTTTGTTTGGTTCTGTTTTGCTCTGCCACCTGTCTCCCCCGATTAGACTGTGAGCCCGTCATTGGGCAGGCATTGACTCTATCTGTTGCCGAATTGTACATTCCAAGTGCTTAGTACAGTGCTCTGCACGTAGTAAGTGCTCGATAAATACTATTGAATGAAGGAATGAATGAATAAGAGGTTAGTGAGGGATGGCTTCCTGGAGGAGAAAGGATTCTAATAAGGCTATGACGATAGGGAGAATGACAGTTTGTTGAATATGAATTTGGAGAGAATTCTAGGCGGGAAGAAAAAGCATGAGCCAGGGTCAGTGACTAGGTAGCCGAAAGCAAGTCACAGTAACTAGAAGCTTATCCACTTTCTTGAAAATGGATGTAAAACTCGTTCAATTACAAGATTTTATCTGGTAGTGCAGAACCATAACTTCTTCCTCTATTTTCACATGTTGCAATGGATGTATCAGATCGTTTAATTTCTATGAGGTCTTTGCTGAGCCGTTCCTCTGCATGAGGTATAATTAACTCATTGGCTTCTGCCCTACCCATTTCCAAAATAAACAGTCTCCCCAGCTCAGCACGTCCTTCTGTTATCTGCTCAGGAATCTCTCCAGTACTTTGAAAACCTGAAAGATCATATAAGAACGATCTGGACGAGAAGTAAAAGAATATGCAGGGAATTTTCCAGTGATTCTAAATTGCAATCACAAACACATCTGTGTGACAGTGAATATGGCAGTTTTAATGAACCACTGAGTACGTTCAGAACAGGGTAAACAGAAAAATTCAGCTTGCAAAACCAGACTAGCAGCTTGTGAATTTAACTCCAAGCAAACACACCTGGATCAGGAATACAAGAAACCTGACATTCGCTGACACTGAACAGACTGCAGGGAATTAGGGATTAGGAATTAGGCATTTCTCGTCAACTAGCTGGTGCCCCTGAATCCTCCTCGGGTGATTGAGCCTAGCCCAGCTACACTCAGGCTGCCACAGCTGACATCCCCAGTGCTTAGAACAGTGCTTGGCACTTAACAAACACCGTAATTATTATCCCTTCACAGTGCATTTTCCATCTCTCCTTGTCAGATTCTCTTCTCTCCCACCTGCTAATTAATAATAATAAAAATGATAATGATGGTATTTGTTAAGCACTTGCTCTGTGCTAAGCACTGTTCTAAGCCAGGGTGATCAGGCTGTCCCACGTGGAACTCATCCTTTTAATCCCCATTTTGCAGATGAGGAAACTGAAGCACAGAGAAGTTAAGTGAATTGCCCAAGGTCACAGCGGGCAAATGAAGGAGATGGGATTAGAACCCCTGTCCTCTGATTCCCAAGCCCAGGCTCTTTCCACTAAGCCACGCTGTTGTATTGTACTCTCCCAAGGGTTGAGTACAGTGCTATGCACATCGTAAGCACTCAATAAATACCATCGATTGATTCTTTCCACCTGCCCTGGCCACCTCAGGGTGGCAGTGACGTGGTTTTCTCCTCCTTCACCCCCGTTGCAAGGCTACAGATCTTCCTACCGGCCACAAATACACTTCCGCTCCTTCCCTATTTTGGCTGGGCTGCAGTGTCTTCCAGATTGCACCCTCTTCTTCCCCCTATCCCTCTGCTCCTCCCCCTCTCCCGTCCCATCCCCTCAGCACTGTACTCGTCCGCTCAACTGTATATATCTTCATTACCCTATTTATTTTGTTAATGAGATGTACATCATCTTGATTCTATTTATTTGCTATCGTTTTAATGAGATGTTCTTCCCCTCGATTCTATTTATTGCCATCGTTCTCGTCTGTCCGTCTCCCCCGATTAGACCGTAAGCCCGTCAAAGGGCAGGGACTGTCTCTATCTGTTACCGATTTGTACATTCCAAGCGCTTAGTACAGTGCTCTGCACATAGTAAGCGCTCAATAAATACTATTGAATGAATGAATTGCATAGGCTGTGCCTCTCCCGAAGTCTGGCATTCTTCAGGGTCATGACACCTATAATCCCCAACCTTCCTCTAATCCCTCAGACCAACCTGCTCATGCTCACTTGTGCTCAGCTGCAGTGCTCAGGTAGCTTCCACAGGTTTGTCTGGTCTTCTTTTTCCCAGTAGCCTGGAAGTTGCCATAATAATTAATAGTTGTCTATGTTAAGTGCTTACTATGTGCCAGACACTGTACTCCAACAAATACCATCATCATCATCATTACTAAGCCTACAAGCAAATCAGGTTGGACACAGTCCCTGTCCCTCATGGGGCGCACACTCTCAATCCCCACTTTACAGTTGCGGTAACTGAGGCCCAAAGAAGTAAAGTGACTTGCCCAAGGTCACATAGCAGACAAGTGGTGGTGCCAGATTTAGAATTCGTGACCTTCTAACTCCCAGTCCCATACTCTAATTGATACTCCGTGCTGCCATGATGCAGAATGGCTCTGGTTGGGCTCTGCTCCCCGATCAATAGATTCTGGTGCCCAACACATTTTCCTGCTTCCCCACTGATTAATCAATCAGGAGTATTTACTGAGCATTTACTCTGTGCAGAGCACTGCACTACACATTTGTGAGAGTACCATAGTTAGAAGACAAAAACCTACCATCAAGGAACTTACATTCTAGTGGGGAAGACAGACCCTACACCAAATTATAAGTCAGAGGAACATCAGAGTTGAGAGATGCACACTTGTGCTAGCAGGAGGAGGGAGCATTGTGAGTACCCAAGAGCTGAGGGAGGCGAGATCCCAAATGATGCTGAAATGCCACAGTGGCAATAATAGGGGTAAATAGGGTGGGATGATGAGATATTCATCAGAAAGGCCTCCTGGAGAAGATGTGATTTGATCAGTGCTTTGAAGTGTGTAAAGCTCGTCTCTGAACTGTAAGCTTGTTCTGTCTTTACATCCTCTGTTATATTTTACTCTTTCAAGCTCTCAATAAATACATGGATTGATTGTAAGCTCTCTGTAGGCAGGGAATGCGTCTACCAACTCTGTTGTTCTCTTCCGGGCGCTTAGTACAGTGTTTTGCACACAGAACGGGCTCTATAAATACTATTGATGAGAGCAGTGATCAGGTGGATGTGAAGGCAGGAGGACTGCAGGTACTTTCTGGGGTAGACGGGTCCTTCCAATTTCGCTAGAGGCTCAAGAGTTTGGAGATTTCCCATCTTCATCTACACCACTTTCCTGTTCCCTCAGCTAGCTCAGTTGATTTCCCGTGTCCAAGTGCTCGAGGTTAAATGTTCTCTTCCCACTTCCACAAAGCCTACAGCATGGTGCAGTGGATAGCGCACAGGCCTAGGAGTCAGAAGGTCACGGGTTCTTATTTTGGCTCTGCCACTTTTCTGCTGAGTGACCTAGGGCAAGACACTTCACTTCTCTGGGTCTCAGTTACCTCATCTGTAAAATGGGGATCGAGACCGTGAGCCTCATATGGGACAGGGACTGTGTCCAATCCAATTTCTTTGTATAGACCCTGGAGCTTAATACCGTCCCTGTCGCAGAGTAAGTGCTTAACAAATACCACAATTATTATTATTATTATTATTATCCCTTGGGGTTGGTAGTCCAGTTTTCTCTGTCTGCCTAATGACTCAAGGGTGGGTGGACCCGGAATAAATAATCGCTTAATTGGGCTTAATCAATCAACGGTATTTATTGAGTGCTTACTATGTACAGAGCACTGTTCTAAGTGCTTGGGAGAGCATGATACACAGAATTAGTAAATGTGTCCCTGCGCATTAAAAAGCTTAATCAATCAGTCAGTTGCATTTTTGAGCCTTTACCGTGTGCAGAGCACTGTACTAAGTGCTTGGGAGAGTACACTACAACAGAGTTGGTAGACACATCCCCTGACCACAGGGAGCTTCCAGTCTAGAAGGCCAGGGGTCTACTAGCCACCTCAGTCCCCATGCTTTGAACAACCTGACGGTGACTATCTTTCCTGATTTTGCTCCAGCGTCTGGATTCCCATCGCTTTGAGTAAGCGTCTCCTTTCTCCCCAGGCCCACTCCCTCGTCCTTCTCTCCATGCGTTCGCAGTTGACACCAATATCACCGGGAAATGCTATCGTTACTATGCACGCAACCTCGTTTATCTTCTCAGGTTATGACCCATTACCGGGAACTGAGCCTTCTCCTTCTCTAAAGGCAACTAAACCACAGTTTATACAAATAATAGCAAAGCGATGTGATAGTAAAAGCCACCAGGCTTGGAAGAAAAGCAGCTAAACCATTACAGTTGAGAATCTCATTCATTCTATTGCATTTTTTGAGCGCTTTCTGTGTGCAGAGCACTGTACTAAGCGCTTAGCACCTTTCTAAGCACTTAACCTCAGCACCAGAGCATGGATTATAAAATTTCCCATTAAATTTTATGCTCAGTCACGAAGACTTAGGCGACCAGAACCTGTGGCGAAATACCTGGTCAACCAATTAATCCATCAATAGAAATTATTGATTACGTACTGGGGGCAGAGCATTGTACTGGGGCCTTGGGTGAGTGCAGTGGAGTAATTAGACCAGATCCCTACCTTCGAAGTGATTACAATCTAATGGAGAAGTCGGACCAAGAATTCTTCTGCCCTCCCCCCACCCAATTTAGGAGAGGAAAGAGGAAACTAAGAGAGAGGATCTGGGTTCTAATTCTGACTCCACTTCCCTGCTGTGTGACCTTGGCCAAGTTACTTAACTTCTCTGTGCCTCATTTCCTCAGATGTATAATGGGGGTTCTCCCTCTCCCTCCAACTGTGAGCCCCATGCAGGACAGGGACTGGATCTGACCTGATTGCCTTGTATCTGACCCACTGCCTTGTATTTAACCATCTAATCTACATTGTTCGGCATGTAGTAAGTGCTTAACAATTATTATTATCATCATCATTATAGTTATTATTATTATCCCCGAAGCACAGGGGGAGATGTAAGGGAAGATACAGTCAGTTGTAATTATGGGACACAATTGCAAGATTTCAAAACAAAACCAAAAAAACCAGAAGTACCGATTTGGAAGGAATGAGGACATTAATATGTATAAATCACTCAGCCACATCTAAAGAATTTGAAAGGCATAAAGATCAAAGAAGAGGAATTATTTAGGAGTGTTTAGCTTGGAGTGCTAGGAAGAAATTAAAGGAAGTAAAATTTAGATTGAAAACGAGGAAAAAAATCAGCAGTGAGAATGGAAGTACTGCAGCTTGAGCAAGTGAAACACCTTGAAAGACCCTTTGAAATGCATTTTAAGGCGAGGTTAGGGCAATGTCAGAAGCCAGGAAGTAACAGATGGGACCAGAACATGTTGACATAACACAGTGAGGACATATTCCGTTTCAAGAAGGGCACTGGTCTGTCTACAGGAGAAAAGAGAGCCACAGACAGCTTCCCGCTGGGGAAGAATCTACCATCAACTTAGGATCAGCCTTTTCACCCACATTTATCTGGGAGGCAGTGTGGTCTGCTGGGTAGAGCATTGGCCTGGGAGACCCGAGTTCTAGTCCTGGCTCCAACCTTGCCTTGCTGGGTGTGACCATGGGCTAGACACTTAACCTCTCCGGGGCTCAGTGTCCTCAACCATCCCGACTCTGCCCCTTGTCAGCTGTGTGACTGTGGGCAAGTCACTTCGCTTCTCTGTGCCTCAGTTCCCGCATCTGTAAAAGGGGGATGAAGACTGTGAGCCTCACGTGGGACAACCTCATTCCCCTGTATCTACCCCAGCGCTTAGAACAGTTCTCTGCACGTAGTAAGCGCTTAAATACCAACATCATTATTATAAGAAGGGGATTAGATACCTTTGAAAGGCACCATGGCTTAGTGGACAGACCATGGGTCTGGGAATCAGGAGGACCTGGGTTCTAATCCCGGATCCGCCATATGTCTCCTGTGTGATCTTGGGCAAGTCACGTCACTTCTCTGGGCCTAAATTCCCTCATCTGTAAAATGGGGATTACGAGTGTGAGCCCCATGTGGGACGGGGACTGTGTCCAACCTGATTAACTTGTATCTACCTCCAGCAACTAGAAGAGTGCTTGGCACATAGTAAGCGCTTAACAAGTACCATAATCATAATCATCATATCTGTTCTCCCTCCCTCTCAGACTGTCTCATGTGGGACAGGGACATGGTCCATTCTGCTTATCCAGTATCTACCCCAGCATTTAGCATGGTGCTTGGCACATAGCGAGAGCTTGGTAAAGGCCATCATTAATAGAATATTTTTTAGAAAAATCACCACTGTCAAGCAGCTGGAGCAGTTTCAAAATTCAAAGTTTGGCAATGGATTCCCAGCACTCTCCTCCCAAGTCCTAGTCTCTCAGGTTCCTACTGCCTTAGGAATTGGGTCCATATAAGGACATTTTCCATTAAAACTCCCAGTTTAACCAGGATTCTCCATGGGGTGAAGGTGATGCTCAGTCCCTGATGGTGTTAGGATTGTGCCTACGCATCAGTACGATTGAGGGGCCCCCATCATTTGTCCAGACATAAGGTTTAGTTTCCCTGGTTGGTGGAGTGCCTTAACATAAATACTAATAACAATTCGACTCCCGGCTCTGCCACTTGTCAGCTGTGTGACTGTGGGCAAGTCACTTCACTTCTCGTTGCCTCAGTTATTTCATCTGTAAAATGGGGATTAACTGTGAGCCTCACGTGGGACGACCTGATTACCCTGTGTTCAGAACAGTGCTCTGCACAGAGTAAGCGCTTAACAAATACCAACTTTATTTTTCGAATCCCAGCTCTGCCACCTGTCAGCTATGTGACTTTGGGCAAGTCACTTCACTTCTCGGTGCCTCAGTTACCTCATCTGTAAAATGGGGATTAAGACTGTGAGCCCCAAGTGGGACAACCTGATTGCCCTGTGTCTACCCCAGCGCTTAGAACAGTGCTCGGCACATAGTAAGCGCTTAACAAATACCAACATTATTAATAATAATGAAAATTATGGTACTTCTAAATGCTTACTATGTGCTGAGCACTGTTCTAAGTGCTGAGGTAGATACTAGTTAATCAGATTGGACACATTTCCTGTCCCTCATAATAATAATATTAATAATGATGGCATTTGTTAAGTGCTTACTATGTGCCAAGCACTGTTCTAAGTGCTGGGATACCTACAAGGTAATCAAATTGTCCCATGCAGGCCCCACAGTCTTAAACCCCATTTTACAGATGAGGGAACTGAGACACAGAGAGGTTAAGTGGCTTTTCCAAGGTCACAGAGCAGAAAAGTGGTGGAGCTGGGATTAGAACCCATGACCTCTGACTCCCACACGCTCAATCCCCATTTTACAGATGAGGGAACTGAGGCCCAGAGAAGTTCAATGACTTGCCCAAGGTCACACTGCAGACGTGTGGCAGAGTCAGGATTAGAACCCAGATCCTTTTGACTCCCAGGCCCACGCTTTATCCACTAAGCCATGCTGCTTCTATGCATATGTATATAAGTGAAGGAGGTGTGAATTCAAAGCCTTATCGAAGGCATGGCTCTTCCAAAAAAGGCCTTCCCAGATTAAGCCCCACTTTTCCTCATTTCCCACTCCCTTCTGCCTCAATAATGTTGGTATTTGTTAAGCGCTTACTATGTGCCGAACACTGTTCTAAGCGCTGGGGTAGACACAGGGGAATCAGGATGTCCCACGTGGGGCTCACACTCTTAATCCCCATTTTACAGATGAGGTAACTGAGGCACAGAGAAGTCAAGTGACTCGCCCACAGTCACACAGCTGACAAGTGGCAGAGCCGGGATTCAAACTCATGACCTCTGACTCCAAAGCCCGGGCTCTTTCTACTGAGCCACGCTGCTCCTCACCCTGACTTGTTCCCTTTGCTCTTCCCCCTTCCCAGCCCCACAGCATAAAAGTCCATATCTGTCATTTTATTTATTTAAATTGATATGTCTCCCAATCTTTGGACTGTAAGCTCATCGTGGACAGAGAATGTGACTGTTTATTGTTGTATTTTACTCTCCTAAGCTCTAAATACAATTCCCTGCAGACAGTAAGAGCTCAATAAATACAATTGAATAAATGAATGAATGAATAAAGCCATGGGAGCAAATGAGTTCTTCAAGGGAGTAGGTGTCAATAGAGAATAAAAGAGGACCCAGAATTTCGCCTTGAGGGATTGCCACAGATGGGGGAGGAGCAAGAGGAGGGGCTGCAAAAGAGATCCAGAATGAGCAGAGAGAGAGAGAGAGAGAGAGAGAGAGAGAGAGAGAGAGAGGAAAAGCAATGAAGTCTAGTGATTAGAGTAGGTGCCAGAGAGTCAAAAGGAGCTTGGTTATAATCCTCACAACTTGTTTGCTCTGTGATCTTGGGCAAGTCACTTAACTTATCTGTGCCTCAGTTGCCTCAAATTTGTCAGGAAGATCGTCGGCCTGGACTAGGCCTGCGAGAATGCAACACAGTCTATAAATGTGCCGCTGCAATGAATGAAAAGGGACTCGTTTAAAGCAAGAATTGGTTTTGGTGGTGACTAAATCATATTCACCCCTTTTGCCCCTCATTCCAGTTGGTTGAAGCATTTTACATATTTGTTTTCTAAAGCCTACCAGGAAGACAAATGACGTTTAATTCAATTTCCTGCTGACAAATTTTAATGGAGGGTCAACCCGTCCCATCTGGAAGCAGGTGACGGCTTATAGACCTTTCGATTCCCACAAGTCTGTTTATACCAACCCATTAATCTGTGATATTTGTTGAACACTTACTATGTGCCAAGCACTGTGCTAAGTGCTTTGGAGAGTAATAATAATTTTGGCATTTGTTAAGTGCTTACCATATGCCAAGCACTGTTCTAAGCACTGCGGAAGATACAAGGTAATCAGGTTGTCCTATGTGGGGCTCACAGTCTTAATCCCCATTTTACAGATGAGGTAACTGAGGTTCAGGGAAGTGAAATGGCTTGCCCAAGGTCACATAACAGCCAAGTGGCAGAGCTGGGATTAGAAGCCATGTCTTCTGACTCAGAGGAGAGATCTGATGCAGATTAAATGAGAGAGTTGTCAAGGATAAAGCCAAGGTTACAAGCTTATGATACTGGGAGTATGGTGGTGTTATCTACAATGATTGGAAAGTCAGGAGGTGGACAGAGTTCGGGTGGGAAGATGAGAAGTGCGGTTTTGAACATATTAAGTTTGAGGTCGGGTCCTTTGACCCAAGGGCACAGGAATTTGTCCATTTATGCAATCCACATACACACATACACACACAAGAACATGCACATCGTACACTCACACAATCCCTGCTGGCATGAAAGATGAGATTGATTTGCATTTTTAAATACATTTTTATTTTTATTCCTCCCCGTACTATTTTCTTCAGGCCCTGGCCATAGCCAGAAATCTGTTCAGCCTGAGTAGAAAAAAAAATAATGCTAATTTTAGGTCTATAGCTATTAGCAGAAGCCACATATAGTACTGGAGCAAGACTGTGCTGTGTAGGACATTTGCATGTTCAATTTGAGAGCTGGTCATTAAATTTCCTGATAAAGGGATTTTTTTTTTTGCATGTCCTTCTTAGTTCTTAAATTAGTCCTGTGAAAGCCTATAACGTCAGTCACTATTAATGTTTGGAGTATCACTAAGAGGTTTATGAGAGTTTATATTAATCTTCTTGGGTTAACTTTTGTATCAGCACTGCTTCGGTTTTGTTACAGGATTGAAAGGATGCCACTCAATTTGCTTGGGCAGAAAACAGAGTTAACAGATTAAATATGGCTTTGATCATGGTGCTATGAGGCCATTTTAAGTAAATCTGTGCTCAGTAAGAAACTTCACAAGAGTACAATGTTGGGTTTCTCTTTTTGAGCAATTCATCATCTCTTTGACATGAAAAGTATTAACAGACTTTACCTTTCAATACATTACATGACATTACCACATGTGCAAATCTTAGTACTAAAATGAGAAAGTTAAGATCAGTAATGAGAATCAGTGTGGCCTAATGGAAACATTCCAGGTCTGGGTGACAGAGGACCTGGGTTCTAATCCTAGTTCTGCCATTTGCCTATGTGACCATAGGCAAGTCATTTAATTTCTCTGTGCCTCAGTTATCTCAACTGTAAAATTGGGAATCAGGCTGTAAGCACTTTGTGTATACCACCTGATTATCCTGTATCTACACCGGCATTCAGTACCGCACTTGCCGTAGAGTCGGCACTTTGAGTAGAGTTTCTACTCTAATGTTTAGTACAGTGTTTGGTGCATAATAAGCTCTTGACAAACACCACAGTTACTTTTCATTAATCTTAATTTTTATATTTTATCATATTATTCACAATGACGCCTTTCTCTACGACTTGATTTTCACATGGAAAGCAAATACCGCCATTATTTTTTAATCATTATTCCTATTATTAACGCCCTTTTTATCTAAAGCTTGACTTTCACTACCGGAGAACATCTGTTTTGTGTTTGAACTTAGTGGCCTTACTAAACTGGGAAGTGTTTTTCCTCTGAGAGTTTTTCAAGTTGTAATTTTCTCCATTCCCGTGTTCCTACCTAACCTAGTGTTTGGAAAGATCCCACTGTCCATATTCAGAATCAGTTTTGCAAGGTCTCTCTAGACTATAAGCTCCCTCATGGCAAGAGATCATATCTATCAATTCTTTGTATTGTATTTCCCCAGTCGCCCAGTCCAGTGCTTTGACATCGACTGATTTTCTCTCTTTCTGTATTTGTAGAAATAATCGAGAAAAGCAATCAGCTCCATTTTCCTTCTGCTCCATGCGTCAGTGCATCTCTTCTGCACAACTGGCTTCCCAGTAGAAGGAAAAGTAGGTTAGTGCAGAAGGGATGAATATGATGGTCATGCGTGTCATCCCGGGCACTCGGCATAATGTTATGACATCATGGGTACTGTTTTGTGGTAGTAAATTCGAGTTTAGCCAATCCTACAATGTTTCTTTGGGGGAACCCTGACCCTCCCCAACTATGTCCCACAGTCTGTCCCATAGTTAGGCTTCCCTCCTGATTCCAGTGAACTCTTATCTAATGCTGCAGCGGAGGTGAGGAGACTGGTGTAGCAGGAGCCACGGTAGAGGCTTTCCCTGACTAATCCCTCCTTTCCTCTTCTCCCTCTCCCTTCTGTGTCACCCTGGCTTGCTCCCTTTATTTATCTCCCCCAACCCCCCAGCCCCACACTTATGTACATATCTGAAATTTATGTAATTGTCTGACTCCTGTTCTAGAGGATAAGCTCATCGTGGGCAGGGAATGTGTCTGTTTATTGGTACATTGTACTCTCCCAAGCACTTAGTACAGTGGTCTGCAAACAGTAAGCCCCAAATAAATATGATTGATTGAATGAAAGGAAGGTTCAGCCCTTAACATTTAAAAACCGTCTATTAAAACTTCCAGACCAACTGTAAACTGGACTGCTCAGTATAATAATTGTAGTATTTGTCAAGAACTTACTATGAGTTGAGAACTGTATTAAATGCTGGAGTATATGCGGAATATGCAAGTCAGGAAGAGTCCCTGTCCGACAGAGCTCACAGCCTATGTAGGAGGGAGAACGGGTAGAATTAGACTCAGGTCTTCTGACTTCTAAGCCCATGCATTTTCTACTGGGCCATGCAGCTTTCCCCGATAAAATCTGACAACGGCCACCCGACCCTGCTCACATAAAACACTCTCAACACAAGAAGGATATTAGGAAGACTGTAAACTTCTTAAGGGCAGGGATGATGTCTACTAACTCAAGAGTGTATCCAACCCGATTTGCTTGTATCCACCCCAGCGCTTAGTACAGTGTGCCTGACACATAGTAAGCACTTAACAAATACCATTATTATTATTACAAGTGCTTAGTCCAGTGCTCTGTACTAATTAGTCATCCTTTACCTAGATCCACTCCTTCCTTCTCTTATTCCAGATGACTGAGGCCAGCTCTGAGGTTGACCTCTTAGAGCTAATGAGGAAAGAGAGAGTTTAGAGATCATTCGACTAGCCACCGAAAGCAGCAAAATGAATCAAAAAAGAGGCACTTGCCTTGTCCCTTTTTCTTAGTAAACAACATCTGTGAAGTGATAACAGTTTGACTTTTAGGAGCAAATATAAAACTGCGAGGGTTTGACATTATTAATAGCAAGAAAGCCTAAGTGATTGACATTTTAAGATGCTTTGCTCCAGATTTTCCTCTTGTTTGTCGGCTGAGGCACCAATTGTTCTCTCCATGAACGGGTACTGGGCAGCCTTCATTGTAATGGGGTGGTTTCAAATCAGGAGCCTATCTGAAAATTACTTAGAGCACTCAGCAAGGAGCACAAAAAGCTCCCGAGAGTCTTTGCCTCAGTTGTTTTTCCTTTACAAAGTCTTAAGGCAGATCAAAAGAAACTGAATGGTGCTAAAAGAAGCCACCCCAGACTGTGCTGATTCAGGTGTGCATGGTAAAACGGAGTTTGCAGCCTCTGATTTTCACAGCCTGCCTCTGAGATTCACTGAAAGGGTAGGGAGGGATGGAAAATGATATGGGGAAGGAATGTAAATGGCATTTTAATTAGAGATACAGATGATGGTGTAACCAAGGGTAGCCAGCTCACTGCCTGCTCTCCGCTCAGGTTGTATACATGAATTAAATACAGCAGGAACATGGATGGCTTGGTTGAGGAGTCAATTCAAAATAGCACTGCCTCTGCCTTAGAGAATCTCTATCCAAGCTTCAATTCTACAATCTGGATGTTTCTGGACATTTTTTTCTTAAATGTAGAAGACACTTTTTGATACAAGGACTCCTATATAATCAGGCCAAAATGTGTCTTTTAAATAAATAAAAAAATTCCTCGAACTGACAACATCCGTGCCAACCTTTCATTTTGAGTGTGGGGGTGGAAAAAGGCGGGATTTTAGAGGGAGCAAGGAGGCTGAGGCTTGTCAGTGGCAGAAATTAACACTTACAAGCTCTGAGATGGATGAGATCGTTAGATAGGACCCAATCTAAGTCCCACATGGGGCTCATTGTCCAAAAGGGAGGGAGAACAGGTATTTCTTACCTGTTAAATTACGTTTTTAATGGTATTTTGTTTAGTGTTTACTCTGTGCCAGGCACTGTACTAAGTGCTGAGGTAAATACAAGTTACTCGGGTTGGACAAAGTCCCTGTCCTACAAGTGGCTCACATTCTTAATCCCCATTTTACAGATGAGGGAACCGAAGCACAGAGTGACTTGCCCAAGGTCACAAAGCAGACAAGTGGCAGAGCCGGATCTCGAACCCAAGTCTTTCTGACTCCCAGGCCCGTGGTCTAACCACTAGGGCACGCTGCTTCTCTTGCCCAAAGTTACCGAGCAGGCAAGGGGCAGAGCCGGGTAGATCTTCCGACTCTGAACGTTGCGCTCTCTCCGCTAAGCCGAGCTGCAGAACAAATAGCTAGAAAGTCCCCACTTGGATGTTTCGTTCTTGCAGAGGAGAGATCTGATAGCTGTCAGAGACCTGGGGTGAGCGAGCCTGAGGGTCCAGGTCAAAAAGGACGGAGCCGCTCATCCCTTGGAATTGTCTCCTCAGCCGCCATCCATATTCCTGCTGTATTTACATTCATGTGTATAACCTATTGAGGAGGGCAGGAAGTGAGCTGCTGAAGCAGCATGGTGTAGTGGCTGAAGAACAGGCCTGGGAGTAAGAAGGTCATGGGTTCTAATCCCGGCTCTGCCACTTGCCTGCTGTGTGACTTTGGGCAAGTCACTTCATTTCTCTACATCTCAGTTCCCCCATTTGTAAAATGGGGATTAAGACTGTGAGCCCCATAGGGGACGGGGACTGTGTCCAACCCGATTTGCTTGTATCTTCATTCGCTCTTATTTATTCAGCGCTTACTGTGTGCAGAGCACTGTATTAAGTGTTTGTATCTACCCCAGCACTTAGTACGGCGCCTGGCATGTAGTAAGCGCTTAACAAATCTCGTTTTACAAGATCTAGTCGTCTCCGACTCATAGCGATTCCATGGATACATCTCTCCCAGAACCCCCCCACTTCCACATGCAGTCATTCTGGTAGTTTATCCATAGTTTCCTTGGTTAAAAATCCCGAAGTGTTTTACCGTGGCCTCCTTCCACGCAATCAACTTGAATCTCCACCCTCGACTCTCTCCCGTACCGCTGCTGTCCAGCACAGGTGAGATTTGACTTGTAGCAGATTGCCTTCCACTCGCTAGCCACTGTCCAAGCTAGGAATGGAATGGACAGCCCTCTGCTTGACTCTCTTTCCCAGAGTAGAGGCTGGTAGAGGATATCGTTATTATTATTATTGTTATTAGTATTCTCTAGACTTCAGTTCCCTCATCTGTAAAATGGCGATTGGGACTGAACCCACGTGGTTGCATCTACCCCAGAGCTTAGTACAGGGCCTGAACCACAGTAAGCACTTATATTTTGAGAAGCAGCATGGCATAATGGATAGAGCACGAGCCTGGGAGTCAAAAGGTCATGGGTTCTAATCCAGGCTCGGCCACTTGTCTGCTGTGTGACCTTGGGAAAATCACTTCACTTCTCTGTACCTCAACTGCCTCATCTGTAAAGTGGGGATCCAGACGGTGACCCCCATGTGGGGCAGGGACTGTGTCCATCCCGATTTGCTCGCATCCAACCCCAGATCTTAGTACGGTCCCTGCAAATAGTAGGCACTTAACAAATACCATAATCATTAATTATTATTACGCTTAGTTGCTCCACCACCTGTGTGATTAAAAAATTACTTATTTATATAATGTACTATAAATTACTTATTTATTCATATTAATGTCTCTCCCTCTCTAGACTGTAGCAATTAAAAATGAATTAATTATAATTTATTATGAATTATTCATATTAATGTCTGTCTCCCCCTCTAGACTGTAACATAGTTTAGTGGATAGAGTACGGGCCTGAAAATCAGAAGGACATGGGTTGTAATCCCAGCCCTGACACTTGTCTGCTCTGTGACCTTGGGCAAGTCACTTTACTTCTCTCTGCCTCAGTTCCCTCATCTGTAAAATGGGGATTAAGACTGTGAGTCCCCTGTGGGGCTGGGACAGTGTCCAACCTGATTAGCTTCTATCTACCCCAGAGCTTAGAACGGGACTTGACAAACGATAAGCACTTAAATACCATCATTAAACTGGTTGTGGGCAGGGGACATTTCTGCTTATTCTCCTGCACCGTACCCTCCCAAACGCTTAGAACGGTGCTTTGCAAATAGTAAACACTCGATAAATAACACTGAATGATTGATTATGCTCGTGGAGTTGGTAATTAAGACCGACAAGAACAATAACAACTGTGGTACGTGTTAAGCACTGCACTAAATACTGGGATAGATACAAGATAATCAAGTCAGACAAAGTCCCTGTCCCACGTGGGGCTCCTAATCAGCCATTTTTAAAATAGCTAGGTCACACAGGCCGCAAAAAGTGGTAACTGTTGCCTGCTGTCCTGTGCTGCAAATGAGTCTCGGATGGATAATTCTGCCATCTGCTTCACAACGTGCTGCTTCCCTACCTGCCTTCTCGCTTATTGCCCCTGCTGCCCCAGCCGGAACATGCCAGGCAGATACAAAAGCCAGTTGCACTGCGCAAACCCCATGCTCTCTCATCAATCTCTTAGCTCGGCATGGCTGGGAGTCAGAAGAACCTGGGTTCTAAACCCGGCTTCACCACTTGCCTGTGTGTGACCCTGAGCTAGTCACTTCCCTTTTCTGGGCCTCAGTTACCAAATCTATTAAATGGGGATCAGGACCGTGAGCCCCATGTAATAATAATAATAATAATGTTGGTATTTGTTAAGCACTATGTGCCGAGCACTGTTCTAAGCGCTGGGGTAGACACAGGGGAATTTTGGTTGTCCCACGTGGGGCTCACAGTCTTCATCCCCATTTTACAGATGAGGTAACCGAGGCACCGAGAAGTTAAGTGACTTGCCCAAAGTCACACAGCTGACAAATGGCCGAGCCGGGATTCGAACCCATGACCTCTGACTCCAAAGCCCGTGCTCTTTCCACTGAGCCACGCTGCTTCTCAGTCCATGTGAGACATGGACTGTGTCCAACCTGATTCGCTTGTATCTATCCTAGTGCTTGGTACAGTGCCTGGCACATAATAATAGTGTGGTATGTGTTAATCTCTTACTTGTTCCAAGCTCTGTTCTAAGCGCTAGGGTAGATATTCATTCAGTAGTATTTATTAGCGCTTACTATGTGCAGAGCACTGTACTAAGTGCTTGGAATGTACAAATCCGTAACAGGTAGAGACGGTCCCGGCCCTTCGACGGGCTTACAGTCTTCTGGTCGGACACAGTCCCTGTCCTGCGTGGGGCTCACGGTTTTAATCCCCATTTTACAGATGAGGTAACTGAGGCACAGAGAAGTAAAGTGACTTGCCCAAGGTCACGTAGAAGACCAGAGGCAGAACCAGGATTAGAACCCAGGAACTCTGACTTCCAAGCCCGTGCTACTTTCCACTAGGCCACGCTACTTCTCATTCATTCATTCATTCAATAGTATTTATTGAGCACTTACTATGTGCAGAGCAGTGTACTAAGCGCTTGGAATGAACAAGTCGGCAACAGATAGAGACGGTCCCTGCCGTTTGACGGCTTACGGTCTAATCGACGGGCTTACAAACTAGGCCAGGCTACAACGCCATAAAAATAAACCCAAAAACAAAGCCTCTTCCACCGCAGGGAGGCTCAGCCGATGTTTACAGAGGAGGATCCTGCCATCATTTCTCCTCAAGCAAAACTGCATCGGGAAGCGCCTTGCCTCGACGTGGGTGAACTCTGACTGGGTTCCAATAACTCAGCGAAGACACAGGAACCGGTCCGCATGGCAACGAGTCACTCGTTGGAAAGTAAACAGCCTTTTTCGTGCTCTAGATGTTAAATTACTCAGCGTAATGAGTTCTTTGGAAAGATGTTGTTGTTGTGACTTTGTGATGTGGATTCCATCTGAACCGCTGGGAAGTTTTAGTACTCCGGGGACTGAATGAAAATCAGCGGGCCAAAATTTGCCCTGAGATACTGTTCTCATGCAACTCACATTTTTCTATTCTTAGCACAATGGTTGTTTCAGAAATGTTCATTTCCACTCCTGTTGGCTCGGGAGCTGGTAATCATGACCTCAAAGGTCTTGGTAGAAAGAAATCCATAGTTACAACATTCCCTGTGAATACGTTTCAGCAGTATATAAATATACTGCAATCAAGTGCTATTATTCCCCTTTCCTCTCCACCCAAACGGCTACCTTACTATTACGGGCTCTCGTTATATCCCGGCTAGACTACCGTGTCAGCCTTCTCTCTGACCTCCCTTCCTCCTCTCTCGCCCCGCTCCGGTCTATTCTTCACTCCGCTGCCCGGCTCATCTTCCCGCAGAAACGATCTGGGCATGTCACTCCCCTTCTTAAACAACTCCAGTGGTTGCCTATCGACCTCCGCTCCAAACAAAAACTCCTCACTCTAGGCTTCAAGGCTCTCCATCACCTTGCCCCTTCCTACCTCTCCTCCCTTCTCTCTTTCTACCGCCCACCCCGCACGCTCCGCTCCTCCGCCGCCCACCTCCTCGCCGTCCCTCGGTCTCGCCTATCCCGCCGTCGACCCCTGGGTCACGTCCTCCCGCGGTCCTGGAACGCCCTCCCTCCTCACCTCCGCCAAACTGATTCTCTTTCCCTCTTCAAAACCTTACTTAAAAATCACCTCCTCCAAGAGGCCTTCCCAGACTGAGCTCCTCTTCCCCCTCTACTCCCTCTGCCATCCCCCCTTTACCTCTCCGCAGCTAAAGCCTCATTTTCCCCTTTTCCCTCTGCTCCTCCACCTCTCCCTTCCCATCCCCACAGCACTGTACTCGTCCGCTCGACTGTATATATTTTCGTTACCCTATTTATTTTGTTAATGAATTGTACATCGCCTCGATTCTATTTAGTTGCCATTGTTTTTACGAGATGTTCTTCCCCTTGACGCTGTTTAGTGCCATTGTTCTTGTCTGTCCGTCTCCCCCGATTAGACCGTAAGCCCGTCAAACGGCAGGGACTGTCTCTATCTGTTGCCGACTTGTTCATCCCAAGCGCTTAGTACAGTGCTCTGCACATAGTAAGCGCTCAATAAATACTATTGAATGAATTGAATGAATATTATTCCTCTGCTTATTCTTCTTGCGCCTCAAGGGCTCCGGTGAGTTCCACCAGGAGGAATGGCCTCAGGTAAAAGAACCAGGACCACCAACTTTAATAAGATCTTGTTTTAATCATGTGTTTTTAAGATTCAGATCTTTTATGTATTCGAACGATGTACAAATTAAAATGCGTTTCAAACCGTTCTTATCCTTAGAGGGAAAGGGGTTTTTTTATCCTATGGAAATTTAAATTCAAGATAAAAAATTAATGCTCAAGGAACTGCACGTTCACCAAGAAATTCAAGATAGGGAAAAATTAAAATAATAACTATCCTATTGGTTCTGCTTATTATATGCCAAACACTATGCTAAATTATGGATTAGAGACAAGATTATAATAACTCTGGTATTTGTTAAGTGTTTACTATGTGCCACACACTGTGCTGTATTGGACAAGCAGTGTGGCTTAGCAGAAAGGATACTGGCTTGGGAGTCAGAGGTTGTGGGTTCTAATCCCGGATCCTCCACTTGTCACTGTGTGACTTTGGGTAAATAACTTCTCTGTGCCTCATCTGTAAAATGGGGACAACCTGATGACCTTGTCTCTACCCCAGCATTTAGAACAGTGCTTGGCACATAGTAAATACTAGAGAAGCAGCGTGGCTCAGTGGAAAGAGCACGGGCTTGGGAGTCAGAGGTCACGGGTTCAAATCCTGGCTCTGCCACTTGTCAGCTGTGTGACTGTGGGCAAGTCACTTAGCTTCTCTGTGCCTCAGATACCTCATCTGGAAAATGGGAATTAAGACTGTGAGCCTCACATGGGACAACCTGATTACCCTGTATCTACCCCAGTACTTAGAACAGTGCTCTGCACATAGTAAGCACTTAACAAATACCAACATTATTATTATTAAATACCATTATTATTATTAGTATTGTTACTAAGCACTGGGGCGGGGTGAGGGTGGTGATATGCAAATCAGGCTGGACACAATCCGTGTCCCATATGAGGCTCCCAGTTTCAATCCCCATTTTTCAGATGAAGTAACTGAAGCCCAGAGAAGTGAAGTGATTTGCCCAAGGTCACACGGAAGATAAGCCGTGGAGCGGGGATTAGAATCCATGACCTTTTGACAATCGGATTAAACAGAGTCCCCATCCCCCGTAAGGCATGTAGCGAGTGCTTAAATACCACAATTATTATTAAAGGAAGGAGGGCAGAAGAAACGTTTTAAGAACATGGAAAAACAAAACCACAAACATCCCAGCTGAAAACTAGAGTCAATGACTAAGGATAGAGCGGCATTATTTATCACATAAGGAGAAGCTCTCTGAGTAAAAATGTGGGACAGAATTTGAGACAAGGAAGAAAAAAGAGAAAACAGAACCAGCGGTTGCAAACATCAAACTGACAACACAAGTGATGATCTTTTTGCTTGCAAAATGTGGTCAGGACAGTGGATCCCACATTGCACTTTTCTCCCACACACTCTTGTGAATTTCACAATCGATGGACTTCCTCAAATACAAAGGACAATGAGAAGCAGCGTGGCTCAGTGGAAAGAGCACGGGCTTTGGAGTCAGGGCTCATGAGTTCGAATCCCAGCTCTGCCACTTGTCGGCTGTGTGACTGTGGGCAAGTCACTTAACTTCTCCGTGCCTTAGTTCCCTCATCTGTAAAATGGGGATTAAGACTGTGAGCCCCACGTGGGACAACCTGATTCCCCTATGTCTACCCCAGCGCTTAGAACAGTGCTCGGCACATAGTAAGCGCTTAACAAATACCAACATTATTATACACACACACAGTCACTCTTTTAAGGATTCTGAAATTCTAAACAAGATTCCCTTTGTTCAGAGAAGCAGCGTGGCTCAATGGAAAAAGCACCCACTTGGGAGTCAGAGGTCAAAGACCTGCCGGTTTCACCTCTACAATATCGCCAAGATCCGCCCTTTCCTCTCCACCCAAACGGCTACCTTACTATTACGGGCTCTCGTTATATCCCGGCTAGACTACCGTGTCAGCCTTCTCTCTGACCTCCCTTCCTCCTCTCTCGCCCCGCTCCGGTCTATTCTTCACTCCGCTGCCCGGCTCATCTTCCCGCAGAAACGATCTGGGCATGTCACTCCCCTTCTTAAACAACTCCAGTGGTTGCCTATCGACCTCCGCTCCAAACAAAAACTCCTCACTCTAGGCTTCGAGGCTCTCCATCACCTTGCTCCTTCCTACCTCTCCTCCCTTCTCTCTTTCTACCGCCCACCCCGCACGCTCCGCTCCTCCGCCGCCCACCTCCTCGCCGTCCCTCGGTCTCGCCTATCCCGCCGTCGACCCCTGGGTCACGTCCTCCCGCGGTCCTGGAACGCCCTCCCTCCTCACCTCCGCCAAACTGATTCTCTTTCCCTCTTCAAAACCTTACTTAAAAATCACCTCCTCCAAGAGGCCTTCCCAGACTGAGCTCCTCTTCCCCCTCTACTCCCTCTGCCATCCCCCCTTTACCTCTCCGCAGCTAAAGCCTCATTTTCCCCTTTTCCCTCTGCTCCTCCACCTCTCCCTTCCCATCCCCACAGCACTGTACCCGTCCGCTCAACTGTATATATTTTCGTTACCCTATTTATTTTGTTAATGAATTGTACATCGCCTCGATTCTATTTAGTTGCCATTGTTTTTATGAGATGTTCTTCCCCTTGACGCTGTTTAGTGCCATCGTTCTTGTCTGTCCGTCTCCCCCGATTAGACCGTAAGCCCGTCAAACGGCAGGGACTGTCTCTATCTGTTGCCGACTTGTTCATCCCAAGCGCTTAGTACAGTGCTCTGCACATAGTAAGCGCTCAATAAATACTATTGAATGAATGAATGAATAATCCCAACTCTGCAGCTTGTCAGCTGTGTGACTTTGGGCAAGTGGCTTAACTTCTCTGTGCCTCAGTGACCTCATCTGTAAAATGGGGATTAAGATTGTGAGCCCCACGTGGGACAACCTGATCACCTTCTATCCAAACCTCCCCCCCGCCACCCCCCCACGCTTAGAGCTGTGCTTGGCACCATAGTAAGTGCTTAACAGATATCATTATTATTATAGTATAGTTATCAGTTTTGAAAAATAGGTTTTTATTAAAGCCATATCATGACCAGATAGATAGGACCTATGAAACAGCAATTGGATGATTCTCTCTCCCGCCCTCCCTGACCGCCATCTTCAACTGTCTGATCTCCAATGGCTTTTCCCCCACTGTTCTCAAACATGGGTATCTCACCTATCCTAAAAAAAAAAAAACCTCCTTTGACCCCAAGGCTCCTTCCAGTTATCACTCCATCTCCTTCCTACCATTCCTCTGCAAACTCCTTGAGCAAGTTGTTTACACCCGTAGTCTCCACTTCCTCTCCTAGAGCCCCTCCTATCTGGCATAACAATAGTAATAATAATGGTACTTGTTAAGCACTTAGTTTGTGCCAAGCACTGTTCTAAATGCTGGGGTAGATATAAATTAATCGGGTTGGACACAGTCCCTGTCCTACATGGAGCTCACAGTCTTAATCCTCATTTTACAGATGAGGTAACTGAGGCACAGAGAAGTTTAAAATGACTTTCCCAATGTCACACAGCAGACGTGGTGGAGCCGGGATTAGAACCTAGGAACTCCTGTCTCCCAGGCCCCTGTTCTATCCATTAGGCCACACTGCTTCCACTCCCTTCACTGCACAGAAACTGCCCTCTCAAAAATCACCAGTGTTCTCCTTGCCAAATCCAACGGCCTCTATTCCATCCTAATCTATCTCGACCTCTCAGATGCCTTCAACAATGTCAACCGCCCCCTTCTCCTGGAAATATTATCCAACTTTGGCTTCACTGGCCCCGTCTCCTCCTGATTCTCCTCCTCTTTGGTCACACTCTGTCTCTTCGTCTTTCACAGTCTCCTTCTCTGTCTCCCATCACGTAACTGTGGGTGTCCCTCAAGGTTCAGTTCTGCTTCTCCTTCTATTCTCCATCTACACCACTCCCTCGGGGAACTCATTTGCTCCCAGGGCTTCAACTACCATCTCTATGCAGATGATTCCCAAATCCAAACCTTCAGCCCTCATCTCACTTCTCTTCAGTCTCCCAGCTTCTCTTTCCTTCAAGACATCTCTACTTGTAGGTCCCACTGACAAGTCAGATTTAACATGTCCAAAACAGAACTCCTTATCTTCCCCAGCAAAACCCTGTCCTCCCCGTGACCTTCCTGTCACTGTAAACAGCATCAATGTTTACAAGCATCGTAAACACTTTAACCTTGGTGTCTTTGTCAACCCATCCCTCTCTCTCACTCAGCCCATATAATTAATCTGTCACCAAATCCCTTTAGTTTAACCTTCACAGCACTGCTAAAATCTTCCCTTTCCTCTCAATCCAAACTGCTACCAAATTAATCCAATCGCTTATCCTTTCCCTCCTTGATTACTGCATCAGCCACCTTAGTAACCTCCTTGCCTCCTGTCTCTTCCGACTCTACGCTAAACTTCATTCTGCCGTCCAGATCGTTTTCTACAAAAACGTTCAGTCCATGTTTCCCCACTCCACAAAAAGCTCCAGTAGCTGCCCATACATCTCCTCAACAAACAGAAACTCCTTATCATTGGCTTTAGAGCACTGGCTCACCTTGCCCCCTCCTAACCTTACCTCACTGCTTTCCCACTACAACCCAGCCCACATACTTGGCTCCTCTAATGCCAACCTATTCACTGTACCTCCATCTCTTCTATCTCGCTGCTGACCTCTTCGTAACAACCTGCCTCTGGCTTGGAATTCCCCTCCTCTTCATATTGGACAGATGATCACTCTCCCCACCTGTGAAGTCTCACTGAAGGCACATCTCCTCCAAGAGACCTTCCCTGACTAAGCTCTCATTTCCTCTTCTCCCCCTCCCTTCTGCATCACCTTTGCACTAGGATTTGCACCCTTTATTCACCCCTCCCTCAGCCCCAGAGCACTTACATATGTATCTATAATTTATTTATATTAATGTCTGTCTTCCCTTCTAGACTGAAAGCTCATTGTGAGCTGAGAACATATCAACCAACTTTTGTACTCTTCCAAGTGCTTATTTATAGTGCTCTAAACACTGAAAGCATTCAATAAAAAAGATTGGTGATGCAAAGGAATCAGAAACTTATAGACACATTTTTCCTCAAAACACTCATTGGATGGTAACATAAACCCTGTGTGGGCAGGGATCGTCTCTCTTTATTGCTGAACTGTATTTTCCAAGCACTTAGTACAGTGCTCTGCACACAGTAAGCGCTCAATAAATACAGTTGAATTAATGAATGTGCACCCTGCAGATTTAACTTCGTCAAGTTCTGTCTGAGATTTCTCCAAATCCAAATCACTTGAAAAATAGCTTGAGATAATTTTTTGACCCTGTCATCCCAAGTTTTCCTTGCTTTGAGTTAAACCATTTAACTTCACATTTAACTGGGCAGCATAATTAAACATAGGGTATTCATCTAGCACTCTCAGTTCCTCACAGGGAAATGACATATAAAGAGATAAAAAAAACCAGAAATGCAAGGAAAGACAGACCAATTTGGAATTGTAAAACCGAAGTGTGACTCACGGAAACGTTTTGTCTCCTCCTCCCCACCAGGGCCGATGTGGTGGATTTGAGCCGGGGATCCGTTGGTCTGTCCCCATCTTGAGGAAAGCACAGTGGGTCACAATTGCAGGGGGGCCACTCACCCCCCCACCCCCACCCCCACCCCAAGGGTTTCCCATTATGCAGCAGGAATGGGGTGTCATAAGGGTCGTCCCACCATTGAGCCCCCCCTGCACCCTCCATCACCATTCAGCATGAGGATAGTATAGTCACCCCCCCTCTAAACCTCTAAGTGGATCAGGAGGAGAAGCAACCCCTCACAGAGGGTGCCAGGGATGAGGGTGGCAGGACGGAACGATGGCAGGTCTCTCTCACCCACTCACCCTCCCCGCATCGTGCCCCTCCAGACCTCAGGTACTCTCCTCACCATGGGTCAAAGAGATGATCAGAGTGAAAACACCAAAGGGGCTTAATTTAATTTAATAAGATAGGGAGGAGTATTAAAGGGGAAAAGACTCCAGAGTAATTAGCAGGCCAAACCAAAGTCTGATCAGAACCTCCTAGCCTACCAATCCACAGACTCTTGCTAACTAACAAGTTTTCTCCTCCTTTTTAGTCATTCATTCAATTGTATTTATTGAGCACTTACTTTGTACAGAGCACAGTAATAAGTGCTCGGAAAGTACAGTTCAGCAATAAAGAGTGACATCCCTACCCACGCTGAGTTTACAATCTAGAAGGGAGGAGACAGACATCAAAACAAGTAAACATGCATCAGTATAAATAGAATTATCAATATACACACATCAAAACAACAGACATCAATATAAATATATAGCATTATAGATATAGACATAAGTACTCTTTCTTTAGAAGATCTTTCTTGTCTATTCCATTTGCACATTACAGAGCTTCTGCCTCCTTCAGCAAGGCTAAAAAGATTTGATTCTTTTCGGATAATCTACTCACAAAAGCTCATATTTCTGCCTTTCCATTTACACCTTCCTTTCATGACATCTTTCCCCAAGTCCTCAGATGATCGATTCTCCCTAAATAATCAGGTGGGCTTGAGTAGATGCACAATTAGCCCACTTTGATGAATTAGTTTGACTAACAGGTTTTATGGGTTTTTTTATGGCATTTGTTAAGTGCCTTACTATGTGCCAGGCATTGTACTAAGTGGGATAGATATATCAGGATGGACTACAGTCCCAGTCCCACATGGGACTCACAGCCTTAATCCCCACTTTAATAATAATAATAATAATGATGATGTTGGTATTTGTTAAGCACTTACTATATGCAGAGAACTGTTCTAAGCGCTGAAGTAGATATAGGGTGATCAGGTTGCCCCATATGAGGCTCACAGTCTCAATCCCATTTTACAGATGAGGAAACTGAGGCACATAGAAGTTCAGTGACTTGCCCATAGTCAAACAGCTGGCTCAGTGGAAAGAGCACGGGCTTTGGAGTCAGAGGTCATGGGTTCGAATCCCAGATCGGCCACTTGTCAGCTGTGTGACTTTGGTCAAGTCACTTAACTTCTCAGTACCTCAGTTACTGGGACAACCTGATTCCCCTGTGTCTACCCCAGTGCTTAGAACAGTGCTCGGCACATAGTAAGCGCTTAACAAATACCAACGTAATCATTATTGTTATTAAGTGGCAGAGCTGAGATTCGAACCCATGACCTCTGACTCCCAAGCCCGTGCTCTTTCCACTGAGCCACGCTGCTTCTCTACATATTTTACAGATGAGATAACTGAGGCACAGAGAAGTTGTGGCTTGTGACTTTCCCGAGGTCACACAGAAGACAACGTGGCAGAGTTGGGATTAGAATCCAGGTCCCCTAACTCCCAGACCCACGCTCTTTCCACTGAGCTGTTAGCTAAATTGTTTCTTCTGATTAACTGCCTCCCTCTTAATTGCATTGATTGATTATCCCTGGCACGAGCAGCTGATGAGTACTTAGTACAGTGCCTGGCATATAGGAAGTGTTTACCAAGTACCTAATAGTTATTAAACCAAAATAAACTCCCTCCTCTCTTTTTAAAGAGTTAAATGAACTAGCTTGTTACATGGAGGAAGGTGTTAGCAGCTAAACTGACCCCTCTCTTCCTCTATCTCTATTGAACCAGTGTGGAACTCTAAGCAATTCAACCAAACTTCTGGATTTGGGGAACCTTCTCTTTCTCCTCCCCTGTTCCCCATCCTCTTGGACCAGTACACCAGGCATTTAAGTAAACAGTAGAGTCTCCTAGGGCAGAGAGGCTCTGGTCAGGTGAACCCCATCTAATAATAATTATGGTATTTGTTAAATCTTACTATATGCCAGGCAGTGTTCTAAGTGTTGGGATAGGTACAAGATAATCAGGTTGGACACAGGCCCTGTCCCATATAGGGCTCACAGTCCTAATCCCCGTTTTACAGATGAGGGAACTGAGGCCCAGAGAAGTGAAGTGACCTACCCAAGGTCACACAGCAGACAAGTGCTTCACTCTGCCGCCCGGATTATCTTTCTACAGAAATGCTCTGGGCACGTCACTCCTCTCCTCAAAAATCTCCAGTGGTTGCCTATCAACCTTCGCATGAAGCAAAAACTCCTCACTACTGGCTTCAAAGCTCTCCATCACCTTGGCTCCTCTTACCTCACCTCCCTTCTCTCTTCTACAGCCCATCCCGCACACTCCTCTCCTCTGCCACCAATAATCTCCTTAGTGGGTCTCTTTCTCGCCTGTCCCGCCATCGACCCCTGTCCCACGTCCTACCTCTGGCCTGGAATATCCTCACATCTGCCAAACTAGCACACTTCCCCCCTTCAAAGACCTTTCCAGACTGAGCCCCCCTTTTCCTGTGCTCCTCCTCCCCTCCCCATCACCTTGACTCCCTCCCTCTGCTCTACCTCCCTCACCACCCCACACCACTTGTGTATATATGTACATATTTATTATTCTATTTATTTCACTAATGATGTGTATATATCTATAAATCTATTTATTTATATTGATGCTATTGATGCCTGTCTACTTGTTTTGTTTTGTTGTCTGTCTCCCCGCTTCTAGTCTGTGAGCTCGTTGTTGGGTAGGGATTGTCTTTATTTGTTGCCGAACTGTACTTTCCAAATGCTTAGTATAGTGCTCTGCACACAATAAGCACTCAGTAAATACGATTGAGTGAATGAATGAATGAAAGTGGTAAACTGGGATTAGAACCCAGGCCTATGCTCTATCCTCTAGACCATGCTGCTTCTCCTACTGTGGGGGCTTGTCTGATGCCTGGCTGGTGACCAAGGCCTCTCTCCAAGGGAAGAGTCCTCCCTGGGGGAAGGATAGCCTCCGATTATCTTAAACCAGGATGGGATGTCCTCCCTTCAATAATAATTATGGCATTTATTAAATGTTTATAATGTGCTAAGCGCTGGAGTAGACACAAAATTATAAATTCAGGTACAGTCACCGTTCCACGTGAGGGTCCCAATCAGTCAGTCTGTTATAGTTATTGAGTGTTTACTATGGGCAGAGCACTGTACTAAGCACTTGGGAGAGTACAATATAACAATAAAAAAGCATACTCCCTGCTCACAACAGGCTTATAGTCTAGAGGGGGAGGCAGACATTAATATAAATAAATACATTACAGATATGTACATAAGTGCTGTGGGGCTAGGGGGTGGGATGAATAAAAAGAACAGGTCAGGGTGACACAGAAGGGAGTGGGAAAAGAAGGGCTTACTTAGGGAAGGCCTCTTGGAGGAGATATCCCTCTTCTCCCCATTTTACGGGTGAGGAAACTCAGATCTGGAGAGCTCTGAGTAGTAGTAGCAGTAGAATAATTGATAATGATAATTGTATCCTTTATTAAGCAATGACTCTGTGCCAAGCACTGTACTAAATGTTGGGACGGATGCAAAATAATTGGGTTAGACACAGTCCCTGTCCCACAAAGCTCTGGTAGTCTAAGCAAGAGGGAGAACAGGTATTAACTACCCATCTTACAGATGAGGAAAGTGAGGTCCAGAGAAGTTAAATGACTGGTCCAAGTTCACACAGCAGTCAAGTGTCAGAGCTAGGAGAAAATCTCAGTTCCATTTTTTCAATGGAATTTGTTAAGCATTTACTATGCATCAGGCACTGTACTAAGCGCTGGGGTAGAAACAAGCTAATCACGTTAGACCCAATCCCATATAGGCCTCACAGTCTTAAACCCCATTTTCCAGATGAGGTAACTGGGGCACAGAGGAGTTAAATGACTTGCCCAAAGTCACACAGCAGACAAGTGGCAGAGTCAGGATTAGAACCCAGGTCCTTCTGACTCCCAGGCTCATGATCTATCCACTAGGCCATGCTGCTTCTCCACCAGACCATACTGGACCATCACAATCTCCACTTTGGGTGTTTTTCGATTTTTTAAAAAAATTGTACTTTTTAAGTGCTTACTATGTGTCAGACAGTATACTAAGCGCTGGGATAGATACAAGCTAGTCCGATTGGATACAGTCCATGTCCCACATGGCACTTACAGTCATAATCTAATTTTTCAGATGAGGTGACTGAGGCACAGAGAAGTGAAATGATTTGCTCAACGTCAGCTTTGTCAGCTTGTATAGCTGACAAGTGGCAGAGCCAGGATTCTAACATTACCCCAATGATGAGAGGAATAAGCACCGAAATCTTCCTTAGTGAATTTAGTGGACCTCGCCTGGAATGATTTAGGAAAAGAGCAAACGAGCTTTTCCCCCAAACCATTCTGTTTGGTTCTGCAAGAAGCAAAGTGGAAAAACAGAAACTTCTGCAAATGACACCCACCTGGCCAACTTTCCACTGGAATAGAAAATACTATTCCAAATGCAGTCAGTGAAACAAAAAGTAGCTCAGAGTCAAAACATGCAGACCCTTTAATTAGATCTGACCCACTATCTCAGCTGGGGGCCTACTTAGGGGGTTAGGGAAAATCCCAGTATTTTCCTGATCGAGTGTTCCCAGGGTCAGAAAAACTCACAGGTCATTGAGGCACTTTTCTCATGGCTTGTGGGACAAGATGCCATAAATGATGAATGATGGGAGGGAGCAGCACATCCTGGCCCGCTCCTCGCCCTGCCCCCACCCCCCCCAGTGATGTCACAACAGATGCCACCTATCCCCAGGGCTTTGACCTTGGACACTTAGAGCGGTCCACGTTACCTGCTTAATCCTGACTCTGCCACTTGCCTCGATCTCATCTATTTCACCGCCGACCTCTTGCCCACATCCTGCCTCTGGCCTGAAACGCCCTCCCTCCTCATATCCGACGGACAGTGACTCTCCCCAACTTCAAAGCCTTACTGAAGGCACGTCTCCTCCCAGGGGGCTTCTCAGACTAAGCCCCACTTTTCCTTTTCTTCAAATCCCTTCTGCGGCACCCTGACTAGCTCCATTTATTCTTCCTTCCTCCCGGCCCCACAGCACTTATGTACATATTCCCAATTTATTTATTTATATTAATGTCCATCTCCTCCTCTATACTGTAAGCTCACTGTGGGCAAGGGATGTGTCTTTTATATCGATATATTGTACTCTTCCAAGGGCTGAGTATAGTGCTCTACACACTGCAAGTGCTCAATAAAAATGATTAACTGACTGACTTGCCCGTTCTGCGACCTTAGGAAAGTCACTCAGCTTCTCTGGGTTTCAATTTCCTCACTGAAAAATGGGAATAAGGTGTCTGTTCTCCCTTCCCTGTAGACCTTCCTTGAATCCTACATGGGACAGGGATCGCAACTGATCCGGTCATGCTCTGTCTCCCCCAGGGCTTGGCATATAGTGAGCACTTAAAACATACCACAGATATTACTCTCCAAGACCCAGTTTCTTCCTTGGTAAAATGTGGACTAGCACTTAAAATGGCATGTACTACCACTTCTGTGAAGGACAGATGGATAATGCTGTGAAAAGCTTTGAACTACATCAGGCAAGGAACCAATTGCTCTACAAAGAGTACTTGGTCCCATGTGCAGAGCACTGTACTAAGCACTTGGAAGAGTACAATTTATTTTATCGTCACTAAATTGTAAGCTCACCGAGCACAGAAATTATTTTCCTAATCTGTTGTACTCCCCCAGGCATTTAGCAGAGTACTCTCCACACAGTAAGTGCTCAATCAGTTGCTCAATTGATAGTATTTATTGAGCACATTCATTCATTCAATAGTATTTATTCATTCAATAGTATTTATTGAGTGCTAACTATGTGCAGAGCACTCTATTAAGCACTTGGAACGTACAATTCAGCGGCAGATAGAGACAATCCCTGCTCAGAGTCTAAATGGGGGAGACAGACAGCAAAGCAAAACAGAACAAAACAAAACAAGACAACATCAGCAAGATAAATAGAATCAAGGAGATATACAGCTCATTAACAAAATAAATAGGGTAATAAATAATATATACAAATGAGCACAGTGCTGAGGGGAGGGGAAAGGGGAAGAGCAGAGGGGGAGGGGAGGGGAAGCAGAGGGAAAGGGGGCACTCAGTCTGGGAAGGCCTCCTAGAGGAGGTGAGCTCTCAGTAGGGCTTTGAAGAGAGGAAGAGAAGAGCACTGTACTAGAAGTGCTTGGGAAAGTACAATATGATAGAGTTGGTAGAAATGTTCCCAGTCCACAACGAGCTCGCAGTCTAGAGGGCGAGCCCGGTGGTAATATAATTAAATAAATTAATTAAGGATACATACAAAAGTGCTGAGGGGCTGAGGGAGGGGTGAAGAGAGGGTGCCAATCCAAACATAAGAGCAGTGCAGAAAGGAGTGGGAGAGGAGGAAATTAGGGACATATTCAGGGAAAGCCTCTTGTAAGAGATGTGCCTTCAATAAATCTTTGAAGGTGTCCTCTCCGTCCACTCCTGGTTCTTCTCATATCTTTCTGGCCGTTCATTCTTGATCTCCTTCGCGGGCTCCTCCTCCCCCTCCCATCCTCTAACTGTAGGGGTTCCTCAAGGGTCAGTTCTTGGCCCTCTTCTGTTCTCCATCTACGCTCACTCCCTCGGTGAACTCATCCGTTCTCACGGCTTCAACTATCATCTCTATGCAGATGACACACAGATCTACATCTCTGCCCCTGTTCTCTCCCCCTCCCTTCAGGCTTGTATCTCCTCCTGCCTCCGAGATGTCTCTACCTGGATGTCTGCCCGCCACCTAAAACTCAATATGACCAAAACTGAGCTCCTCATCTTCCCTCCCAAGCCCTGTCCTCTTCCTGACTTCCCTATCACCGTGGATGGTACGGCCATCCTTCTCGTCTCTCAGGCCCGCAACCTCGGTGTCATCTTTCACTCACCTCTCTCATTCACCCCACACATCCAATCCGTCACCAAGACTTGCCGGTCTCTCCTTTATATTATCGCCAAGATCCGCCCTTTCCTCTCCACCCAAACGGCTATCTTACTGGTACAGGCTCTCATGATATCCCGGCTGGATTTTTGTGTCGGCCTTCTCTCTGATCTCCCTTCCTCCTGTCTCTCCCCGCTCCAGTCTATCCTTCATTCCGCCGCCCGACTCATCTTCCTGCATAAGCGCTCTGGGCATGTCACTCCCCTTCCTAAAAACCTCCAGTGGTTGCCTATCAACCTCCACACGAAACAAAAACTTCTCACTCTAGGCTATGAGGCTCTCCATCACCTTGCCCCCTCCTACCTCTCCTCCCTTCTCTCTTTCCACTGCCCACCCCGCACGCTCCGCTCCTCTGCCACCCACCTCCTCACCGTCCCCCGTTCCCGCCTGTCCCGCCGTCGACCCCTGGGCCACGTCCTCCCGCTGTCCTGGAATGCCCTCCCTCCTCTCCTCCGCCAAACTGATTCTCTTCCCCTCTTCAAAGCCCTACTGAGAGCTCATCTCCTCCGAGAGATCTTCCCACACTGAGCTTCCCCTTTTCCCTCTGCTCCCTCTGCTGCCTCGCTGCCCCCCCTTCACCTCCCCTCAGCTAAGTCCCCTTTTCCCCCCTTTCCCTCTGCTCCTCCCCCTCTCCCTTCCCCTAGCACTGTGCTCGTCCGCTCATTTGTATATATTTTTATTACCCTATTTATTTTGTTAATGAGATGTATATCACCTTGATTCTATTTATTGTTATTGTTTTAATGAGATGTACATCCCCTTGATTCTATTTATTGCTATTGCTTTTGTCTGTCTGTCTCCCCCAGTTAGGCTGTAAGCCCATCAATGGGTAGGGACTGTATCTATTGCCGATTTGTACATTCCAAGCACTTAGTACAGTGCTCTGCACATAGTAAGCGCTCAATAAATGCTATTGAATGAATGAATGAATGAATGAAAGGTGGGGAAAGTCAAATATAAAGAGGAATAGTGATCCAGGCCAAAGGCACGGTGTGGGCAAGAGGTCGGCCATGAGATAGACAGGCTCGAGGTACAGTGAATAGATTGGCATTAGAGGAGTGAAGTGTGTGGGCTACCCTGTAGAAGGAAATCAGGGAGGAAAGGTAGGAGAGGGCAAGGTGGTTGAATGCTTTAAAACTAATGGTAAGGAGTTTCAATTTGATGCAGAGGTGGATGGGCAACCACTGGAGGTTCTTGAGGAGTGGGGTAACAAGGGCTGAATGTCTTTTGTAGAAAAATGATCTGGACAGCAGAGTGGAGTATAGACTGGAGTGGGGAGAGACGAAGCGGGAGGTCAGCAAGGAGGCTGATGTAGTAGTCGAGGTGGGAAAGGATAAGTGCTTGGATTAATGTAGTAACAGATTGGATGGAGAGGAAAGGGTAGTTTTTAGTAATGTTGCGAAGGTTAAAATGACAGGATTTGGTGACATTGAATAAATGGGTTAATAAATTAATCAATAAGTATTACTGATCAGTCGATTGACTGATTCCAATAGATGTGTGAGACTTGCTCTGCACATAGTAAGCGCTCAATAAATACTATTGAATGAGTGAATGAACACTCCTCTGACCAAGTACATTTACTTGTGACTCAGATTGCTGAGTGTCATTCGTTCATTAATTCTTTCAATCACATTTATTGAGCGCTTACTGTGTGCAGACCACTGTAATAAGCTCTTAGGAGAGTACGGTTTAACAATAAACAGACACGTTCCCTGCCCACAAGAAGCTTACAGTCTAGAGATGGGAAGACAGACATGAATATAAATATTACAATCTCCACAGATTTATGGAAAAACAGGACAGCAGAGGAACAGAAATGACAATCATGCCAGGCTGATTCTAGCATCTTTTCATGTTTCCCTTATTGGGGACGCAAGGCAACGTGGTAGGTTAGAAGTAGGCACTCCATAAATACAATCGATCGATCCACGCGGAAAAGACTAATAAGCAAATTATTCCTTGCCCTTTCCAACCTGGCTCCTATACACCTGCCCCATTCCCAAAGGAAGAACAAGGAAGGCTGCAGTCCCCAGGATCGACCCTATTCAGGAACAAATCTGTTCAGACCACTTTAGCCACTGCACAATCAATGGTGCGTCTTCAAACGCTACTGAAAATACATCCACCACACGAGAATTATAAGAAATGCAAAACAGGAAATTTCCTCGTTTGTAGTTACGGTAACATAAGGAGAGGCTGAACCCCAGAGATGCCTGATCAGACACCTGCCCCGAATCCATCGATCAATCAATCACAATTATTGAGCACTTACATTGTGTGGAGCACTGTACTAGGCGCTTGGAAAAGTACAGTACAACAGAGATGGAAGACACATTCCCTGCCCGTAAGCTCACAGTCTAGAGTGGGAGACAGACATTAATATAAATTAATGAATTATGGATACGTATGTACAAGCTGTGGGAATGAGGGAGGGGTGAATAAAGGGACCAAATCAGAGTGAACCAAAAGGGAGTGGGAAAAGAAGAAATGAGAGCTCAGGCAGGGAAGGCCTCTTGGAGGAGATGTGCTTTCAATAAGATTTTGGAGGTCAGGTGAGTAGATATCTGAAGTTTCTAACACTGTCATGCGCCGGAATCCGCAAGTGGAGAAACAGATGTAGCATCCCAAGTTATGTTGCTAGGTGACCTGCTTCATATCCTCCAGCATGGGATTGCTCTCGGGCCCTCCCGAGGCCACTAAGGGCTCAACGCAAGCCCCCAGGGTGTTGACAGAGCACGCTAACTCTTACCTTGGGACGAGGGATCTTCCTTCCTGGTGTCTGGGGGCAGAAAATCTGCAGAACTGGTGAAAGACAGGTTCAACAACACTCTAAATGTAAAGGGAACCAACCACTAAGTTGACACAACAGCTTCCTAAAAAAGCCAGAGGATGCTCAATCAATCAATGGCTATTTATTTATTCATTTTTTGTTAAGTGGTGACTGTGTTTCAGGCACTGAACTAAGAGCTGCGGTAGATGCAATATAATCGAGTTGGACACAGTCCAGGTCCCATATGGGGCTCAGTTTTAATCCCCATTTTACAGATGAGATAACTGAGGCCAGAGAAGTAAAGTGACTTCCCCAAGGTCATACAGAAGACCAGTGGTGGAGCTGGGATTAGATTCTAGGTCCTTCTGACTCCCAGGCCTGTGCTCTATCCACTTTGATTTAGGCTCACAGTCCAAGGGGTAGGGAGAACCCAGTTACTTAATTCTCATTTTACAGATGAGGAAGTACAGAGTAGTTTAGTGACTTATCCGAGGTCAAACAGCAGGTAAGCGGCAGAGCCAGGATAAGAACCAAGATCCTCTGACTCTCAGTCTTGGTGCCTCAGCCCAGCATCAATAATAATGATAATAATAATGATAATGATGGTATTTGTTAAGTGCTTACTACGTGTTAAGTACCTTTCTAAGCGCTGGAGTAGATACAGGGTAATCAGGTCGCCCCATTTGGAGTTCACAGCCTTAATTCCCGTTTTACAGATGAGGTAACTGAGGCACAGAGAAGGCAGATGACTTGCCCCAAATCACACAGATGACAGCTAAGAAAATGAGGGCTTACTTGGGGAAGTCTTCTGGGAGGAGATGTGATTTTAGGAGGGTTTTGAAGGTGGGAAAAGTGGTGTTGTTGGATATGAAGTGGGAGGGGATTCCAGAGCTGGGGGAGGATGTGGGCAAGAGGTGAGACAGATGAGACCGAGTCAAGGTACAGTGCATAAGTTGGCATTAGAGGAGTAAAGTGAGCAAGGTGGATTGTAGTAAAAGATCAGAGAGGTCAGGTAGATGGAGGAGAACAAGGTTGCGTATGACTCTGTCCAAGCCACCAACACGAAAATAAATTTCTCAGTCCTGAGGTCTTCCTAGATTGATTGGTGGCTCACCGATGTGTCTGTGAAGGGAGATTCTACCATCCTCACATCCTCTTGGACTTGATTTTCAAACATTTCCTCTAATTAGAGAGAAGCAGCAAAGCAGAGAGAAGCAGCGAAGCAGAGAAGCAGCGTGGCTCAGTGGAAAAAGCCCGGGCTTGGGAGTCAGAGGTCATGGGTTCTAATCCCGGCTCTGCCGCTTGCCAGCTGTGTGACTTTGGGCAAGTCACTTCACTTCTCGGTGCCCCAGTTACTTCATCTGTAAAATGGGGATGAAAACTGTGAGCCCCACGTGGGACAACCTGATCACTTTGTATCCCCCCAGTGCTTAGAACAGTGCTTTGCACATAGTAAGCGCTTAACAAATACCACCATTATTAACCAAGCTGCAGCAAAGAGTGCAGGATACGGTACTGAAGGCCTACATTTTCCCAAATTAAAAGCTCCCAAAGACTGCCGTCCCTAAGAACACTAGAAAATTTTGAAGTGGAATGTAATATTCATCTTATAAATTCCACTAATACCCACGTTTACAAAGTCAGGTCCTGTCTCTGATCTGATGATGGGTTTTCGACTCTTGCCTGTTTGGAATGTAGTGATTCTAAATGGCAGAGCTGCCCTTTGAATTATCATTTGCCGACCACTCAATCCCGGTCGACTCCTCCTCTAGGATGTAAACTCTTTATCAGTCAATCAATTTATGGTATTTATTGACTGCTTAAAGCATGCAGAGCACTATACTAAGTGCTTTGGAGAGAGTACAATGCAATAGAATTGTAGAAAAGATCCTTGCCCCCCAGGAGCTGACAGATGAGGGGGGAGACACACATTAAAATAAATTTCAGATGGATAAAAACATAAGGGTTGTGGGATTGGGATGAAAATCAAAGTGCTTCAGGGGTTCACACTCAAGTGGACAGATGATGCAGAAGGGAGGGCCAATAAGGGAAATGAGGACTTAGAGAAGAGATATGATTTTAGTAGGGCTACAGGAAGGAGCAGGATTTCATTTTGGGGAATCCATGTTTTTTATAGTACTTGTTAAGCACTTCCAAAGTGCCAGGCACTGTACTAAGCACTGAACCATAGGCACTGTAGAGAAGCAGCATGGCTTAGTGAAAAGAGCACGGGGTTGGGAGTCAGAGGTCATGGGTTCTAATTCTGGCTCTACCACTTAGCGGTGTGACTTTGGGCAAATCACTTAACTTCTCTGTGCCTCAGTTCCCCCATCTGTAAAATGAGGATTAAGAATGTGATCCCCACATGGGACAACCTAATTAACTTGTATCTACCCGAGCACTTAGAACAGTCCTTGGCACATAGTAAGCGCTTACAAAGACCATCATTATTATTATTAAACACTGGGGTAGATATAAGCTAATCAGGTTGGACACAGTCCATGTCACACTTAGGACTCGCAGTCTTAATCCCTATTTTACAGTTGAGGTAACCGAAGCACAGAGATGTTAAATGACTTTCCCAAGGTCAACATCAAACAGCAGAGCCAAGATGACTCCCAGGCCCGCGCTCTTTCTGCTAGGCTATGTTTCTTCTCTAATTGTTAGTTGAATCCATCAGCTAATGATGCCATGGGTACCCAAAGTTTAGGGCCTTGCATCTGGACACAGTTTCTTGGGAAGAGAGGAAATGATATGAGCAGAGTCACTACCGTGATCACAAACTCTGAGGTGTGTGTGTTTGTGTGCAGGTGTGGGTGTGCATTTTCAGGCAAACTTGGATAAATGAACTTACTTAAATGAGTCCTGCTAATCAATCAATCAATCAATCAATAAGTGATAATTATTGAGCATCTACTGTGTCCAGAGCACTCTATTAAGAGCTTGAGAGAGTACAACATAACAGAATCGGTAGATGTTCTCTACTCACAATGAGCTTACAGTATAGTGGGGGAGACAGATAGTTATATAAATCAATGTTACAGATATGTACCTAAGGGTTGTGGGGCTGCGGAAGGGGCGAATAAAAGGCGCAAATATAAGTGCAAGGTCGACGTAGAAGGGAGTGGGAGAAGAGGAAATGAGGGCTTAGTCGGGGAATTCCACTTGGAGGCAATGTAATTTTAATAAGACTTTCCATTGCTACAGCTAATGGGCAGTGTACTGAGTTATATTATAGTAACCTTAGAACTAGTTTCTGAAAACCATTTATTCCCCCCAAACCGTTGCAAAATTTACATTCGTTCTTTCAAAATTGATCACTTCTTTCCCTTCTCAGCACCTTCTCCCCACTGTATTAGGGCCAGAGAAGCCAGGTAACCCTCCGCCCCAGATACACTCAGAACCCCAACCCAAAATCCAGGGAAAATCAAGCTGAAGGGAATAGAAATGAGAGGCTGGTGAGGTCATCATGTATATTTTAGGCCAGCAGCCTGATCTCTTTTCAGCCAAAGACTGTCATTTCCCATTCACAGGGAGTTCAGGGACAGATGTGGTGAAAGAAAATCTACCTGCTTTCTCAAGGTTTTAGCTGGCAGCCTTGGTAGATATTGAGAAGGCTACCAAAGTGAAATAGTACCAGTGTTGGGCCTGATGAACAGCACGAGAAGGAAGAAGACTGCTTGCCATCTTGGAAAATGTGTCATTTCGGGATCCTTATTTCCCAGTAGTGCAATACCTCTCTCCTTTCCCTCAAAACTTTCTCTCAGAGAAGCAGCATGGCCTAATGCATAGAGCACGGGCCTGGGAGTCAGAAGGACCTTGGTTCTAATCCCGGCTCTGACGCTGTGTAACCTTGGGCATGTCGCTTCTCTGTGCCTCAGTTACCTCATCTGTAAAATGGGGATAAAGACTGTGAGCCCCCCACGGGACATGCACTGTGTCCAACCTATCTGGCTTGTACCTACCCCAGAATTTAGTACAGTGCCTGGCTAAGCGCATAATAAGCGCATAATAAGCTCATAACAAATACCATTAAAAAAATACGCCATGGCTTGGAAGCTACTTCCTTTATTAAAATAATTTATTTCCTCTCTTGGGAATTTGCGGTGAAATCCAAACCTGGCGCACTGCTATTTGCATCGTGTGCAGTTGAAGGTGTCGAGGGCCCAGTCAAAAGTGGCATGGGTGCTGCAGACTGGGGCTTGGACACAAGGATGGGATATGGGATATGGGCTTGGGATACGGGCTTGGCAAGGGATGGGATATGGGAACAACTGAATGCAGCTTGGGCAGAGTGGAATGCAGCACGGACACTGCAGAAGGTGAAATACCCCACTGGGTCTCAGTACCGGACTGGCGGCTGGGTAACCCGAGGATGGCCCCTCTTCCTCCGGTGTCTGTCTTGGCCAACCCCTCACCCGCTAGGACTCTAATCCCTAACGCATCTCTGCCGGTGCCCCCCTTGGTGGACCGAGACCTTCCTTAATAGAGCAGCGAGCCAAACGGTAGCCAAAGTATTCTGCTCCCTGAACCCAGCTCCCGGTGCAGCTGGCCTCCGGATTAGCACCTAACGCTCCCTGATTGACACGAGGCTGCTCCGCTTCTAAGGGGCAGTCCGGAAAATACCGTAGCCTCGTTTTTATCAATCGTATTTATTGAGCGGTTACTCTTTGGAGAGCACTGTACTAAAACGCTTGGGAGGGTACAATATAACAATAAACGGACACATTCCCTAGCCCACAGTGAGCTTTCTAGAAAGAAACTCCAAAAGAGAGCTCTTTGGAGCTCTGGATAGGTCAGGGCAAGCCCCTACTACTAATCGATCAGGGGCATCAGGACATTCCACAATTGCTGGAGATCCCTCGCTCCCCCCGGAGGCCTTGCTCATCTCCTTGGTCCTAGGGGATTAAATGAAATTCCTTCACCAGCAAGACCTTCCTGCCCCGGACACGTGAGGAGAAAAGTTGATCTGGATTCCGAGTGGTTTTATGGAATTGAATGCAGGTGTGGAACTGAGCGTCAGCCAACTCCTCCAGCAGGAGACAGACACTTTGGCACAGTCTGCCCAGTCCAGATTTCTCCTTCCAGGTGTGATCTAGTTTTCAACTGCAAAGAGGGAGACTATTAATAATTTCTTAGTAATTTTGGTATTTGTTAATCTCTTATTTTGTGCCGGACACTATACTAAGCACTGGGGTGGATACAAGCAAATTGGGTTGGACATAGTGCCTGTCCCATATGGTGCTCACAGGCTTAATCCCATTTTACAGATGAGGGAACTGAGAACCAGAGAAGTGAAGTGTCTTGCCCAAGGTCACACAGCAGACAAGTGGTGGAGCTGGGATTAGAACCCATGGCATATGGGCTGGTAAATCACTCTGTTGGAGGGAAATGTATGTGGGCAAGGGCAGGAAGGCAGAGAGGAATAAGGAGGAAAAGGCAGGGGGGATAGGAATGGAGGAAAGAGGGGGAGGGTGGGAGGAGGGGAAGGGCAGGGAAGTAGGTTCTTAGCTCATTCGGCATTAGATTTGCTAGGAATCTCTCCACGGATAAGGTCACTCTCAGCAGTTCAGGACACTGACTCAATTCTCCAATCCAGCTAATCTGGGAAGAATCACATTCTCCCTTTTGTACTGGATTGATTATGCACTGGTGGCTTTTCTAAAAAGACAGTGTTATTTAGAAGTCAAATACCTAAAACTTTTTAATTGCCAGTAAAGGCATTGTCTTTCTAAGAGGGTGGTTTGGGGCACAAGTTTTATTTTTAAGAGAATTTAATTGGAGACCAAAGAGCCAAAATTAGATAACTGGATTCCTATTCCATAAATCCACCCAAAACCAGACGGTCAAATATGGATCTTTATGTCAATTCAAGTTCTGTGAATTTGTACACAAAAACCACAAGCTGTGACATGTGACACATGGGCAGCTTCTCAACCGTGTGCAGCATCCAGGATGACCGACAACCCTTCTGGGACCACTTCCTCCATTCCCTCCCTGCTTCGCACCCTCCCTCCCCCACCCCAAGCCCCTGGGCTTCCAGAACTCCCGGGTTGGTATGGGAGAGAGGGCAAAAGAAGGCAGCACTAGTAAAAGGCAATTATTCAAAATCCAAGGGAATCAGGCCAGTGAGTAAATAGAGGAAGAGAAACTGGGAGAGAGAATGAAAGGAGAGCAATGGAAAAGGGAAGAGAGAGGAAAAAGAGAGAAGGAGAGAGAGCAGAACAGAAAGAGAGGGTAGGTCAGAGAGCGCACAGATATACGTATCTGTGATGTAGTTATTTCTATCAATGTCTGTCTCCCCTCTCTAGACTGTTAGCTTGTTGTGGGCAGGAAATGTGTCTGTTATATTGTTGTATTGTATTTTCCCAAGTGCTTTGCACATAATGAACGCTCAATAAATATGATTGAGAAAGAGAAAGAGAGAGAGAGAGTAAAAGGGAGAGAAAGGCATTCTAAGCATGGGATTTTAGATTTCACCTATCTACACTTCCTGTATTACCAGTGAAGAAGTTGACACAGAATTAAAGGCCCGGAGAGGATCTCAGAAAACATTTAGTTACTTGTACGCCTCTTTTGGGAAACCAAAGGCCAAATGCAGAGTTAGACCCACCTTGTATGAACCAAGAGCTCTACAAAAGTGCCCGAGACTACTCCCTTCTTTATATACTCATTGACCTTAGAGCACACTCGGCATTTACTGTATTTAGCATTTCCATGCCTGTTCTACATAAAGAACTTCAGGACCTGAGAGTCCCTAAGCTATAAGCCTAAACACTCCAGAAAGTCTGGGTAAATGAGTCTTCTAAATTCACTATAGACTGGATAAAAAAGCATCTATTGTGGAAGGAATTAGATTGGGGTTTTAGTCCTAATCTACCTGTGGAGGAGCTAAATACTATCCAATTGTGACTTCCCCTATTCATCCTCCCCCTTCGCCTATGCACTTAGGTCTGGACTCCTTAAACACTGACATTCACCCCATCCTCACAGCCTTATACTCTGCTATGTCTTCTCTATGTAATATATTTTTATAACCTTCCTCCCTCTACACTGTAAATTCCCTGTGGGCAGGGTTCCCATCTACCAATTCTCTTGTAGTCACCCAAGTATTTAGTACAATGTTCTGCACACAGTAAGCACTTAATACCTGTGCTTGGTTGAAATAGCTGGCTGGGCCACTGCTCTTCGCATCTTCCTCCACGGGGAATCCTGCTACGTGCTATCAGGCCTCTCACAGTCCAGTTTGGAGGAGGAGGAGGAATGACTGGCCCGGGGGGTGAGATTTAAGCCCTGTCCTGGCTCCTGACCGACTTTCCAGAACAGCTCAGAGTTTGAGGTGTCACTTTTCCTCTATTCAGCTCATGCCGCTGGAAATCAGAAACAGCAAGCTGCATGGAATATTACATAGGGAATTACGGAAAACATTATCTGGAGCTCAAAATGGTCCATGTTGAAAGAAAGGAGGTGAGGAAAAAAACACAAGAAATTGAAGAATGAGGCAGGGGAGGGAGTCCTTTCCCCTAAGAATCCATAATGGCCAGCAGAAAGACAGGTAGATGTGACTTCAAAAACCCCAGGTTGGCTGAGGTAACTCAAATATTTGGATAGTTAAATATTACTAAAACACCCAAGCCTGCGGAAACTAAAGAAAGCCTATGACTCTGCTTCTGTAGTGACTACAGAGAAGGCTATTGTTCTGGAATAAAAGTGAATAGCACTTTCTAAAAGCTACCCAAAATGGTCTCCAGCCTCGGTCACAAGGAAGCTAGCCAGAGTTGCTAGGAGACAAGTCGGTTCAAAAGGACTCTCTTAATATGTTCTACAAAATGGCCTGTGCAGGGAAATCAGCTTTCCTCCCTAGTGGTGCCTCCAGGACCGATCCAGAGGGAAAAGTCCCTTGGGAAACCCAGGTCTCTTCCTTATCGGGCCCCTCCTGGAATTCTAATCTGATGTCCATTAGCAGGAAACAACTGTTAATCGCACCTGCCCTGAGAGAGGCAGGGGGAAGGGAGGCGGTGGTAACCCTGGCCCTGGCCATCGCCTAGGGAGATGCAGGTGAAAATCAACACCTGGAGCGGTTAAGGGAATAAACAGGTGACCTGAGCAGGCAGCAGGCACCTCTGGCAGTAATAACAATAAAGATGGTGATAAAAATAATAATGGTATTTGTTAACAATAATGATTATGGTATTTATTAAGCACTCATTATGTGCTGAGTACTGTTCTAAGTGCTGAGGTAGATACATGATCATCAGATTGTCCCACGTGGAGCTCACAGCCTTAGTCTCCATTTTCCAGATGTGGTAACTGAGGCCCGGAGAAGTGAAATGGCTTGCCCAAGGCCACACAGCAGACAAACGGCAGAGCCGGGATTAGAACCCATGTCCTCTGACTCCCAAGCCCGTGCTTACTATGTGCCAGGCACTGTACTAAGCTCTGAGGTAGATATAAGCAAAGTGGTTGGACAGAGTCCCTGGCCCACATGGGGCTCATGCTGTTATTCCCCATTTTACAGATGAGGTAACTAAGGCCCAGAGAAGTGAAGTGACTTGCCCGACGTCACACAGCAGACAAGAGGCAGAGCCGGATTTCGAGCCCCGGTCTTTCTGACTCCCAGGCCCGTGCTCTATCCAGTAGGCCATGTTGCTTCTGGTGAAAAAACAGGGTTGGCATTCAGCACTAGTGAAATTCCCAGATGGGAGGCTAGGCAATCTTCACATAGTCACTCTATCACCAGATCTTTAGGTTATTGGCTTCGTTGAGCCAAGCACTCACTTACCATATCCCTCGACTACTGCATCAGTCTCCTGGTTGACCTGCCTGCCTCCTGTCTCTTCCCACTCAGTCCATACTTCACTCTGCTGCCCGGATCATTTTTCTGAAAAACTGTTCAGTTCACGTCTCCCCACACCTCATAAACCTCCACCTTCGCATCAAACAAAACCTCCTCAGCATCAGCTTTAAAGCACTCAATAAGCTGGTCCCCTCTCATCCAGCGCTTAGAACAGTGCTTGGTACATAGTAAGCGCTTAACAGTTATTATTATTATTCCCTTGCTGATTACCTATTACGACCCAGCCCGCACACTTTGATCTTCCAACACCAACCTGTTCTTTGTAGCTCTATCTCACCACCGTCACCTTGCCTCTATTCTTCCTCTGGCCTGAAACTCCCTCCCCCTCTACATATGCAGGGCTTAGAACAGTGCTCTGCACATAGTAAGCGCTTAACAAAATACCAACATTATTATTATTACATAGAACAGACCACCACTCTCCCCATCTTCTAAGCCCTATTAAAGTCACATCTCCAAGAGGTCTTGCCCAACTAAGTCCCTACTCCTCTCCCTTTTCATTCATTCAATAGTATTTATTGAGCACTTACTATGTGCAGAGCACTGTACTAAGCGCTTGGAATGTACAAATCGGTAACAGATAGAGACAGTCCCTGCCCTTTGACGGGCTTACAGTCTAGTCGGGGGAGACGGACAGACAAGAACAATGGCAATAAATAGAATCAAGGGGAAGAACATCTCATTAAAACAATAGCAATAAATAGAACAAGGTGATGTACATCTCATTAACAAAATAAATAGGGTAATGAAGATATATACTTGAGTCACCCTTACACTTGAATCCTTACTCTTTTAGCACTTGATAATCACCCCACCGTCAGGCCCACAGCAGTTTAATCTCCTTCTCCGTTGCATTGAACTCTCACAAGTGCTTAGTACAAAGCTCTGCACACACTAAATTTAACTTCTCTGTGCCTCAGTTACCTCATCTGTAAAACGGGGATTAAGACTGTGAGCCCCACGTGGGACAACCTGATTTACCTGGTATCAACCCCAGCGCTTAGAATAGTGCTTTGCACATAGTAAGCGCTTAACGAATACCATAAATATTATTATTAGATTGACTAGAGAAGCAGCGTGGCTCGGTGGAAAGAATATGGGCTTGGGAGTCAGCGGTGGTGGGTTCTAATCCTGGCTCTGCCACTTATCAGATGTGTGACTTTGGGCAAATCTCTGTGCCTCAGTTACCTCATCTGGAAAATCGGGATTAAGACAGTGAGCCCCACAGGGGGACAACCTGATTACCTTGTATCTGCCCAGTGCTTAGAACAGTGCTTGGCACATACTAAGAGCTTAAAAAATACCAAAACTATTAGGTGGATGAAATGAGTTTTGGGCAAGTCACTTCACTTATCTGTGCCTCAGTTACCTCATCTGGAAAATGGGGATTCATTCATTCATTCAATGGTATTTATTGAGCGCTTACTATGTGCAGAGCACTGTACTAAGCGCTTGGAATGTACAAATTGGCCACAGATAGAGACAGTCCCTGCCCACTGATGGGCTTACAGTCTAACTGGGGGAGACAGACAGACAAAAGCAATAGCAATAAATAGAATCAAGGGGATGTACATCTCATTAAAACAATAGCAATAAATAGAATCAAGGGGATGTACATCTCATTAACTAAATAAATAGGGTAATAAAAATATATACAAATGAGCTGACGAGCACAGTGCTGAGGGGAGGGGAAGGGAGAGGGGGAGGAGCAGAAGGAAAGTGGGGGAAAGGGGGCTTAGCTGAGGGGAGGTGAAGTGGGGGGCAGAGAAGCAGCAGAGGGAGCAGAGGGAAAAGGGGAAGCTCAGTGTGGGAAGGCCTCTTGGAGGAGGTGAGCTCTCGGTAGGGCTTTGAAGAGGGGAAGAGAATCAGTGTGGCGGAGGTGAGGAAGGAGGGCGTTCCAGGGCAGCGGGAGGACGTGGCCCGGGGGTCGACGGCGGGACAGGGGAGAATGGGGGATGGTGAGGAGGTGGGCGGCAGGGGAGCGGAGCCTACCGGGTGGGCAGTAGAAATAGAGAAAGGAGGAGAAGGGATGAAGACTGTGAGCCCCGTGTGGGACAACCTGATCTTCTTATATCCCCCCAGCGCTTAGAACAGTGCTTTGCACATAATAAGCGCTTAACAAATGCCATCATTATTATTATTAAACTGAGTTGAAGATAATGTCAAGGTTGTAGGCTCCTGAGTCAGGGATGATACTGGGGTGATGAGGCGTGATCTGGTCCCCCTATCAGGACTGCATCTGGAGAGTTTCCAGTGCTCTACTAGTTTGGGCTATTGGAGGGAGAGTCAAGACAAGGCCTGTCCATTCCTCTCCTAGCTTGGCCAGTGGCTAGTCAGTGGGAGGCCATCTGCTACAAGTCAAAACTCACCTGTGCTGGGCAGCAGTGGCATGGGAGAGAGACGAGTGTGGAAACTCAAGCTTACTGTGTAAAAGGAGACAGTGGTAAACCACTTCTATATTTTTACCAAGAAAACTCTATGGATACCCTACCAGAATGATTACGGATGGAGGTGGGACATTCTGGGAGAGATGTGTCCTTGGAGTCGCAGTGAGTAGGAGCCGACTCGACAGCATAAGCAAGACAGTGATGGGGAAGACAGAAGGAGGTCAGGATTCGGGTGGGAAACCGAGGACTTCTGTTTGGACATGTTTAATTTTAGGTGTCAGCAAGACATCCAAGAAGAGATATCCTGAAGGCAGGAAGAAATGCAAGACTGCAGAGGAGAGAGGTCAGGACTGGAGAGGTAGATTGGAGAATCATCCACAGAGAGATGGTAGGTGAAATGGTGGGAGCAAATATGGCTCAGTGGAAAGAGCACGGGCTTTGGAGTCAGGGCTCATGAGTTCGAATCCCAGCTCTGCCACTTGTCGGCTGTGTGACTGTGGGCAAGTCACTTAACTTCTCTGTGCCTCAGTTCCCTCATCTGTAAAATGGGGATTAAGACTGTGAGCCCCACGTGGGACGACCTGATTCCCCTATGTCTACCCCAGCGCTTAGAACAGTGCTCGGCACATAGTAAGCGCTTAACAAATACAAATACCAAATAGGTTTTCCAAGGGAGTGGGCGTAGATGGAGAATAGATGGGAACCCAGAACTGAACCTTGAGGTCCAGTTAATATCACTCAGTTTACAATTATAATTATTACAATAATTATGATAGAGAAGCAGCATGGCTTAGTGGAAAGATCATGGGCTTGGAAGTCAGAGGACGTGGGTTCCAATGCCGCCTCCACCACTTGTCTTTGGGCAAGTCACTTAACTTCTCTGTGCCTCAGTTACCTCATCTGTAAAATGGGGATTAAAAGCGTGAGCCCCACATGTGGCAACCCGATTACCCACTGCTGATTATCTACCCCAGTGCTTAGAACAGTGTTTGGCACATAGTAAACGCTTAACAAATACCATAATTACTATCACTGTTATTATTAAACAATAATAACAACAACGATAATAGTTCTCGTTAAGCGTTTACTGTATGTCAAGCACTTAGTGCTGGGGTAGATATAAGTCAGTCAGGTTGGACACAGTCCCTTTCCCAAATGGGGCTCACATTCTTAACCCCCATTTTACAGGTGAGGTAACTGACGCCCAGAGAAGTTAAGTGATTGCCAAGGTCACACAGCAGACACATGGCAGAGTCGGGATTAGAACGCAGGTCCTTCTGACTTCCAGACCCGTGTTCTATTCATAAGCCACTCTGATTATTAGGTCTTTTCTCTCCCCAGCACCTCCTTGATCTCGCCCTTCGCCGCTGGCCCATATCCTGACTCTGGCTTGGAATGCCCTCCCTCCTCAGATCTGACAGACAATTATTCTCCCTTCTTTAAAGCCTTGTTGAGAGCACATCTTCTCCAAGAGGCCTTCCCAGCCTAAGCCCCACTTTTCTTCATCTCCCACTCCCTTCTGCATCTCCTGACTTGCTCCCTTTGCTCTTTCCCCTTCCCACCCCCACAGCACTATGTCCATTTCTGTCATTTTATTTATTTGTATTGCTGTCTGTCTCCCCACCTCTAGACTGTAAACTCATTGTGGGCAGGGAATATCACTGTTTCTTGTTGTACTGTAGTTTCCCAAGCACTTAGTACAGTGCTCTGCACACAGTAAGGGCTCAATAAATACGATTAAATGAATGAATCTTGTTCACCCACCCCTCCATCTCCATTTTGGAAGCTTTGTCGGGTGTCTAGCAATCACGGGATTTGCCTGGCCAGTGGGGCAGAAGTTGTTCAACCAGACTGTATCCTGATTCCAGAGGAAACTGACATTAGAGATGGGATCGAGGAGCTACCTAATCTCAAGCAAGATTAAATTAAGCATCAGTTGACCAGAGTCACAACTCTTTCAGAGTTAGTTTGATGGATTTTGGCTATTTAGAAATGGGCCGGGTTCCTCCCTGAGGCTGTTTTGCTCACTCCTGTTCTAATTCACTCAGTGATTAGTGCTCAGTAAGTGCTTAAAACTATTATGATGAATTCCAACCTTCACAAAGATACACAGGTGAACGCTGGCAAGTTATATGTTGCTTGTACACATATACCCATTTTGAAACTCCATTACTAATTGGGATATATTAAAAGCTTCCACGCAAGAATGATTTTTTTTCCGAGTAAAGGAATAATTTTTACATGAATAGACAGGCATTTAAAATGGGGCCAATTGTTTGCTTGGGGAATGACCTGCAGCCTAATTAGATAGTTTATAATAAAGAGATCTTGGTAAATTTTTCTCTGTTGAAGGGGACACTTTATTGGTGCCAGTACTTTACGTAAATGACAGAGCTAATTAACATCGTTTTAATTAGAAAGTTCCTTAGATTGAACAAATCTGTTTTAGCCCAAGGTGCTGGGTGATGAGTTACCCCTAACTTTTCCTAGCCAGCCCATCACCCGGGGTGAGCAGCATTAACTGCGGTCCAGCCCTCAGCTAGAGCCCACCTACAAACTTCCAGTCATTATTCTGAACTCTCCGAAGCGCTTAATATAGAGCTCTGACACAGTAAGCGCTCAGTAAATACGATTAAATGAATGAATGAATACCGCAGGGTCCTCAGGTGCAGGGCATCTTAGGAAGACTTTTGGAAGAGACCTCACAAGGCACTCACAAACCAGTACTGGGAGCCAAGCATGTCAGACATGAGGATCTTTTCCAGGTCTATGGTCCTGAATCTCCTCTCTGCCCTGCTCCGCTCTCTTGAGGTATTCACATTCCAAACCTGAAGGACGTGATGATCCTGGACAGTTTCTCACTTGCTTCACTCCAAGAGAATGAGCGCTGAAGCAGCGTGGCCTAAAAGAAAGAACATAAGGTAGGAGACAGCGGACCTGGGTTCTAATTCCAGCTTTTCCGTTACTAGTTGTGTGACTTTGGGCAAGTCACTTAACTTTCTTGTGCCTCAGTTCCCTCTTCTATAAAATGGGGATTAAGTAGCTGTTCTCCCTTCCTCTTAGACTGCAAGCCCCATGTGGGTCAGGGACTGTGTTTAACCTGTTTACCTTGTACTCATTCATTCAATTGTGTTTATTGAGAGTTTACTATGTGCAGAGCACTGTACTAAGAGCTTGGAAAGTATATCTCCCCTAGTGCTTAGTACAGTGCCTGGGTCATAGTGAGCACTAAACAAAGGCCACATTGTCATTTTTGGATGCCTTGCTAAAATACCTAGTGTGTGAAGCATGTCCCTTCTTGAGACCAGGCAGTCAAAAGGAACTTAAAGAGATGTACAATCTAGCCAGAATCCAATCCAATACTTGGACAAGCTATAAGACTCTGATTGGGTACACAACGTGGGTGTGGGTTTTTAAGCTACATCTATTTGGATTCCGGCTGTTTTCGGTGCCCTTCTCCGATCATCCTTCACTCAGCAGACGGGGTTAATATATATCAAGGTTATAAGTTGGGCTACTGACAACTAGAGCTGCAACTTTTTATCAATTCCTGCTGACAGGATCTGAAACTTTATTGAAATTTTATTAAAATTTTAGTAGAGAAGGAGACCCCTCTCAGAGTCGCCCCTGGAGAGTTTTCAGGCCTCTACCAGTCTGGGCTCTGGGAGGGAGAGTCAAGCAGAGGCCTACCCATTCCATTCCTAGCTTGGCCAGTGGCTAATGAGTGGAAGGCAATCTGCTACAAATCAAAACTTACCTGTGCTGGGCAGCAGCGGCATGGGAGAGAGTCGAGGGCGGAGACTCGAGTTCACTGCGTCGACGGAGGCAGTGGTAAACAACTTCCGGATTTTTACCAAGAAAACTCTATGGATACACTACCAGAGTGATTGCAGATGGAGGTGGGGTATTCTGGAAGAGAAGTGATCATGGCATCGCTATGGGTCAGAGATGACTCGACAAGGCAAGGGAAAGAGAAAGAGAGAGAATGTTTCTGAAAAAACAAAATCATTACCTTTCCTTGTCCCCAGCTCCACTGTCGACGTTGCCGAAAGGGTTTAGAGACGGGACCTTCCTGACAACTCAATCTGAAACTTTATTAATAAGAGTGTGCGCCTGTTGGTGGGTAGGGATTGTCTCTATCTGTTGCCGAATTGTACTTTCCAAGCACTTAGTACAGTGCTTTGCACATAGTAAGCACTCAATAAATAGGGTTGAATGAATGAATAATAAAAATAATAATAATAATAAATATAGTATATGTTAAGCGCTTACTACATTCCAGGCACTGTTCTAAGCACTGGCCTAGATACAAGATAATTGGGCTGGACAGAGTCCCTGGCCCACATAGAGCTCACAGTCTTAATCTCCATTTTACAGATGAGGAAATGGAGGCCCAGAGAGGTGAAGTGATTTGCCCAAGATCATACAGCAGACAAGTGGCAGAGCCGGGATTAGAACCTATGACCTCCTGGCTCCCAGGCCTATTCTATCCATTAAGTCACACTGTATTAGAGACCAAGAAGCAGAGAGAAAATTTCATTAAAAATCAAAATCAGTATTCTTTCTCATTCATTCATTCAATTGTATTTGTTGATCACTGTGTGAAAAAACTGTACTGACACATTCCCTGCCCATAAAGAGCACACTTTCATCCACACTTCCATTGTTCCTGGAGCAGGGGTTGCCCTGCGACTTAGCAGAGAGAGAAAGAGAGAGACAGAGAGACACAGAGAGTGTGTGTGAGTGTGTGTATATGGGGGGCAAGTGGGGGTTGCTGAAGCTTTTTTAAAATCCTCCTGTTCCCAAATAATAGTGACAGCACAGTGGGACACAGAGACCAAGAGATAGAGAGAATATTTCTGAAAAATCAAAATCAGTATTATTCCCCGTCCCCAACCCTATCGTCCCTGCTAAGGGAGGGGTTTGGAGGCTCCATGGGGCAGAGTCACAGAGGGGAGATGGCGAGGAGGTGGAGGGGGTGCCTGGGAGGGGAAGAAACTGAACTCACCAGCACTGGGGGATTTCTTCTTGACTTATTTTTAAAGAAAAAGAATGGCTGCTGCCTCCCCTAACCCTAACCCTATCCACAGACTGGGAGCCCCAGCACTGGGGGATTGATTTTGGATTTAGGGGAGCTCTCCATCTCACTCTCTTCCCCTCCCTCCTGCAGCTGTGAGAGTGCGGTGGTGGTGGCCGGGGCAGGAGCCGCAGGCCTCCGTGACCAGCACAGAGACCCCGAGAGACCTCCGGCCCCACCCCGGCTCTGCCGGCCCAGACCGGGGCCCCGCTCTTCCGTAGGAGTCCGTTCCAGGTCACCCACACATGCTTTGGGTTTCGGGGGAAACTGGGCAGGCTCTCGCAAACATTCGGGGGTCTTCCTTTCTAGCTTCACAGTCTCACCTCCCCCTCCCCTGCTCCTTCTCCTGCTCAGCAGATAGGGTGGCCTGGGAAATCCAACTGACAGACAGATTGCCCCGAAGACATTTCAGATTGCCCTCTGATATATCATCTTGACAGATTTTGCCTGAATAATGAGCTATAGTAAAAAATGTGCTTCCTTTAGGGTGAAACCCTCTGATTAAGGTATTACTAGCTAGGAGACTGTAAGCTCACTGTGAACAGGGAAGGTGTCTGTTTATTGTCGTACTCTCCCAAGCACTTAGTACAGCGTTCTGCACACGGTAAGTACTCAATAAACGCGATTGACTGACTGACTAGCAGAGCTGGTTAATCAGAGAAAAGGAGGCAAGATAGTAAATTCAAACAAAGATAGATTTAAAGGCCTCAACTAAGATTTACCAAAGGAAATCTCCAAGATAGATCCTCAATCCCTCTTCCCCGACCTGCCTTCCCATCAGTGGGCTGGGAATGTGTCTGTTATATTGTCGTATTGTACTCTCTCAAGCGCTTAGTACAGTGCTCCGCACACAGTAAGCGCTCAGTAAATACGACAGACTGACTGACAATAGCTTAATCGAGGTGTGTGAAGCATCGCAGTGAGCAGGGACTGATTCCACCCAGTTATCAGGACTTGGACCACAAGGAATTGAGCAAAGGAATGAACTGACTATGGTGAGAACAGATTGTAACAGTTTTAATGTTCTCTCATTCCTGTCTGCCGTGTTCCTGCTCGGGGAGTGAGCGCAACAGGTTAGTTGGCAGGCAGGGGTGCAGCATGTGAAATGCTGCTTACAGCACTTACTACAGTGCCTGATAATAATAATTAATAATGATGGTATTTGTTAAGCGCTTACTATGTGCCAAGCACTGTTCTAAGTGCTGGGATAGATACAAGGCAATCAGGTTGTCCCACGTGAGGCTCCCAGACTTCATCCCATTGTCCAGATGAGGGAACTGAGGCACAGAGAAGTGAAGTGGCTTTCCCAAGGTCACACAGCAGACAAGTGGCAGAGCTGGCATTAGAACCCATGTCCTCTGACTCCCAAGCCCGGGCTCTTTCCACTAAGCCACGCCAGTAAGCGCTTAACAAATATCTTTTAAAAAAAGTTCATGAAAGAGTAATACATGCTGTGACATTACTGGAGGTTCTCATCCTAAATCCTGGTTGAAATGACCTCCAGGGTCCTTTAGGAGAGTTAGCTTCTCACATCCCAGCGTGGCTTAGTGGAAAGAGCCCGGTCTTTGGAGTCAGAGGTCATGGGTTCTAATCCTGGCTCCGCCGCTTGTCAGCTGTGTGAACTTGGGCAAGTCACTTAACTTCTTACAGTTACTTGCAGTTATCTCATCTGTAAAATGGGGATGAAGACTGTGAGCCCTACGTGGGACAACCTGATTACCTTGTATCTACCCCAGTGCTTAGAACAGTGTTTGTCACATAGTAAGCGCTTAACAAATACCAACACTATTATTATTATTTCTGGGTCCCAAAGCCCTCCAGTTCTTTCTTTCCAATGATGCCCCCTCCCATCCCACCCAGTCCACACTTTGCTCCTCTAATGCCAACCTTCTTACTGTACCTCCATCTCGTCTATCTTGCCGCCGACGTCTTGCCCCCGTTCTGCCTCTGGCCTGGAACTCCCTCCCTCTTCGTATCCGACGATGACTCTCCCCTCCTTCAAAGCCTTATTGAAGGCACATCTCCTCCAAGAGGCCTTCTCTGACGAAACCCTCCTTTCCTCTTCTCCCATTCCCTTCTGCGTCACCCTGACTTGCTCCTTTTATTCTTTCCCCCTTCCCAGCCGCAGAGCACTTATGTACATATCCGTAATTTCTTTATTTATATTAATGTCTGTCTCCCTCTCTAGTCTGTAAGCTTGTTGTGGGCAGAGAATGCCTATTAGTACTTATATAATACTCTCCTAAGCAATCAGTACAGTGCTCTGCATTCAGTAAGCGTTCAATAAATACAACTGATTGATTATTCAGCAGATTGGAAACTTCTACCCAGTTCACCCCAAATCTCCGCACCGGTATCTGAATCCCAGCACGCTCCCAAAGAGGAAGGAGTCATCGGGGACTAATCAACCACCCCCTTCCTGGAGGTGGCTACCAGAAGCTTGAGGGAAAATGCTACTTCCATGACCCCGACTTCCAGAGCATCTGCCCTTACCAGAGGTAGGCACCAAGGTCAGAGTGCTTAACTATTTTTTAATAGTCTAGTTAATTTGGTACCGATAAAAAAATTGGGGTTCATTCTGCCTTTCCTAGCTCTAGCACCGTTCCCCCAAGGCTAATCTGTACTTCTAGTAGGCATCCAAGGACCCCATTTTGCAACCTCTTCTTCCAAGATGACCGAGGATCCAGTTCCCCAACTGCTTAGCCCACTTCCTCACCAATCCTTCCCTCTGATTGGCTCAGCTTCCAAGACATTAATTAATAAGGCATTAATTACCCTTTCCTCAAGGAGGGTTTCCCTGGCTTCCTCTTCTCCCTCCTCAGTGTCAGGGGTCAGTTGGACTGTCTTGCACACGCACAGGCACGCACACGCATTCAATCATTTGTATTTATTGAGCACTTATTGTGTGCAGAACACTGTACTAAGCCCTTGGGAGTGTTGGTAGACCTGTTCCCTGCCCATAAGGAATTTCCCTCTCTCTCTCTCTGTCTCAATCCAGAATGTCAAGATCCGTGAGCCTCAAATGCTTGCAGCAGATCTTTCCATTTTTACGGAGGGGGAGGAGGAGAGTTTTGATTTCTTTTCTCTTCGGAAACTCAATTTGAAATACCTTTCTCTTCGGAAACTCAATTTGAAATACTATCTCCCAAACTCCAGGACAACCTGCTCTATTATCTCTTCTGCATATGTGTATTCCATTTAAAATGAAATCAATGGGATAATAAGCAAAGAGCCTCTGTCCTCTGTCATCAGATATCATCATCATTATGGACAAAAAAAAGTGTTATCTGCCTTCCTGGAAGGGACAAGTGACAGAACCTTCTCTAAAATGAATATTAGAATGTAACTCTACCATTTATTTATTTCAACATGATGCCAAGTGAATCGAAAGTTTTGTCCTTGGGCACAAAGGTGCTTTATTTACAGACACAATGAGGACTTTGAGTGAAGCTCTCTTTTTCTGAAATTTTGTCTTCCCCTGAACTCTACTTGAATTGAGATCATTTTATTCCTAATTTATTTGGTCTTGGTGGACTTGAGAATGAAGCGGGCAAATTAAAGGTCGGTGAACAATCCACCCTGGAGGACCATCCTGGGACACCGGATGCTGCATTTTCAGTTACCCAAGTCTCCATCAGGATGCTGAAACTCAACAGATTTCCAGAGGCAAGAATACCATTTTCTAAAACTATTTTGCTCAAGTATCCATCCTTGAAAAAAGGTAAACAGTACCATGGAATAGCCAGAGGTATGATTTGTGAGCCCGTTGTTGGGTGAGGATTGTCTCTATCTGTTGCCCGATTGTCCGTTCCAAGTGCTTAGTACAGTGCTCTGCACACTGTAAGTGCTCAATAAATATGATTGAATAAATGAATATCCATTCATTGACAGAAGAGTCGACATTTGTCATGAATTGTCAAGAATCGTCATTGACATTGACGGAAGAACTTTCCCTAATTCGGCAGTTATGTTTTAGCCCAAGGATGTAATAAAAACACCCGTTTCGGAAACTCTGGCTGTACTATTAAACCTATTTGAGCAAAGTGTGTTATATCCCATAACTATTTCACCATCAACTTTTACTGATTGCCATCACCTCAGGGCACATTCTCATTTCTGAAAAGTGGGTAAAGAACCAGGTGCAATTTGTGTATCCTAAGACTAGATTTGATATGCCCCACTGCCTTATAAACATAAGGGCTGCACTCTTGCAGAATCCCACGTTCAGAAAACTCGCATGATAGCACTCATCCTTCAGAGGCTTAATAAGGTCACATCTCCAAGAGGCCTTCCTCATTAAAGCCCTCTTTTTCCCCCACTCCCTCTCCCTCCTGGGTCATTGGGTCTGTGACCTTTGGGCATTTGATGTGGCCCCACCCTCAAGCCCACAGGCCTTAGGTACGTGTCTTTAAATTACATACGATAAATTATTTATTTGTTTGAATGTCTGCTCTCTCCCTCTGGACTGTAAACTCGTTGTGGGCAGGGAACATATCTATCACCTCTTCCCAGTACTTAGTAGAGTGCTCTGCGCACAGTAAGGACCCAGATACCATTGATGATGATCCCACATCTGATGTCAAAGGCTCTCAATCAATTGCTTCTGTTATGCCGTATCCAAATGCACATACATTGACGGAAGAACTTTCCCTAATTCGGCAGTTACGTTTTAACCCAAGGATGTAATAAAAACATCCGTTTTGGAAACTCTGGCTGTATTATTAAACCTATTTGAGCAAAGAAGTGTGTTATATACAGTACCTATTTCACCATCAACTTTTACTAAATACTTATTGTTGCACAGTACCGTACTATGAACTGGGGAAAAAACCGTACACTAAGAAATGACAGACTCCCTCCTCTAGAAGTCTACAATAGAGAAAACAAGAGGGAAAAGAACACATACAGTAAATTGAATGGTAAGCGTACAGATACAAATGGTAAAAACAAAGGCATGGAATTAAAGAATTAAAAGATGCACCCCTAAGTCTAACCCTAATTAGTGCTAAAGTGAGTAGAGTGACATTACAAGGTGGGAATTAACCAGGTAATGGCAACTGGAGGTGGTGAATTTTAAGGTTGTTGGAGCTGGTAAGGGTGTGGTTTGGCAGATTTGACTGGAGAAAGGGTTCCAGGCCAAAGGTTTTCGTTTTTTTTTTCAAATGGTATCTGTTAAACTCTTACAGGCACTCTATTAAACGATGGGGTAGATACAAGCTAATCAAGTGAAGTCTTAATCCCCATTTTACAGATGTGGGAACTGAGGCCCAGAGAATATAAGTGATTTGCCTAAGGTCGCACAGCAGACAGGTGATGGAGTCGGATTATACCCCAGGCCCTTCTGACTCCCGGGCCCGTGCTCTATCCACTAGACCATGATGCTGAGCAGTGGATTAGAATCAGGACATTTGTGAGAAGCAGCGTGGCTCAGTGGAAGGAACCCGGGCTTGGGAGTCAAAAGTCATGTGTTCTAATCCCGCCTCCACCTCTTCAGCTGTATGACCTTGGACAAGTTACTTAACTTCGCTATGCCTCAATTACCTCATCCATAAAATGGAGATTAAGACTGTGGGACCCAGGTGGGACCATGTACCCGACCGTGCTTGGCACATGGTAAGTGCTCAACAAATGCCATTATTATTATTATCATTGTGAGGAGTGAAGTGTGAATTGGGGTGTAGCAAAAGGCAAATGGATGAGATAGTTGGAGAGCCTCTAAACTAAGGATTAGGAATTTTCACATTTGGAACAGAAACGGGTTGCTCTGGCCATTGTTGAGGAGGACGAAGCATGTGAAGGGCATTTCAAGTTGAAAGAGGCAACTGAACGTAAGTTAGGTTGAAGGGAAAAGTTTAGGCAAGGAGACTAGAAAGAAGGCAGCTCTAATAACCCGGTTGGGTGATGAGAGGGGTCTAAACCAGGGTAATGGCTTTACTGGGAGAAAGGAAGGGATTGGCCTTTATACATTTGTCCCTGTAGATGAAAAAAATTGTTGCGTGCTCCACCTCCTTAGATTATTTTTTCACTCCCCAAATTTCTAAAGATTCTTCTGGACAGGTTTACTTATGTCTTTGTGGAAAATTAATATCATTTTTTATGTTTTCAATAAACATGGAAATTTTTTATGGTACTTGTTAAACTATTACTCTGTTCCCGGCACCGTGCTAAAGCATTGGGGTAGATACAAGCTAATCAGAGTGGTCATTGTCTATGTCCCACAGGGGCTTAGTCTTAATCCCCATTTTATAGATGAGGTAACTGAGGCACAGGGAAGTGAAGTGACTTGCTCAAGATCACACAGCAGACAAGTGGTGGAGCCAGGATTAGAACCCAGGTCCTTCTGACTCCCAGGCACATGCTCTATCCAAGAGGCCAAACTACTTCTCTATTTAGTCCTTCACCTGTAATGTTAACCAAGATATTTTGCCTACCAAAATAACATTAGCATGTCTATTTCAAATGATCAAACTATTTTTCATTACTTCTGATTTTCAAGCATCATTTTGCCTACTTCCAAAAGTGTACAATTGTTAGCTTTTCAACTCTCAACCTACTACTAAGATTTCATTTTCAGAGCAGGACACCGATTTAAGAATTTAGGAGAATGCAATAATAATAATAATAATATTGGTATTTGTTAAGCGCTTACTATGTGCAGAGCACTGTTCTAAGCGCTGGGGTAGATACGGGGTAATCAGGTTGTCCCACGTGGGGCTCACAGTTAATCCCCATTTTACAGATGAGGTAGCTGAGGCACAGAGAAGTTAAGTGACTTGCCCACAGTCACACAGCTGACAAGTGGCAGAGTCGATAGTTAACAGACACCATTGCTGCCCTCAAGGAATTTATCATCTCATCTTTACATAATTGGGACCTTGTTCTTATATCCATTTTCATTGTTTACAGAATAATTAAACTTGCCTGTCACCCATATCCCACTACAGAGGGCCAGAATCACACCTTTGGCTTCCTCTAGACCGAAAACTCCTGGTGAGCAGAGAATGAATCTACCAACTCTGTTGCAGTCTCCCAAGTGCTTAGTACAGTGCCTGGCACGAAATGAACACTCAATAAATACCATCGATTGATTGATGTAGACTCCCAAACACTTAATTCTGCTCCATCCACGGTAGATGCTCAGTAAATACCATTGATAATAATCGTAATTGCATTTGTTGAGCACTTACTAAATGCCAGTCTGTTCTAAGCGCAGGGGTAGAAACAAGATAATCAGGGTGGATACGATCCCTGTCCCACATAGGGCTCGTTATTTTAATCCCCATTTTACAGATGAGGGAACTGAGGCTCAGAGACGTTAAATGACTTGCCCAGGGTCACAGAGCAGACAAGTGGTAGAGCTGGGATTAGAACCCAGGTCCTTCTGACACTCGGGCCTGTGTTCTATGCACCGGGCCATCATGCAGCTCTACTAGTCCTCAGCCGTGAGTCTGCCAGCTTAGATTCTCCCCTCTAATAACTGGGCAGAAAGGAAGGCCTGCCCCAATAAATCACTAGCAAATGCTTCCATAATGTGGATCGATCAATGGTATTTATCGAGTGCTCACTGCGTTCACTAAGCTCTTGGGGGAGTACAGTGCAAGAGTTGGTAGACAGGGTCCCTGCCTACAAGGAGCTTACAGTCCAGAGGGTAGACATATACTAAAATAAATTACAGATATGTAAGAAGTGCTGTGGTGGGGTGACTATCAACCACCAATATTAACCACCTTGCCCCCTCCTACCTCACCTTGCTGCTCTACCACAACCCAGACCTCACACTTCGCTCCCCTGGTGCTAACCAGCGTGGCTCGATGGAAAGAGCCCGGGCCTGGGAGTCAGAGGTCATGGGTTCGAATCCGAGCTCTGCCACTTGTCAGCTGTGTGACTGTGGGCAACTCACTTCACTTCTCTGTGCCTCAGTTACCTCGTCTGTAAAATGGGGATTAACTGTGAGCCTCACGTGGGACAACCTGATTACCCTGTATCTACCCCAGCGCTTAGGACAGTAGTAAGCGCTTAACAGATGCCAACATTATTATTATTAACCTTCTCATTTTACCTCGACTTCATCTATCTCGCCCACATGAAATCCCGTCCCTTCTCATATCAGATAACTACTCTCCCCAACTTCAAAGCCTTACTGAAGGCACATCACCTCCAGGAAGCCTTCCCTGAGCCCTCCTCTCTTCTCTCACTCCCTTCTGCGCCATTCCTGTTCCTTCATTCATCCTCCTTCCCTTCCCCATATATCTGTAATTTATGTATTTTAATGTCTGTCTCCCCCTCTAGACTGTGAACTCACTGTGGGCAGGGAATATGTCTGATGTTATACTGTACTCTCCCAAGCGTTTAGTACAGTGCTTTGAATACAGTAAGTGCTCAAGAAGTATAATAATACTTACGAGGTACAGATCCAAACGCACAGGCGATGCAGAAGCGAGAGGGAGTAGGGGAAATTGGAGAGGATGTGATTTCGGTAAGGCTTTGAAGGTGGGGAGAGCGATGGTCTGTGGAATCTGAAAGGGAATGGACTTCCGGGCCAGAGCGAGGACACGGGCCAGGGGTCGGTGGTGAGATGAGGCTGAGATGATTACATAATTCTAGGTCATCTCAGCCCTCAAAACAATGTGCTTAATCCCTTCTGCCAGTTGCTCACCCATTTAGAAACATTCATTTTGTTCTTTTGGCAATGGAGGATGAGACCCATTCTCATTTGTTTCAATGCACAATGGCCATTTTGATTCCCAGATATATCCCAAACTTGTCTTAGTACGGATTCACTGATATTTATGGAGCACTTATGTGAGGAAAGCACTATAATAAGTGCCAGAGAAGAGTTCAATCAATGATAACTAAGGCACCATCACTGGTTCACAATCTACAAAGGGGAATAACAAAGTAACTGAATATCACCTGCGGTTTATATTAAAATGTGGATTCTGTAGAGGAAACGAGCAAAACAAGTGACCCACAGCTGCGATTTAAGAGCAATTATCAGCAAAGTCAATCTGTTCCGAGAATTATAGCTAGGAATAGATGAACAATAACAATCACAATGGGAAGCTATATTTATTAATAGTACGATATAATTGTGCATCACTTTCTCCATCTATTTGGTCGACGCACACAAATGCTTTATAACTTTTTCATAACACAAATTTAAGGAAAAGTGATTTGGTCTAAAAGCCTCTCCTCTTTTTCATTCTGGGGTACTTGAACAGGTTTTTTGAACATTCATCTTGTTGCTAAGACCAATCACTCCTAACCCCGCAGCATTACGTGGCTCAGTGGAAAGAGCCCGGGCTTGGGAGTCAGAGATCATGGGTTCGAATCCCAGCTCTTCCACTGGTCAGCTGTGTGACTGTGGGCAAGTCACTTAACTTCTCTGTGCCTCAGTGACCTCATCTGTAAAATGGGGATGAAGACTGTGAGCCTCACGTGGGAAAACCTGATTACCCTGTATCTACCCCAGCGCTTAGAACAGTGCTCTGCATATAGTAAGCGCTTAAATACCAACATTATTATTATTATTACTAGGCCACTTATTTTCGTGGGCCAGTTCGATATGTGTGCCCTCTTAAACATCTCCTTCAAATTTGCCACAATAAGAGGAAAAGGTAGCCACAGTGAAAAGTTACTATCAAACGAAGCTGTGAATGTTAATCGAGTCACTGAATAAATTCAGAGTCACAGTGGTTTAAAAAGATTACAAAATTGAATTTATTGAGTTTCACACAAGATGCACTTATAAAATTGGTACTGAATGTCATTTTAACAGAAGACATGGATATCATCCCAAACTCCCTGGAGCAACTGCCAAGTAACTGAAAAATTAAAAATGACATTATGTTAACTGAATATCTGAATTAAATTTGAAGGTACCACCATCCGAGTAAGCATCAACACACCAAAAACAACTGCTGCTTTCCGAATTGGGTCGCAGTTGTCATATTCCCCCCTGCTCTCACTGTTCTCATTCACCTTAGCTCCTAACCCAGCAGCTGATGATGGATAAGAAGAGGGAGGAAAGACAAATAATGCTAAGGGGCTTTCCTCGCATCAGATAATCAAAGTCTCTTCATTTAACTTCATGTCCTTCTTGGTGTATCGTAAACACATCTCTGTAGATTCCCCACTTTTCTCCCGTATCAAGAAGACTATTTTATAAAGTATCGTCAATTATTCCGCACGGACCTTCGTATACCAAACGCACAAGCTAAAGCTTTAAACCATGGCTCTTCTATCCTGTAACACACTATTCATTACCCAGTGAGATAACTTTTGTATTTCTTTAAGCCTGAAATACCTGCACTGAAGCCTCGCCCCTCTCAAATCGAAACAATAACCTCACGGGAAAGTACTTAGCATTAACAAAAGCTTCTTATTTGAAACCAGAAGTTACAACCCTTTAAAAGAAAATGCACGATGGCGTCTCTGCCCAAGATATGACAGGAAATTCCTCTTCCTGGAATGCAGTCCGGACGACACAACGAGCCAAAATGGAATTCTTGTTCGCAGTCTAACTCAAAGGACCTTTCTGTTGCTGTTTCCATATCACTCATACATACACACAAGCACGAGAAGGCTGCACTGTATTGCAGAAACCCAAACCCATGTCACGAGGCTGCTGTTCAACCTATTTAGGTAGCTTGCTTTAGAATTGCTGCTTTCCAAAAAAAAAAAAAAAACCAACATGAACACTGTTTGGCGGAACTTTGGAGTTCTCCTAAGTCACCAACAATGTTCTTAATCAAATGATTTAAAATGAAATGTAAGTTAACTTTTTCACATAGCACAAGGTAATTCACAATTTCACAGAGTGAAACCACTTTACCTTTTCAATTTAACACTGCCTGCTCTCAAGTAAAATGTGCCATTCTGTAACAAAATCTCTAGTTCTTTCACTGCAAAACACAACCAATACCTCTCTATCTTGCTTTGCAAAACAGTATAGAGAAAAATGACGAGACTTGATTCCTCAGTGACACAGAACCTGTTGTAATTTTCCCCTCCTCTGTGTGCTCTGGCCCTCTTCTCTGGTTTAGGTTTTTAGGATATAACACTACTGCACATTACCTGTCTCATTTAAGAAATGATTTTATTCTGATTAGTTCGGATACATCCTCAAGGGTTTTTCTGGTGCTACACAACGTCATTCTTGACTTTACTGTTTAACCTATCAAATGTTTATTTTAACGTTTTGGCAGATGAAGTGAAAGTCTGAAAACTGCTTCTGAAAACGGTACGGCACTGGAAAGTTAACTTCACGTAAAGCGATTCACATCTTTCCAGGCGTATCCTTACACCGAAGAGTCCTTGAAGCACAACAGTATATGTTCTGGAAGCACAGTTCGACCAAGCAAAAGTGGTTTTAATTTTGTTTCCGTCTATTTCCAGGAAAGTGAAACTGAAGCTCTGCCAGGTGGGTGAGAGATTTTCGTAATCCACCAAATTTTCCAAATAATTTTAAAGATCTCTGTTGTTACTTGATCTGACCTGCAACCAAGCCAAGTTACTTGTAGAGATGACTACTTCCTTGCTATTAATAATTTAAGGTTTTAAATAAATACGTAAGTGCCGTTTTTGGCAACTGTCCATTCTCAGGGGCAGACACTTGCCACCCCGAAGCTCAGGATCCTAAGCATATATATTCAGAGAATTTAGTCAATGCGGTTTCCACAAATTGTAAATCTGTCTATCTCCAACAAATCTTTCTTTGAGGATCGGTGTTTTAATTCGGGGTTTTCTTGGCTCAGGTCTTTCTCGTCCCCATCTGGGGTTGTCAGAAATTGATCCGAATTGCTCGTCACAAGTAACGGTGTGATGTTTTCCTTCTGAAGAACAGGCTGGCTGGTAACGGAAGCAGTTAAATTCTCTTCTGTGGGAATTCCTGTTGATAAAGCAGAATGCAATAATGTTGAGAAAGGCTTGACCAAAAAAAAAAAAAACAAAAAAGCAAACTCAAGTTTTGGATAGCTGATAAAATTGTTGTCTACCAACACCTTCTTTAGAACCAGTAAACTATCCATGAGTGTGTGAACACAACCTATTGTCCACCAACAAAATTCTAGGGGGAAATATTAGATGTGTTTCTCCAGGAAGCATTTTTGTTTTTAATTAATCCTTTCTGGGTAAAGGCCTCAAAAATCCTGAAAAAGCCCAACTTTATGTGATTATGACATTAAAAATCACTCCTGGCATGCATCCCTGACCCTTAAAGGAACCGTGGGCTGATTAAAGCAATTTTAAGAACTTCTGCCCTTCCCTTCTATTTTGGTGGGAGCCAGTGTGGAAAGGTGAACTTGTGGACTGAAAGTTGATTTTTGTTCCCTAGGGCGATAAAATCTGAGTTATGAGTAGAAGTTGATCATGGCCATAGGTGAAAGAGAATGGAGGTAATAAATGCATGGGCCAATGCAAATTACACATTTAAGTAACCTGTCTGAAAATAGGTATTCCTTGAAAAATTGAATAATAATAATAATGATGGTATTTATTAAATGCTTACTATGTACCAAACACTGTTCTAAGTGCTGGGGTAGATACAAGGTCATCAGGTTGTCCCACGTGGGGCTCACAGTCTCAATCACCATTTTGCAGATGAGGGAACTGAGGCACAGAGAAGTGAAGTGACTTGCCCAAAGGCACACAGCTGACAAGCGGCAGAGCCGGCATTAGAACCCACGACCTCCGACTCCCGGTTCTACCGGGGCTCTAGAACTGGGGAAGCTATGAGGTTAACTTCTATATATTTTTCTAAACGATTTATTCCCAACTTCAATAAAATGCCCAGGTGCCTAAGTTCTATTTTCTATCGAGTTAAGATTTTTTCACATTTTTGGGTCATTTACAATTCAGAAAAAATGATCTCCTTGAAAGGACTGGTCTCATATTTCAGACAGCTTCTATATTAAGCTGTCTTCTCAATTTCAGGAGCCAACTTTTTTTTAACCTTCTCTGCTAAGTAGTACAGATGCAATTAAATGGCTTCAATTTCAAAAAGCTATTATTGTGCTTTAGTCATAGTTCCCACTTAATTTTCTTAGTGATCTGATTCAAAGCATGGGAGATTCAAGTTCAGAGGAAGATCGCTTCAGGTCAGATGAAGCTAACCTAGATTTTTGGTGTTGGATTTGGTGCACTGAATGCCAGAGAGCTCCTGAAGCATAGATATTAATGATTCCAAAGAGTTTAACAATGATAATGCTAAGAGATGGGAGAGGAGATAGCTTGAAAAAATGCTTAGGAAATGTTTGGCTTAGAAGTGGTGCAATTATCGTCTAGACATTTGATTTTATAAAAGAAAACATACAGAATAATCTTCTAAAAACCAAGTTTCCTTTCTGCTCTTTGAAACTCATAAGATGGGAATACATTTCTGTGAAAACACTGAAGCATAGAACCTTTTTTTTTTAAAAAAAAAAAAAACAAACGTATAACAAACAAACCCTATCGTTTTGCTCCTTCGAAAGCAATTGGTCAATTTACAAAATACATTTTCTGCTGCCTCAGGGAAAAAATGCTTTCAGAATACATTAATAAGAAAACATTAAGTGACATTAGAAAATGTTTTGTTAATGCCCTGCACATATTAAGTGTTCAACAAATGCCACTGATTGACAAAATTTAAGAGGAGCAGTCGAGAACTCAACAGAGCATTTTTAAAAGTTTGAACCATTTGAAAAAAGCATACAGGAGAAAACAACATAAGTAAAATTATACAAAATGCATAATCTGAGTACCCCTATTCTTCCGACTGAATTGATGACTGAACATAAAGCTTTGAACTATTTTCATGAAAAACACACAGAACACTGTGTTGCAACTCCATCTGCAATGGTTACTTTATACAAATGTTCACAAAACTTAACCCAACTCCGTAACTGGCAGGACTTGTATCCCTCTATTTTATGCTGTTTGCAAGAGTGGTTAGCCTTTCGGTGAGAACGTAAAAAGATTCACGATGAAATATTATTAGTCCCCACTGAATTTCTTCCACAGGTTAAAAATCATTCTGCTGAACTGATGACAGAATGTTTCATTTATTCTTCATAATAATTTATAATAATTACCATATGCAAAAATATAGGCCCATCATTAAGCGTTTCTTTCACTGAACTAGTGTAATTGTTAAGCACTTACTATGCGCCAGGCACTGTACTAGGTACTGGGGTGGATACAAGTAAATCAGGTAGGACAAAGCTTTTGTACCACACAGGGCTCTCAGTTTCAATTCCCATTTTATGGATGAGGAAACCGAGGCACAGGGAAGTGAAGTGACTTCCCCAAGGCCACAGAGCAGACACAGAGCTGGGATTAGAATCCAAGACCTCCTGAATCCCGGGCCCATGCTCCATCCACCATGCCGCTTCTCCTTTCGATCTGTTCGGCTTAAAAAAATTGTATATATCCTATGCCTTATTGAGGAAGATCCTGTGAAGTGAGTCTTATTGTAACCCTTCTGATAGACTACAAGATGGTCTTTGAAAAATTTCAAAAATAACAGATTATTGTTCGTTCATGCTTCATTCTCTCAGTGCTTTGGCCGGAGCATGCAGGAGACCAATGAGGGTCCCCTTGCTAGCCCAGCTCCCAGTTCCAGGGCTCTACCTTGGGGAGAAATTGTGGAGAAAACCATGGATAGGAGCCTTATGGACTAGGAAGAGAGTAGGAAGATCACCAAAGGAGACCTGACATTTCTAAATGGATTTTACTGATTTGTTTATTTAAGCAATCCCTCTGTATCGTTTATTGAGAGATTGTATACAACCACTCCTTCAATCGCCAACTATTTTTCTTAACCGAGTAAAAACCAAAGCACATTCACTGTTTGCTGGAAGATGAACACAGAGTGAATGTCGACTTCATGACATCCCTTCTTAATAATACGGTCAACTTACCTTGGGAAGTTTTACATTTGTTCTGTGGTTTATTGGATGGTTTGCCTGGGGTACAGGTTGGAGGGGGATTAAACAATTTTTCTTCCATTTTGGCTTCCTTTACATATTGGCATGACTTTCCCAGCAACACAATGCTATTGAGGACTTTCAAAGATATCAATCTAAAATTAAAAAAAGAACACACAACTCAATTATTTCAAAGAAAATTTTAAAATCATTGAATAGTGTCATCAAAAATGCACGCTAAGGAGCTACCTTTTACAAGATCCAGGCCACACAACAAAGAGGGCACCATCCCATTCAGAAAACAAAACAGAAAAAGTCTGAACACCTGTCCAATGCAATAATATATTCTAGTGTGTATAAAAAAGGTAGAAGGGTAGTGAACAAATTGGGAGTTGAGATTAGGTATACTATAAAAATAACAATGGAAAGAGCATAGGCCAGTAATTCAGAGGACCTGGGTTCTAATTCTGACTTTGCCACTTGTCTGCTGTGTGACCTTGGACAAATCACTTAACTTCTCTGGGCCTCAGCTTCCTTATCTATAAAATGGGGGTTAAGACTGAGTCCATCACAGGACATGGACTGTGTCCAATCTTATTAATTTGTATCTACCCCTCTGTTTAATACGATGCTTGGCACATAGTAAGCACTTAAATACCATTAAAAAAAAAAGATTCACTATAGGGAACACAAATGAAATAAGAAAGTTTCCAATTTCTCCAACAGTTGTCTTGGCAATTGAGTTCAGAGGCAAACCAAATTATCTTACAGAACTCAGCTTAGATCCTGGTTTTTTTTCATTCCAGATACATGAAAGGACCTGGCAAATCATTCAACTGCATTTACTGAGTGCTTACTGAGTACAGAGCACTGTACTAGGCACTTGGGAGAGTACAATTAGAGTTGGTAAACACGTTACCTGCTCACAACGAGTTTCCAGTCTTTGCAAACTTCTCCATATGGAACAGACTTGAAGCAGTCTTAAATGAGTTTGGAAAAAGCTACAACTGAGTGCCTTCAGAGCAAGTTTTCTAAAGCCCTGAAAGATGTCTAAAAAACCACTCAAAATGGTCATTATTTCAGAAACACAACCAGTGACAAAATAAAGGGGAAAAAATGTGGATTCCGAGGTGCGACAGGTTCATCCATCGTTTGAGTGATTTGTTGATGCCTAAGAAAACCCTGCAGCAGCTTTACTGTGGTGTTACAACAATGTAGGGGAAACTGGGGGAAATAATACCTAGGATGCACGGAGAAGATTTATGGGAGAACACTTGAGGACTAATGACAAATTAGAAAGGCCTCACACCACGGGATTATTTTTAACCCAATGTGATTTAACCTATTAAATATTCCACGTAAACATTAAACATTAAACCCTTCCCTCAGGAATCTTGGTGAAACTACAGGTCTCCTTAATGACAGATCACTGGTGTACAATGCCTTTTTCTAAAATAGCAAATCCAGGAGCAGAAAACGAGATAAATTCCTGGGCCTCCGGCAAAATATGGTCAATTTGGCAGGGTAAATGCTGAGAATATAAGTGAAGCAGCTAGGAAAGGAAAAGTGCTTTTGCCACTAATAATGATGAAAATAATGAATGACTGACTTTATTAAGCACTTACTATGTGCTAAGTGCTGGGGTGTGGGATTGGACCCTTCCTCATATAGGGTTCAAAATCATTTTATCACCATTTCAGGAATGAGGAAATTGAGATCCAGTAACAGAGCTGGGGGATTAACAACATGCCTAATTTCATAATGTGAAACACTAGAGAACTGGCTGAAGCAAGGTTAATTGTCAAAAACATCTTTCAAATCCAAAATGAGATTAAAAAGAGAATCCCTCCAAATCCTTAGGACCCTGAAGACTGGACTCAGAGGCATGTGATCTGTACTTTGCATCCTACTGGTGTTCCTGCTCCTGCCATTCGCTACTTTGCCAGGCAACGTCTATCAATTCTGCTGTACTGTACTGTTTTATAAGTCAGCTCATAGTGGGCAGGGAATGTGTCCATTTACTGTTATACTGTACTCTCCCAAGCGTTTAGTACAGTGTTTTGCACACTATGAGAGCTCAATAAATATGATTCAATGAATCAATGAAGTATATTAAAGACATGTTCCTTGTGGACAGGGAATATGCCACTTTTTTATTTTGCACTTCCCAATCCTTAGCCCAGTGTACTGCACTCCATGGTCACTCAAATGCTATTACTACTGCTTGGTAGGCCGAATCATTTTCTGAAAAGATAGCTTGTGTTTATGTTTTCCAGGAAAGTTGTGTTGCTTCCACTGACTCTGGATTATAAACTGGTTACGGGCAGGAAACGTGTCTACTAACTCTGCGTTCTGTACATTCCCAAGCACTTGGGATAGTGTTCTGCACACAGTAAGAGGTCAATAAATACTACTGATTGACTCATTCATTAGAGATCCATAACAGGTGAACCTCTAGGCAAGGTAGTGGCCTGGGGGATGAATAAATTGTCTTGAGATGCTTTCCAGAGCTAGACAAAGGTACTGAGATACAGTGCCTAGAACACTGCCAAGCAACTAATAATAATGTTGGTATTTGTTAAGTGCTTACTATGTGCCAAGCACCGTTCTAAGGGCTGGGGTAGATACAAGGTAAACAGGTTGTCCCACGTGGGGCTCACAGCCTTCATCCCATTTTACAGATGAGGGAACTTAGGCCTGGAGAAGTAAAGTGGCTTGCCCAGGGTCACACAGCTGACACGTGGCAGAGCCGGGATAGGAACCCACGTCCTCTGACTCCCAAGCCTGTGCTCTTTCCATCAAGCCACACTGCCTCCTAATCTATTTATCTAAACTATCCATGGGTGCTCAAAAATACTAATCAAATGAACTTCCCCAGCGCCTGAAACCAAAAGACGGGAATGCTCCAAATATTAACCCTAGATAGGTCAGAAAGGGACAAAAACCTCCCTAAAGACAGCTTGGAAATTCCAACTTTTCCCAGGTCTTCTAACAAATGGGCTTAGTAACTACTTAGATGTATAGAGGATTAACTAGCTACTTACCATTGATACTCTTAAAATATGACCTTCATAAATTCTACATTAAGCTAAGTATACATTCTTCAAGACTATAGAGCTAATAAACCAGGGGCTAGAATATGTCTGTGCTCCAAATCATTAAATCATTTTTTTGAAGTAAGGAAAGTCTACTGTCATAGGGTTCTGAAACCACAGTTTCTGATATAATTGCATTCCACAAATGTCAATGACAGAGGATTGAAGTGAATGGAATTCTACCAATAGTTTTAAGTCAGTCAGTCAATCAATCGTACTTATTGAGTGCTTACTGTGTGCAGAGCACTGTACTAAGCACTTGGGAGAGTACAATATAACAGATCCCTTCTCCGGAATTAATACAGTTTTGTTTCCCTTCAAACCACAGGTTGCAGTTTCTACAGCGTGTCTGCTTTGGTCATTTTTGAAGTTCCTGATATGTACTTAGGATTCCACAGATCTAAAACCTTAACTACTCCAAATGTTGCAATCTTCAGAAAGGTTTACGCGATTCACTGATTAGAGGAGACACACATTAAAAGCGAACCTGCTTCTAATTATTTGCTTACAAATCACAATCTCAACATTTTAGATTTCACTGAATAAAGGAACTGGCTAAAGTATAACATACACATAAAATGGTTTATTACAGCTATGATAGTTACTCAACTGCACCCTTTTGTTCACGACCACCAACAGAGGCCTGAAAGGTAGGAAAGGCTGTATAGAATTTTCCTGGTTTCTGGGACTACTGTCTGCTCCCAGAGGAATTCCTTTTTCTACTGAACAGGGGTTCACTGCCTGCACCACAGGTTTAATGATTACAGGCATGTTAATCACCTCTGTTTTTAACATTTTTTAGAGTGTTTATTACATGCCTCAAAAATGAAGGATGGTTAATCTTACCCACAGTAGAAGAGAACCACACAGGCATAAGACAGAATTCCTTGTACCTTTATTGAGCTTGTAACAACTCTGATGAGCTAGAGAGAAACAAACACAAGAGCAAAAATCCTAAAGTCATACTCTCCCTCAGAAATACATTTCTGGATCTCGAGGCGGGGAATGGGGAGGAGGGGGAAAGGATAGACACACACATGAGAAGCCAAAGTCCCAAAAAGTGCAAAATGATAGCTCTCCTCACGAAGTTCCCCACTGGAGGGGGAATGTTACTTCTTTATAGAGATCTTTCTCTTCTCTCCCCTCATATTTTTTCCTGTCATGTCCTTTGTCTCCTAATATTCTACCATCTCTAGCCAGCCAACCTTTCACAGTACCTAAAGCTTTCACCAAACTTTATGTCCAGAATTTGGGTCGACCGCTTCCCAGTTACCATCTAGTGACCTCATCTGTGATGGCTAGTTATCATTTACTATCTAGCAGTTGGCATTTTTTAAAGTGAGGGACACCTAAATTCAATGTTCTTGTTTACCCTACAGAGATGTGAGGATTAAGAATTCGGGTAATTTCAAGTGTAGCACTTAAATCACTTTGTGCCTCTCAAAATAAAAAGGTTAGCTAAATGTTAATATGCTCACTAAAATGGCATTGTAAAATTAAAATAATACAACCAGAGGGTAAAGAAACAAGAATAATGACAGATCTGATATACTATCTTGTGCTTTGTAGGTGAAATGGGATTCTATATTTAAATCAATCAATCTTTTCAATATTTTCAGACACTAACAAAGGATTCATTGTCTAGCATCTCCAAAAGGGAACGGTGTTCATACCACCTCAAAAAAAAAAAAAAAAGATTTCCTTAAGTGTATTTAGCTGTTTCTATTTTAGAACAGCAAAAATGGCCATGTTTTGGTGGTTTATCTAAACCAGGTGACCATTTCAGAAATCAATTTAATAAACAGATACAATGGACTTCACTATCTTAGCCAAGAAGACCATCTGACTGCTTTTAAAGCAGCATTACCTCTCTGAACATTAGGATTAACTTAGTAAATTAGACCCTCTAACACATTACAGGTTAATACAGAATACTGAATGAGCTAATGCAAATATTAAAAAGTGAGCAAGTCTCAGTATTTCATTCTTCCTGTCAGGGAAAAACACTATGCCACTGTGGAAAAAAGTGACCCAGTTTCTGTAACTAAGACCATGTCTATTCCACTGTTTAAGGAAAAAAATACCCTAAATGAAAATCAAACAGTCACATATGTTGCTCAGGAAATTAAACACACTTTGAGATTTCTCTCTGGTAATCTGGAATGTACCAAGTACTGTCAGTTCTCCTATGAGTGTTTTCACTATGGGTCTTGGGTAGAACCCTGTTGGCCAATTAGCAAATGCCCTCCTGACAATCTGTAAAGAATGCCTTTGTGCATCTGGGTAGCGGTTGGCCAAGGCCTGCCCACTAAACTGCATGTTTTCCTTATCAGAGAAAAGCAATCCCTTCATCAAAGGAGAACTGAATGTCCTCACAGATCCATTTAAAATAAAATTTAGCCCGCTCATTCCATTTAGTTCTAAAAAGGCATAGTCTTTAGAGGCCTACAAAGTTAATAAAATACCAACACCTCACATCACTGCAGTGAAGAAATCATTATTTCTATCACAGGATTTCCTAAAACCGTGTTTACTACTGATACACTTAAAGCCTCTTAGGGTTACTGCGAGGACCTTGAAACTTGAAGCAAATGTGGAGACCCTAAAATGAAAAAATTGGGATACAATTATCCAACGTAAGATGCTTTCTGGGCTGGCATCTCGTGACTGAACATTTAGGATTCTGGCAAAAATGAGGGCAGTCAGAATTAGAAAGGAAGGACCCAACCTTTTCATCACCCTAGGACCTGGGAATGAACGGTCTGGCATGCTCTGAACATGTGCTGGGAACCAGCTAGGGCGAAACTACTGAACAATTTCCCAATACTTTAGCAACATGTTTTTTTTTTTTCATAGCTTCCCCTCCTCAGACCCAATTCCAGGAGGGTGGGAGAATGGAGATGAAACTGAGGTCCTGACCCCTATCTCCCTGTCTCCCTCCTTCAATAAATCTAAAGTGTCAGCCACCGCACTGAAACCCCTTTCCCTTCGCTGAAGTCCCTTTCTCTTTGGATAAGCCAATGAGGCATCATTCACTGAAACATCGTCATTCTCCTGGGAGGAGAGCAGCTCCCTTTTTCCTCTGAAGAGGCAAACCTGAGCTGGCTAAGGTTATGCTAAGACATGGGTGATTGCTGGTGGGGGTGGAAGTGAGATTTTTATCCTGTCTCTTCCTTACAACGTTGCCTGGCCACCGCCCATGTCGACTGGAAAGAGAGATGCACATTCCTCCAGAAATTCATCATCTATATATTCATAAAAGAAAAGAGTTGACACAATATTCATTTCCCTAGATTTTCATAAAGATTTCAAAGCAACTTTCTTTTCTACTTTTATTCAAAATTAAAAAAAATGCCATTACTATGTTGGACCATGATCCTCTCGGCCCAGATTCTGTCTCCATCAGCAGCAGTGGGATGCTGGGAGAAACCACATTATGGGTGCCATTTCTATGTTGATTCTGATGTTTAAAGACATTCCACTGAACATCCCTAACTTTTTTCCCTTCTACACCCCCATTTTTCCCTTTGGTTCCTGCTAGAGTTTATGGTTTTAAATCGAAACTTACGGGAAAACAATAAAATTCAAACAGATATTCTCTATCTAGCCATTTATTATTAAAAGCAAAAACTAAGCTATTCCTTTTTAAACATTCTACTAATGGTAGTTTTGTGCTATTTGTGTGTTAACCCACTAATAATTATTTTATTGTGAATTGTCACTATATCCCATTCCTGTTAGAGAGAGAGAGAGAGAGAGATAAAGTACTTACTAAAACAGCCAAAGGGAGAGGAATAAAACCCATCCTCCTTGCAACAGAGTCACTGTAATCTGTATATGCCTACAAAGGGGGAGGGAAAAAAACAAATCCATTTTCCATATTTCAAATTTTCTAAAATAAAAAGTTTTACTTGGAAAATTTGATTATTACTAGCAAATACTGATAGACAACTGCTCTGATGTTTGCAAGGAGGGAAAGGCACACCTAACTGCTGCTAGCTAGGAACTCTAACACTATTCTAAAGATACTGCACAAAGCCCATAAGAACTAATACTAGTTGTAAGGCTCCTTTAATGATGGGGTTGGGGATATTAGCAGCCAGGGAGAGAGAAGTGGAGGCAACTTGGACCTATTGCTGCTCCTCAGGGGATGGGGAATGAGGTGCAGGATGAAGTCAGCAAGATGGGATGTTGACAGTTTGGACGATTCTGGGACATTTTATGCGAACTTCTAATGACTGTCCTATATTTTTGTGCAGTTAATACAGTGGATGAGCTACTTTACCTGGTTCAAAAGTCTCGATTTACAAAACCCGTACAGTGAGAAAATTTAGATTTCTTGCAAAATTCCTTCTTAATTTAACAATTGATCTTGGAATAAAATTTTGATTTAATGCTTACATTTTTCTGTCTGCTACTAACAAGGTCAAACGCAAGGCTAGCTCTGTACTCGCTGTAGACCTAAAAATATAGATATTAAAAAAAGAATATGAGATCAACATGTTCTTCTATGCAACATTCATAACTTCATTAATAACGTTTGGTCATATAATATTTTTTAGAATATTTAATCTTGCAATACCAAGGGATCATCTTCCATCTGAGGCCCTCCTATTGGTCAAAATAGTCTAAGATTTATGAAAATGACAAAATGCACCATTGCCACAATTATCTAACCTCATAGAGAGCTGGTCGCTATACTAAACATACAACATGCCAAGTGCTGATCTGTTGTTGCCTTGTATGGAAATGGAAGACAGAAGTGTTTTTAGAACTATGTGGAAAGAGCTGTAAAATCAGTTTTCCAAGTTGACGGCACATCTGTGAAGAATTTAATGTTATACACTATAAAAGTTCTATTTTGGAAAGAACATAATTGGCTCTAACAGGGCAGTACTGAGGGTATGAATGATGGACTCTAAACCCCAAGTGTCTAAAACTCTGCTCTCTTGGAAACAGTAACCTATTGATCCTAATCATGAATCATTCGTATTTATTGAGTGCAGCCTATGTGCAGAGCACTTGGGAGCATACAATATATCGACTTAGTGCCCACAAGGAGCACTGTATTTACCACTATGCTTGATTTTTATGCTGTTTTCATATTTTTGGTGTTTCATTTTCCGTATGTACTTGTTGCCAACTTTCTCTCTGCCCTCTATTCTTTAGGCTGGGAGCACCCTGAGGACCAAGGATCGTGTCTACTTCTCATATATCTATTTTTTCCCCCATACTTAATCCGATGTTTCACACCCAAAGAAGTATATTACTTTTACTATTGAGACCCATGTTTGAACATATGGTAGGTAAATTGTAAGGATGCTGTTTTTATTTAAATAAATTATACTGACTACAGTCAGTTCTCAACATTCACGAACACCTTTTATGGATTTCTTTTCTGTGAGCTCTTCCTTTCTCAAACCACCTGTCCCCAAACTCTCCCCATCGCTTCATTCATTCAATAGTATTTATTGAGCGCTTACTATGCGCAGAGCACCATACTAAGCGCTTGGAATGTACAATTCGGCAACAGATAGAGACAATTCCTGCCCATTGACGGGCTTACAGTCCAACTGGGGGAGACAGATAGACAAAAACAATAGCAATAAATAGAATCAAGGGGATGTACATCTCATTAACAAAATAAATAGGGTAATAAATCGCTTGCCTTTAATGACCTGGGCACACACTTTATTGATAAAATTGAAACTATCAGGCAGTCTCCCAAAAATCTCCCGTTTCCCTTCTCCTGTCCCTTCTTTGACTCTCCCATCTTTCCAAGGCACATGTCAAGAGGAGGTCTCCTGCTTCTTCTCAAAATCCAGTTCTCCATCTGTTCCTCTGACTCCATCCCTCGGCAACTTCTCAGCGTTCAGTACAGTGCCTGGCACATAGTAAGCACTTAAATACCATCATTAGTAAAACATCTGACCCCTTTATATTAATAATAATAATGATGATGGTATATATTAAGCGCTTACTATGTGCCAAGCATTGTTCTAAGCGCTGGGGTAGACACAAGGTAAGCAGGTTGTCCCATGTGGGTCTCACGGTCTCAATCCCCATTTTATAGACGAAGTAACTAAGGCACAGAGAAGTGAAGTGACTTGCCTAAAGTTACACAGCTGACAAGTGGCGGAGCAGCATTAGAACCCATGACCTCTGCTATCTTCAACTGTTCTCTCTCCAATGGCTTCTACCCCCACTGCTTTCACACATGCTCATTTATCTCCTAACCTAACCCCCCCCAAGACAAACAAAGCAAAACAACCCCCCCTCCACAAAACTCTCCCTTGACTTCACGAATCCCTCCCTCACCTTCCTACCCAAGCTCTGTCCTTTCTTGGACTTTCTCATTACGGTAGGCAGCACCACCATCCCCCCATCTCACAACCTCGGCATTATCTTCTACTCATCTAATTCAACGCACATATTCAATCTGTCATCAAATCCTGTCTGTTCTACCTCCACAACATTGCTAAAACCCGCCTTTTCCACTCTACTCAAATTGCTACTATGCCGATCGATTAGACTGTAAGCCCGTCAGACGGCAGGGACTGTCTCTATCTGTTGCCGACTTGTTCACTCCAAGCGCTTGGTACAGTGCTCTGCACACAGTAAGCGCTCAATAAATACTATTGAATGAATGAATGAATGATCCATGAACCTCTAGACTGTGAGCCCGCTGTTGGGTAGGGACTGTCTCTGTTGCCGAATTGTACTCTCCAAGTGCTTAGTAGAGTGCTCTGCACAAGGTAAGCACTCAATAAATACGAGTGAATGAAGGAACTTCTCCTATCCTGCCTTGACTCCTGCATTAGCTTCCCTGCCGACCTCCCTGACCCCTGGTCTCTCCCCACTACAGTCCATACTTCATTCACTCTGCCTGGATCATTTTTCTAAAAAAGAGTTCAGTCCATGCTTCACCCCTCCTCAAGAATATCAAATGGTTGTCCATCCACCTGCATATTCTGGATCTTATGTATATATCTGCAATTTATTTTAATGTCTCTCTCTCCCTCTGGGCTGTAAGCTCTTTGTGGTCAGGGAACATGTCTACAAGTGTTATACGTACGATTACGAAACATTAGTTTTTTACTAGTTTACTGCAGCCTTTTTTCTATCCCAGTGCTTAGCAAAGTGCTGGCACAAAGTAAGTGCTTAACAAATATTATTATTATTATTATTATATGGCTAAACCGATTCCCTCCCATCTCTAACATCACTCAGAACAAGATTCCTGCTCTGTATGTATCCATCATTTTAAAAAAACCAAACAGCAATAAATTATTGAACCGAGCCAATTTATCTCCCTTTTGATGCTAAGAAAATGATCCTAAAAGGGGAATTTTTTTTTTACTAAGGGAACAGCAACAGAAGGATGAATATCCTCTTCCAGTAGTATATGGGAAACACTGACAAATATTAAAGGTAATTGAGTCTTCCAACAAAAAACTGTGTTAATAATAATAATGATAGTATTTGTGAAGCACTTACTGTGTGTCAAGCACTATTCTAAGTGCTGGGGTAGGTACAAGGTAATCAGGTTGTACCACAGTCTTAATCCCCATTCTACAGATGAGGTAACTGAGGCACAGAGAAGTTAAGGGACTTGCCCAAAGTCACACGGCTGAAAAGTGGCAGAGGTGAGATTAGAAACCACGACCTCTGACTCCCAACCTCATGCTCTTTACATTATGCCACACTGCTTCTCTAAATATAATAGTGTTAAATATCACACCAAATAGCATATTGATTTGTAATACACTTTTTGCAATCTTAGAAGAAAGTGGGCCATGCAAAAATGCTTGCGGCTTAAGAATGCCTATTAAAGGCATTTATTAAACTTGTCTTTGTAACTCATAAAATACATAAACATACAAAAGTGATATTTCTAATAGGGAGCTCTTTTTTTTTTTTTTAAGAAAAAGGGGATACGAGAAAAATGAAATCTTATCCTGTCCTTAAGGGTCTAAATTTAAAATTTCATTCTATGATCTACTAAATATCTACTTAATGTTCTAATCAGATATAATAACATCCCCAAAGTCCATAATACTTTAATGAGAAAGAATAAAATATTATATATGCCTCGGGAAATTAACAGGCCAGAATTTACATTATACTTTACAATCAAAACTAACAAGACAGCCAAGGAAAGTGCTTACGTACTTAAATTTCAATACTGGATCACATTTTAAAAATACAATGGAAGAATAATGTTTTTCAAGTCTAAAATTTCTAGGGAACAAATACCGCAACACCAGATGCCTCGATAAACTTTGGTCTCTAGGTATTACAGTCACTCAACAGTACACCTTTCAAAACTCTACATTAGCTGCATAAAGTCCCTCTGAGATTATGTCATCAGTGTTCCTTTTCTAGAATCTGATTTTCAGAACTATGGTTATCAGAGAAGTGGCAAAAATAATTCCAGGAGAAAGATTCTAAACATTTAAAAAATATATAACATGAAATCGTCAATTTTAAAGGAACCAATTAACTTCTTACACTGTGACTAGACACATTATTTGCTACTAGTCTGCAAAATTATATTTAATTTTTGCCCACCTGATCATACATAATAGATGGTGGAAGAAAAGAATCAAGAGGGTGAAAAATAGGGAGCTGGGGGCGGGGTGGGTGAATGGAAGAAATGAAAGAGGAAAGAAACCCAGAGATGGCAGGAAATATATTGAAAAGCTAATGGTAAAGAATAGTTAAAGAATATGGAAAGACCTTTGAGTGTTTTTTGGCCTCAACTAGTGAACTGTAATAAACACCCAAAAGCAGAAAAAATTTAACTGCATTAACCTAAAATACCAAGAAGCTTATTATGATACATACGTCTGCTGTTATGTCATTGAATTTGGTAATGAAAGCATGTTTTACAATGTCCACAGCAGTTTCTGATGCAATCACCATGCAGACATCCGGGAACAGCACCCAGAGGTGGTCTGTAGAATTAAGAAAGGCGTTAATTCCGTATAAAGAAAAGCTGCAACATTATGATCTTTCTAGAAGCCCCAATTCTCCAAAAGCAGGTATTCATTCCCCCTCTCAGCCCCACGGCACTTATGTACATATCTGTCATTTATTTATTTACACTCAGGTCTGTCCCCCCTTCCCTCTAGACTATAAGCTGGTTATTGGCAAAGATTGTGTCTGTTTATTGTTATACTGTACTAACCCAGGCCTTTAGTACAGTGCTCTGCACACAGTAAGCTCTCAAGAAATACGACTGAAAGAATGAATTTTGACAAGGAGGCTGAGACGCTTCCCCTCCACTGTCTGTGAATACGTATACTTTGTTGCCCTTGCCAAAGGGCTGTGAAGCTCTGTAACACAGATAGAACCGAGGGGCACCTGATGTGGGGAGCTCAGAAAGCCCAGTACAAAACTAAGCTCTAGGTCAGCGAGAGCTCTGCGCCTATTCTTGAGAGTCTGTAGAAACCACCCTGTTTGTCCCACTCTGTAGAGGAAATGAGCTGGAAGATAGATAAACTTGACAATGGGGACAGAACTAAATTTTCAGTATCTTAATTTCCAGTCTTTTTTAAAATCCAACAATCTATTGGGCATCTTTCATTCATATATTCATATTTATTGAGCGCTTACTGTGTGCAGAGCACTATATTAAGCGCTTGGATAGTACAGTTCAGCAACAAAGAGAGAATCTCTGCTCACAACGGGCTCACAGGCTAGAAGAGGGGAGACAGATATCAAAACAAGTAAACAGGCTTCAATAGCATCAATATAAATCAATAGAATTATGGATATATATACTCAACAAAACAAGCAAACAGGCATTAATATAAATAGAATTATGGATATGTACATATATACACAAGTGCTGTGGGGCAGGGGGAAGGGAATGATGGGAGGAGGGGGAAATTGAGGAAAAGGGGGACTTAGTCTGGGAAGGCTACCTGGAGGAGGTGAGCCTTTAGTAGGGCTTTGAAGAGGGGGAAGTGTGATTGTTTGGCAGATTTGAGGGACACGTGAGAACAAGGCATGGTGAGAAGGTTAGCACCGGAGGAGTGGCGTATGTGGGCTGGGATGCAGAAGGAGAGAAGGGACACCATGAGTCTTATGGAATACGGCAGAATGGATATTTGGATAGAGATCATTCCCACCCCATTTCAATACTTCTACACAATTTGGAACGGCCTATCTAAAAAAAAAATCAATTTCAATCCATACTCTGTTGCCACATGAGACCTGTCTTAAAATGGGCTATTATGTGCTGCTTTACAAAAACTACCAAATTGCTAGGTTGGCCCGTATACGCAAAATACATTGTTTACATATACAAACAGCTGGGCAGAGACCCAAGAGGAAATTATTTATAAACAAACACCATATTTTACCCAAATATATCTCAATATTCGTTCACAATTAGAACCGACACCCTAAAATATCTAAATTCTCAATTACCTGGATTCCAAGAGAACTGTTCCATGTTTCTTAGGCATACTATTAGTAAGAGGACGTAGTTTGTGAACCGTTCTTTAATATCTGAACAAAATGCAAAGAATACATTCACTGTTAGGTCTACCTAATGTTTTAATTATATCGAGATAATATGACAGTAAACATTTCTTTGTGCAGTAGTTCCTTTCTTTTTATAATCAGATCTGGAGGTCATTTTTCTGCAAATAACCCTAAGCACTAGCTTTCTAAAGGTTGCGAGTTTTACTTTATTCGGGTCTGAAAAAGATGACTTTCGTAACAAACTCACAAAAAATATCAAATCATCTTTAAAATAAGATTGGGAAGATTATTTTCTCTGCAAACAAAATTAATTACTAACTTTATACACTTTGTGATTTTCACCTACAGATCTGAAAAATGATTTTCATAGCGAACTGACTAAAAATATTATGCCATTATTTGGCTTTGAAAAAAATCCTGAATACAGGCAATACCACCTGAAGAAGACTAGCAGCAAATTTTCCATTTTACAGGAGACAAACAACAGGTATAACAAAGAAGGCTGCTGTCCCATAAGAACCAGAAATAAAAGTTAGGTCGTTTTTGGGGTGTTAATATTGAGCTCCTTTTCTTGGCGAAAAACTTTGCTAACTAGGAATACCATTGAGGTTAATAAAGCGAGAGAGAGAAACTACCAGAAAATAAACACAACGAAAGCATTTTGGACAGGCATCATCATATATCTGGGTTTCCTCTTGCACATCAATACAGATGTAGTAATCTATTTGGCCTCATATTTTACTTCGTAGAGGAGAAAATTACCTACAAATGATTACCCACCTTGGATCAAACTCCACTGAAAATGTACTGCTCCTTAGCATGGTAAGACCAAACTCTGATTTAAACTCTCTAGACTAAGCTGGTTGTGGGCAAAGAATGTGATTGCTTATTGTTGTACTTTCCCAAGCACTTAGTACAGTGCTCTACACACACTAAGCGCTCAATAAATACAAATGAATGCATCAAATTTAGTTCTAAGGATACCTCACTCTGCACTCCTTGCAAAGGTTTCCCGTTGCCCTTTACATCAAAATGCACTGCTTCACCATGAATTTCAGGGTTCTTCACCAGGCTAAGGAAATTTCTCCAATTCCCATTCCTTCCAGTCCTTGCCACCATCTTTCCCCAGGCAAAACCATTCATTAGTCTCTGCCATTTGCTATGCGTAACAATTCTGGTGAACTCTCCATATAAATATTACAGTGGCAAGCTCCTAGCGGTAAGTACATTCGCTTACATCCAAAGTTGTAATACTGTCCTTGGCACATAGCTTCACAATAAAATACATAATTCCATTTACCAAACTCATGCCTAAGACTGTGACCCATCACTTCCCACCTCTAACCAACCTCCCCCAAACACCACTCAGCATGTAAATCCTCCGCCCCAAATTCCAATCTGTGGCTAATTGGCAATGTTGCACCAACTCTTTTTCCCCTTTCTCCTTCTCCCTCTCAAATTCTCTTTCTCCCAGTGTAATCACCAGTAACTACCATTGAGGACAGAATAAACCCTAGGATGAACATATATTTTTCACACAAGACAAAATTCGGTGGGAGACAGTGCAGTAGTTTTCAGAGATAAGTAAACTTTCAAGATGGAAGTATCTTGAATTCAGTAGTTAAGTTTCATAATTATACAATTTACACATAATTATGAAGATGGATTATGTTTTAGAATGAGCCATGTATCCTTTAGAAAATTCATAAGAGTTGACTGATAGATTTGGGGGGTAAACCAGATCTGCCAAAATATCTTCAGTAATGTCAACTTCGATTACAAAGAAGCCTTCTTGGCGCATACACACATATCCAAAAAACACTGAAATTACTTTATACGGCTAAGAGAGTATAAGATTTTAAAATGCTGAACACAAGTCTGCATAACTCTAGGAAATGTAAAAAATGTGGTCAGATGGGGGTGGCTATTCAAGGCAACTGCTATATAACTCAGGGGTGAAAGTAGAAACTTTCTTATCTGTTCTTCCTCCCACTTAGACTGTGAGCTACATGTGGGACAGGGACTTCATCCACCTTCATTGTGGGCAGGGAATGTGACTGCTTATTGTTGTATTGTATTCTCCCAAGTGTTTAGTACAGTGGTCTGCACACAGTAAGTGCTCAATGAATACGACTGACAACCTGATTGACATATTTACCCCACTGTTTAGAAAAGTCCTTGACAAAGAACATGCGCTTAACTACCATAATCATTATAATCACTATATCCTCAATATCAACGGGAGTGATACTAAAAAAGAATTCTACTAAGCAAATGTGTTAAACTAAGATTGAGTTCAGATGATTAATTCAACTCTCTTTATATTGATGCCTGTTTATTTTGTTTTGATGTCTGTCTCCCTCTAGACTATAAGCCTGCTGTGGACAGGGATTTCCTCTCTTTACTGCTGTATTGTACTTTCCAAGCACTTAGTACAGACTGAGCTTCCCCTTTTCCCTCTGCTCCCTCTCTTTCCCCCCCTTCACCTCCCCTCAGCTAAGCCCCCTTTTCCCCCCTTTCCCTCTGTTCCTCCCCTTCTCCCTTCCCCTCCCCTCAGCACTGTGCTTGCCCACTCAATTGTATATATTTTCATTACCCTATTTATTTTGTTAATGAGATGTACATCACCTTGATTCTATTTATTGCTATTGTTTTAATGAGATGTTCATCCCCTTGATTCTATTTATTGCCATTGTTTTTGTCTGTCCGTCTCCCCCGATTAGACTGTAAGCCTGTCAATGGGCAGGGACTGTCTCTATCTGTTGCCAATTTGTACATTCCAAGAGCTTAGTACAGTGCTCTGCACATAGTAAGTGCTCAATAAATACTATTGAATGAATGAATGCTCAGTAAATATGATTGAATGAAATGAATGAATAGTACTCATGTTGCATTAATACATCAGTCAATGGTATTTACTGAGCACTTAAAATATGTATGGAGTACTGTATTAAGTGCTTGGGGGGCTACTATATAGCCCTCAAGTCCAACGGATGTGACAATATGCAATTACATATATATATATATGTAATTGCATTATGTATATATGTAAATTCATGTAGCTACTCTTCTCTTTGGAAATTTTATTTCATTCTAAATATATTCTGAAAATTCTTAATTGTAAATTCCATGTTCCCCCCCACAAAAGTTGAACTACTTAACTGCATAATGTTTTGCAGAACTATACTGGAGGGCTTTGTATTGGTAAAAAAAATACCAGGACAGAGACTCAGATGGAGCCCCAGACCAAAGGGAGCTTAAGCTAGAGAGGCGGGGCATCGAACAGATGTACACGGTAACAAGAAAAAATACATTTAACCAAAGCCATGAAAATAAAAGCAGTCTGTTCCTGCTGCAATCTTGTTTGCTCCAGGGGCTGCCTTGGTCTAGTCAGTAGAAACACAATTACTGGAATTACCTAGGAATAGGCAGAGTTTAGTTAATCAATAATGCCGATAAATGACTTGATTAAATCGGTTCTAATACCGTGTAAGGAACAAATGGAACGATAACTAGGGAACCTGAAAGGATGTAAATACTGGAAGATAAATTTTGGTGATTTAAGCGTATAACCCAGGCCAAAATACATAGAAACAGCCTGTTCTGCACAGTCACAACTGGAGCATGCTAAACTATACCCTGAATCATAAATGACTTGGATAAGCAGAAGAGCCAGATAAGCATGGTTCTGATAAATGAGGCTACGTTATATTTTAAGTGGTATGTACAGAAAAAAGACTAGAGGGAGATGGGTGAGGTGACAGTGTTTCATAGGTTTTCTGAGAAAATTTTTTTGCATTACTATTATTTATGGGCACCTTGAATGGGAAAACTGGTATAAGAAAATTTAACAATCAATCTCATTTCTATACAGACTATCACTAAAAACAGTGCTTTGTGAAAGCATGGTAATTTACCAGGGCCTTCTAAATATCAAATTTACACTCAAATTATTTCACTGGTAAATATGTTAAAATTTGATTCTGTTCTGCACACTAAAAAAATAGCATAATTAACCACTGAAATACAGGAAGAAATAAATTGCCTTGCTTGATTAATCCTGCAATAATAAAAGGGTTTCAGACCAATGTTATAGTGATTCAGAATTTTAATTATGCTTTTGCCTCACAGTTAAATAGATGAATTTGACCTTCCATTATGGTTCGCTAACCTGCCCAATCCTACTGGTTTATAAACTGTACGTTTGTTCACTTTTATTTGCCCATTACAAAAGGGGAAATCTGACATCTTTCCAGAAAAAGGCCATTACGAATACAGAAAATGGAGCGATTGAATTGGATGGGGAATAGCTCAGCATCTAATGAGGTAACAGCTGAATTATTTTTAACTCTGACAAGTCAGAGTGTGGCCAGGCCTTTCACTATAGCAGCGGGGCCTAACAGGACCGCTCTACTTCTGCCAGACTATAAAAACATCACTAAGGTGAAGATACTGCAGTGGCTATTAAAGAAAAGAGGTAAGCAGTCCATGAGGCAAAGGGGAGTAGTGTTGCCCAGTGGATAGGGCACGGGCCTGGGAATCCCCGCCCCACCACTTGTCTGCTGTGTGACGTTGGGCAAGTCACTGAACTTCTCTGTACCTGTTAACTCATCTGTGAGTCCCATGTGGGACTGTGTTTAACATGATTAGCTTGTATCTACCCCAGGGTCTGAGACGTAGGTAAGCACGTAATACCATAGGGGAAAAAAAAAAGTGAAGTCAGGGAACGTATAATAGGATGGGGTGGTCATAGCTCAGAATTTCCATAATGTCTGGCGGGGACAATTTGATTTACTGTATTTCTATGCTGTCACTAACACATCCCTCTTCAGGTAGAACCCAAATGGAGAATGATTTACTAACAGACTGCATCACACAGAGCCCAATCCATCGATTGTATTTACTGAGCGTTTACTGTGTGCAGATCATGGTAGTGCTGAAAGTGCTTGGAAAAATACAATAAAACAGAGGTGACAGACATGCTCTCTGCCCACAAGGAGCTTAAAGTCTAGAGGGAGAAACGAGACTAACATATTCAATGATATTAACTGAGCACTTACTATGTGCAGAGGACTGTACGAAGTGCTTGGGAGTACACAATGCAACAGAATTAGGAGACGTTCCCTGTCTATTATGACTATGGATTTGTACAAAAGTGATATGTGGGGCCAAGGGTGGGGTGGATACAACCAAAATCCAGAGAAAATCCCCATAGAAAAAATAAAAGTACAACCAGGGGATTGTTAATGTTCTTTCGCCCACCTTTCAAACCCCTTCTCAGGTGCCTTTCCTCTCATTTATCTCATGACACTGCACATTTTCTAAATCTTTACACTCTTTTACTACTGTACCCTAAAAGAAAGAAACCCGGCCTGGGTAATTCTCTGGTTGCTCCTGTAAACTCTCTCCTTGAAGGTGAGAACCACAAGAGACTGCTAGACACAATTTTTTCTTAGAACTAACAACTTCACGTTTTTACAATATCTCACTTGCATATTCCTTCCCAACGCTTGGTACAGTAATATGCACTTGAGAAGCAGCATGGCCTAGGGGAAAGAACATAGGCTTGGGAGTCAGAGGTCCTGGGTTTTAATTCCAGCTCTGCCACCTGTATGCTGGGGGAACTCGGGCAAATCACTTGACCTCTCCATGCCTCAGTTACTCCAGCTGTAAAATGGGGATTGAGACTGTGAGCCCCATGTGGGACACAGGGACTGTGTCCAAACCGATTAGCTTCAATCTACCCCAGCACTTTGTACAGTTCCTAGCACGTGGTAAACGCTTAACAAATATCACAAATACAATACAATAAATATTACCGCTACTACAATGTCCTTTTTCTTGCCTTCATTAGCAATTCAAAAATGTTGTTCAAAGAGTCCATAGTATTGCCCAGCACCAAAATCCAAACAGGGAAAAATGAGACTCCAGTGTCATGCATTAATTATAACCTGATGTTCCTAGTATCCAACACTAATAACTACGGCTCAACAAAATCCTCATCTCCTCCTTGGCAAGTCAGTGAAAAATCAATGTTGAGGAGATTCCCAATATTCCCATATAGCCTGCAAATAATGCAGTGGGAATCAGTGGGGTACTAAGCTAAGACAGAAAACAGTGACATCAAAGCCAGGACCTACAGACAGTTTATCACGCCAGGAATAATTCTGTTTGACCAAAGAAGTGAGTCAATCCTAATGCCTACAGATATTAAAATAACAATAGCAGTTCTGAGGAGATCCATGAATTGAACCTACCGCTGTTGGACATTTGAAATAGATTGTTCTTCTCAAACTTCTTAAAAACACTTCCTTTTATTTCAACAAACTGTAATTGAAACAGAAATTATTACTTATTTCACAATGGAAATAACGGAAAGTGCTAAATGATTTTAAATGGAAAGTATATGATTCATTCTGACACCATTTAAAACAGATACTACAATTCAGTTCTCTGGCATATGCAGTAAATTCACTTTTAACACTTACATTATTAGACATCATGATAGTAAGCAATGACTTGTTGTGGGAGTTAAAGGCTACATTGAGAGTCGTTGCTTGAACCATTATAAGAATAGCATGCAAGACTGTGAGCAACTATGTTAAGGAAATGACACTTTTATACCATGTTAGGATAACCAGTTTAAATGGTTTATTTTGCAAATACATACCAACGAGAAGAGAGTAGAACACGTAGTCATTTGCTTATTTTGGGTTCAAAATAAATCCTAGCCGAAGGGAATTTTCTTTGTACCTTAACCCAGTTGTTTCTGATATAGCCAGATTTTTCTGGATCAATCAATGGCATTTATTGAGCACTTTGTGTGTGTAGAGCACTGTACTAAGCACTGGGAGAGTACAATACTTAATGGAGTTGGTAGACACAGTCCCTGCCCATAAGGGGCTTACTGGTACAGTTTCAGAATAGGGCACTGTGCCAAATAAGCACTCAATAAATGTTACTCTCTCACTGCACCCCCATCCTCTTTAAACTTTCTCTCCCATTCCTTCACCTCGTCGGTGTCTTTTATAATTGTCTCCCCAGTTCCTCATGGCTCCCTGCACCTCAATCCCCATCATCACATCTCCAGAGCTCGTGTCATAAAGGAGGCTGATAACTGCTACTTCGCGTAAAGTAGAAACTCTCCTGCTCTAAAGCTGAAACGGGGTCCATTTAGAAACACACAGAATACATCATTCATCTTAATTCAAAATGACTCAAGACGAGTACTTTTTACATAATTACTACTTTCAGCCTGTTACTCCTGAAAGAAAAACTAATCAATTTTTTTTTAGCATTCACAATTAATCTCCAAAACGGCTTCTGACTTTAGGAAATAATTGCATAATTTTTCAAGAGTTAAAGGATACAGACATACAGCACTGCCATAAAAAAATGTGGAATCACACCAATATGAGCTCTTTTTCTTTCCTTAGGTTCAGTTGCTGTCCAGTAAAGAGCATCCAAAATATCTTGTCCAAATGATGAAAACAGCCGATCAGCCACCTGGAGGGACAGACTTATTTTTTTTAAACAAGAAAGTATATTTCAATGGAATTTGAAACGACAAACAAACCAAACATAATTTATACAAGCAACTCCAGAAACCCAAATGCTTTTTACCTTTTGCCCTACTCATTTACCTCTCTCCATTAAATATGTAGTAACAGCAAAGAGGCACAGGATAATATCATGTCAAAATCTTACTTTGATTAGTCTTGGCAAAAATGTATTCATATTCAGGAACTCAAATTTATGCCCTTCAGTAAAAAATACACGTGATCATTCCACCATGCTAGTCAATGTCACATCCTCCTCCAGACATTTTAAAGTCAATTCGAGTCATTATTTGGGGGTTTAGTACAGCAAGAAGGGCATATGTAGATGTCTTTACTCCTGAACACATATTTTGATGAGACTGAGCTAAAATTATTGCCATAAATTGAAGCATTTCCATTTTTACTATTTAAGCTATTTCAACTTCTGCCTCCTTGTCTCTCATTTCCCCCAAAGTCGTCGTGGGCAGGGAATGTGTCTACCAACTCTGTTACATTGTACTTTCTCATGAGCTTAGTACAGGACTCTGAACACAGTAAGCACTCAATAAACATGACTGATTGATTGCATATCTCAGCCAGATACTTCTTTCCCAGTTCTAAGTACAGTGCTTTGCCCACATGAGGTGCTAAATAAATACTTTTATTACTGCTCCTCCTCCTCTTCCCCACACCACATGAGGAAGAGAGTAAATGGCGAAGACAAAGTTAGTGACATTTTCCTTCTACCTGCCACACTTCTTCCACTTTTTCTACCTTCTGCCAATTCTTCCTCCAAACCAATTTCCACTCAGCCATCATATCATCATATAAGCTTCTTTTTTAGCCTTATAATAATAATAATGGTACTTATTAAGTGCTTATTATATGCCAAGCACTGTTTTAAGCACTGGGGCAGACGCAAATTAATCAGCCTTCCCATGAGGCCTCCTATCCCCTGCCTCTCCCACATTGCTTATGGCTGTCTGATCATAATCTTGAAATGCTCATCATACATTTCTCTGCTCCTCAGAAATCCCCAATGGGTGTCCATCTCCCTCTGCATTAAAAAATATAAATCCCCTTCTGTCACATTTTCCCAAGCGCTTAGAACAATGCTTTGCACTAAGTAGCTCAAAAAGACCCGTAACTATTGACTCCTGTGCTATTTCAGATGCAATCTCCATTTTGTGGGGCAGTGGCCCCCCTGAAATGAACAGGTAAGAAAGTCACTCTGGCCGAAAAGGTAGCTTCCCAATTGCACATGCCATTTCGACACAGAACAGTATTTCTCCAATGCTACACTGACCACAGAAAACACGTATGCACAGTTTGGCCAGAAAGGGGTGGGGGGTGCGAGATCAAACATACACTTCCTCTTATTCCAGGAATCAGCACTACAATGTCCATGTCAAGGAAATGGGGTCCTTCTTGACCTTGCGGTGTCATGAGAAGCTACCGGAATGACTGGGAGAGCATTCCAAACGTGGAGAAATCATACTAGGTGGTTTGAGTTCATTCATTCCCGATCTGCCCAATGATTGGAAGAATTTACCTCATGTAAAAGGGACGAATGATGGTTTAAATGATCAATCAATCCTATTTATTGAGGGTTTACTGTGTAAAGAGCACTCTACTAAGCGCTTGGAAGAGTTCAATGTAATAAAGTAGGTAGACATGTTCTTGAATTTATGTCTACATTTTTTACATGAAAATCTTTCATTTTATACCACAGATTGATCCGGTCTTTACTCGAACTGCTTTAGGTTAAAGATTAGGGGTTTTTTTTTATACTTTGCAGTGAAACCCACGAACATTAGTTTTACATTTAATGTTTTTTTTTCAAAATCAATGTTTAAAATGGTAAAGTTCCAGCAAAGGAGGCATTTTACCCTCAATATACAAAGAGATTATTTTCCACTACTTCCACAGAAATATATGCCTTTTGAAAGGACATTAAGAGCAAATGATGTCACCTTTCAGATGAGACTATAAACTTCTCGTGGGCCAGTAATGTGTCTGTTATACAGTTGTGTTGTATTCTCCCAAGTATTTAGTACAGTGCTTTGCACACAGTAAAAGCTCAATAAATACAACTGATTGACTGAGGATACAAACAGAAATGACTCCACTTTCTCATGACCCTTGAGCACATCATTATTTATTTACTTATATAAAAGATGCTTTACTGTCATTTAGCTTCTCTATTAAGAGGAATAATCCTCTAAACTGAAAGCTCATTGTAGGCAGGTAAAGTGTCTGTTTATTGTTCTTTCCCAAGCATTTAGTACAGTGCGCGGCACTGAGTAAACACTCAATAAATACAATTGAATGAATGAACTGAAGACTCCAAAGACATAGAAGATACGGGCTGGATGAATATAGAGTTGTTCACCAAAACCTATGCATAAACAGGTCTAGGGAAGCTTCGAGACGGGAGGTTCGATATTAGCAATAGAAAGAAAAACCCAACAAGGAGACAATATATAGAACGGTTTTTTCCTATTGTCAATTTGCTGAGACAGAAAATGGAAATAGGTTAACAAGGGGTTAGACTAATTTGTGGGGAAGGAAGGTGGGGGGGGGGGTCAACATTTGGCTCTTGGAGGGAACAGTTAAGGCTATGACAGGACTCAAGAAGGCTTTAAATAGAGGAGAAAAGTAAGAGATGCTTGACAGTAGACATCCTTGAGGATGGATATCCAGGAAGACGGCTACCATGTCATTTTTTTAAGTTTTTTTGTGCCTTTGTCGGGAACCGAGTACCAGTCTGTCTCAGTACAGCAGTTCTTGTGTTCTGAGGGAGAGAGAGTCAAACAAAATGCCAAGTGCAGGACAAGAACAAAGCACTTCAACAAGTATGCCAAGGCAATCAACATTTCTTTTAGAAAAGACTTAAGCAGATATCCTTACCTCCAGCATGTTGTAGATGATATATAGTTTTATGACAGATTGCCCTCTTATCAAGTGATACATCATAGAGTAATCAACATAATGCATCATGAAGTAGCAGATAACCAATATCACTCCTTTCAAAATATCACACACTTGAGCAGGCTGAAGCAAACGCCTGTCCCTGAAACATGTAAAACATACGGGAAATTATTAAACGCTAACCCATATTATGCATTGGTACAGTAAGGTAAGACCATGGAAAATTAGGTTGGATTTAGAAATTTTTGAAATAAAACAATCCAAACCCAAGAGACTAGCAACACTTAACTATCAAGTACAAAGAGAGGCATGCTCCTCTTCCTCTCTTTAGAATGAAACTTCAAACACTAAAGGCTAAAATCCTATATTTCTTATTTCTTGACATGGCTAAAGTCTAATACAGACTATGTTCAATGTGATTATTTTGGGTCTGCTCCAGTGCTTTATATTATCAACACTAGATATAGTAATGTAGCAACTAACAGAGAAGGCACTAACTTGCTTATTAATTAAATTCTATGAACACCCTAATTCCCAATTATTTCCATTATGCTATACTCCTATAACCCAGTTAGTACTGTTAACGGGTTTCATGAAAACGGGTTGAAATAAAAGTGTGATAAGCAAATACGATTTCCCTTTGGGAATAATGTAAAGTATATTCATGGGTCTCCAAGAACTAAAATGCTGATGTAAAACTATTTTAAAAAGTGATAAAAACCAAAACAATTATAGTTACAATATTAAAGAAGACAGAAAATATATGCCAGTAGTGCAAGAGTTTTGAATAGCTTCATGTCAGTGGGAAGAAAAATCACTTCTATAAGTGATATTAGATTAACTTTCCTGTTTAGGGAATCTGCCAGAGAAATAATGCTGCTTCTTCCTTCCTAGCTGCACGCACCCATTCCAGGGGACTTCTTGGCACTTCTCCACCCCCTGAATTTATCTCCCTGTCATCCTGTGTAGTCGAAACCCATGACGGTAGTTTTCTTTTTCCTACAGCTACAACGTGCTGGACATCACTGCTGGCGTTGGAGCAGCTACTCCAGCCCCGCTGTGCCTAGCGAGTAGAGCCTGCCTCCTGGACCTGAAATCTCAGGGAGGCATCGTTAGATGTAAGGGGGAGACAAGATGTGGGGGACAACTGGGAGCGGTGGAGGGGGACAAACTGGGGAATGTCTAAGGTTCCTCTCTGATACCCTCTTCCTCCTCCACCTGCTCTCTCCCTGTCTCAGCTGCAGTCCCTGACACTGTATCCCTGGATGAGAGTGTGTGTGTTGGGGGCTGAGGGGGGCAAGGGAGTGGAGGGAGGGAAGGGGCGGGACCTGTAGAAGCCACAACGGTGGGGGCAAGGTAAACTGGAAATGCATTACAGGAGTGAACATGAAATGGAAGAGGAGAATGGGAAGAGAAGCCAGGCACACACACCCAAGTTGCCCAACTCCTTGAAAATGGCAGGGATGCCACTGCACAGAGATTGGAGCTAGTTTTATTCATTCATAAGTTCAATCGTATTTATCGAGGGCTTACTGTGTGCAGAGCACTGTACTAAGAGCTTGGAAAGTGAAATATAGCAGTAAAGAGAGACAATCCCTGCCCACAATGGGTTCATGCTTTTATGTTTTCATAAATTTTATTTTTATAAATTAGTTTTATGTAATTCAACAGGAAAGAGATACACACATGTTTAGCCCAGCATAGCAGGGGTCATACTCTCAATTCCATGGTACTTTCCAATTAATCAGAGCCATTTTTTAATGGTATTTGTTAAGCACTTACTCTGCACCAGGCACTGTACTAAGTACTGGGGTAGATACAAGTTAGTTGTGTTGGACACAGTCCATGACCCATATCGGTGCTTTCTGTGTACAGATCACTGTACTAAGTACTTAGGAGAGTACAAGACAACAATATAACGGACAAATTCCCTGCCCACAGTGAGCTAACAGTCTAGGGGGTAGACAAGCATCAACATAGATTAATAATGTTGGTATTTGTTAAGCGCTTACTATGTGTAGGGCACTGTTCTAAGCGTTGGGGTAGATCTACATCTACAGATCTACATCTCCGCCCCTGTCCTCTCCATCACCCCTTCCCATCCCCACAGCACTGTACCCGTCCGCTCAACTGTATATATTTTCGTTACCCTATTAATTTTGTTAATGAATTGTACATCGCCTTGATTCTATTTAGTTGCCATTGTTTTTACGAGATGTTCTTCCCCTTGACGCTGTTTAGTGCCATTGTTCTTGTCTGTCCGTCTCCCCCGATTAGACTGTAAGCCCGTCAAACGGCAGGGACTGTCTCTATCTGTTGCCGACTTGTTCATCCCAAGAGCTTAGTACAGTGCTCTGCACATAGTAAGCGCTCAATAAATACTATTGAATGAGTTGGGGTAGATACAGGGTAATCAGGTTGTTCCACATGAGGCTCACAGTTAATCCCCATTTTACAGATGAGGTAACTGAGGCACAGAGAAGTGACTTGCCCACAGTCACACAGCTGACAAGTGGCAGAGCCGGTAGTCGAACCCATGACCACTGACTCCGAAGCCCAGGCTCTTTCCACTTAGCCACGCTGCTTCCCCATACATCTCTCCTTCTACAACGTGAACTCATTGTGGGCAGGAATTTGTCTGGTGTGAAACTGTACTCTCCCAAGCACATAGTACAGTATTTTGCAGGCAGTAAGTACTCAATAAATATGAGTGAATAAATGAATGAAGCGCTATAGAGTAAAGAGGAGGTAGACACTACCTCTGACCACACGTTTACAAACTACAAGGGGAGACAAACACAAAATAAGTAACAGATTGATGTAAACCTAAGTGCTGCGGGGTACAGTAAAATCAAAATGCTTCAGGGTTACAAACCCAAATGCCAAGGTGATGCAGAAAGGAGGGCAAAAAGGGGAAGTGAGAGTTTAGTCAAGGAAGTTCTCTTGGAGGAGATGTAATTTGAGTAGGGCATTGAAGGATGGGGAGGGAGATGGTCGGTGGGATAGAAGTGGGGTAAGTGAGCTCCAGGCCAGCGGGAATGTGTTCAGTACAGTGATCTGCTCACAGTATGAGCTCAATAAATACTACTGATTGACTTTCTGAATTAACTAACGACCATGGTACTTGTTAAGTGTTTACTGTGTGCCAAGCACTGTACTAAATGCTGGGGCATATCCAAGATAATCAGGTTGGACACAGACTAAATTGGAAGGAGTAGGATTTAATCCCTATTTTACAAATGATGACATTGAGGCTCTGAGAAGTTAAATGACTTGCCCAAAGTCCACGACAGGCAGTGCTAGAGCTTAGAATAGAACCCAAGTCTCCTGCCTCCCAGGTCCAAGCTCCTTCCCCTAGGCCAATCTGCTTCCCAATTTAAATACGGACAATGTCAAAATGGTATCTTTAACATCCATTAAGCAAAAAGCCATTTGTGCTGGCAGATTACAGCTGTCATTATCTAAGTTAAACAGATTATCTATGTTAAATTAAAACGGGCTCTAATCACTCTATCCAAGAGAGAGAAAAGATAAAAAAGGGGAGGTACTTAGGCCAAGGTACAAGGATGGTGAAGGAGAAAGCAGGACAGTGACCTCACTATGCAGTTAAATAGAATACTTGTGTTGTTGAAAGATAAAGGTTTTGAGCATGCCCACAGCCAACATGGTTTACCTAATATAATGAGGAATTTATCAGGAACTTTACCAATCGCATTTACTGAGCACTTACTGTATGCAGAGCATTGTACTAAGCATTTAGGAGAGTACAACAGAGTTGGTAGACACAATGCCTGTCCACAATGAGCTCAGACTAAAGGGGGAGGTAGACATTAATATCAAAAAATAAATTATGATTACGCATATAAGTGCTGTGGGCTGAGGGTGGGGTGAATACGGGGAGCAAATCAGGGTGATGCAGAAGCGAGTGGGGAAAAAAGGAAATGAAGGTTTAGTCAGGGAAGGCCTCTTGGAGGAGATGTGCCTTCAATAAGGCTTTGAAGGAGGGGAGATTAACTGCCAGATAAGAACAGTGAAGACGTTCCAGGCCAGAGGCAGGAGATGGGTGAGAGGTTGGCAGCGAGGTAGAGGAGATCAAGGTACAGTGAACAGGTGGGGATTAGATGAGTGAAAGAGTTGTAACAGGAGAGCAGCGAGGTGAGGTAGGAGGGGCAGGGTGATCAAGGGCTTTAAAGCCAATATTAAGAAGTTTCTGTTTGATGCTCAGATGGATGGGTAACCACTGGGGGTTCTTGAGGGGTGGGGAATCATGGGCTGAATGTTTACGCAGCAAAATGATCGGGGCAGCAGAATGAAGTATGGACTGGAGTGGGGAGGGACAGCAGGCAGGGAGGTCGGCAAGGAGGCTGATACAGCGCTCAAGGTGGGATAGGATATGTGCTTGCATTAATGCGGTAGTAGTTTGAATGGAGAGGAAAGGGTGGATTTTAGCAATGATGTGAAGGTTGAAACTAGAGGATTTAGTGAGAGATTCATTATGTGGATTTAATCAGAGAGATGAGTCCGGGATAATGCCAAGGATTCGTGCTTGTGAGACAGGAAGGTTGGCAGTGTTGTCTATGGTGCCAGGAAAAATCAGGGGGAGGACAGGGTTTGCGTGGGAAGATAAGGAGTTCTGATTTGGATAGGTTATGTTTGAGGTGACAGCGGGACATCCAAGTACAGATGTCTTGAAAGCAGAAGGAAACGCGAGACTACAGAGATGCAGAGAGTGAAGGGCTGGAGATGTGTTACTGTATTGGAGAAGTGACTATACCTTCCACTCTACCCTCTTTTCCCTTTTCCTTGCCCTACTCTTTTCCCAGCAAGAGATATTCTCCATTAATGTTCCAACTCAATGCCGTTAGAGCCAGTCCCAAGGTTTGAAGAATTGAATACAATATCAGTTACATTTTTTTTTACTAGCTAAAAGTGTGACTGAATTACCACTTCTAGTCAGACATCAGCAGGTTACAAACTCTCTTTTTCTACCTTTCTTTCCAGAATACAACTTCCACATTTTACATATGTCCCTTCTTACTGAGCCTGGAATAGGAGGGCTCCCCCCCTTTTTTATTTAATAAACGTTTCCAATGGGTTTAGATAATGCAATTTGAGTTTTGGGTTACAACTAATCTGGGTCTACTTGAAATACAATGCAGTGCTAGTTCCTCGACCTAGAAGAGCTTGGGCCTGGGTGTCAGAACAAGACTTAGGTTCTACGCCCAGCTCTGCCACTTGCCCGCTTTGTGACCACGGCGAGTCACTTGACTTCTCAGTGCCTCGGTTTCCTCAACTGTAGAACTAGGGTTCAATACCAGCTCACCTGCCTCCTCAATTAGACTCCCCTTCATCACTTGATCATATTTAAGGAAGTCTAAGCACTTGAGGGAGTACAACAATAATAATAATTAGGATATTAAGCACTTACTATGTGCCAGACACTGTACTAAGCGTTGCGGTGGGAAGAGAGCAAATTCACAATTTGCTGAACTGTACTTTCCAAGCACTTAGTACAGCGCTCTGCACACAGTAAGTGCTCAGTAAATACGATTGAATGAATGAAATCAGGTTGGACACAATCTCTTGTCCCACACTGGGCTCACAGTCTCAATCCCCATTTTATAGGTAAGGGAACTGAGGCACACAGAAGTGAAGTGACTTGTCCAAGGTCATAAAGCAGACAAGTGGTGGATCCAGGATTACAATGCAAGACCTTCTGACTCATTCATTCATTCATTCAATAGTACTTATTGAGCGCTTACTACGTGCAGAGCACTGTACTAAGCTTTTGGAATGTACAATTCGGCAACCGATAGAGACAATCCCTGCCCAATAACGGGCTTACAGTCTAATAGGGGGAGACAGATGGACAAAAACAAGACAACATAATCACGATAAATAGAATCAAGGGGATGTACACCTCATTAACAAAATGAATAGGGTAATAAAAATATATACCAATGAGAACAGTGCTGAGGGGAGGGGAAGGGAGAGGGGGAGGAGCAGAGGGAAAGGGAGCTTAGCTGGGGTGACCAAGGGGGGTGGGGGCGGGAGCAGAGGGTGGAGGGGGAGCAGAGAGGGAGCAGAGGGAAAAGGGGAAGCTCAGTCTGGGAAGGCCTCTTGGAGGTGAGCTCTCAGTAGGGCTTTGAAGAGGGGAAGAGAGTTAGTTACTCTCAGGCCTAGGGCCCAGGTCTATCCACTAAGCCATGCTGCTTCTCTAAGTGGACTGCTCAGGCTAGAGGGAGAGACAGACATTAATATAAATAATGGCTAAGCACACGAGCATACAAATGCTGTGGGGCTGAAGTAGAAGTGAATAAAGGAAGCAAATCCAAGGTCATGGGTGACCTAGAAGGCAGTGGAAGAAGAGAAAATGAGAATTCATTGGGACAGCCTCCTGGTGCTGTGCTCTTAATAAGCACAGGTGGGGAGAGGAAATTCCAGGTCAGGGGCAGGACATGGGTGAGGGACCAGGGGCGGGACGGCCCACAGAAGAGATTGAGAAGGCGTGGCCAGAGAGCTAGGAGGAGAATCCAGAAGAAGATAGTGTCGGTGACGCCATGGCTGGAGAACATTTCTAAAAGGGGGTGGCTGACGGTGTCAAAGACAGCTGAGAGGCTGAGGATGATTAGGATGGAGTAGAGGCCAAGAAGGTGGTCATTTCATTCAATAGTATTTATTGAGCGTTTACTATGTGCAGAGCACTGTACTAAGCGCTTGGGATGAACAAGTCGGCAACAGATAGAGACAGTCCCTGCCGTTTGACGGGCTTACGGTCTAATCGGGGGAGACGGACAGACGAGAACAATGGCAATCAACAGCGTCAAGGGGAAGAACATCTCCTAAAAACAATGGCAACTAAATAGAATTGAGGCGATGTACAATTCATTAACAAAATAAATAGGGTAACGAAAATATATACAGTTGAGCGGACGAGTACAGTGCTGTGGGGATGGGAAGGGAGAGGTGGAGGAGCACAGGGAAAAGGGGAAAATGAGGCTTTAGCTGCGGAGAGGTAAAGGGGGAATGGCAGAGGGAGTAGAGGGGGAAGAGGAGCTCAGTCTGGGAACGCCTCTTGGAGGAGGTGATTTTTAAGTAGGGTTTTGAAGAGGGAAAGAGAATCAGTTTGGCGGAGGTGAGGAGGGAGGGCGTTCCAGGACCGCGGGAGGACGTGACCCAGGGGTCGACGGCGGGATGGGCGAGACCGAGGGACGGTGAGAAGGTGGGCGGCGGAGGAGCGGAGCGTGCGGGGTGGGCGGTAGAAAGAGAGAAGGGAGGAGAGGTAGGAAGGGGCAAGGTGATGGAGAGCCTCGAAGCCTAGAGTGAGGAGTTTTTGTTTGGAGCGGAGGTCGATGGGCAACCACTGGAGTTGTTTAAGAAGGGGAGTGACATGCCCAGATCGTTTCTGCAGGAAGATGAGCCGGGCAGCGGAGTGAAGAATAGACCGGAGCGGGGCGAGAGAGGAGGAAGGGAGGTCAGAGAGAAGGCTGACACAGTAGTCTAGCCGGGATATAACGAGGTCATTTGTTCTATTAGAGAAGGCTGTGAGTCCCTCGTGGGACAGAGACCGCATTCGACTTGAATATCTTTTATCTACCTTGGTGTTTAGTACAGTTCTTGGCACAAAGCAAGCACTTAATAATAATAATGGTATTTAAGTGCTTACTATGTGCCAAGCACTCTTCTAAGCACTGGGACAGATACAAGGTAATCAGGTTGCCTCATGCAGGGCTCACCGTCTCAATCCCCATTTCACAGATGAGGCAACTGAGGCCCAGAGAAATTAAATGACTTGTCCAAAGTCACATAGCTGACAAGTGGTGGAGTCAGGATTAGAACCCGCGACCTCTGACTCCCAAGCACAGGCTCTCTCCACTAAGCCACACTGCTTCTTTCTTTGGATTCATAGGACTACAGAATGTCTGATACCTTAAACTTCAGTCTATCACATCTTTTCTTGGTAAAAGAAGTTCTGTCATTCACATTCCTCTGGAAAAGCTTCTTCCCCACTGACTGGGGAGCAATACAGAGCAGAAAAAACTGAGCCTCCCTCTCCACTCTCTAGGCATTCCAGGTACATGGAAAGTAGCACTAATGGCATTTACTGAGCCCTTACTGTATGCAGAGCATTGTGCTAAATGCTGGGAAAGAGTAAACAGGTTGGAATTAAGACCCAGACCCAGATCTTTTGAGGGTCTCACCTTACAAGTGACCTGTTGATAATATCTGTTGATAAGCTTTTCATATCCCAAAGTGCTCTGCTCTGTAATACCGGCTCCACTTTTTGCTAACGTGCTTCGCCCTTAGATGCAACCGCAAAGTAAGGCAAGGCTTATCGACCCAAGGTTATTATAGAGAGGGTAGTTTCTAGCTTATCTTTACCTCCACCGAGAACAGAGGAAGAGAAAAATGCCTAAATTTCACCACCAAGTTCTGAAATCGGATGTATGGCAGCACATTCAGAGAGTAAGAGATTGTTAAATACTGAAATGGGGTTGCTAGGAAAGATAAATTAGTCTCATTCTTCTGGGGCATTCTTAACTTTCTAGGATGATTCAGGGTAATTTGCCCTAAAGGCTGATCAGACCCCAGATGACTTTCTCAATATCCTTTCCCAAACTGCATTCCAGGGTCTAAGCCTTCAAGACAGAATTCTCAAGTTAAAGTGACACTAACGTGAACTGACAAACACTGAAAATAAAACTAGACTACACAATCTATTTTCCCTTAAACCTAGTCTTGACAGAATTAGAAAGGCTGAAGGAGAGAAAGGATAAAGGTGAGGACAACTGTACTCTGAAAATTCTTATTCAAATTACAGCATATATCTTCACTGTGGTTTACAGCTGACTTCCAAAGATGATTTGGATATGAATTGAGTGAAATGCTGAAAAAGAACTGGGAAAGTAAATTGAATTTGAGCTTAGGTAACTACGACAGGCTATTTTCTTCTCAAAATACAATGCCATAAAAAATGAATTTCCCACTGCATTCAGAGCAGGTGTTTTGTTTTTTTTTCTTTCTACAGAAGAGATGTGGATGAACAGCATTGACCTGCCTGAAGGCAGGGGCCTGGTTTGGATGATCTCCTGGGGTTCCCTGATTCTACAATTCTGTGATTCATTACATTGATATTTATCCTGAGGGAGGACACAATTAAAACGATGGACAATTGTCAAATCCTAAGGGACCTATATATTTTTGAGAAATCCCTTGATGAATTTGTATTTTCAAAACTAATACTTGAAATGATTTACATGTATAAATTTTATACATTAAGTCCCGCTACTTAATAAATAAAACCAACTAAAATGCAAAAGTTTAAGTCCACGTTATTGTTGCAGCCTCCCAACCACCAATCCCGTATCAATTAATAGTAATAAGATGAAACATGATTCTCTGCCCAGCTGGGTAGATAGGGCTCAGGGGAAAAAAAACAATCTTTTCAATGTTAAGATCTTATGAAGTTTTTAGGCCAATTTATAAAAAAATTAATACATCAACCAAGATAAGAAACCCTAATGCAATTACTGAAAGGACCACAATGCTCATGGTTAAATATGAAAAACAACTATACTCCTTTAAAATGAAAAACAAGCATTTTGCCCATGTGATTCAAAGGTTTTTGACCGTATTTACATGAAATTCACATCACGGTCAGGAAGAAAAATGTCTAAGTCTACACTTATATTTTCTTGACAAACACTGCCTCACTTCAACCACATAAATCTAGTATTCTAAACGGCACAAATAACTTGGACCAAAAGTGACCTCTATGTTATCGGGTTGAAAATCTCTAGATCTAGTTAAGCCCTTTAAAAGAAAATACCCTGCCTTCATGATTAGGAGAGTTCAAGCGACACAGAATCGGGATGCTCTAAGGCAGCTCCAGAGACACTCTGCTTCCACTGCTGTTTTCCCAGATTAGCGGTTGGATGGAGACATCTTTTACTGTAGGTGAAATCTACCTTGTATAAATTCAACTGCTTAGTTAAAAATGGGAGTTAAAAACTAAAGAACTCAAAACTTATGTCCAAAAAACCCATCCAGATCTAGCTTAAACATCTTAGTGTATCAGATAATTCCAGGTTTTAAATTTAAAAAGTGTTTACAGAGGTATGTATCAGACTAAAATTGTGTGTGCATGTGGAAGAGCAGCAGCCATTCAAAAACTATATATATTGCCTAGATCTAACAACTAAAATTTGTTATAAAAAAAAATGGAACAATCCAGATCCAATGCTTACATTTTTTAAAATAAAATTTCATTTATACTACATATAAGGAAGGCAGGCTGCAGAGAGAGTCAAACAGGCCATCATTTCAAATAACAATGACTTTTCCTTTTGCCTACTTATGCAATATCATAAACCAGATTTATTTTACCAACTATGAATGACTCAAAACACAGATAATTGTCCCTGGGCAAATTCAAATGGTATTAGTTCTTTCGATTTCAATGTAAAATTGCAGTTTGAGTCTTGCCTGGGTCTTAGGGATAGATGATGTTACTGAAGATTTTCACTAAGCTTGCACTGAAATGTGCACATGACACTTAAAGATCATTAAAACGGAGGTTTTATACGAAAAATAGCTTTTCCAAAAAATGAAAGGCATCTATCTGATCTTTTTAATATAATTTATGTGACAACCCTGAATTGGGAGAAGTGGCCGATTTATCCGGCACACTGCCTTAGCATTCTTGGGAAAAATTTAGAAACCATGATGTAGCATGTACTGTTTCCGTTTCTTGTTCCCATGATTCTTGTTTGTCTCGATCTAATTTTGCTTCTCTGGGATTTACTCCTCTCTGCCACACATCCTTATTTTAAAATCCTTGTCTGGACACGTCACAATTCTCTTGCCTTGGGGATGATTGTGGTTTTGAGAGGATTATGATTTCAAATAAAGAGTGGGCATGAAACAGGTGAACTCTTGAGAAATAAAGGTGTTATTTTCTTGTGTGTGTGTTTGACTAATCAATGATTTTTACTGCGCATGTAAGAAAAGTATACTATGCATTTGGGAGAGTACAACACAACAAAGTTAGCAAACACGTTCTCTGTCCACAACGAGCTTATAGTCTACAGAACTCAATGTCGTTTCTAAAGCAAAGGCATTTTCAAGTTTACGGGAAATATCAGTGAACTTTTATTGATATAAACTAAGTTTATCCATGAAAGCAATTTAAGCCACATTAACCTTGATATAATGACTGCTTTCCTGTTACTTCATTTTTCTCCCTGAAAAACATTCCTCTTTCTTGCATTAAAAAAATGCACCCACTAGTTCTCACTGCATTTTGAAATTAAGTGAGCTATATGTGGTGCTGAAAATAAACCCGGAAAAAATACTTGATTTATCCTCTTTCAAAGAAAAATGTTTTCATCTTAAATGTCAGTGAAATGGCATTCAACTGTAATTCATTTTGCAAACAGAGAAAATCTTACATGCACACTCAAATGGAAAAAAAAAATCCTGCAGCACAAAAAGTGCATCCACCTGATATTTAGGCTCTGGTGAGAGCTGTCTCAAGACAAGTAATACAAAATGAGACTTCAGATGAAGGTTAATTAGCAATTCAAAAATCACTCCTGATGGGAGCTAACATTTTAAAAAGGAACTTTATCACAAATCTCAGCCCTGGGACTGTCACTATACGGCATGTTCCTCTTATACGGTTCTGAGGTATTTCCGACCCCCACGAGACCTTGTCTTCTCTCTACCCGAGCTGATGTGGAACTCATGAAGGGCAGAACAGGAGAGAATTATCGAGGAGACCATCAAGTAGCTGGTATTTCTCCCTGTCCCTCATCCTCTTTGGTTCCCTAATCTACAAGCAGCAGCAGCTGAATGAGGGGCCCAGATATCAAGCGGTCTGCCTCTGATTGATTGGGGCAGTTTTAGTAACCTGCAAGAGGTGAAGAGGCCATTAGGAGAAAGGCTTGCAGCTGTTGGAGGAGAAGATATGATGTCCGAATAATTCTCACCTATTTGACTACAATGAGAGGCAACAGGGACAGAACAAAATGTTCACTTTGCAAAATATAAAAATGAAAGTGTCTTGTGGTTTTGCCTACACAAGTTATGTTAAAAAAAAAAACTTATTTTTTTTTAAAGAAGCTGAACCACATTTAGAGGCAAACTTTAAAAGCACAAATATCTCACAAGAGTTGCCCTACTTACATCCTCCATATGTAAATAACATACTCCACTTGAAGAAATCTGCAAATTTAAAATCAAAGTGGTCTAAGTTATTTCCAAGGTAATATTGAAATCTTTAATAAACCTGGAAATTAACTTACTGGTCAATGTCAGGGAGAATAAAGAAAGTTAGTTTTAAAAAGTAATTTTCAACAAGTAGAATATTTAAACCCTTCCTTTTATTTAAACAGTTTTAGATGAAAAAAAGAATGGTTCAGTAAAATTACAGGGAGAAATATTAGGACCCAGAATGTCCTTTACAGCTATTAGGAAGGGCTAACAGAAATAAATTGAAATACACTGAAAAAATGCCCAGCAAGTATAACTGAAGGGTATGAGTCTATGAGGTTACTCTCTTTTCCTAAAGCTAGGACAAACAGTGCAGAGTTAGATTTTTCCAGTATTTTGAAGGACAAGAAAAAGGGGCAAGAAGGTGCATATCAAATCACCATGTCCTAGTTACTTAATGATCCCTTTACCCCACATAAGTCATTAAATGGATAGTTTCAAAATATGCTATTAATGGCTATATTAATGTCATCTCTCTCTTTATATATATATATATATAGCCTATGCACTTTGGATCTGTACCTCTACCACTTCTCCTACCTTTAATTAATTTAAATGCCTGTCTCCCCTACTAAACTGTAAGCTCCTGGTGGACAGGGGTCATGTCTACCAACTTTATTGCACTGTACTCTCACATGTGCTTGGTACAGTGCTCTGCACGAGGTAAGCTCTCAAATACTACTGATTGGCTGTAAACTATATGACTAGGGTTGCAAATGTTTTCTTCCAACATAAAAACAGCAGGTTTTCAACAAGAATATTGAAGTGCCAAAACTGTATATTTTTATTTTTTTTTTTTTGCACTGCCATCCATACTGATTTTTACTGATGTCAATTTGGCCAAGTGTATAGAAGGAAAATCAGGGTTTACTCACCACAAGGAGTCCCTGTGACACCACATTCCATCCTATAAAGGAGGTGAAAGTGCTCCTCCCTTGGGTCTGATTTATGAGAGAGAAAGAAAGAGAGAAGGTTGTAATGTCGCTACGCTACGAGGAGTGTCAAGGTGAGGAAATGGGAACGACAAACTCTGAAGTGGCTAAGCTCTCCCAAATAGTAGGTATGTACCTGAATGAAGTGTTCCTAAAAATGGGCAGGCTAGAAATGCCCTCGTGGAGAAAACAAATTACAGATCTGCTACAGGAGACTAGAGTTCTCTTCACCCTACACATGTGTGTTTGTGCTGGAATGAACAGTCCCTGACAAAAATTAGGGTTGGGTAAAAAGATGAAGAAACTTAAAGCTGTATAAAAATTCATTTAAAAAAGGAGCTATTTGAGATGGAAAAAAACTAGACAGAGATGAGATTCAAAGGGAAGCAGCGTGGCTCAGTGGAAAGAGCCCGGGCTTGGGAGTCAGAGACTATGGGTTCGAATCCCCGCTCTGCCACTTGTCACCTGTGTGCCTGTGGGCAAGTCACTTAACTCCTCTGGGCCTCAGTGACTTCATCTGTAAAATGGGGATTAAGACTGTGAGCCTCACATGGGGCAACTTGATTACCCTGTATCTACCCCAGAGCTTAGAACAGTGCTCTGCACATAGTAAGCGCTTAACAAATACCAACATTATCATTATTATTAAAGGGAGGAAAAAAGCCTCAAATTCCAAACCCACTTATTTGGAATTAACCTTTCTAATTTACCAAAGATCAACAGTCGAAATAGATAGAATTTTCCTATGGAAGAAGCCTGTTTCATATGAAAAGAACTCTTTATTCCATTCAAGAATCTTGAAAAAAATGACAGAGCTACAAGTATACTACAATGAGATATCAGGAAAGAGTCATACACAGGTAGAGACAATGGAATATACAGAGGGGGCTAGCAGAAATGTGCAGAACTGGGAGTCAGGAGGCCAAGATTTTAAATCCTGGCTGGACCACTGTCCTCTTAGTCCTTGGGCCTCCTCATCTCTAAAATGGGGATAAAAGAGACTGTGAGCTCTATGTGGGACACAGACTCTGCCCAATCTAATAATCTTGTATCCTCCCCAGCATTTGGCACAGAGTAAGCACTTAATAAATGCCATGGTTATTACTACTGGGTCAGCCTGTTGGGTGACTTGGGCAGCCTAACTTCAGCATCTCCATTTTCTCATGTATCAAATGGGGATAAAGTAGATTTTGGGGCCCATGTGAGACAGGGACTGACTGATAACCATGCATCTACAGAGGGTTCAGTCATACTAAGCCCCAAATAAATGCCATAATTTCAAATGAATGACAGCAAGATAACTCCCTTTTTCTTTTAATCAAAGAGGACAATTTGGGAGAAACTTTTCCAAAAAATAGGTAGCCACTGCATGACTGATGTCCTGCCCCACCTCCCTGTAATTGTAAAATGTGATTCTCTTTAATGTTAAAATATGATCTAGCTGCCTTTTCTAGAAAATACTCAGACTCCTAAGGGTAAGGAGGAAAATCTGTATGGCGGAAATACTAAAATACAGGCAAGCAAACTTATTCTGAATTTAAATTGGATAGAATACCTTTTTCTGTGGAGACTTCATTTAAACTCAACCCTCCACATCTTTTTAAAAAATTGAATTCCAATCCCAAGAATTCTGGAAGCACCTCTCAAAAGAAATGGAAAAAAAAGTCTTAAGTTTCCAAACATGCTAACTAGGCACTCAGCACAGTGCTGGCTTGGCACACAGTCAGGCTTAATATCTGTTACTATATGATATTAATTCCACTCTACTTGCCACCTCTTGAATACTGTGCTTCAGATTCTAAATCCAAAAGTTTCCAGAACACAGTTAGTTGTTCAACATGACACTGTTCTGTAGAATAAGTAAAGCACCGATGACTTAGCTTCCTAAGATTCTGGAAGCATTTTCCTAGCTTGAACCTGCCACAGAGACCACATTTGTATTTTTAAAGGCCCAATATATTCCACTGATTTCTGGCTACCAACTTTCCTACTGGATGAGTGCCATCTCTCCAGAGGACCAGTGTTGTCTAACGGAGAGAGCAGGGGCCTGGGAGAGGACCTGGGTTCTAATCCCACTCCGCCACACGTCTGCTGTGTGCCCCTGGGCGAGCAGAAGTAATAGTATTAAGAACCTACTTTGTGTAGAGCACTGTTCTAGGCACTGTCACAACTTCTCTGTGCCTCAGTTAACTCCTAGGTAAAACAGGGATTAAGAGACTATGAGCCTCACATGGATCATCATGCACTGGGCCCAACCTGATGAGTTTTGTCTATCCCTGTGCATACTACAGTACCCGGCACATAGTAAGTGCTTAATACCATTAAAAAACTCAGCAGGCTTAGCATGACTATAACTACAGAACTAAGAAAATTATTGTGCCAACCTCTCAGTCGGGGCAAGAATATATCAAGCTCCAGATGAGACGGCCACTCTTCCTGACAGTCTGTCCTGCCAGGATAAAAGCAGCTTTTACTTGAAGGACTGATCTAAACCTCAAATGCAAGGCCAAAAACAGCAATTAAGTTGATACTGAAAAGTCTTTCTTATTAATTTATTAAGGGAAAAAACTGAAAATATAACTCGTAACCCGGAAAATGAAATCCAAGGTTAAAAAGAGGGCAGAATGATGTCAACTGTGTGTACGAGGGCCGAGTCACTTAACTTTTCTGTGCCTCAGTTTTCTCATTTGTAAAATGAGGATTGAAACTCTGATTCCCATGTGGAACACAGACTGGGTCCAACCTGACTGGCCTATATCTACCCCAGCGCTTAGTACAGTGCCCAACACAGAGTAAGAGCTTAACAAATACCATTTAAAAAGATGGAAAACTGAAGGGAGAAACAGGACATGAGCACACTTGCTTTGCTAAACTCCTGTACCTCATCCCCTTATCAAATAACATTATTAAAAATATACACCAGACTGAAGGAAAGAGCACTTTTGCTTCTTGCGAAAAGTCTATTTTAAAAGGATGGAATAAGATGACAGTTCTAGGCAGTGAAGAAATTTGGGAGCTGAATTAAGCTGTGAGGAGGGAATATTCAGGATTTACTGAATCAAAGTCTAGAAACAGTCGAAGTGTGTTCACACTTTCAGTTTTCATTTCATAGATTCACATGTCCTGCAAATATTAATGTTCCAAGAGTATGGGGCCTCTATTTTTAAAGACACCTGAAGTTTTTAAATGGCTTAAAATAAAAATTTCCACATTGCATCACAAATATATAGTTTAACAACACTGGTAAAATGTTTGTCACATTGAGTACTTCAACACAGAAAGGACATACTACCACAAGCTGTGAAAGAGGAGAGAATTCCTAAACGGGACACGGCTGCAATTCGGTGGTTGAATTGAAGAAAAACGTTTTATTTTGCGATGCGTATTTACGAAATAGAATGCCAGAACAGGGTAAGTCATGCACGGCCTGCTTCAGGCTGTTGACAGAGTAGCTTTCACACTAAAATAAAGCTTCAGCGGATTCAAGGTAGGCAGTGGAACAGACTGCCCTCTAGTGTAAATATACATAAAATATATATATATCTTTTTAAAATGCAAATTTCTAAGATGAAATATATCCTGGAATACGAAAGAAACTACCATGTCATTCCATTTACATCCCGAACTATGTCCATCACTGGACATACTCTGTCCATCAGGGGAAGCAGCGTGGCTAAGTGGAAAGAGCTTGGGGTTCGGAGTCAGAGGTCATGGGTTCGATTCCAAGCTCTGCCACTTGTCAGCTGTGTGACTGTGGGCAAGTCACTTAACTTCTCTGTGCCTCAGTGACCTCATCTGGAAAAAGGGGATTAACTGTGAGCCTCACATGGGACAACCTGAATACACTGTATCTACCTCAGCGCTTAGAACAGTGCTCTGAACATAGTAAGCGCTTAACAAATACCAACATTATTCCCACTGGGGGCCCTTCAGGACCAAGAGCAGAAGCAGGCCAGGGCTGGGGGGCGGTGGGAGTCAGGGTTGACAGCCTTCTGTACATCTTGGCCTTCAAAACGCCAAAACAAGAATAATAATGATGGTATTTGTTAAGCGCTTACCCTGTATCTACCCCAGCGCTTAGAACAGTGCTCTGCACATAGTAAGCGCTTAATTTATGCAGAGCACTGTTCTAAGCCCTGGGGCGGGGGGAGAGAAATACAAGGCGATCAGGTTGTTCCAAATGGGACTCATGGTCTTAATCCCCATTTTATAGATGAGGGAACTGAGGCACAGAGAAGTTAAGTGACTTGCCCAAAGTCACACAGCTGACAGGTGGCAGAGCCGGGATTAGAACCCATGAACTCTGACTCCCAAGCCCAGGCTCTTTCCACTGAGCCACGCTGCTTCTCCAAGACCGGATGGGTTGGGGGTCCCCGGCCGAAGCACCCAATTTACGGCCACTATAAAGCTATCGTAAGGCAGAGCGGCAGGAGGGGCCACGTTCCATGTCCTTCAGATGACGTCTCCAGCCTCAGATACAAGGGTCAGGAAAAACAAAACCTACGGGCAAACTGGGGGTGACATCACATTGGTCTTCGATTCTACCTCAGAATGGGTTCTCTGCTTTGGGTTGCCAATGTAGCTAACCAACACGATAACTCTGGCAGATGAAAGATCGCCTCAGAATATCTTCCTCTCCTCGGACAAATGCGATTTCACCTTTTGGGCTTCTCTGATGATTTCTTATCCTGCTTCCTTAAAATGGGGACTGCGATACGCCTCACTGCATACGGTGCGGCACCACAGTGTAAAATCCGAACGTGATGAATTGCCATTACACTTACAGATGCACATAAGTCACTTTCTTTCTAAAAACCCACTAGCTAATAAAGGATCGATGCAGGCTAAATTTCTTGTTCTTTTTTCTCTAAGGGAAACAGAGGGGAAGTTAGAAGATTATTCCTAAAAGTAAATCGCCACTGATTTAGATTGCTCACTGAAGCAAATAACTTCACCTACACACTACTCTGTGTGCAAATTAACTGACAGCCTATTTAACAATACATATGTGGCAGGAATAAACAACTACAAACAATCCACAGTGCATAAACTATTAAATTATACTCTACACTGCTCAAGCATATGGTCAGATTAAACACCATCTGACTCCAAACGTTCCATAACTAAGCTACTTCCCCAGGCACTTGAGTATACTTCAAAAATCATATCCTACTTCTCTACTCTGGGCAGTGGGAATTTCTTCTGTCCCGCTCCTCTGGCCAAGCAGTTGGTCCACTCGCGTGTTTATTCAGTGGCTCATTTCCCTCGTTAAATTTTACGCTAGAAGGAGGAAAGGACCATGGACCGTTTTCCCTTCAGTTCCCTTCGCAGCTAATGCAGTGCTGGACACTAAGTGGGTTCTCTATACACACCATTAAAATATGCATTTATGTTTTCCCTTCCTAAAGTCAGCGGATCAGATCAATCAGCCAATGACTAAAGTACAATACATTCTCAACAGCAATAATGGAGGGGTGCACTCAAACAGATCATTAAAATCCCGGGTGACACACAGATACGGTCAGACACTCACCGCTTTCCGCCGGGCCCCGGCATAATCACTGGGTTCAGTTTTCCTATTGTGGTGGTGAGTTTCACCGGCCCTAGACTCAGGCAAGCAGGATGGGACCTGGGCCAGGGTGAGCAGGGCAGATGCCTGAATGCTAGCGGATGGGAGAGCAGTAGGAGCTTTCCATAGTTAGGAGAAGGGAGGAAAGAAGAAATACGGGGCGGCAAAGGAGTGACTTTCTGAGCAGCTGAAGGTGAGGGTGACTCAGGACCTACCTCCCTGCTTCCTGGGGAAAATAGCCCAGACCTGCTAGCGAAGCAGCGTGACTCGGTGGAAAGAGCACGGGCTTGGAAGTCAGGTCATGGGTTTAAATCCCTGCTCCGCCACTTCGCTGTGTGACTTTGGGCAAGTCACTTCACTTCTCTGTGCCTCAGTGACCTCATCTGTAAAATGGGGATTAAGACTGCGAGCCCCATGTGGGTCAATCTGATCTTGTAGCACTCCCCCAGCACTTAGAACAGTGCTTTACACATAGTAAGTGATTAACAAATACCACCATCATCATTATTATTATTAAAATTGTGTCCTAGTGGATAGAGCCCGGGCCTGGGAGTAAGAAGGTCGTGGGTTCTAAACCAGGCTCTGATACTTGTCTGCTGTGTGACCTCGAGCAAGTCTCACTTCTCTGGGCCTCAGTTACCTCATCTGTAAAATGAGGATTGAGATTGTGAGCCCCGCGGGGGACAGGGACTGTGTCCAACCCCATCTGCTGGTATTCACCTCAGCACTTACGACAGTGCCTGGAACATAGTAAGTGCTAAATACTACAATTATTATTACTATTAAAATGTATAAGGCAGCTGCCCAAATGGGGAGGCAGCAAAGCAGCCGGTTGGAACGAAAGAGTATGGCCAATTCTTTCAAAATGGACACTTTTCATTTTCTGGCACCAAGCAGTCTGAACGGGAATTCCACGGAGGTACAGGACTGGAGGTCACCGCAATACCAACCTCTGGCCTGAGCCTGTGGCACAGGGCTCTCACTTCAGACGTGCAAGGCTGCCTGTCGGCCGCCAGCAGCACGACTGGCTCCTGCAGTGAGCTGCCGGGGCTCCCCCAAATCTCTTTCACCTCTGAGTCCCCTCCTCTTTCACCACTGGCAGTCTGACCCCGGCTGTTGCCGCAAAGCTCACTGACCGGACCACCTTCCTGCACCCCGTGGCCAGGGGGTCAAGAGCTGAGAGTAGGCATTGGCATACTGGAGATCCGTCCTCTCCCAAATCATCTCCTTCGGGGAAGGCCCAGCAAATCGGCAGGAATTGGGGCGGCTGGACATCAGAAGGGTGGCGAGGGGGCTGCTGCCCAATCAGATTTGATCGACCTGAACTAGGCACTGAATATGAAAATAAACGATTTCCCTTCTAATGCAGAACTTCTTAAATTATGAGGGAATAACTGGGGGAGGCTTTAAAAGCCTTGGCCCCACACTTTGGCCTGATGTGAATGAATTTTTATTTCCATTCTGCTGAAGAGAGGCAGAGAAGTCTAGAGGAGCATCGGAATAAGAGCCTGGAGATCTGGATTCTAGTCCACGTTTTCTGCCACTGACCTGCTGTGTGACCTTGGGCAAGTCACTTAACATCTCTCAGCCTCAGGTTTCTCACATGTAAAATGGACAGAAGATACCCGATCTCCCTACACCGTTACGACAGTGGTATCTATTGAGCACCAAATGAGGGCAGTAGCCAATACTAGGAGTCTGAGAAGTTCAAAACAAGTAAATGACATTCCCTCCCTCCTAATATAGGCGACAAACGGAACATATGTACTAACAGAATAATGAAACAAAGTAGTTGAATAAACTACCTACAAAAGTGCTCAGAGTAGATATAAGCAAGGACATAAATATTACAGATTACTGGTAGGCTTGCATGACTTGGAGTACAGGACATGAGTGGGCAAGACATGTTGGGGGAGGAGGGATGGCAGAAGGACACTGATTGTGGGGAACACTGTCCGTGGTCTGTTTGGAAGGGACGGCATTCCAGGCCAGAGACCAATAAGGACAAGAGATCTAACGGGGGAGAAGCAAGAGCTGAGTACGGTTAGAAGACTGGAGGAGTGAAGAAAACACGGAGTACGGTGGGGTGGCTTGGCTGACAGCCTTCAAGCTGAGGGTGAGTCATTTTTGTTTGATTCAGAAAGACAAGAAGCTGGTGGAGATTTTGAAGGATGGTGAAATGTGTGCTGAGTCACAGTCTGAGAAGATGATCAGTTCAGCAGGGATACACTGGATGGGGGAGAGGCAGGAGGCAAGGAAACCAGCAACAACAACAATAAAAAAAGACTATAGAACTGTAGCATAATGACTAGTTTGGACCAGGGTAGTAACTGGATGGTGAAAAGGGGTGGATTCACGACTTATTACGTAGGAAAAAGCCCAGCATGATTTTGCAATACAATGAATGGAATAATTCTAAGATACCGAGAAGTCCAGGATGACACCGAGCCCCACGTGGGACGGGAACTATGCCTAATCTGATTAGTTTACGCTTGGCATATAGAGCGCCCTCGATGACGCCCACAATTACTGTTATTATGTGGAAATTTCCTGACCCAGCAAGGAGACTGTGCAGAACGCTAATAAACTATATTATTAGTTTTCATTTATATTGAGTATCCTTAAGAGACTTTGTAAAATCTTACTCATCTTATTTAATAGAGTGATCCTCAAAATAACTCTGGAAGGAACTGTATTACACCAATGATGAAACCAATTCATCATTCTCCCTCCTTCAACAAAACCACACACCACATAACATAATAAAGAGCTATTCGACTGAAATATTCATTGTCCTGCCACTTATAAGATAAATGGTAATATAAGCCTGCTTTCAGGGAGATGAAATAAGCTTTGATAGGTGTCATTTATTTAAAAATATTATCAATATTGAATTAATTCAATGCCAAATCAATGAGAAAATGTAAAAATATTTTAAGATCATCCAAAACAAAGGATCATAAAAGACATCCAATTCTGAAAGCTACAAGTTACTACTTTTCCAAACTTACCTTAAACCGTAACAAGGCAAAGTGAAGAACCGGAACAGTGCCAGAAACACTCTCAAAGGAAGTAGGGTAAACACATATAGAAAAGCATCCAGGCACAGAAAAATTCCAAAAAACATGAGCTGGATTATTTTTAGAGAGAAAGAGAAAAAAGTAGGTTATATTTTAAAATGAATGGAAAACCCGTTTCAATAGCTCATTAACAGCTTTTAAATTCAACACAATTATCTTCTTCCCAGGAGTTCCCTTCCCCCAAAAGGCTCCTCCCCCGTATTCTCCTTCCATGGAAGGAACAAAGGATGCACAGTTTAGGATTACAAAAATGATAATAATAATTGTAGTACTTAAGCGCTTACTATGTGCCGCACACTGTTCTAAGCGCTAAAATAGATACAAGTTAATCAGGTTGGACACAGTCCCTGCCCCAGAAAGGACTCATTTTTACTCCCCATTTTTTTTTTTACAGATGAAGTCACTAAGGCCCAGAGAAGTGAAGTGACTTAATAATAATAATGTTGGTATTTGTTAAGCGCTTACTATGTGCCATGCACTGTTCTAAGCGCTGGGGTAGACACAAGAGAATCAGGTTGTCCCATGTGGGGCTCACAGTCTTCATCCCCATTTTACAGATGAGGCACCGAGGTAACTTAAGTGACTTGCCCGAAGTCACACAGCTGACAAACGGCCGAGCTGGGATTTGAACCCATGACCTCTGACTCCAAAGCCCGTGCTCCTTCCACTGAGCCACGCTGCTTCTCTAAGTGACTTGCCCAAGGCCACACAGCATGGAATCAGGATTAGAACCCATGACCTTCTTACTCCCAGGCCTGTGCTCTATCCACTATATCATGCTTCTACACCAAGCAGCAGGCCTGGGTGGATAATAATAATAATGATTAAAAATAATGGTATTTGTCAGTCACTGACTTTATGCCAACTACTGTACTAAGGTGCTGGGGAAGATACAAGATAATCAGGTCCCACATGGGGCTCATAGTATAATAATAACCAATAATAATTATGGTATTTGTTAAGCGCTTACTCTGTGCCAAGCACTGTTCTAAGCACTAGGGTAGATACAAGATAATCGGTTTGTCCCACGTGGGGCTCACAGTCTTAATCCCCATTTTCCAGATGAGGTAACTGGCATAAAGAAGTGAATTGGCCAAAATCACACAGCTGATAAGTGGCAGAGCCGGGATTAGAACCCACAACCTCTGGCTCCCAAGCCCGTGCTCTTTCTACTGAGCCATGCTGCTTCTCTAAATAGGAGGCAGTATAGATACTGAATCCCCATTTTTCAGGTGAGAGAACTGAGGCACGGATAATAATAATAATGATGGTATTTGTTAAGTGCTTGCTATGTGCAGAGCACTGTTCTAAGCGCCGGGGTAGATACAGGGTCATCAGGGTGTCCCACGTGAGGCTCACAATCTTAATCCCCATTTTACAGATGAGGTAACTGTGGCATAGAGAAGTTAAGTGACTTGCCCACAGTCACACAGCTGACAAGTGGCAGCCCAAGGTCACACAGCAACTAAACTGCAGAGCCGGGACTGGAACCCAAGGTCCCAGGATACAACCCAATAGAAATCCGAGGAAATAGTCCTCCCACAACATGGGCTGTTCTGGGTACAACCTGATCCACACACTGATTCAAGTCGATGTGAATTCCACACTTTTCAAATTTATTACTCCTTATTACAAAATTCCACACTTTTCAAACTTATTACTCCTTATGACAATCCCATTAGGAAAATTAGCAATGCATCCTGCCAATGGAGCAGAACCTTCAGGCCTTGGTTTTCTACTATATAGCTCAGAATATTAGAGCCCATGTTAACTTCGTACATATTTTTATTAAATTAAATTCTAGTAGATGCGCTGGAGGAGTTGATCTTTATGAAGTTTCACAATGAAATGCTCAAATGCTCAATGAATGCACAATGAAATGCTCAAATATTTCTGTAGAAGTGAGAGGTAAAGGCATGGTACTTTTGCTAAGATTGTCTCTATTTTCTAACCATAAAAAGTTCATTAGGCTACTGCCTGATGACATAGCTGATTTTATCAGAGTTGAAACTGGCATGCCTGTTGCTTTCCCTCACTACCACTGGAGTAAAACAGGGAAGTGTGGTAATTCCAGAACTTTTCATCCGATTCTACACGACCATAGTTCACGATGCACAGGGGACACCTGAAAACTGGTGTCAAAAGATACTTCTGACTCAAAATACAAAGAAAATAAAAACAAAACAAAAAAACACTTCTTCCTACTGAAATAAAATGAGGTTGTTGAAATTAAGACTTTATTTTAAGTCACCTAGGAGCTGCAGTTTGCTAATGACTGAGCTCTAGATATGTACAGGGAACAAGATGACCTGAAGTACACCGGCAGTGAAATCTGTCCTGCAGAAAACTTTCACCGAGGAAGTCCAATTAGGCCAAATAATAAAATCATATGCTTTACAGTAATTAAATATGGTCCTTGATGGGAAATCTCAATCTGTTAAGAGGCACATTGGGAAAAAGACCTCTGCTGACCTGTCCGCACAGGATGGATGCAATGGGAATGTGGCTCCTTTCAATCAGTGGTATTTATTGAGCCCTAACTGAGTTGGGGAGCACACCCTTCTGGAAAAAAATAAAGGCTTGTGCTTGATCCACTAGGTGAAGCTACTTCATTACTATCAGGGTCCAAATCTCATAACCCTGCACAGGAATAGGTGAGGAAAATGTAGGAGGATGGCCCAAACCAAATCCGGATACGGCCCTCGGGGAAAAGAGGTTTGGTCGCCTCTGCCCTACCCAACCAAAGACTTTCATCAGCATCTCCACTTAAAATTCTGTAAACCAGGCAATAATGCACAATAAGAACTGCAAATCAAATTGAGAAAGCCAACATGTCTCTTGGGAAATTCACCCAGAGTATGGGGACAATGAGTCATCAATCAAAATTCTCTAGCGGTGAGCTGAAACAGGCCTGCACTCCCATCGTAGACCAGGCTCTCTATGCCAATGAGATAGGCGATGCATTTAAACAGTTTTCCCCAATGTATTTTAAAAGCTTATTTTGCTGTCTGTAACGAAAAGCTTAAACTGCTAACAACTAGTTGACAAACAAGCTCAAAAATCTGCTGTCCCTGTGGAAAGGAAACCTCAGATTAATCTGAGATTAGAATAAAAACGGTTAGCATGTAATTGAAACCAGTGAAATTTTCCTCTAGACTGCAAGTTCGTTGTGGGTAGGGAACATGTCTACCAACTCTACTATACTTTACTCTCCCAAGCACTTAGTATTGCTCTACACAAAGTATGTGCTCAATAAATATGATTGCTTGATTGATTTAGGCAATTTCAAATACGTGACCACTGACTGTTATGTGGATTAGTTAACTTCTGCCAAGAGTCAGTCAATTCTGGCTCGAATCTCAGAGGACTCAGTTCCTGAGAGCAGGTTGCCCATGGGACTAATTTCATTGTAGAACAATTCACAAAACGGAACTTACAAGGCAATAAAAAATATGAAGATATTAACTGAGTTGTGCTCCCTTCCTTCTCAGAGTTCAGCTGTGCCTTGGCACGATGCACATTTTAGTTCTGATACAAAACACTCAACCTATCCGAAAAAGAAAAGCAGCCACCAGACAGTTGATTACCCAAGGCCAAGTAATTTCATCTACAAAACAAAACTGGCAACACCACCATAATGACTTCATTTCTCAACAATCAATTGCTGGTATTTACTGAGCATTTACTGTGTTCAGTGCATTATACTAGGTGTTTGAGAGCATAAAATGCGACACAGTTGGTAGATAAATTCCCTGCCCACAAGGAGCTTAAAGTCTGGGAAGGAGACAGACATTCATAAATTAATTATGAATATGTATTTCTAATTTGGGCAGGCATCACATCTCCCAATTCTATTATAATGTACTTTCCCAAGCACCTTAGAACACAGTGAGTATTCAGTAAATACCACCGACTGTTGGAACTTTATGGAGCAAGGTGGATGATTCCAATAGACTGTGTTGTTTACATAAGTCATCTTATTCTCTGGGGGGGAAAAAATAAGCCTCAGGATAGAAAAGAAACCCTTGAGCATTGCCACTTGACAGCTGTGTGACTTTGGGCAAGTCACTTCACTTCTCTTTGTCTCAGTTACCTCATTTATAAAATGGGGATGAAGACTGTGAGCCCCACGTGGGACTACCTGCTTACCTTGTATCTACCCTAGTGCTTAAGAACAGTGCTTGGCACATAGTAAGCGCTTAACAAATACCATTATCATTATTAATAATACCTGAAAAAGAGCATCACCACTAGAGAGTATCCCTCTATCAATCAAGGTTTGTGGAAATGCTCCCGATAAAAAGCTGATTTCTAAGTAGGTACAGTTAAGGAGCCATCCAAAGGCCAAGCTAAGAGGTAACCGTTACCCGTTCACCAGCAAGACAGAGTTTACTAGGCCAGAGTTTTCCTACTTGTTTGGTACTCGTTGTGGGCAAGGAATGTGTCTATCAGCGCTGTTGTACTGTACTCTCCCAACTGCTTAGTAGAGTGAAGCACAAAGTAAGTGCTCTAGAAGGGCACAGATTAGAACTCGGGGTCTCTTCCTCCCAGGCCCCTTTCCACTCGACCACGCTCTTTCCCATAAAGATTAGACACAGAAAAGTTGCTCCTAACTGGCCTTTTGAAAAGATTACAGGTATCGGAGAGGTGAGGTTGGCCTAGGCACTAAAAGAGAAGCAGCATGGCTCAGTGGAAAGAGCACGGGCTGGGGAGGCAGAGGTCATGGGTTCAAATCCCAGCTCCGCTGCTTGTCAGCTGTGTGTCTTTGGGCAAGTCACTTAACTTCTCTGTGCCTCAGTTCCCTCAACTGTAAAATGGGGATTAACACTGTGAGCCCCACGTGGGACAACCTGATCACCTTGTATTCTCCCCAGTGCTTGGAAGAGTGATTTGCACATAGTGAGCACTTAAATACCATTATTATTATTATTATTATTAAAAGGTGAAGAGGGTGGCTAAGTGTAACTGAGATTGAGGCAGAAAAGGCACCCAGGAAACAGGATTTCCCTCAGTTCAAATAGAACTGTCATGTTTGACTCAACAATGACGTACTCTGAAAATAGAATAACAAAATAATTTATTTTATTTGAGAGTTCTAATTTATCTGTGATTATGAGGGTTTCTGTTTTCCAATAAATTTTCTGCTGGGAGATAAATATTCTATCAGAGATTATTTTAAATAAGCAAATTTTTGAATGGAGGTAGCTCCAAAAAAAGGGGTTCATATTTGTGTCCACTCGTGCTCTATTAATGAGGAATAAAATCATTTAAATCAAATAAACCTACTCAAAGGTTTATTTTTTTCTAAAAAAGGTAGTGTAGTGTAGTTTAACCAAGTGTAAGCAATTTTTAAAAGTCTAGGTAAAATACATTTATCTCCCTCTGTCTAGTATTTACTGTGTTGGGATAAATGGAGCTGACAGTTGAACAACAAATAGAATGGAATCTCTATCCTATTTGCCTTTGCCTCACCTCTCAGTAAAAACAAAAATAAAGCTGTGAAGAAATAAGAATTGGAGAAGTGCAGTTTTAACAAAATTCAATATAGCCTGCAAAAATACTCCCCGTAAGTATTCATACTGTAGAGGTCACGGAAAGCTTACTATAAATATAACCACACAGTCTGCTCATTCTTCTACAATTCTAACCCTCCAAAACCTGACACACTGACATCAAAATAACAAATGGCATTACAGCCTCAATAGAAAAACGCCACAAAATAATGTAAATCTGTCAAACAGAATTTTTCATCATGAAGTACTTTTATGTGATTATCATTACAAAAATGAGACGAGAGAATTTTTAATGAATAACTCTACCTTTTCCAATTCTCTGGGTATTCGTAAACATGTATATACTCTCTCTCTTCGCTCTGTATACTTTGCCTCATTATGTTCAAGGAAGTATCCTCTCGTTAGTTCAGCACCGAGAAACCTCAACAATGAAAGTTCTGCAGAAAAATAAAAGGACACCAAACAGGAAGAATCAATACAAGTAGTAAAACTTGAAACTCACAGAAATGCAACTGACCATCAGGTGGCATTTTTATCCAGCCTTGGGTCACATTTAAAGAAAAAAAAAGGTATTTGTTCTACTTTTACTATGCGCCAGGCACTGTATTAGGGGTTGTGGTAAATACAAGCTGATCAAGTTGGACACAGTCCATGTGTCACAGGGGGCTCAGTCTTAATCCTCCTTTTACAGATGAAGCACAGGGAAGTTACACAACACACAACAGATAAGTGGCATCTGACTCCCAGCCCTGTGCCCTATCAATTAGACCGTGCTGTCTAACTGCTGTCACCAAACTCTCTTCTCCTCTTCAAAGCACTGAGAGCTCACCTCCTCCAAGAGGCCTTCCCAAACTGAACTCCCCCTTTTCCTTCTACCCCCCCCCCATCCTCTGCTCCTTCCCCCTTCCCCCTTCACCTCCCCTCAGCTGAGCCTCTTTTCCCTCTGCTTCCCCTCCCCTCCACACCCCACACTCCGCTCCTCCCCCTTTCCTCTCCCCTCAGTGCTGTGCTCATTTGGATGTATTATTTATCACCCTATTTATTTTGTTAATGAGGTGTACATCCCCTGATTCTATTTATCGTGATAATGTTGTCTTGTTTTTGTTTCATTCTGCTTTGCTCTGCCGTCTGTCCCCGCCCCGATTAGACTGTGAGCCCATCATTGGGCAGGGATTGTCTCTGTTGCCGAATTGTCCATTCCAAGAGCTTAGTTCAGTGCTCTGCACATAGTAAGCGCTCAATAAATACTACTGAATGAATGAATGCTGTTTCTACCTCTTGCCTAGATGGTCAAAGCACCTTTTTCTCTGGACTCTTTTATTCATGAATAGCCCCTCCAATTAATTTTCAATAGGCCTGTCTATCCCCTTATTTTGAAGATCCGAGTCATATTTTCCTTAGAGACTTTTACACTACTGCACCTCTACCAGTGCTAATCAATTCATCACAATCAGTGGTATTTACTGAGCACTTAAGGGGTGCAGAGCACTGAGCACTTGGCGGAGTACAAAAGAATTGGTGGACGTCACCTTTGCCCTCCAGGAGACTACAGTCCGGTGGGAGAGACAGACAACCTGTTACAAACAGGGAAAATGGCCCGAGTAACGGGATACGTACAGAAGTGCTGCGGGGCTGGGGATGGGGTGAGTATCGAAAGAACTTAAAGACCCCAGAACACAGGTGTGACAGAGGGAGTGCAAATAGGGTGGGAAAATGAGACCTTAGTCAAGGAAAGGTTGTCGGAGAGAAGGTTTTAGTAGGGTTTTGAATGGGGAGGGAGTTCCAGGCAGTAGAGAGGAGATGAGAAAGGACTGAATTCACTTAACATCTTTTGCAGCCATATGATACATCCACCATCCCATTCCTGCTTATAACCTCCTCCTCTACCTTACCATATGCCTAGAGTACTCTCGCTCGCTGTCTTTAATCACTCAAATAGCTCTTGAAATCATACTTCTGCCATGATGCCATTACGAACCGGAGGTGATGACTTCACTCCAACCACACTTTTGCTAAATAAAGGATGTCCTTGAATTAAGATGTTTAAGTTAAAGCAAAGAGAACTCATGCTTCTAAATTTAGCCTGAATATCCGTTTCACTTTCACAGCACTAATTTCCCTTATGGCATCAGCACAAGGGGCTTGGTGGTAGAGATGGGAGAACTGGTGCATGACATGGGGAGTTGGGGAAGAGAAAAAAAAAACTTTAAAAAGGGCTGGGGGAGGGGAACAAAATGGGACAAAAGGGTGGCAAGGAGTTGGGGGTTACCTGATTCCTAGGGAGGGGCAATATGTCCACCTTACTTTGAGTAGAGTAAAAGTTGGCTACCCTATTTTAGAACCTTTCTATGAATATGTATGCATCAATACAGTTACTGTATTTACTTGCTTCATTTTTGCAATCTCAAAACAGGAGAGGTGCCATCACGTGGTAGAGTCTAGCAATAAGGGGCACAGGAGGAAAAAAAAAAAGAGGAAGAAAGGGAGAGAAAAGGAAGAAAAAGTAAAAGCGCCATTTGAAAATAGGCATTCAGTGAATTGTTATGACCACCTCCACCTTCTCTTCTTCTTATACTCATGAACTTGAGTCTGGACCTGAGCAACCTCATTTTGCCTTTTTTTCTATATTTTTTGGTATCTTTTAAGTCCTTACCATGTACCTGGCACTGCACTAAGTACTGGGGTAGACATAAACCTAATAGGTTGGACACAGTTCCTGTAGTATATAAGGACTCACAGTCTTAATCCCCATTTTACAGATGCAGTAACTGAGGCAGAGAAGTTAAATGACTTTGTTCCTAACCCAGAGTGTACCACATAACACTGCTTTAAAAAAAAAAAATAAAGGAATTTCCTTTTCAGAAATTGGGGGGACGGTGGCGATATGGGGAAGAAAGTGTCTATGTCAATATAGTATGGAACTCACCTGCAATTGACATAATTCTGGAAAGTTTTAGTAAAATTCTCTCATCTTTTATCTACCTCAGCACTTAGCTTAGTGCTTGGCACATAGTAAGCACTTAATAAATACCATTATTATGATGATTATTAATAAAAACAGGATATCTAATGCTGCAAAATTATGGTGTTAAATGCTTCCTATGTGCTAAGCACAGTTCTATGAGAATCCACTATTTACAATATTATTCGTCTGAGAAAATTGGATCTGACTTTAAGAACAAGTTTTCAAGAACTTTACTTTTTAATGGTATTTATTAATGATAATGACATTTAAGCGCTTACTATATGTAAAGCAATTAAGCACTTACTATGTGCCGGGCACTGTACTAAGTGCTGGGGTAGATACGAGATTTTTGGGTGGGACACAGTGCATGTTCCCTATGGGGCTCCCAGTCTCAATCCCCAAATTAAAGATGAGATAACAGTCACAGAAATCAGGCGACACCTCCAGGGTTACACAGCAGACGAGTAATAGAGCCAAGATTAGAATCCAGGCCCTCTGACTCCCAGGCCCGTGAGGTCTGCTGTGCTGTGTTGCTGTGTCACACAGCAAACCTTGAGTAAGTCACTTACTTTCTCTGTGCCTCAGCTTCCTCATGTGTAAAATGGGGATTAATCCTACTCCCTACTACTCAGTCTGTGAGCCCTGTGTGGGACAGGGACTGTGTCCAACCTGATTAACTTGTATTTACTTCAGCGCACAGAACAGTGTTTGGCACAAAGTGCTTAACAAGTACCAAGATTATTATTTCAGCAGACAAGTAGCAGAGCCAGGATTAGAATCCAGGTGGAAAGAGTCTGGGCTTCGGAGTCAGAGGTCATGGGTTCGACTCCCGGCTCTGCCACTTGTAAGCTGTGTGACTGTGGGGAAGTCACTTGACTTTTCTGTGCCTCAGTTACCTCATCTGTAAAATGGGGATTAACTGTGAGCCTCACGTGGGACATCCTGATTACCCTGTATCTACCCCAGCACTTAGAACAGTGCTCTGCATATAGTAAGCGCTTAACAAATACCAACATTATTATTACTCCCAGGGCTGTGTACTTTTCACTAGGCCATGCTGTAATTCTGAAGACCATTTGTGTCTAACTTCCATGAAACTCTCTAGATCTAGTATTCTACTGATGCATGTATCTCTTATTTTCACTGAATATTACTATTATTATATTGAAGGACCTCTGTGCCAAACACTGTTCTAAGTGCTAGGGTAGATACAAGATAATCAGGTCAGTCACAGTCCCTGTCCCACATGGGCACACAGGATGAGTAAGAACAGATATTAAACCTCCATTTTACAGCTGAGGAAACAAGCACAGAGAAGCTAAATGACTTACCCCAAGTAGCACAGCAGACAGAGACAGGATTAGAACCCAGATCTTCTGACTCCCAAGCCAATGGACCTTCCTCTTGGGTAAACTATTACTTATCTATATACCTGTTCAGTGTTGGCTTTTATGTCTGTCCACATCAATATTATCTTTGAATGCTACAGGAAGACTGGCATCCTCAAATCACTAGCATAAATCATGTAAATAAATATGCTTAAAAGTGTTTGAGAAGCAGCGTGACCTAATGGATAGAGCACAGGCCTGACAGTGAGAAGGACAGGGTTGAATCCTGGATCTGCCACTAGTCTGCTGTGCAAGCTAGGGCAGGTCACTTCACTTCCCTGTGCCTGTTACCTCATCTGTAAAACAGGGATTAAGACTGAGAGCCCCATGTGGGGCACAGACTGTGCCCAATCTGAGTAGCTTGGCCCTTAATGTCCCAGCCCTTAATGTACTAGTGTACTATGTACCTGGCATATAGTAAGCGCCTAACCGAATACCGTTAAAAAAAAGGGGTTTGTAATATTTGCTACATTTTTGCTTCCTACTGTGATTCAGTATTAGGATTTTTTAAATTCTATAAACTTAATATCTTAAAGGAAACCTTATACAGTCAGCATTTTTTTCAAGGCCATATGAACCCTGGGTATTGACTAAAGGGAAGAATTCATTCAAACATATTTAATCATTTTTATTGAGTGCTTACTGTGTGCAGAGCACTGTTCTAAGAGCTTAGACTGTACTAAGCACTTAGCAATACAGCTATTCCCTTCAGTATGGTCAGCTTCATACTAAAGAGCTAACTGTGCACCCTAAAAGGCTTTTCTAGTTCTCAGCCACTGAAAATGACTACTTCAACTTACCAGGCTCCTAAATGTCATTTTCTTATTTCTGTGGTCATCTATCCATTCTAGAGAACCCTGTCATACAAAAAGATTCTTCTGAGACTAACCCAATATGAAGTTGCCTGAGTGACCTACCTTGGAGAACTCTGACTCCCATGGCTTCAACTATCAGTCAATGGGATCTTTCGAGTGTTGACTGTGTGCAGAGCACTGTACTAAGTGCTTAGGCGAATACAAGAAGTTGGGACACCTTCTCTGGCCACAATAAGCTTACTGAGCTTACAGTCTACCAACTCCATGCAGACGATTCCCAAATCTACACCTTCAGTTCTGATCTCTCTCCCTCTATGCGGTCTCATGTTTTCTCCTGCCTTCAAAACATCTCTACTTGGATATTCCACCAACACCTCAAATTTAACATGTCCAAAACAGAACTCCTCAACTTCCCACCCAAACCCTCTCCTCCCCTTGAAGTTTTGATAACGGTAGACAGCGTCACCATCCTCCCTGTCTCACAAGCCTGTAACCTTATCCTTGCGTGTTTTAACTCTGCCCTCTCCTCACCCTGGCAAAATTATTTCTCCACCCTTTCTGACACCCATGTCAACTGCCCTCATCAGCTGTTCCCTATGTTTAACTCCCTCCTCAAACCCTCTGTGCCCTGGCCTCTCCCAACCCTTGCTCATGAAAACTTGGACACCTACTTTGAGAAAACTGACCTCCTAAAACCTCCCACTCTCTCCCCCATCCTGACCTTTCTTCGACTCTCCTAACTTTCCCGGCAGTATCTCTATAGGATATCTCCCGCCTTCTCTCAAAATCCACCTCCTCCACCTGAACATCCGCTCCTATTCCTTCGCACCTTATCAAAACACTTGCTCCCTCCCTCCTTGCCTGCTATCTTCAACTGTTTGCTCTCTGACCCACTGCTTTCAGAGAGGTCCATGTCTCCCCAAATCTTAAAAAAACTCTCCCTTGACCCCAGAACTCCCTTCAGTTATCACATTTCCTTCCTACCATTTCTCTCCAAACTCCTTGAGTTGTCTACAGCTGTCTCAAATTCCCCTCCTTCAATTCTCTTCTTCACATCCTCCAATCTGGCTTTCATCCCCTTCACTCCATAGAAACCACCCTCTCTGAAGTCATCATGAACGATCTCCTTCTGGACAAATCCAAAGGCCTCTACTCCATCTTGATCCTCCTTGACCTCTCTGCTGCCTCTGAAACGTCGACCACCCCGTCCTCCTGGTATCATTATCCAACCTTGGCTTCAATGACTGTCCTCTCCTGGTTCTCCTCCTTACCTCTCTGACCTTCTATTACCCTCAGCATCTCTCATTCAACCCACATATACAATCTGCCTCCAAATCCTGTTGGTGCTATCTTCACAATATTGCTAAAATCCACCTTTTCATCTCCAGACCAACTGCTACCATGCTGATCCAAGCACTCATCCTATCCCACCTTGACTACTGCATCGGTCTCCTTGCTGACCTCCCTGACCTGTCTCTCCTCAGTCCATATCTCATTCTGCAACCTGGATCATTTAAAAATAATAAATAAATAGAAAAGGATCAGTCCATGTTTCCCCACTCGAGAACCTCCAGTGGTTGGCCATCCACCTCCCCATCAAACAGCAATCCTTATCAATAGCTGTAAAGCATTCCATCACTTTGCCCCCTCCTACCTTATCTCTGTGATTTCCTACTACACACACAAACCTTGAAACGCTAATGCCAACCTACTCACTGTACTTCGATCTTGTCTTTCTTGCCAGTGACCCCTCACACACAACCTGCCTCTGGCCTGGAACTGCCTCCCTCTTTATATCCAACAGAGGATCACTCTCGCCACTTTCAAAACCTTATTAAAAGCACATCTCTTCTAGGAGGCCTTCCCTAAGCCCTCTCATTTCCCCTAATTCCTCTTCCTCTGCTTCCCCTTTGCACTTGGACTTGTACCCTTTCAGCACTTGATGTTCACCTCACCTCTCAGCCCTAAAGCACTTTAGTACAATATCTATAATTATTGTACTCTCCCAAGCACGTAGTACAGTGCTTTGCACATTGCAAGTGCTCAATAAATATGATCATCTGATTGAAGGGACTCTCCAGGTCACTAAACTGCCTAAACTTATTCTGAAAATAAGTTCCCATCCAGTAGTAGGTAACAAAAGTCATTTAAAATAAAAATTGCAAGAATTTTCTGATTTTCAAGTATCACATATATTAGGAGGAAAATGCGCTTGTTTTAAGAAACAGCCCAAACCGTAATTACCGCAGTCAGTTTTAAATATTTTTTACTTCTTAAGAATCTTCTGGTGAGTAAGCTGATGCATGAACTTAACTGACCACTGAACTTTGATATCTGGCAAAGGGTAGATTCAAAGAGAATATGCAACGGTTAACACACAAAAGCACACAATCTTTGGAATTCGATCTCTGAACCAAAAGTAAACACTACCATAGGTCTGTGGTCACTAAGTCACCAAAAACGAGCTCTGAGCAAAGCATGAGAAAAATTATTAGAGCCTTGCCCTCCCCACCTGCCCAATGGCAATCTGAATTTTTCTACAATTCAAAACCATTGAAACAGTTGGAGGGTGAGTTTTCCTTTCCTACCCACCAACAACAGGGGGAGGAAGTCACAATCTTGCAACTTGTGTGCCAGGCCAAAAAGGATTGCAGCCCCCTGGACCGCTGCTCCCTGCCCTTGGAGCTCCAGGGTCCCCGGGGGTGGGGACTGAGGCTGCAGGATCTCGCCAGTTCCTTACTGCCGGGGAGAGGTCCATCTGATCGATCAATCAATCACATTTATAGAGCACTTACTTCATGCAGAGCAGTTGTACTAAGATCTGGGGAGAATTCACTACAACAAAGTTGGTAGACATGATCCCTGTCCACAAGGAACATACAGTCAAGAGGGGGAGACAGACACTAAAATAAATTATGGCCCCCATTTTGGAAAAGTCATGGCTGAGGACTAGTAGAGAAACAGTGTGGTCTAGTGGACAGAGCACGAGTCTGGGAGTCAGAAGGACCTGGGTTCATATCCCGGTTCTGCCACTTGCCTGATGTATGATTTAGGGCAAGCCACTTAATTTCTCTGTGCCTCAGTATTTCTCATCTGTAAACTGGGGATTAAGATTGTGAGCCCCATGTGGAACCTGGACAATATCCAGACTGCTTAGCTTGTATCTACCCTAGAGCTTAGTACAGTGTCTGGCACATAGTAAGCTCTTAACAAATATAAACAAAACAAAACAAACAAAACCCTTGCTTTTCTTATCTCTGTATCTGTTGTGTTTTGCTGTAGTTTCTTTTTGGGACTCAGTGATACATGAACTTCATCGCACTCGTCCATTTAATCCACTCACCAGCATTTTCCTTGGGTATGACTCCTCAGTCCCTAGAAACAGGGTCAACCCAGAGAAACCAGAGGATTATCTTTTCATTTCTAATCCTAACCCACTTTCCACCTACCCAGTTTGCTCTGAACATCACTAGGTCCCCCAATTTAGGTTTATTTCATGTTGTCTCTCTTTACATCTATTCTTTCCCTTTCCTAAAAGCATCCATTTTATCTTTTTTGGGACATTTCTCTAGCATTCTACAGCTCCCCCTAAATTATCTGCAATGATGCAGTCCTACTTAATCATTCCAGTATAGCTTAATACTTTTCACAACCTGGCTCCACCTGACTTCAAGAATTCTCCGTAAAGACTTTAAGCTAAATGCAATCTAATCTTGAATGACTGTTCTTACATTTTACTTCCAATTCTTGAGACTTTATATTTTACAAATATCATTCTTCACCATGTTATCTCTGAATCTTAAATTGAGATGGCTCCAACTGTCTCTAGTCCAAATGTTTTCCGATCTCTAACACGAACCTTCTCATCGTGCCCCGATCCCATCTCTCTCGCTGCCGACCCTTGCCCACGCTCTTCCTCTGGCCTGGAACTCCCTCCTCTTTCACATCTGAGAGATCACTACTCCTCTCCATCTTCAACACCCCTCTAAAATTTTATCTCCTCAAAAGAGCCTCCCCTGACCAACCACTCATCACCCCACCCTACTTGCCCTCTCTTCTGTATTCCTTCTGCACATGGGTCTGTACATGGGAAGCAGCGTAGCTCAGTGGAAAGAGCCTGGGCTTCGGAGTCAGAGGTCATGGGTTCGACTGCCGGCTCTGCCACTGGGCAGCTGTGTGACTGTGGGCAAGTCACTTAACTTCTCTGTGCCTCAGTTCCCTCATCTGGAAAATGGGGATGAAGACTATGAGCCTCACGTGGGACAACCTGATGACCCTGTATCTACCTGGTGCTTAGAACAGTGCTCGGCATGTAGTAAGCGCTTAACAAATACCAACATTATTATTATTACCCCTTAAGCGCTTGGATAATTACCCCACTATCACAGTATGTATGTACTTATCCCTACAGTCTGCCTCTTCCCCTATCAGTAATGTATTTAAATATGTCTCTCCCTCTCCATTGAAACCTCCTTGGGGGCAGGAATTGCGTCTACCAACTCAATCACTCAATCAGTGGTACTGATTGAGCACTTACTGTGTGCAGAACGCTGTACAAAGCGCTTGGGAGAGTACACCATAGTTGACATGCCCCCTGCCCATAGCAAGCTGAGTCATGATGTGCAGTGGGGTTGTTTCCAACTTTTACGGATGATTTGTGGTCACCAGGTAGTGGTGGAGCAGTGGTCTGAATCATAACAATAGTTTGCAGTACTTAGGAGCTTAGGGTGCACAGTCCCAGGCTATACTTCTTGTGTACCAGAGGGGAGGCAGTCTGATGCAGTGGAAGGGGAGCGAGGCCGGGTTCTGGAGGATTTACGTTTTTGTTCCGGTTCTGACTCTTGCCTTGCTGCGTGACCTTGGGCCAGTCACTTCACTTCTCTACATCTCAATTTCCTCGTCGGTACAATGGGTGTAATAATACTGGTCTTTCCCTACTTTCCAGGGGTGCTGTGAGGACTAAAATGGGTTTTGTGAAAGTATTCTGGGAAAGAAAGCATTACATAAAAAGCAAGATACTAGCAAGAGGAAAGAAAGAGATGTATCCACCAAACCCCACCAAAAGCAGCTAAACATCTTAAGTAAATTAATCCAGGTTATTTGTAGACTCCAGTCATCCAAAAGTAATAATTTTAGAGAAGCAGCATGGCTCAGTGGAAAGAGCACGGGCTTTGGAGCCAGAGGTCATGGGTTCGAATCCCGGCTCCGCCACTTGTCAGCTGTGTGACTGTGGGCAAGTCACTTCACTTCTCTGTGCCTCAGTTACCTCATCTGTAAAATGGGGATGAAGACTGTGAGCCCCACGTGGGACAACTTGATTCCCTTGTGTCTACCCCACCGCTTAGAACAGTGCTCTGCACATAGTAAGCGCTTAACAAATACCAACATTATTATTATTATAATTTGATCTAGGGGAGTAGTAAGCTAGTTCGTTCACTCTTTTTGGCCTACCTATTGAAAGAGAAAGGAGAGGTGCCTTTTAAAACAATAAGGAGGATGACAGATTCAATTATTGTACTTTTTAAATGGGATGGGATGGTAATGGGAATATGACTACCAACTCAACTATACACTCTCCCAAAAGCTTAGTTTAGGGCTCTGCACACTAAGCACTCAATAAATACGATGACTGATTAATTACCCACTCTGAATAAACAGCTCATAATGATATTTCATCGCTAATATTTGATTTTCTCGAGGCAGAATTCAGGAATGTCTTGCAATGGGACAGTGGGGAAAGTGAACCAATACTCCACCGTAATGAACTCTCCAAGGTGCTTAGTACAGTGCTCTGCATAAAGTGAGCACTCCAATGGCATTGATTCTTCTCTCGATGTCATTTATTGTGCACCTAATGAATGCATCGGTCCCGGGGATTCGAACACACCCTGTTTCTAATCCCACTTCTGCCTGCTAAGGCTTTCAGCGTGGCTTAGCAGAAAAAGCACGGGATTGGAAGTGAGAGGTCATGGGTTCTAAGGCTGGCTCCATCGCTTGTCAGCTGTGACTTTGGGCAAGTCACTTCACTGCCTCAGTTACCTCATCTGTAAAATCGGGATGAAGACTGTGAACCCTAAGTGGGACAACCTTAAAGCTCACCTCCTCCAAGAGGCCTTCCCAGACTGAGCTCCCCTCTTTTTCCCTCTGCTCCCTCTACCCCTCCCCTTTCACCTCTCTGCAGCTAAACTCTCTTCTCCCCCCTTTCCCTCTCCTCCTTCCCCTCTCCCATCCCACCCCCTGAGCACTGTACTTGTCTGCTCAACTGTATATATCTTCATCACCCTATTTATTTTGTTTAATGAGACGTACATCACCCTGATTCTATTTGCCATTGTTTTTATGAGATGTTCTTCCCCTTGACTCTATTTACTGCCATTGTTCTTGTCTGTCCGTCTCCCCCGATTAGACTTTAAGCCCGTCAAAGGGCAGGGACTGTCTCTATCTGTTGCCAACTTGTATATTTCAAGCGCTTAGTACAGTGCTCTGCACATAATAAGCGCTCAATAAATACTATGAATGAATGAACAATCTGATTACCATGTATCTATCCCAGTGCTTAGAACAGTGCTTGGCACATAGTGAGCGCTTAACACATACAAACATTATTATTACCATCAGTAGAGAAGATTACTGACTGAAAAACCACTTGTTCCACGAGGTGGGCAGCAAGCCGAGCCCAGGCCTGAGCCTGGAAAAATAGTGGAATAACATGGGTGGCAAAGACAGGCAGCAGCTACAAAGGCGATTGTCTGCCAGGCCCGACAGCTACCCACTGGTACTATGCTGCAGTCACTCTGGCCGTCTTCCTGACTTCCCTATCACTGTGGATAGTATGACCATCCTTCCCGTCTCTCAAGCCCGCAACCTCGGTGTCATCTTTGACTCGGCTCTCTCGTTCACCCCACACATCCGATCCGTCACCAAGACCTGCCGGTCTCACCTTGATAATATCGCCAAGATCCGCCCTTTCCTCTCCACCCAAATGGCTATCTTACTGGTCCGGGCTCTCATAATATCCCGGCTGGATTACTGTGTCAGCCTCCTCTCTGATCTCCCTTCCTCCCCTCTCTCCCCACTCCAGTCTATTCTTCATTCTGCTGCCCGGCTCATCTTGCTGCAGAAACGCTCTGGGCCTGTCACTCCCCTTCTTAAAATCCTCCAGTGGTTGCCTATCGACCTTCGCACAAAACAAAAACTTCTCACTCTAGGCTTCAAGGCTCTCCATCACCTTGCCTCCTCCTACCTCTCCTCCTTTCTCTCTTTCTATCGCCTACTCCGCACGCTCCGCTCCTCTGCCACCCACCTCCTCACCGCTCCCCGTTCTCGCCTATCCCGTCGACCCCTGGGCCACGTCCTCCCGCGGTCCTGGAATGCCCTCCCTCCTCACCTCCACCAAACTGATTCTCTTCCCGTCTTCAAAGCCCTACTGAGAACTCACCTCCTCCAAGAGGCCTTCCCACACTGAGCTTCCCCTTTTCCCTCTGCTCCCTCTGCTGCCCCTCGCTTCACCTCCCTTCAGCTAAGCCCCTTTTTCCTCCCCTTTCCCTCTCCTCCTCCCCTCTCCCTTCCCCTCCCCTCAGCACTGTGATCGTCGCTGCTCACTTGTATATACATTTTTATTACCCTATTTATTTCGTTAATTATTCTATTTATTGCTATTGTTTTTGTCTGTCTGTCTCCCCCGATTAGGCTGTAAGCCCGTAAATGGGCAGGGACTGTCTCTATCTGTTGCCGAATTGTACATTCCAAGAGCTTAGTACAGTGCTCTGCACATAGTAAGCGCTCAATAAATACTATCGATTGAATGAATGAATGAACGGGCAACACCTCATTGTGCTCCACCCCTGCCCTCCCTGTCAGTCCTCTTCTCACTGGGTCACAGAGGGCAACGGCAGGGTAGAAATGCCACTGTGCAAATGACCAGCACCAGAATCAATTCCTTCGTGCATGTAACAAACCCGTCTACTTGATTGAAAAGCAAAGCCCACCCACCAACAGGAGGCTTCATCATAGAATCCAGAGCACTGTATTAAGTGCCTAGGAGATAACGGAAAAAGAAAAACGAAACACACACATTCTGTGCTCTAAGGGCTTTACGATACAACTTAAGCAGTTGGACCACATAATTGAGATTAGCCTTCAGTTACATTTGTGAACAATAATGTGAATGGTAGCTTTGGTTTAAGCTATAGACTGTAAACTCCTAATTTCATTGAATGAATGTGTGAATGAAATTTTAAATTTATTTTCATTGTTCATCAATGTACAAGAAAAAAATACTGCTTCTACACGGTGAAGGATTCAAGGTTTGTTGAAGCTATTTTACACAAGTATAAGCTAAGCAGCTATAAAATCCACGGGCAGAAACTTCCTAAGCTAGATGTCATCTCCCCCATCCTCTGTTTTTAGTCAGTGGTCATCCCCCAGTTACGATGCCTTTAAAACCCCATTAAGAATCCTGATATGAAGTGACCAAAACACAGCTCAAACTTTTGCCAAATGATATGCCATTAAGAGGAAAAGTAGAAGCGTGAGCCTCTTCTAGACTGTGAGCCCACTGTTGGGTAGGAACTGTCTCTGTTGCCGAACTGTACTTTCCAAGCACTAAGTAGAGTGCTCTGCACACAGCAAGTGCTCAATAAATACAACTGATTGAAATACGTTCACTGACATGCCAGAAAACATTTTTCTTTGTCATTTTGTTGAATAAGTAAAACTGTCAATTTTTAAATGATTTAAATTCAAAGGTTTAAGGATTTATAGATTCCTTAAAATCAGCCCAGGAAAAAACCAATTTACTAAAAGTGTAAAATTAGAGCCATGCCACTATATTGTGAGCAAGGATTGTCCCTCTTTATTACTGTATTGCATCTTCCCAAGTGCTTAATACAGTGCTCTGCACACAGTAAGCGCTTAATAAATACAACTGAATGAATATATTTGCACCTAATATGCTAGTATTTATAGATTACATGAATTCCTCTGCCTGCTTTCTCCAACAGACTCATGTAACTTTTTGTTTTTTCAGATTTTTTGTTTTTTCAGATTCCAAAGAATATGACAAGGGAGGCAGTTCAGTCTCAAGAGTTTCACTTCTGTTCTGCTTAAATTGGGATGTCTGGTCAAGTTAACCTAGGAATCCCTAACAAACCTACCTAGCTTCCAAAGTTCTGAGCTCAAAGCAGTTTTGGATGAGAATTTAGCCCTGGGTCCAAGGCACCTGGAATGGAGATTCCCATTGGAGCACTCCTGAAATGGTGAGAAAGAAAGGCCAAAATATCGCTAAACTAAGATCAGGTTAAACAGTTTGGTCAGGGTTCAAATGCTAGTTGATGACAGTGGAAAAAATATCAGAGTTGAGAAAACTTCCTTCCTTAATCTCAACTATTCTGCATGCAATTAGAAAACACATGCACTATTCTGCAAGTAAGTAAAAACCAGGGAAAGAAAACAACCTAAAACACACAAAGGACATCTGACTAGATGTAATTAAATTGAACAGTATTTGTTGAACCCTATTATGACCACTTTAATGAAGGAAATTAAACAGTTTAACCAGAGTCACCATTAAATCAGGGCCCGGAATTTTAACGTCTTAATAAACCTTCTTCATACTGACCATGATGCCTTCATAATGATGATGATAATAATATTTATTAAGGGCTTGTGCTGTGCCAATCTCCCTTATTAAGCACAGAAGTACATGCTGGATAATCAGATCACACTATCAAAAATGAAACTACAATTTGAAACTGGTGCAGGTTCTCACAACACAGTTTTCACATACAGAGTTATTTGTTCAATGCGATTAACTGCATTTCAATACAACATTTCTCATAAATGGTCCTCAAATGATCAGGATTTAACCACTTACCCAAAATGCCGAACATCTGGATCAGAAGCCTAACAATTCCCATTTCCAGCTCCAGGTCAAAGAGCTTATTTGATTAAAACACCAAGAACTTTTAAAAGGAGATCAGCAGCTTGTCTTGGGGAAAACTAATTACATTTCCTCTGCTCCAACTAGAGTTCTAATCTATCCTACACTACTGAGCAAAAAGGTATTTCCTAATTCTGTGTTGTGAACAGCTTTATCCTATTTGAAAAATGACACTAGGTAGTGGTCCACTGAATTTTACCTACAAGAGACTCTTTCTACCCCTCCAGTCTACTCCCGAATCCTTCCAATTCTTCCTCCACACCATTTCCAGAATCTGCCTGTTCCTCTCTATCCAAATTGCTAAGACACTGGTCCAGAAATGTGTCATATCCTAGGATGACTACTGCATCAGCCTTCTTTTTGACCCTCCCACCTCTCCTCTCTCCAATCCAAACGTCACTCTGTTCCCCGGATCATTTTTCTATAGCACTCTGTGCTGCCCAAGTCTACTCACCCTTCAAAAACCTGCAGTGATTGTCCACTCCTCACCTCATCAAGCAGGGTATTCTGAGAACAGTGCTCGGCACATAGTAAGCGTTTAACAGATACCATCATTATTATTTAAACACTTGATCAAATCTTAACCTCTTATCTCCTCTTTCTTCCTGCTACAACCCCAGCTTGCCATCTTCCTTCCCCTCAAACTAGCCCATTCACTGGGCCTCTTTCTTGTCTCTTCTACCCGCATCCTCTCGTGTCTTCCCGGAGGGCTTCCCTGAGGAATCGCTAACCCCCTGCAAATGATATGCCCCAAATGCCATTTCAGGCCTTCCAATCTAATTGAAAACTGGAAATCGACTGCTGAGGACAGCCCAGCATGGCACACTGCCACGAAGGAGGGTGCGGCTCTCTCTAAGCAAATGCTTCACCTACAGAGGGACAAGGAGGCAAAAGAGAGCACAGTGCCAGGAGCCGCAAATATTAAGCACATCGCCACCATAAGCGATAACCTTTTCATGTGTCCAGTGGGACTGTGGATCCCTCATTGGACTTTTTCAGCCACACACGTACTCGTAGGTGAACTTCACCACTTCTTGGTATATATGTGTGTGTAAATCTTCATATAAATGCATAGATATTATATAGATATCGATCAATGGTATTTACGGAGTGCTTACTACATGCCGAGTACTGTGCTAAGTGCTTGGGAGAGTACAATGCAATGGAATTAGCAGACACGGTCCCTGTCCGTAATGAGCTTGTCTTTCTTATTCAAAGAAGTGGCAAGTCAGATATTCTCATTTTGGGGATGGACCTACCAAGGAGGATGTACAAAGCCGAACCAGGGCTAATACCTTGACCGTGGCCAGCAGACCAAAGCTGAATCTAACAACATGCCTGGAGACCTCAGTGAAAAAGAATGTGAGAACTACATCTTAATGGGAAAATCATGATATTTACACAACCATGAGCATTACAGACCTCTCTCTCTCTCCTCTCTCTATCACGGGAATTTAGCAATTCATCCTTTAGTGACCGATTTAACCACTCTGAATTACTTGTAGGGCAGGGGCGACTCTGCGGTATCTGGAGCCAAAGCAACAGATCGTCTGCAACAAGCCTCCTTCATGCTTCTGAAAACTTGATTCTTCTTTCTGCCAATCAAACACTTTCTGAACATCATCTGTGAGTCAAGAGGGGCAGCTGACCGATAATAATAATTTTGATCTTTAAAGGGCTCACCAAGAACTGTCACAAGCACTGGAGTAGATACAAGATCAACGGATTGGACACAAGTCCTGTACGAGATTCACAATCTAAGCAGGGAGAACAGGTATTTAATGACCATTTTACAGATGAGGAAATTGGGGCACAAAGAAGTTGAGTGACTTGCCCAAGGTCACACAACAGGTAAATGGCAGACAGGGGATTAGAACCCAGGTCATCTGACTCCCAAGCCCATGGTCTTTTCAATAAATCACTTTCACTCTTGACCACTGACTGTAAAATAAGGTTTCATATAATGGAGTAGATTAGTATAAAATACTGTATATGAAAATCAATCAAATGCTTAAGGAGATTATCTTCTAAAGTTTCCCAAAGATTGCAAAGATATATTTTTAATTCTGAAAAGTTGATTTTCTATTCTAATAAGTAAAACACCTCTACTTTCCCATCTCCAGCAAAGGGATTTCTGAAATTCAGATATATTTAAAGAAATAGTGGTGAAGCCTGGCATCATCCAAATCTATTTATCAGAGTGCTTTTTATCTTCCAGTGTACTCACTCAGCCAAAAGGCCAATTTAATTTTTTTTGCTTGGCTTAGTAATGCCTGCCAATCCCGAAAGTAAATAATCATTCAATATAGCATTATTTAATTGAGATGTAAACAAAACAACACAATTAGAAACTTGAGAAAAAAGATGAAAAGTTTAAGTGAACAACATGATGAACTTGAGCAATTTTAAGGATACTGCTGCTTCACTCTATGAATAAATCACATATTAAATTGGCTTCATTTTATAAATTCCAGCAAAACATATGTCTGATATGGGGAAGCAGCGTGGCTGGAGAAGCAGCGTGGCTTAATGGAAAGAGCCGGGGTTTGGGAGTCAGAGGACATGGGTTTTAATTAATCCCTGCTCCGCCGAATGTCCGCTGCGTGACCTTGGGCAAGTCATTTAACTTCTCTGTGCCTCAGTTACCTCATCTGCAAAATGGGGTTTAAAAGTGTGAACCCCACGAGGGAAAAGTTGATTACCTTGTATCTACACCAGTGCTTAGAACAGTGCTAGACACATAGTAAGTGCTTAACAAATAACATAATTATTATTTAGATAATTCAAAGAAAGCATCTGGTAGGATGCTATAAAACCATGAAAAAAAAAAACATTTGGTCATTTGCTATTAAAATATAAGCACTACCCTTTCTGTTTCAGTTTTCCCATATCACAGTAACGGAGGGAACAGATTATTCGTTTCACTTTCAGACTTGATGAGCTTCTGAAAAAAATCTACAGGAGTTAAGCATCCTTTCTTTAATTGAAAGTAAACACTTTTTAACTCCGTGATATGAAAAAAGAATTACTAACGGTTCACTTTTAAAACAATTAACAGCCGAGGAGATTTTTATCAGCTCATCTCTGACACCAACGTTTCTTTGAGGCAGTCATATTCACAGATGGAGTAGCATCGCTGAACATCAACTGGAAAAAATGGCAACTGTACTCACAGTCCTGACTTGCTCATATATGTTAGAAAAATGGACCGACCAATATCAAATTGGTCAGAAGATGGGCCACAAACCCTGAAAAAAACCCACCCATCTCCACCTGGCTCAAAATACTGAAACATGAGAAACAAAACCAGACGCAGTGTCGTCTGGTGGATAGAGCACAGATCTGGGCGTGAGAGGGACCTGGGTTCTAATCCCAGATCTGCCACTTGTCGTCTGGTGACCTTGAACAAGTAACTTAACTTCTCTGTGCCTCAGTTATCTCATCTGTAAAATGGAGATCAGGACTGTAAACCTCAGGTGGGACACGGCCTGTGTCCAACCTGATTAGCTTGTCTCACCCCTAGAGTTTAGAACAATGTTTAGCAATTGCGGCATTTTGTTGCGTACTTAAATACCATTATCATTACCGTTTCAATTTTAGAGACCCACCACCCGTCCCAGTGTTCAAGTGATATTTTTATATCTGCATGCCTCACCGTTGCACCGTTAATGAAAACATCACAACGATACATCGCTTAGCGGAACTTCGGAAACCACAACAATTTATTTTCTCTGCTCTGACAGTGACGTTCAGGTCGACGTGAGCCGCAGAGTTGGACGACTTTGAAAGAGGGAAGAAACATCCCCTGCAGCAAGGGGATCACACTCACACTGGGGCAAGGCTTTCCAAGAAGTCTTCCCCGGACAAGGAAGGTCTCTTCAATCAATCCATCCTATCTGTTGAGCATTTATTGTGAGCAGAGCGATGTACTAAACACTTGGGAGTAGAGAAGCAGTGTGGCTCAGCGGAAAGAGCACGGGCTTGGGAGTCCTTCGAATCCTGTCACTGCCACTTGTCAGCTGTGTGACTGTGGGAAAGTCACTTCACTTCTCTGTGCCCCAGTTTCCCCATCTGCCCAATGACGATTAAGTCTGGGAGCCTCACTGGGACAACCTGATTACCTTGTATCTACCCCAATGCTTTGAACAGTGCTTGACACATTATAAGCGCTTAATGAATTCCATCATTATCATTATTTTTTGTGCCTCAGACCTCTTATATGCAAAATAGGGATTCAATACCTGTTTTCTCTCCTACTTCCTACTTAGTGGAAAGAGCCCGGCCTTGGGAGTCAGAGGTCGTGGGTTCTAATCCCTGCTCCGCCACTTGTCTACCGTGTGAACCTAGGCAAGCCGCTTCAATTCTCTGGGGCTCAGTTCCCCCATCTGTAAAATGGGGATTAAGACTGTGAGCCCCATGTGGGACAACCTAATTACCTCCTACCTACCTTCATTAATATAGTGCCTGGCACATAGTAAGCACTTAAATACTATCCTCATCATTACTGTCTGTATCTACCGCGGAGCTTAGTTCACTGTCTGGCACACAGTAAGCACTTAAATACCACCATTATTCTTACTGCTTGTTATCTACCCTGGCGTTTAGTTCACTGTCTGGCACATAGTAAGCGCTCAACAAATACCATCATTACTACTATTGCTTGTATCTACTCCAGTGCTTACTAGAAGGAGCCAGAGCTTGGAAGCCAGAGGTCATGGGTTCTAATCCCGGCTCCGCCACTTGTCAGCTGTGTGACTTTGGGCAAGTCACTTCACTTCTCTGGGCCTCAGTGACCTCATCTGTCAAATGGGGATGAAGACTGTGAGCCCCACGGGGGACAGCCTTGTATCTCCCCCAGCGCTCAGAACAGGGCACACAGAAAGCGCTTAACAAATGCCATCATTATCATTATTACAGTGTGTGGCACATAGGAAGCCCTTGAGAAATTTGATGATAATAATAATAATGATTACTGTAAGCGCTCTGCAGACACGACGGGTGTTATTGTTGGGGCTGGACGTCGCCGGGCCTGGTCCCCTTTCCCTCTGCTCCTCCTCCCCTCCCCATTTTTCCTCCTCTTTCCCTCTGCTCTACCCCCTTCCCCTCCCCACAGCACTTGTGTATATTTGTATGTATTACTTATTATTCTATTTATTCTATTAATGATGCGTACATATCTATGATTTTATTTATCTATTTTGATGGCATTGATGCCTGTCTACTTGTTTTGCTGTCTGTCTCCCCCGTTTAGACTGTGAGCCCGTTGTTGGGCAGCAGGGATCGTCTCTACCTGTTGCCCAACTGTACTTTCCGAGCTCTTAGTACAGTGCTCTGCACACAGTAAGCGCTCGATAAAGAGTGCTCTGCACACAGGAGGTGCTCAACAAATAGTGCTCTGCACACAGTAGGAGCTCAGGAAATCGTGCTCTCCAAACAGGAGGCGCTCGGTAAATAATAAAAATGTTGGAATTTGTTAAGTGTTTACTATGAGCCAAGCACTGTTCTAAGTGCTCGGGTAGACACAAGGTAATCAGGTTGTCCCACGTGGGGCTCACAGTCTTCATCCCCATTTGACAGATGATTCATTCATTCATTCAATAGTATTTATTGAGAGCTTACTATGTGCAGAGCACTGTACTAAGCGCTTGGGATGAACAAGTCAGCAACAGATAGAGACAGTCCCTGCCGTTTGACGGGCTTACGGTCTAATCGGGGGAGACGGACAGACAAGAACAATGGCAATAAACAGCGTCAAGGGGAAGAACATCTCGTAAAAACAATGGCAACTAAATAGAATCGAGGCGATGTACAATTCATTAACAAAATAAATAGGGTAATGAAAATATATACAGTTGAGCAATGAGGGAACTGAGGCCCAGAAAAGTGAAGTGACTTGTCCAAGGTCACACAGCAGACAAGTGGCGGAGCCAGGATTCGAACCCACGCTCTCTGACTCCCAAGGCCGGGCTCTTTCCACTGAGCCACGCTGCTTCTTTAGTGCTCTGCACACAGTAGGTGCGCGATAAACAGTGCTCTGCACATAGCAGGCGCTCGACAAAGTATTCTGCACATAGTAGGCGCTTAATAAATAGTGCTTTGCACATAGGTGTTCGATAAACAGTGCTCTGCACACAACAGGCGCTCGATAAACAGTGCTCTGCACATAGTAGACGCTCGACAAAGAGTGCTCTGCACATAGTAGGTGCTTGATAAAGAGTGTTCTGCACACAGTAGGCGCTCGACAAAGTGTTCTGCACATAGTAAGTGCTCATAAAGTGCTCTGCACACAGCAGGTGCTCGATAAAAAGTGTTCTGGACATAGTAGGCGCTCGATAAAGAGTGCTCTGCATATAGTAGGCGCTCGATAAAGAGTGCTCTGCACATAGTAGGCGCTCGATAAAGCGTGTTCTGCACATAGTAGGCGCTCGATAAAGAGTGTTCTGCGCATTCATTCATTCATTCATTCATTCAATAGTATTTATTGAGCGCTTACTATGTGCAGAGCACTGTACTAAGCGCTTGGGATGAACAAGTCGGCAACAGATAGAGACAGTCCCTGCCGTTTGACGGGCTTACGCATAGTAGGTGCTCGATAAAGAGTGTTCTGCACATAGTAGGCGCTCGACAAAGTGTTCTGCACACAATAGGCGCTCGACAAAGTGTTCTGCACATAGTAGGAGCTCGATAAAGACTGTTCTGCACATAGTAGGCACTTGATAAAGAGTGTTCTGCACATAGTAGGCGCTCGATAAAGAGTGTTCTGCACATAGTAGGCGCTCGATAAAGAGTGCTCTGCACATAGGAGGTGCTCGATAAGCACAATGAGGGAATGCATAAATAGGACTGAGTGAGTGAGTGAGTGAGTGAAGTGTGTGTGGCGTGCGGGCCCCAGGCCCCTCCCCCCGCCCCGTCGGGTCCCGCCCCCCCCCCCCCCCGGCCCCGCACCTGAGCGGCCCTTGCTGGTGTCCCGGCGGCGGTCGCTCTCGTAGAAGCCGAGGGTCTCGGGGGGCGGCGGCGGAGAGGAAGGAGGAGGAGGAGGAGGAGGAGGAGGAGGAGGAGGAGAGGCCTGAGGGGCGTGAGGGGGCTGAGGGGGCTGAGGGGGCGGTGGCCCTGTGCCCCCGCCGGGCCCGGGACAGAAGCCCCGGCCGCCGCCGCCGCCGCCGCCGCCGCCGCCTCCCGCCGCCCCCTCGGCGCGGGGCTCCTTCTCCTTCTCCTTCTCCGGGCCGCCGTCGCCATGGCCGCCTCCGCCGGCCCGGGCGGGGTCCGAGGCCGCCTCGCCGCCCCCCGCCACGGCCGCCATGGCCGCCGCCGCCGCCGCCGCCGCCTCAGCCGCCTCGCCCCTCGCGTCACCGCCCCGCGACGCCCGTGACGTCACCAGGGCGCGACCGCCCCCTCCGGACCGCCGCGCGCACGCGCAGAAGCCCCAGCCCGCCCGTCCGCGCCGCGCCGCTCCGATCCGTACTCCGGGCTCCGGGCTCCGCCCGCTCCCGGCTCCGGCTCCGCCCGCTCCCTGATCCGCCCCGGGTCTTCGGGGTGACCTGGGGCCAGTCGCGGCGCTTCATAATAACAAGCAGGATAAGGGTGGTGTTTCTTCATTCATTCATTCATTCATTCATTCAATAGGATTTGTTGAGCGCTCACTATGTGCAGAGCGCTGTACTAAGCGCTTGGAGTGGACAATTCGGCAACAGTTAGAGACCATCCCTGCCCATAAGCACCTACTATGTGCAGAGCACTGTACTAGGCGCTTGGAATTCATTCATTCATTCAATAGGATTGATTTATTGAGCGCTCACTATGTGTAGAGCACTGTACTAAGCGCTTGGAATTCATTCATTCAATAGGATTTATTGAGCGCTTACTATGTGCAGAGCACTGTACTAAGCGCTTGGAATGGACAAATCGATGTACAAATCGGCAACAGATAGAGACGGTCCCTGCCCATAAGCGCCTACTATGTGCAAAGCACTGTACTAAGCGCTTGCAACGTACAAATTGGCAACAAATAGAGACAGTCCCTGCCCAAATGCGCCTACTATGTGCAGAGAATTCATTCAACGATATTTATTGAGCGCTTACTATGTGCAGAGCACTTTGCTAAGCGCTTGGAATGGACAAATCGACAACAGATAGAGTCCCTGCCCATAAGCGCCTACTATGTGCAGAGCACTGTTCTAAGCGCTGGGGGAGATACAGGATCATCAGATTGTCCCACGTGGGGCTCACAGTGGAAAGAGCCCGGGCAGAAGTCATTCCTTCATTCAGTCATATTTACTGAGTGCTTACTGTGTGCAAAGCACTGTACTAAGCGCTTGGGAGAGTACAACACAGCCACGAACGAGACACATTGCCTGCCCACAACAAGCTCACAGTCTACAGGGGGGTACTGACATTAATATAAGTAAATAACGGATATATACATATGTGCTTTGGGGATAGGAGGGAGGATGAATGAAAGGAGCAAGTCAGAATGCAGAAGGAAGTAGAAAAAGAGGAGGGCTTAGTCAGGGAAGGCTTCTTGGAGGAGATTCATTCAATAGTATTTATTGAGCGCTTACTATGTGCAGAGCACTGTACTAAGCGCTTGGAATGGACAATTCGGCAACAGATAGAGACAATCCCTGCCCAGTGACGTGCTTGCAGTCTATTCGAGGGAGACAGATGGACAAAAACATGACAACCTAATAGCAATGAATAGATTCGAGGGGATGTACACCTCATTAACAAAATAAATAGGGTAATAAATAATATATACAAATGAGCACAGTGCTGAGGGGAGGGGAAGGGGGGGCAGAGAGGGAGCAGAGAGAAAAGGAGAAGCTCAGTCTGGGAAGGCCTCTTGGAGGAGGTGAGCTCTCAGTAGGGCTTTGAAGAGGAGAAGAGAATTAGTTTGGCGGAGATGAGGAGGGAAGGCATTCCAGGATAGCGGGAGGACGTGGCCCGGGGGTCGACGGCGGGATAGGCGAGAACGGGGGACGGTGAGGAGGTGGGCGGCAGAGGAGCGGAGCGTGCGGGGTGGGCAGTGGAAAGAGAGAAGGGAGGAGAGGTAGGAAGGGGCAAGGTGATGGAGAGCCTCGAAGCTCAGAGTAAGTTTTAGTTTTGTGTGGAGGTCGACAGGCAACCACTGGAGGTGTTTAAGAAGGGGAGTGACAGGCCCAGAGCGTTTCTGCAGGAAGATGAGCCGGGCAGCGGAGTGAAGAATAGACCGGAGCGGGGCGAGAGAGGAGGAAGGGAGGTCAGAGAGAAGGCTGACACGATAATCGAGATGGGATATTATGATAGCCTGTAGCAGTAAGGTAGCCGTTTGGGTGGAGAGGAAAGGGCGGATCTTGGCGATATAAAGGTGAGACCGGCAGGTTTTGGTGACGGATCGGATGTGTGGGGTGAACGAGAGAGACGAGTCAAAGATGACACCGAGGTTGCGGGCCTGAGAGACAGGAAGGATGGTCGTACCGTCCACGGTGATAGGGAAGTCAGGTAGAGGACAGGGCTTGGGAGGGAAGTTGAGGAGCTCAGTTTTGGACATGTCAGCTCAGTTTTGGACATCAGCATCAGCCACCTCGCTGACATCCCCACATCCTGCCTCTTCCCTCTCTAGCACAGATCATTTTTCTAAAAAGTTCGGTTCATGTCTTCCCACTCCCCGATAATCTACAGTAGTTGCCCATCCACCTCTGCATCAAAAAAACTCCTTAACATCCTCTTTCAAGTTCTCGATCAGCTCCCTCACTCCTACCTTACTTTGCCGATTTTCTACTACAGCCCAGTCTATAGACTTGGTTTCTCCAACGCCACCTACTCACTGTCCCTCGATCTCATCTATCTTGCCACCGACCTCTTACCCACATCCTCAACGGCAGCATGGCATAGTGATTAGAGCATGGGCCTGGGAGTCAGAAGGTCACAGGTTCTATCCCCAGCTCCGCCACTTTCTGCTGGGTGGCCTCGGGCAAGTCGCTTAACTTCTCTGTGCCTCCGTCACCTCATCTGCAAAATGGGGTTTAAGACTGTGAGCCCCGTGCAGGTCAGGGACTGTGTCCAACCCCATTCGTGTGTATCCAACCTCAACGCTTAGTATAACAGTGCCTGGCATGTGGTAAGTGCTTAACAGATATTATTATTACTATTATTATCCTCCCTCTGGCCTGGAACTCCCTCCCCCACATTGCATGACACACCACCACTCTCCCCCCACTTCAAAACCTTATTAAGAAGCCAAAAGGCAATCTCCGATTCAGAACTCATTCCCTCTTCTCCCTCTCACTTCTGCATCATGCAGGCACTTGGATTTGTACTCTAAAAGCACCTATCTACCCCACCCAAAGTTCCACAACTCTTATGTACGTTTCCATAATTTATTTTAATATCTCCCCCTCTAGACTGTAAGCTCTCCGTGAGCAAGGAACGTATCTACCAAGTCACATTGAACTCTCCCAAGCATTTAGTATAGTGGTCAAAGTTAACATGTCCAAAATGCAACTCCTCATATTCCCACCCAAACCCTGCCCTCGTCCTGACTCTCCCATCGCTGCAGACAGCAACACCATCTCCCTGTCTTAAAAGCCTGTGACCTTGGTGTTATCCTCAGGACATCTCTCTTTCAACCCACGGATTCAGTCTGTTACCAAATCCTGCCTGTTCAATCTTCACAATACTCCTAAAACCACTACTTTTCCTCTCTAGCCAAACTGCTACACAGCTAAACCAAGCACTTTTCCTATTCTGTCTCGGTTACTGCATCGGCCTCCTCGCTGACCTTCCTGACTCTTGTCTCGCCTCACTTCAGTCCATAGCTCACTCTTCTGCCTAGATCATTTTTCTACAGAACTTTTCAGTCTATGCTTCCCCACTCCTCAAGAATACCCAGTGGTTGCCCAAACACTTCAACGTTAAACAGAAAACCCTTAAGCACTCAATCACCTTGCCCCTCCAAGCTTACCTCTCTGATTTCCTACTTACAACCCAGCCTGCATATTTGGGCTAATTCATTGCCAACCTACTCACTGTACCTCAGTCTCATCTATGTTATCACTGACACCTTGCCCAGATCCTGTCACTGGCCTGGAATTCCCTCCCTCTTCGTATATGACAGCCGATCACTCTCCCCACCTTGAAAACCTCCCCCTCCCTTCAGACTCGTATCTCCTCCTGCCTCCAGGATGTCTCTACCTGGATGTCTGCCCGCCACCTAAAACTCAACATGTCCAAAACTGAGCTCCTCGTCTTCCCTCCCAAGCCCTGTCCTCTTCCTGACTTCCCTATCACTGTGGATAGTATGACCATCCTTCCCGTCTCTCAAGCCCGCAACCTTGGGGTCATCCTTGACTCGGCTCTCTCGTTCACCTCACACATCCAATCCGTCACCAAAACCTGCCAGTCTCACCTTTATAATATCGCTAAGATCCGCCCTTTCCTCTCCACCCAAACGGTTATCTTACTGGTACCGACTCTCATGATATCCCGGCTGGATTATTGTGTCAGCCTTCTCTCCGACCTCCCTTCCTCCCGTCTCTCCCCGCTCCAGGCTATTCTTCATTCCGCTGCCCGGCTCATCTTCCTGCAGAAACGCTCTGGGCAGGTCACTCCCCTTCTTAAAAACCTCCAATGGTTGCCTAGCGACCTCCGCACAAAACAAAACTTCTCACTCTAGGCTTCAAGGCTCTACATCACCTTGCCCCTTCCTACCTCTCCTCCCTTCCCTCTTTCTACTGCCCACCCCGCACGCTCCGCTCCTCTGCCGCGCACCTCCTCCCCGTCCCCCGTTCTCGCCTATCCCGCCATCGACCCTGGGCCACGTCCTCCCGCTGTCCTGGAATGCCCTCCTTCCTCTCCTCTGCCAAACTAACTCTCTTCCCCTCTTCAAAGCCCTACTGAGAACTCACCTCCTCCAAGAGGCCTTCCCAGACTGAGCTTCCCCTTTTCCCTCTGCTGCCTCTCTGCCCCCACCTTCACCTCCCCTCAGCTAAGCCCCCTTTTCCCCCCCTTTCCCTCTGCTCCTCCCCCTCTCCCTTCCACTCCCCTCAGCACTGTGCTCGTCCGCTCATTTGTATATATTTTTATTATCCTATTTATTTTGTTAATGAGAAGTAAAACCCCTTGATTCTATTTATTGCTATTGTTTCTGTCTGTCTGTCTCCCCCAATTAGACTGTAAGCTCGTCAATGGGCAGGGGCTGTCTCTATCTGTTGCCGACTTGTTCATTCCAAGCGCTTAGTACAGTGCTCTGCACATAGTAAGCGCTCAATAAATACTATTGAATGAATGAATGAATGCTCAATAAATACTATTGAATGAATTGAATTGAATAAAAACACATCTCCTCCAAGAGGCCTTCCCTGACTAAGCCCTTAAATTCCTCTTTTCCCAATCCCTTCTGCATCACCCTTAGATTTGCGCCTTTTACTCACCCCTTCTTCGGGCCCACAGCACTGATGTACAGAGCTATAAATGATTTCTTTATATTAATGTCTGTCTCACCCTCTAGACTGTAAGCTCGTTGTGGACAGAGAACCAACTCAGTTATATCGTACGCTCCCAAGTACTTAGTACAGTGCTCTGCAAACAGTAAACATTCAATAAATACGATTGATTGATTAATCTGTACACTGTAAGTGCTCAATAAATCTTTGCTTGATTTTGAAAGTTCTCTGACTAGCAGTGGCTAAACTCAAAATTTCCAGGTGAACTAATTTCAAGCTGCTCTTTCCAATGGAACCTTTGCCTTGGGCGCACTATCCTTCTTTTTGCGCTCCAGAATTTTGAGGTGTGCACTGAGAATTACAAAAAAAGCTTTTAAACTGTTATTCTTACTTTTCTTCTGTAAAAACCATATCCAACAATCCAAGACTTGGGCGCATCTTAATACTGTAAGCTCGTTGTGGGTAAGGACCAGGTCTACAAACGTCCAAGTGCTTAGTACAATGCTCTGCACAGAGTAAGTGCTCAATAAATATGACTGATTGATTGACTGAAATCACACATAAGAGAGATGATAATACAAATGACCTTTGTTTCTTTTGTTCTCAGTTCAGGGTTGGGGGTTGACCTAAGGTGGACTTTACCCTTTTCTAATATCTACTTAACAGTATGGCAGAAAAATCTTTAAGAGTTTCCATGAGAGGTCACTGTGGCATTTCAAGCCCCAAACAATCCATCCGGTCCCATCTAAGTGCTACTACCAAAGATGCCTGATATTTTCACAGAGTTGTCTTCAATTAGTTTAGGATTTTAATATTTACCTAGGGTGAAATTGTTCTGTGGCCAGCCAGGAAGAGAAAGTAGAATTTTTTTTAAAAAAAGGGGGCGGTACAGTTTTAGACCCTGCTAAGCTATTTTTCCCCTGGTAGGACCTTAAGTAAGTTGCTCCCGTTCGCTTCACACAAACTTTTGCTCATAATGGCTAGAGAAAATTGTGCCCAGAGAGCCCAGCGGGGTAAATGCCTACTGATCGTGACTGCAGTGATACTGCTTTCTGTCATCGTGCTGACTACCACCTTGCTTATCTTCAAGAAGAAAAAGGCAGAACTGCAAAAGTGGCAGGGCAGAGAAACCACAGAAAACTTACAAGAAATCATCCTGGGGAAGGTGTTTCAACTTCATCAGAATGGTAAACCCGGACCAACAAAGGTGAGTGGTCATTAGTTCTTTTGCCATCTGCTCTAAAATCCCCTCGGGAGCCCCAGTGAAGGAACAAAAGGATGTAACCACTTGTTGAAACAGTGTGCCTGCTGTTCGGAAATCTGATGGAAGCCAAGAATCGGCAGAGAGTTTTAAAATTCTCTCCCCCTAAGTTGTACTTGGCGTTACAGCTGCTGCTAAGTGTTCTAAAGACGGGGGCAGGGTGATGAGAAACAGCACAATTCATCTTCCACTGTTTGGTTACTCTGTTCTGATAATCTACTTCTCTAATTCTAAAGAAATGCTTCCTTAGAACTCAGTTTTGCCTTTTCATCCTAGCTGCACTGATTTTAGAAAAGGGGGTTACTGATTAAATGAAGTTGATTTCAGGGATGAACTTTAGGGTTGGGGAGAGGGGAAGGGGGATTCATTCATTCATTCATTCATTCATTCATTCATTCATTCATTCGATTTTATTTATTGAGTGCTTACTATTTGCAGAGCACTATACTAAGTGCTTGGAGTGTACAATTCGGCAACGGATAGAGACAATCCCTGACGAACAATGGGCTCACAGTCTAAATGGGGGAGACAGACAACAAAACAAGTAGTCTGGCATCAATATCATCAGGATAAATAGAATCATAGATATATACAAACCATTAACAAAATAAGTAGAGAAATAATATATACAAATATGCACAAGTGCTGTGGGGAGGGGAAGGGGGAAGAGAAGAGGAAAGGAGTAGGGGGAATGGGAAGGGGTGGAGGAGCAGAGGGAAAAGGGTGACTCAGTCTGGGAAGGCCTCCTGGAGGAGGTGAGCTCTCAGTGTGGGGCTTTGAAGAGGGGAAGAGAGTTAGTTTGGCAGATGTGAGGAGGAGGGCATTCCAGAATAGTGGTAGGACATGGGCCAGGGGTCGACGGCGAGAACAGGCAAGAACAACGCACAGTGAGGAGGTGAGCAGCAGCAGAGGAGTGGAGGGTGCGGGCCGGGTTGGAGAAGGAGAGAAGGGAGGTGAGGTGAGAGGAAGCAAGGTGATGGACAGCTGTGAAGCCAAGAGTGAGGAGTTTTTGTTGGATGCGAAGATAGATAGGCAACCGCTGGAGATTTTTGAGGAGGGGGGTGACATGCCCAGGGCTTTTCTTTAGAAAGATAATCCGGGCAGCAGAGTGAAGTATAGACTGGATTGGGGAGAGACAGGAGGATGGAAGATCAGAAAGGATGGTGATGCAGTAATCCAAGCGGGATAGGATGAATGATTGCACTAACAAGCTAGTGGTTGGGATGGAGAGGAAAGGGCAGATATCCTTCCCCTACCAGCAATGTATCTTAATGTTTGCCTACGCCTCTAAATCGTAAAGTCCTTGAGGGCAGGACTAGGGTCTGCTTACTCTATTGTACACTCCCAAGTGCTTAACACAGTCTTGTCTTATGCCATCGGGTCATCTGCGACCCGTAATGGTACCATGGACACATCTCTCCCAAAACGCCCCACCTCCATCTGCAATCTTTCTGGTATTGGATCCATAGAGTTTTCTTGGTCAAAATGTGGAGGCGGCTTACCATTGCCCTCTTCTGCTCAGTAAACTAGAGTCTCCGCCCTCGACTCCCTCCCGTGCCGCTGCTGCCCAGCACAGGTGAGCTTTGACTTGTAGCAGATGGCCTCCCACTCGCTAGCCACTGGCCAAGCTAGGAACGGAGTGGGTAGGCCCCTGCTTGACTCTCCTTCCCGTAGTCGAGACTGATAGAGGACTGGAAACTCTCAGGTGTGACCCTGAGAGGGGTAACACAGACTAAGTGTTGAATAAATACCACTGATAGAAGCTTGTTGAGGCTACAGACTCTTGCCTTGTACTCTCCAAAGTGATTAATTCTGTGCTCTGAGCAAACGCTAAATAAATACCACTGATCGATTGATTGCTGAGCATTCTTGGGGGACTTGCAGAAGATCAGTACAGGTGGTTGAAGGTAATAATAATAATGTTGGTATTTGTTAAGCGCTTACTATAATGTTGGCATTTGTTAAACGCTTACTATGTGCCGAGCACTGTTCTAAGCGCTGGGGTAGACACAGGGGAATCAGGTTGTCCCACGTGGGGCTCACAGTCTTAATCCCCATTTTACGGATGAGGTGACTGAGGCACAGAGAAGTTAAGTGACTTGCCCACAGTCACACAGCTGACAAGTGGCAGAGCTGGGATTCGAACTCATGACCCCTGACTCCAAAGCCCATGCTCTTTCCACTGAGCCATGTATTTCAAGTTAGAAATTTTATTTTATTTTAGTTCTGACCCCATGGCTGGTTGAAACTGAAGGCAGAAAATGGAAAAGTTAACTAAGTCCTGAGGTGAACAGGCGTGAAGTCTAACGGCTGTGAGAAGAAAATCAACTACCCACTACACGAAGATCTGCAAAAGAATTCATTTAACATTTGGATGGAAAAGTATAAAGAAATGGATTTAGTGAAAAATAAATTGAACTTGGATTCCTTTAATCAGTGTTGCTACTTTGGTCATTGTGGTGAATTCTAAAAGTATTCATTAGATTTGGTAGGTCAACATCCGGATCTCTTGCAATCATCAGTCTAAAAAATGTCCTCGTGAAATTTGAACAAGTTGTTAACTGACAGGTATGGTGCTGGATAGAAGGTAAAAGTAATTTTCTCTGCTCAGTAGCTCACCGTTTAATAAGCAGTAATTTCCTCTGCTCGGTAGCTTGCCATTTAATAAGCAGAGATGTGTATTAGTTATCTGTTCTTTTTTTAAAAAACTCCAGAATGTTGTACTTCACCAAAGAAAAATCTTGGAGTTTCCTAAACCTAGGACACTTCAGTGCAAAAATCTTTCTATTTCTCTCAGAATGGCTACTTTTAATCAAGGGGAGAGGGTGTTTTATCCATCGTATTTATCAAGCACTTATTGTGTGCATTCATCATTCATATTTATCGAACATTTACTGTGTGCAAAGCCCTGTACCAAGCGCTTGGGAGAGTTGTGGTCTTATGCTGTCGAGTCGTGTCTGACCCACAGTGATGCCACAGACACATCTCTCCCAGAACACCTCACCTCCATCTGCAATCATTCTGGTAGTGGATCCGTAGAGTTTTCTTGGTAAAAACTATGGAAGTGGTTTAACATTGCCGCCTTCCGCGCGGTAAACGAGTCTCCGCCCTCGACTCCCGTGTCGTCGCTGCCCAGCACGAGTGAGATTTGACTTGTAGCCGTTTGCCTTCCACTCGCTAGCCACTGGCCAAGCTAGGAATGGGAAGGGTAGGCCTCTCCTTGACTCTCCCTCCTGAAGTCATGATTGGTACCGGGAAGTCTCCAGGTGCGACCCTGAGAGGGACCTTGGGAGAGTAACCTAAAACAATAAACACATTCCCTGCCCACAAGGAGTTTACAGTCTAGAGACAGACATTAAGATAGAACCCAGCATTAAGCACATGGGAGAATACAGTATAACAGAGTTGGTAGACATGTTCCCTGCCTACAGCAAGCTTACATACCTGAGGGAAATACATTTATTAAATAAATAGACCTCAGATAAATAATAATGATAATGATGGCATTTGTTAAGCACAGACTATGTGCAAAGCCCCATTCTAAGCGCTGGGGAGGATACAATAATAATAATAATGATGTTGGTATTTGTTAAGCGCTTACTATGTGCAGAGCACTGTTCTAAGCCCTGGGGTAGATACAGGGTCATCAGGTTGTCCCACGTGAGGCTCACAGTCTTAATGGCCATTTTACAGATGAGGTATCTGAGGCCCAGAGAAGTTAAGTGACTTGCCCAAAGTCACACAGCTGACAAGTGGCAGAGCCAGGATTTGAACCCATGACCGTATACAGAAGTGCTGTGGAGATGAGGGAGGGGTGAACAAAGGGTGAAAATCCAAGCGTAAGGGTGAAAGTCGAACCGAATCCAGAAAATCTTAGGGCTGCATGTCCACAAATATTGTTAGAAAGAAATGTCACTATTCATTCATTCATTCAATAGTATTTATTGAGCGCTTACTATGTGCAGAGCACTGTACTAAGCGCTTGGGATGAACAAGTCGGCAACAGATAGAGACAGTCCCTGCCGTTTGACGGGCTTACGGTCTAATCGGGGGAGACGGACAGACAAGAAAAATGGCAATAAATAGAGTCGAGGGGAAGAACATCTCGTAAAAACAATGGCAACTAAATAGAATCAAGGCGATGTACAATTCATTAACAAAATAAATAGGGTAACGAAAATATATACAGTTGAGCGGACGAGCACAGTGCTATGGGGATGAGAAGGGAGAGGTGGAGGAGCAGAGGGAAAAGGGGAAAAAGAGGGTTAAGCTGCGGAGAGGTAAAGGGGGGGTGGAAGAGGGAGTAGAGGGAGAAGAGGAGCTCAGTCTGGGAAGGCCTCTTGGAGGAGGTGAGTTTTAAGTAGGGTTTTGAAGAGGGAAAGAGAATCAGTTTGGCGGAGGTGAGGAGGGAGGGCGTTCCAGGACCGTGGGAGGACGTGGCCCAGGGGTCGACGGCGTGATAGGCGAGACCGAGGGACGGCGAGGAGGTGGGCGGCAGAGGAGGGGAGCGTGCGGGGTGGGCGGTAGAAAGAGAGAAGGGAGGAGAGGTAGGAAGGGGCAAGGTGACGGAGAGCCTCGAAGCCTAGAGTGAGGAGTTTTTGTTTGGAGCGGAGGTTGATAGGCAACCACTGGAGGTGTTTAAGAAGGGGAGTGACATGCCCAGATCGTTTCTGCAGGAAGATGAGCCGGGCAGCGGAGTGAAGAATAGACCGGAGCGGGGCGAGAGAGGAGGAAGGGAGGTCAGAGAGAAGGCCGACACAGTAGTCTAGCCGGGATATAACGAGAGCCCGTAGCAGTAAGGTAGCCGTCTGGGTGGAGAGGAAAGGGCGGATCTTGGCGATCTTGTAGAGGTGAAACCGGCAGGTCTTGGTAACGGATAGGATGTGTGGGGTGAACGAGAGGGACGAGTCAAGGATGACACCGAGATTGTGCCTATCTCTCTACTGCAGTCATTTGAGGATCCTGTATTCTCATTTTACAGGTACCAATACTTTTGCCTTTTTCTGAACCATTGGTAAGGGGAGAGTATATAATCTAGCAGAGTTTTTTTTTAGCAACTAGCTTCCTGAAAATCTCATGCTATTCTATTTTGAAAACTGTCCACAAGTGTTTTTTTTTTTCTTCTGCCCCAGTATGCAGAAACACAACTAAGCTCTTTGAGGGCAGGGATGGAGTCTATCAATTCTACTATGCATTCCCAACCATCCCAAGCAGAAACAACATGGTAGACTGGATAGACCACCGGCCTGGGGCCCAGAAGGTCATGGGTTCTAATCCTAGCTCCTTCATTTGTGGCCTTGGGCAATTCCCTCCAATTCTCTGTGCCTCAGTGACCTCATCCGTAAAATGAGGATTGAGAATGTGAGCCCTGAGTGGGATGGAGACTGAGTTCAACCCAATTATCAACCCCAGCACTTAGTACAGTGTCTGACACACAGTAAGCGCTTAACAAACACCATCATTATTATTATCTAGTACAGTGCTCTACACAAAAGGCACTAAATAAGCAGTGTGGCTCAGTGGAAAGAGCACGGGCTTTGGAGTCAGAGGTCATGAGTTCGAATCCCAGCTCTGCCACTTGTCAGCTGTGTGACTGTGGGCAAGTCACTTCCCTTCTCGGTGCCTCAGTTACCTCATCTGTAAAATGGGGATGAAAACTGTGAGCCCCACGTGGGACAACCTGATTCCCCTGTGTCTACCCCAGCGCTCAGAACAGCGCTCTGCACATAGTAAGCGCTTAACAAATACCAACATTATTATTATTATTAAATAATACTGGGCTGCTAGTGCTATCTATTAGACTGTAAGCTCATTGTGGGCAGGGAATGTGTCCGCTATATTGTTATATTATATTCTCCCGAGTGCTTAGTACAATGCCCTGCACACAGTAAGTGCTCAATAAATACGACTGACTGACTGGATATGGGAGGATGTGTGTCCCTTTCATCCCTCGGGGAGGGGAGCTCAGGTTTTGCGGTCATAATGATGGCAGCGACTGGAGTTTGGACTCTGAACAGCTCCTCTTCCATTCTTTGCTATATTCCTGGCAGAAATGGGAACAATGGCAAACCTAAGAATAATCAATCAAGCAATCCGTGGTATTTATTGAGCGCTTACTACACCAAGTGCTTGGGAGAGGACAATATTAGAGTTGGCAGACATATTTTCTGACCCCAGTGAGCCTACTATTAGAGGAGGAGGCAGACATTAATAGAAATGATTCATAATACATTATTTAAAGCAAAGTACATAATAAATAAGCAGAGCAGCAGCAGTCATAAAAAAACCACCAAACGAAGGAAATTTTTGATGCATTTGTCATTGCCGCCAATCCCATCATCAGGGTTTGGTCTCAGAACCTGAGATAGTCACCGCTGTTTCCACAGTGGTGGTTTCTATCCTAACCTGCTCCCTTAACTTGGGAAGCAGCTTGGCTCAGTGGAAAGAGCCCAGGCTTGGGAATCAGAGGTCATGGGTTCGAATCCCAGCTCTGCCACTTGGCAGCTGTGTGACTGTGGGCAAGTCACTTAACTTCTCTGTGCCTCAGTTACCTCATCTGTAAAATGGGGATTAAGACTGTGAACCTCACATGGGACAACCTGATTACCCTGTAATAACAACAATAATGTTGGTATTTGTTAAGCACTTACTATGTGCAGGGCACTGTTCTAAGTTCTGGGGTAGATACAGGGTAATCAGGTTGTCCCACATAAGGCTCACAGTTAATCCCCATTTTACAGATGAGGTAACTGAGGCACAGAGAAGTGAAGTGACTTGCCCACAGTCACACAGCTGACAAGTGGCAGAGCCGGGAGTCGAACCCATGACCTCTGACTCCGAAGCCCAGGCTCTTTCCACTGAGCCATGCTGCTTCTCCAGTATCTACCCCAGTGTTTAGAACAGTGCTCTGCACATAGTAAGCGCTTAACAAATACCAACATTATTATTATTATTATTATTATTATTATTATTATTATTACTATCTTCTGGACAGTGTAGTGATCAGAGAAGCAGCATGGCCTAACGGCAAGAGCACAGGCTTGGGAGTCAGCGGTCGTGGGTTCTAATCCCAGCTCCGCCACTTGTCTCCTGCATGACCCTGGGCAAATCTCTTTGCTTCTCTGTGCCTCAGTTCCCTCATCTGTAAAATGGGGATAAAGAGTGTGAGCCCCACGTGGGACAACCTGATTACCTTGTATCTACTCCAGCGCTTAGAACAGCACTTGGCACATAGTAAACGCTTAATAAATCATCACTATTTAGGTGAGAGCCTGTCAACCTGTAAATGCCCACTTCTTCCCTTCCTCCTTCCCTCAGTCAATGAACCATAAGTATTTAATGAGAGTCCACAGTGGGGAGGACACTGTACCGAAAAGCAGCATGGCCTGATGGATAGAGCACAGGCACGGAAATCAGGAGGACCTGGGTTCTGATCCCAGCCCCGCCACTTGTCTGTTGTGTGATCTTGGGCAACTCACTTATTTTCTCTGTGCCTCAAGTTACCTCATCTGTAAAATGTAAGACAGGATTATTTTACAGGATTATTTTATGCGGGACATGGATTATTCCTAATCTGAGTTACTTATATCCACACATTCATTCATTCATTCATATTTATTGAGAGCTTACTCTGTGCAAAGCATTGTAGTAAGCACTTGAGAGAGAACAATATAACAACAAACAGTGTTCAGAACCCCAGTACACCAGTGCTTAGTACAGTTCCTGGCACATAGTAAGTACTTAAATTATTATCGAATGTCGTCCAGCCGTTTCCGATTCATGGTGACTCTATGGTTATATTTTCTCCAGAAAGTCCTATCTTCTGCCATATTCTGTAACCTTGCTAACAGTTCTTCCATTATCATTGTTATGATTTCTAGCCATCTAGCTGCAGGTCTGTGTCTTCCACGTTTTCCCTGGACTTTTCCTAGCACTAGTGTCTTCTCCAGGGAAGTGGTCCTCCTGTGATGGGTCCAAAATATGCTCATCTAAGTAGAATCATTTGTCCTTCAGAAGACCACCTTGGCTTAATTTACTCCAAAATCCATCTGTTTTTCAGGCCGTCCATGGTATTTGCAAAAGCCTTCTCCAACACCACGTTTTAAAATAGTTGATACTCTTTCTATCCTCCTTTTTCACCAACCAGCTTTCGTATCCATATACAGTCACTGGAAACACCATAGAATTGACAATTAGTATTTTTGTGGCAATTGATACATCAGTGGATTTCATGATTTTTTTCAGGGTCTTCACAGGAAATCTCCCTAACATTAACTTTCGGTGTATTTCTTGACTACTAGTTCCTTCATTATCAATTATTCCTTCATTATCAATTATTGATCCCGGGAGAGAGAAATTGTCAACTATTTCAATCTTCTCTCCAAGTGCTATAAATGTGTTAAAACTTCTTCTTGGAAAGTAAATTGCTATTTGATTATAATGTAGCATGTAGTCCTTGTCCCAAAGCACACAGTCTAAGACATATCCTGCCTCGACTATTGCATTAGCCTACTCTCTGACCTTCCTCCCTTCAACGTCTCCCTTCAACAGTCCACACTTCAGTCTGCTTTCTTCTAAAAGTCATTCTTTTTATAATGGTATTTGTATAGTGCTTACTATTTATTCAACACTGTTCTAAGTACTGGGGTAGGTACAAGCTAATTAAGTCAGACACAGTCATTCATTCATTCATTCAATAGTATTTATTGAGCGCTTACTATGTCCAGAGCACTGTACTAAGCGCTTGGGATGAACAAGTCGGCAACAGATAGAGACAGTCCCTGCCGTTTGACGGGCTTACGGTCTAATCGGGGGAGACGGACAGACAAGAACAATGGCACTAAACAGCGTCAAGGGGAAGAACATCTCGTAAAAACTGATGGCAACTAAATAGAATCGAGGCGATGTACAATTCATTAACAAAATAAATAGGGTAACGAAAATATATACAGTTGAGCGGACGAGTACGGTGCTGTGGGGATGGGAAGGGAGAGGTGGAGGAGCAGAGGGAAAAGGGGAAAATGAGGCTTTAGCTGCGGAGAGGTAAAGGGGGGATGGCAGAGGGAATAGAGGGAGAAGAGGAGCTCAGTCTGGGAAGGCCTCTTGGAGGAGGTGAGTTTTAAGTAGGGTTTTGAAGAGGGAAAGAGAATCAGTTTGGCGGAGGTGAGGAGGGAGGGCGTTCCGGGACCACGGGAGGACGTGACCCGGGGGTCGACGGCGGGATAGGCGAGACCGAGGGACGGCGAGGAGGTGGGCGGCGGAGGAGGGGAGCGTGCGGGGTGGGCGGTAGAAAGAGAGAAGGGAGGAGAGGTAGGAAGGGGCAAGGTGACGGAGAGCCTCGAAGCCTAGAGTGAGGAGTTTTTGTTTGGAGCGGAGGTCGATAGGCAACCACTGGAGTTGTTTAAGAAGGGGAGTGACATGCCCAGATCGTTTCTGCAGGAAGATGAGCCGGGCAGCGGAGTGAAGAATAGACCGGAGCGGGGCGAGAGAGGAGGAAGGGAGGTCAGAGAGAAGGCTGACACAGTAGTCTAGCCGGGATATAACGAGAGCCCGTAATAGTAAGGTAGCCGTTTGGGTGGAGAGGAAAGGGCGGATCTTGGCGATATTGTAGAGGTGAAACCGGCAGGTCTTGGTAACGGATAGGATGTGTGGGGTGAACGAGAGGGACGAGTCAAGGATGACACCGAGATTGCGGGCCTGCGGGACGGGAAGGATGGTCGTGCCATCGACGGTGATAGAGAAGTCTGGGAGAGGACCGGGTTTGGGAGGGAAGATGAGGAGCTCAGTCTTGCTCATGTTGACAGGTTAACAGCGGATAAGGAAAGTGCTGAGGGGATGGGAAGGGAGGGGGGAGGAGCAGAGGGAAAGAGGGGAGAAGAGGGTTTAGCTGCGGACAGGCGAAGAGGTGGGGGGGGGGGGGTAGAGGGAGCAGAGGGAAAAGGGGAGCTCAGTCTGGGAAGGCACTGTCACCCCCCACGACAAGATTGTAAGGTCCTTGTGGGCAGGAATCATTTTTACCAACTCCGATAAACTCTCCCATGCATTTAGCACAGTGCTCTGCACATGGTAAGGACTTGTAGTAGTTACAGCACGGGCCAGGGAGTCAGGTCATGGGTTCTAATCCTGCCTCTGCCGTTTGTCTGCAGTGTGACCTTGGGCAAGTCACTTCACTTCTCTGTGCCTCAGTTACCTCATCTGGGGTTTGAGACTGGGAGCCCCATGTTGGAAAGCGACTGTGTCCAACCCGATTTGGTTGCATCCACCCCATTGCTTAATACAGTGCCTGGCATACAGTAAGTGCATAATAAATACCACAATTACTATTATACCATTGATTGATTAGAAAATGAGAGATTAGTTAGGGAAGGCCTCCTAGAGAAGATGAGATTTCAGTAAGACAGCGAATTTGGGGAGAATGGTGGTCTGTTGGATACTCATTCATTCATTCATTTAATCTTATTTATTGAGCGTTTACTGTTTGCAGAACACTGTACTAAGCGCTTGGAAAGTACAATTTGGCAACAGATAGAGATAATCTCTACCCAATAACGGGCTCACTATTTAGAAGGGGGAGACAGACAACAAAACAAAACAAGTAGACAGGCATCAATACCATCAAAATAGATAAATAGAACCGTAGATAATGCACATCATTAATAAAATAAATAAAGCTATAAATATGCACAAATATACACAAGTGCTGTGGGGAGGGGAAGAGGGTAGAGCAAAGGGAGGGAGTAGGAAGGATGGGGAGGAGAGGAGGGCAGAGGAAAAGGGAGAGCTCAGTCTGGGAAGGCCTCCTGGAGGAGGTGAGCGCTCAGTAGGGCTTTGAAGAGGGTGTGGGTTTTCCAGGTGGGAGAAAGAGTGGGAGTCAGTCAGGATTTATTGAGGGCTTACAGTGTGCAGAGAAGTTGGCAGGTTGACAAGAGTGAGGCACAGAGAGTAGTGTATATTACCTCCTCATAATTTATGTGGTTGACATATGACTATTCTGGGCAACGAGTCACTCATCACTTATCATACCATACTCATCATGAAAGAGTTTTCGTTAATGGGAAGTTTCCGATATTCAGCCTACATTTCTCACTCATTCTATTATTTTTAGTTTAATTCTCATGAAAGAGGATCACTAATTCATCTTTCTCCTCAGCGTGCACACTGTTCAAATATTTAGAGGCAGCAATGATGACCTCCCTGTCATTAAGCTCTATGAAAATTTAGCTCCTATAATATTTGTCGTAGATCACTTCCTCTCTTAACTTAATCATTTTTTTTTTACTGTTAGCCTTTGAATTCCTGCATCTTTCTATTACCAAAAAGATAAAAGTGAATACTATGTTAACTAAACCAATCATCTTTCCTTAGCTATTCACCTTCCTTTTTGCTGTTACAGTTTAGGGCAAATTCCTCTTGAATTTCCATAAACTTAATACAGTATTTTGAAGACTTCTGCTTTTCAGGATTTATGGTCTGTGGAAAATTTAGATTTCAGATCATTTTTCTCTAGGGATTTCTGTTTGTATTTTTAAAGCGCCTATCTAGTCATTTTTTGTGTTCTGTTTTATTAATTTAGCATTATTTATGTAATCCTGTTGTTATTGGTGTGTGACCTCATAGAAAGATCATGGAAAGCAATAAATATGAGAAGCAGCATGGCTCAGTGGAAAGAGCCCGGACTTGGGAGTCAGAGGTCAGGGGTTCTAATCCTGGCTCAGCCTCTCGCCGGCTGTGTGACTTTGGGCAAGTCACAACTTCTCTGGGCCTCAGTTACCTCATCTGTAAAATGGGGATTAAAACTGTGAGCCCCACTTGGGGCAACCTGATCACCTTGTATCTCCCAGCGCTTAGTACAGTGCTTTGCACATAGTAAGCGCTTAAATACCAACATTATTATTATGGAAATGAGACTTGGGCTCTAACTCTACTTCAACCACAATCTGCTATGGGACTTTGGGCATACCACTTATTCTCTCTGTTTCTCAGTTTCCTCATCTATAAAATGGAGATTAGATATCTGCTTTCCCTACCACTTGGGTTGTTCCCCTATGAAGGGCAGTGACCGTGTCTGCTCTGATTATCTGTTGTATTGTCCTCTCCCGAATGCTTAGAACAGTGCTCTGCACATGGTAAGCACTCAATAAACACCATCGATTGTTATCTAGACACAGAGTAAGTGCTTAACGAATATGATAATACTACTTTTTCATTCATTCGTGTTTATTGAGCGTTTACTGTGTGCAGAGCACTGTACTAAGTGCTTAGGAGAGTACAACAATAAACAGACATATCCCCTGACCACAATGAACTCAATAATAATGTCTGGGTCCTTAGGACAAAGGTCGATAAATAATAAATTCTTAATAAGTAGCATAATTGGGGACATTTAATGCCCAGTATGGTCTTAATAGCAAGCTTCTTGGTTCTTCCTTATTGGGAAAACACTGTGGCGTAGTGGAAAGAGCATAGATCTGGAACTCAGGGACCTGGATTGGGCAAGTCACTTCACTTCTCTGTGCCTCAGTTACCTCATCTGTAAAAATGGGGATCGAGACTGTGAGCCCCACGTGGGTCAGGGACTGTGTCCAACCTGATTCGCTTGTATCCACTCCAGCGCTTAGTATAGAGTGGGGCACACAGTAGGTGTTTAACAAGTACCACTTAACAAATCCTGGCTCTACCACTTGCTTGCTGTGTGAGCTTGGGCAAATAATAATAATAATAATGTTGGTATTTGTTAAGCGCTTACTATGTGCCGAGCACTGTTCTAAGCGCTGGGGTAGACATAGGGGAATTAGGTTGTCCCACGTGGGGCTCACAGTCTTAATCCCCATTTTACAGATGAGGGAACTGAGGCACAGAGAAGTTAAGTGACTTGCCCACAGTCACACAGCCGACAAGTGGCAGAGCTGGGATTCGAACTCATGAGCAAATCACTTAACTTCTACATTCCTTAGTTTCCTCATTTGCAAAATAGCGATTAAATATCTGTTCTCCCTCCTATTTAGAATGGAAGCCTCTTATGGGAAGAACTCCCACAGGACCTGACCTGATTTCGTATCCACCTAAGTGCTTTGTACAGTGCTTGGCATATAGTAAGCTCTATCTCTCCCCACTCCAGTCCTTACTTAACTCTTCTTCCTGGATCGTTTTTCTAAAAAACAAGAAACAAAAAAACCCTTTTAGTCCACTTTCCTCAAGAATCTTCAGAAGTTGCCCTTCCACATCTGCAGCAAACAGAAATTCCTTACCATCGGGTTCAAAGCTCTCAATCATCTCTCCCCCTCCTACCTAACTTTTTTTTAAAAATGGCATTTGTTAAGCACTCACTATGTGCCAGTTACTGTACTAAGGGCTGAGGTAGAGACAAGTTAATCAGTTTGGACACAGTTTCATGTGGGGTTCACAGTCTTAAACCACATTTTATGGATGAGGTAACTGAGGCACGGAGAAGTTAAATAAAGGTCACACAGCAAATAAGTGGTGGAGCAGGAATTAGAACCCAGGTCCTGCCGACTCCCAGGTCTGGGCTCTATCTATTAGGCAATTTCTTTGAGTTCCTCCATACAAACAACGCGGCCTCACACTTTGCTCCTCTAATGCTAACCTACTCCCTCTATCTTGAGAGAAGCAGTGTGGCTCAATGGAAAGAGCCAGGGCTTGGGAGTCAGAGGTCATGGGCTCTAATCCCAACTCCACCACTTGTCAGCTGTGTGACTTTGGGCAAGTCACTTAACTTCTCTGTGCCCCAGTTACCTTATCTGTGAAATGGGGATTAAGACTGTGAGCCCCATGTGGGACAACCTGATTTCCTTGTATCACCCCAAGCGCTTAGAACAGTGCTTGTCATGCCATTATTTTGAGAGTTTACGTCCTCAAAGAGGCCTTCCCAGACTGAGCTTCCCCTTTTCCCTCTGCTCCCTCTGCTCCCTTTCTGCTCCCCCTCCGCCCTCTGCTCCCTCCCGCTTCCCCCCTTCACCTCCCCTCAGCTAAATCCCCTTTCCCTCTGCTCCTCCCCCTCTCCCTTCCCCTTCCCTCAGCACTGTGCTCATTTGTATATATTTTTATTACCCTATTTATTTTGTTAATGAGGTGTACATCCCCTTGATTCTATTTATTGCTATTAGGTTGTCTTGTTTTTGTCAGTCTCTCTCCCCTGATTAGACTGTAAGCCCGTCACTCAGCAGGGATTGTCTCTATCTGTTGCTGATTTGTACATTCCAAGCTCTTAGTACAGTGCTCTGCACATCCCAGTTCTGCCACTTGTCAGCTGTGTGACCGTGGGCAAGTCACTTGAGAAGCAGCGTGGCTCACTGGAAAGAGCACGGGCTTTGGAGTCAGAGGTCATGGGTTCGAACCCCGGCTCTACCACTTGCCAGCTGTGTGACTTTGGGCAAGTCACTTAACTTCTCGGTGCCTCAGTTCCCCCATCTGTAAAATGGGGATTAAGACTGTGAGCCCCACGTGGGACAACCTGATTCCCCTGTGTCTACCCCAGCGCTTAGAACAGTGCTCGGCACATAGTAAGCGCTTAACAAATACCAACATTATTATTAACTTCTTGGTGTCTCAGTTACCTCATCTGTAAAATGGGGATTAACTGTGAGCCTCACGTGGGACAACCTGATTACCCTGTATCTACCCCACCGCTTAGAACAGTGCTCTGCACATAGTAAGATCTTAACAAATACCAACATTACTATTGCTATTGTTCCTGTCTGTCCGTCTCCCCCGATTAGACTGTGAGACTGTCTCTATCTGTTACCGATTTGTACATTCCAAGCACTTAGTACAGTGCTCTGCACATAGTAAGCGCTCAGTAAATACTATTGAATGAATATTATAGTAAGCGCTCAATAAATACTACTGAATGAATGAATGAATCTTGATCTATTCTATCTCACAGCCAAACCCTAGCCCACATCCTCTCGTTGGCCTGAAACTTCCTCCCCCTTCATATATAACTTGATCACCCCTCTCCCCACCTTCAAAAACCTCCTAAAATCACATCTCTCTCCAAGAGCCCTTTCCTGACTAAACCTTCATTTCCCCTACCTGCACTCCCTTCTAAGTTAACTGTGTGCTGGGGTTCGTATCTTTTAAGCATTTTGATGCTCACCTCAACCCCTCAGCACATGTGTAAATATCCTTATATTCTACTATTTCTCTTCTCTTTCTTCCCGAGTAGACTGTAAACCCCTTATGGGGAAGGGGAGCATCTCCCGAGTCTGGTATATTATGCTTTCTCAAGATAGTACATTGCTCTGCACACAGTAAGCTCTCAATAAATACCACCGATTGACCGAATGAGTCAGATCACAATGCTGGTGCAAACGGGTGTGGATGGAGGTACTTTCACTCATTCATTCAGTTGTATTTATTGAGCGCTTACTGTGTGCAGGACACTGCACTAATCGCTTGGAGAGTACAATACGGCAATAAAGAGAGATGATTCTTGCCCACACCAGGCTTACATCTAGAGGTGGGGGGGGGAGGCAGACATCAAAACAAGTAAACAGGCATCAATATAAATAGAATTATAGATATGTACATATATACATCAGTGCTGTGGGGCGGGGAAGAGCATGTGACTGGTCCAGAGTCCTCCAACAGAACAGCTTTTCAGTGCTGTCTGTCAGCAAATAGGAACACTTTCAGAATGGTTTTACCTTCACTTATTTGTCCTTCTGTGGGTGCAGAGTTTTTTACCTTTCTTCCATTTGGCTTTTTTCCGTAAGCGTTTAGCACGGCGCTTCGCACACAGTAAGCACTCAATAAATACAATCGAATAAATGCGATTGAATTTGGCGGCCCATTACTAGAAAGCCCAGATCACTTGCCGTTGAAATTCATACAGTTAAAGGTTTCTAGGGTCTGACTCATAGCTTGTTCACTGTCTTAGTTGATTACATTACTCAAAGACGATTGCGGCTTTCACCTTTCATTTCTTCATTGTCGTAGATTGGGAAACCCATGTGTGACAGGGACTGTGTCCAACCTGATGATTCATTCAGTCGCATTCACTGAGTACATACTGTGTGCAGAGTTCTCTCTTGAGCACTTGGGAGAGGACAAAATACAACTAAACAGATCTATTCTCCTCCCACAATGAGCTTACAGTCGAGAGAGGGAGACAGACAATAATATAAATAAATAAATTACAGATATGTACATAGTGCTGTGGGGCTGGGAAGAGGGATAAATAAAGGGCAAGGTGATGCAAAAGGAAGTGGGAGAAGAGGAAACGTGGGCTTAGTCAGGGAGGGCTTCTTGGAGGAGATGTGTCTTCAATAACGCTTTTAAATCGGGGGGGAAGAGTAATCATCCATCATATTTGAGGAGGAAGGGCATTCCAGGCCAGAGGCAAACCTTGGGTGCGGGATCGGTGGCGAGGTAGATGAGATTCAAGTCCACTGAGAAGCATAGCATTAGAGGAGCGAAGAGTGCGGTCTGGGTTATATTCAGAAGGTAGCAAGGTGAGGTAGAAGGGGGCTAGGTGATTGAGTGTTTTGAAACAGATGGTGAGGAGTTTCTGTTGGATGCGGCGGTGGATGGGCAACCAGTGGAGCTGCTTGAGGAGTGGGGAAGCATATCCCCCAGTGTTCAGTACAGTGCGTGGCATGAATAGTAAGGGCTTAAGAAATAGCGTCATTATTATTATTATTATTATTACCTTCATTCATCACTATTATTACAATTATTACTTATGCATTATTACCACATAATCATTCATTCATTCATTCAATAGTATTTATCGAGCCCTTACTATGTGCAGATTAAGCACTTGGAATGTACAATTCGGCAAGAGATAGAGACAATCCCTGCCCAATAATGGCAAAATCATTACCTAATAATAATCATTACATAATTATTATATTATTACATAATTATTACATTATTACATTCTTCCTCCAACCATTGACAAGTCCTTTACAAGACTACATCCCCGTCTAGACTGTAAGATAGTTATGGACGGGGAATGTATCTGTTTATTGTTATATTGTACTCTCCCAAGCATTTAGTACAGTGCTCTGCACAGAGTTGGCATTCAATAAATACAGTTGATTGATTGATTAATGCAAGGGCTACAGTAAGCACAGCTTTAGGCTCCAGCTTAGCAGGGCCCCTTGGGCATTCCACAGAGGTGCACCATTTCCCAGACTGAGCCCCCCTTTTCCTTGGTTCCTCCTCCCCTCCCCATTGCCCCGACTCCCTCCCTCTGCTCTATCTCCCTCCCCTCCCCACAGCACTTGGGTCTATATGTACCTATTTATTATTCTCTTTATTTTATTAATGATATGTATATATAATTCCATTTATTTATATTGATGATACTGATGCCCATCTACCTGTTTTGTTTTGTCTCATTGTCTGTCTCCCGTTGACTGTGAACCCATTGTTGACTGTGAACCAGTAGGGACTGTATCTGTTGCTGAATTGTATTTTCCAAGTGCTTAGTACAGTGCTCTGTACATAGGAAGTGCTCAATAAAAACGATTGAATGAATGAATGAATGATTTCAGCTGTGGCTACTGCAGATGGCCTTTGTGTGCCTCATGACCTTATCAAAATGGCTTCTGCCCTGGACCTGATGAAGATGGAGCCCCAAACAGACCTTCCATAAATGGGCCCTGCACATTTTCAACAGCGGAGGTAATCATTACAGTGCTCGTAAAGCGCTCACTATGTGCCGCACACTGTTCTAAGCACTGGGGTAGATACAAGTTAATCGGGTTGGACACAGTCCCAATCTCTCATGGGGCTCATAGTCTCAATCCCCATATTACGGATGAGGTAACTGGGGCCCAGAGAAGTGAAGTGACTTGCCCAGGGTCACACGGCAGACAGGTGGCGAGCCGGGATTAGAAGATCCTGGGATGTCCCAGCCCCGGGGTCTATCCACTAAGTCACACTGCTTCCCACAGTACAGGTAGCACAGAGAGCAGAGCAGGAGTGGTGTAGGTCTGCGGTTCCCACTCCCTGCCCTTCTCTCCCCACTCGTTCTGAAATTGGGTGTGTGTGACAATTACTTTCAATTTCTCAACTCTTGAAAGGGCAGGGATCGCTGACGGAGAAGAGAGAAAAGACTGTTTGAACTGCGGTAATAGTAATAGTGTTGATTGAGCGCTTACGCTGTGCAGAGCACTATTCTAAGCTCTGGGAGAGAATACACAGGTGGGAATTAAACATGGTCCCTGCCCCTTGTGAGTTACACTGTAAGCTCTTTGTGGGCGGGAAACATTTCTGCTAATTCTGTTGTGCTCTTCCAAGTGCTTAGTAAAATAGTCTGCATATAATAAGTGCACAGTAAGCATCACTGAATGATTGAATGATTGACTGAGAGGCGCTTGTATGTCCCAGGGCTAGCAGAGGATATATAACTGTAGGAGCCACTCTGTCTCTCCTCCCCACCCCAGATCCCAGTAAAATCTGTAAGAGGAGGTCCTGGATGGATGGGGAACAGGGACAGGCTTGGCTTTTCCCAATGGGAATTTCTCAGTCTCACTCCCTCGCTCAAGTGTGTGTGTGCTCACTCCTGTCTCATCTTGGTGGTCAGGGACCACCCATAGCTGTAACGCTTTGGGCTCTTTGCCAGAGATGGGTTTGGCTTATTGCTTTATCACTCTCCTATCCTGTCTCCGCTGTTAGGCTGGATTGTTGTTTTTTTGGGTTTTTTTGTGTAGGTTTTTTTTGCTGCAGACAGCAGAAATGTGGGGGAACTGAACCCAACTCTTGGCAAAAAGTCAGGGCCACCAAGGATTGCTGGCTTCCAAATCCCCTCCTTTCCTCTTAACATGGCTTCTGGTCCACTCTGGTTATCTCTATAAATGGGACACCCTCACAAAACGATTGGGCCCCAAATTCCAGGGGGCAGTGATTCAGTCCTGCTTCCACCTCTACCTACCCCTCTGCTATCCCACAATACAGCCGAATAACTGCAAGCGGAATCCACTAGGTGTATCAGGGCAGTGGATAAAAGTCTACTCTGCTGAACTATCCCAGAGTGCCTGTCCTCAAGATTATGCAGAAAGAGTCAGTCAGTCAGCCAGACAAATATATTTATTGAGTGCTTACTGTGTGCACAACACTTGGGACACATTCCCTGCCCACAACGAGCTTACAGTCTAGAGGGGGAGGAGGACAAGCATTAATATAAATATAGTAGAGCAGCAACTGGATTCAGATGCTTCATATTTATGCCACTGGGCCTACCTCTCCTCATTTAATAGTCTGGGTGCCCTAGGGCTATATGATTAGTACCGACAAATGGACCTTTAATGTTGAGAACCACAGTCACCAGACCCTATGAGGGAAACGGGAACTAACCTCATTATTATCCTTGGGAATGTACAGGGCAAAGCAAAAAACTGGGGCCCTCTGTGTTTAGAGAACTGTACTGGGCCCTTTTTTCAATGTCCTGGTCAAATTTCTAGACCAGGGAACTCTCTCTGCTGTTTTCCCAAATTATATTATTGCCTATCCTGTGCTATGGGCTGAAAATGCTATTAATTTCTGACTAAGAGCTATAGCTTTATAGAAGTTGTAAGTGAAATGTTCCTTAAATGTGTTTTTTTCCTACCTGCTATGGACTATCATTTCTGCTACATCATGTGTTTTCATTACATGGCCATGTGGAAAGATCACGGGCCTGGGTGTCAGAGGACCTGGGTCCTTTGTCTCCGTTCTGTCTGGGCTCTGTAATCGGTGCTGAAGATTTATGACTGAAGAACCATCTACGGCATTTTGCAAATTAATAGACCCACAGAAATTCCCTCTAATAGCTGGCTAGCACAGGTGGCCACCACCGTGATGGCTACCAGGGTAACCGATTTAATAATGTTGGTATCAGTCTTAATCTCCATTTTACAGATGAGGGAACTCAGGCCCAGAGAAGTTAAGCGACTTGCCCACAGTCACACAGCTGACAAGTGGCAGAGCCAGGATTCGAACCCATGACCCCTGGCTCCCAAGCCCATGCTCTTTCCACTGAGCCACAACCGATTTCTGGATCATGGTGTTCTGGAGCAGCATGGTTGGGGTCACTTTGACCACAAGTAGGGTGCAGCATGTAAAAATGTATATGTTTATTGTTGTAGTATACTCTCCCAAGAACTTAATACAGTACTCTGCACAGGGTAAGCACTCAATAAGTTCGATTGAATGAATGAATCCCTCCAAATGCAGTTTGTAATTCACTCTTTGTATTCTGTGTCCCACTGGAGATGTAGCTGGCAGGGAGGAGAGTTCAGATGGTACTGCGCAAACCACTGGCCTCAATTCCAAAGTCTAGGGCCAAGATTCACCCATTGTTCCTGACAGGAGGCTCCATCAGCCTGATGGAAGTATTAGGTAATGTTCTCTCCACAACACGAGTCTGTTTTGGTGCCAAACTGTCATTCATTCATTCATTCAATTGTATTTATTGAGCACTTACTATGTGCAGAACACTGTACTAGCGTTTGGGACAGTACAATATAACAATAAGCAGTCACATTCCCGGCCCACAGTGAGCATCCACAGGATGGCACAAGATCTAGTGTAGGAAGAAATGATTGGGTACATGATCATGGAGTCAGTCATCAATCGGTTGTATTTATTGAGCACTGTACTAAGCACTTGGGAGAGTACAGTAGGTCATGAAGCTGTTACTCCTCCCAGCTTTCGCCTTGCCATTTGAACCAAACAGTATTTTTGTGGTTTTGCCGCTTTGTTGTTCTCAAAGAGTAGCGCCAATGGAATATATTCTTAAGTAGTTGACAAAACAATAATATAGAGATTTATATTGAAAAATGTCAGTCACAGTGATACTTTCAAGCCATCTAGTACTTGGAATGGTAGTACTGATTAAGGATTTCCCATGTGCAGATCACTGTACTAAGCACTGAGATAGAATGCAGAGGTGGGAATTAGACATTCTCCCTGTCCCTCAGAGGACTCACATTCTAAAAATAAAAATGGGGAGAAGGGATTGGCAACAGATGTATAAGAAGAGATGAGATGAAACAATTAAGCCAATGAATGCAAAGCAAAAAGATGCAACAAGAGGAATTTCAGGCTCCTCACACCTCAAGAATACACAGTCACACCCACAGCCATAGTGAGTGCTCCAGCAGCAGCTGCCTGGTCTCCCTGAGTTTTATTCATTCAATCGTATTTATTGAGCAATTACTGTGTGCAGAGCACAGTACTAAGCGTTTGGGAAGTACAGTTCGGCAACAAATAGAACCAATGCCCGCCCAAAAACGGGCTCGCAGTCTAGAAGATTTAGTGGCGGCAGCTGCTTTTCTCCCTCTCACAGGGACAGTGTGAGGTGGGTCTGGATGGAGACTCTACGGTGAGGTGGACGAGAGCCGGGTCAGTCCGGGAAAGGAGAATGCCGAGGGCCCAGGGTAGGTCAGCGAGTCCCTGAAAGAATCACATAGCCAACTGGTGGACTGGTCCAGGAAGCGATCGGTGGCCTCGTGTGTGACCCAGGGTTACACAGGATGGGCCGGGAGCAAAGCTGAACTCTGAAGCTCATTGTGAGCAGGGAATGTGTCCATTTTTTGTTCTGTTGCACTCTCCCAAGCGCTAAATACAGTGCTTTGCACAGGCTTAGTGGAAAAGAGCCTGGGCTTCAGAATCAGAGGTCATGAGTTCCACTCCCGGCTCTGCCACTTGTCAGCTGTGTGACTGTGGGCAAGTCACTTCACTTCTCTGGGCCTCAGTTACCTCATCTGTAAAATGGGGATTAACTGTGAGCCTCACGTGGGACAACCTGATTACCCTGTATTTACCCCAGTGCTTAGAACAGTGCTCTGCACATAGTAAGCGCTTAACAAATACCAACATTATAAGTACGACTGAAGGATTGAATAAATGAGAACCATTGAGGAGAGGCGTACCTCGTAACTCATTAATTCTCATTAAACCGATTGTTCCTCTAATACAAATATTATTATTATTAGCAGTAATAGTAATAATAAGTTCTTGGGAGCATAAATACAAAAACGTTGGTAGACATGTTCCCTGCCCACAATAAGCTTACAGTCTGGAACGGGAGACAGACATGAATATAATTTCTCTCATAACACAAGGTTCATTCTCCCGCTCTAGTTTGTAAGCTCATTGTGGGCAGGGATGTGTCTGTTTGTTGTAATATTGTACTCTCCCAAGTGCTTAGTACAGTGCTTTGCACACAGTAAGTGCTCAATAAATATGATTGAATGAATGAATGAAGAATCTACCATATTATAACCAAAATGACCTTCTTTGTGATTTTGGAGAATCCTAAATAACAGAAACTATAGCGATTTGTTATATTTAATGTCCGGCTTGATGGCCTTGGTCAACAAAAATGATCAGGTAAGGATGGTTCATACATCTTCAATCAGAATTTCCTTCCTCAGAGATAATAAATGTATATCCTTTGTGTTTTACAGCAGGCAATTTTACTTTGGCAGCCTGTGTGAAATTTTAATTTGTATTTGGAACATCAAGGAGAAATCATCAGTTCTTTCCACAACACCTGCTTCTGCAGCAGGAATTCTGGAAAATTACAGGAAAAACACTGGACTAGAATTTCTCAAAAATGCTTTTTACCAGCATTTAACCATTTGGTCCAGTTTACCATGTCCCCCTGATAATATTTTCCAAATTTTCCTTTGGTCAATCTTTAACACCTAAAACTAGCTAGAAGCAGCATGGTCTAGTAGAAAGAGCAGAGGAATGGAAGAAAGGAAACCTGGGTTCGAATCCCAGCTCTGCCACTTACCTCCTGCGTGACCTTGGACAAGTCAATTGCTTCTCTATGTCTCAGTTTCTTCATCTGTAAAATGGGGATCATACACTTATAATAATGGCATTTGTTAAGTGCTTATTATGTGGCAAGCACTGTTCTAAGTGCCGTAGCAGATGCAAGGCATTCAGGTTGGACACAGTCCCTGTTCCACATGGGGCTCACAGTCTAATAAAGGGAGTAAGATTTAATTCCCATTTTACAGATGAGGAAATTGAGGCAGAGAAGCAAAGTGATTGTCCAGGGTCACACAGCAGACACGTGGCAGAGCTGGAATTAAAAGTCAGGTCCACTGACTTCCAGGCCCATGCTCTTTTTGCTAGGCTACACTGTTTCCCGATACTTGTTCCCCTTCTCCCTTAAACTGTAAGCCCTATGAGGGGCTAATTTTGGATTCACTAGACCATGCTGCTTCAAGCTACAAAATAATATTTTGTATCCACTCCAGTGCTTGGCACATAGTGAATTCTTAACAAATACCACAATTATCATTAACTATATAGCAATGAAAGAACATTACGTTCCAATCTTAACGTTAAAAAGGAAGTTTTCCCATCAGGCAATGTTATGCTCATCTCAACCTATTTTGTACTTGTGATCTCAGTATTTTACCCTTTGAAAAGGTTAGTGGGGCTTAGTGGGTGATATTGGACTAAGAATCTAATAACAGTCATAATAATAGTAAAAGATTAACTAATACAATAATGATAATAACAATGGTCCATCAGTCAATCATATTGATAGAGTACTTACTATGCGCAGAACACTAAACTAAGTGCTTGGAAGAGGACAATATAACAATAAATAGACCCAACGATTAGACTGTAAGCCCGTCAATGGGCAGGGACTGTCTCTATCTGTTGCCTATTTGTACATTCCAAGCACTTAGTACAGTGCTCTGCACATAGTAAGCGCTCAATAAATACTCCTGAATGAATGAATAGTAATACTGTGATATTTGTTAAGCATTTACTACGTTCCAAGCACAAGATAATCAGATGGGACACAGTCCCTTGCCCCTTTGAAGTAGGAGGAAGGACAAAAATTGAATCCCTCTTTTACAGTTCAAGAGATTGAGGTACAGAGAAGTTCAGTGATATGCCCAAGGTCAACCAGCAAGGAAATAGCCCAGGTAAGATTAAAACTGAGTTCTTCTGACCTAAAGGCCTGTGCTCTTCTAGTTCTCTAATCTGAGGAACAATTACTTTCCACAACCTGGCTCTGGCATGGAACACCCTCCCTCCTCATATCAGACAGATAATTAGTCTCTCCCATTTCAAAATCTTATTGAAGGCCCATCTCCTCCAAGAAGGCTTCCCTGACTAAGATCCCCTCTCCTCTTCTTCCAATCCCTTCTGCGCCGCTCTTACTTGCTCCTTCATCCATCCTCCATCCCATCCCCACAGTACATATGTCTGTAGCTGTAAATTATTTGTTTATTTTTCTATTTACATATTTATATTAATGTCTATCTCCGCCTCTATGATCTCACTGTGGGCAGGAATGTATCTGTTGTTATATTGTTTTCTCCCAAGCACTTAGGAGAGTGCTTTGCACACAGTAAGCACTTAATAAATATCATTGATTGAGGGAATAAATGAGCAATATCTAAAGAAGTAGATGCATATTTGGGTGAGAGGTACTCACCCATGTGACGTGTGATGTCCTTTATTTCTGAATCCGTGATAACTTTGTCCTTACTATCTGTTCATACACTTTCAAGGGTTGACTTTATTTTACTCTTGAGCTTCCGGGTGTCGTGGAGCCTCCCTCCCACCTTCCATCCAATCCTGATTCCACTCAGGTCCTGTCTGCAGCCCTTCTGTCTACAGTATTTAATAAGAACTGTGGTGTTTGTTAAGTGCTGATTGAGAAGCAGCATGGTCTAAGGGATAGATCACGGGCCTGGGAGTGAGAAGGTCATGGGTTCTAATCCCAGCTCCACCACTTGTCTGGTGGGTGACCGTAGACAAGTCAGTTAACTTCGATTAGACTGTAAGCCCGTCAAACGGCAGGGACTGTCTCTATCTGTTGCCGACTTGTTCATCCCAAGCGCTTAGTACAGTGCTCTGCACATAGTAAGCGCTCAATAAATACTATTGAATGAACTTCTTTATGACTGCAATTCCTCTTCTGTAAATTGGGGATTAAGACTGAGCCCTATATGGGACAGGGACTGTGTCCAACCCAATTATCTCATATCCATCCCAGTGTTTAGAACAGTGTCTGGCCACATCACAAGTGCTTAACAAAACCATAATCATCATTATCATCATCATTATGTGCCAGCACTGCATTAAGCACTGTGGTGGTTATAACCAAATCAGGTTGGACATAGTCCCTGTCCCACGTGGGGCTCACAGTCTCAAACCCCATTTTACAGATGAGGTAGCTGAGACCCAGAGAAGTGAAGTGCCTTGCCCAAGGTCACACAGCAGACAAGTGGTAGAGCCGGGATTAGACCCCACGATCTTCTGACTCCCAGGCTCATGGTCTTTCCTCTATGCTATGCCACTTCTCATAATTTAGTGGCTGGGCTTTTAGTGCTGACCATGCTCTCTCATCCAGCTCAATGTGTTCCAGAGAAGCAGCATGACTTAGTGGGAAGAGCACGGGCCTGGGAGTCAGAAGACCTGAGCTCTAATCCCGTCTCTGCCACTTGTCTGCTGTGTGACCTTGGGCAAGTCATTTCACTTCTCTGCACCTCAGTTATCTCATCTGTAAAATGGGGATTAAGACTGGGAGCCCCATGTGGGACATGGACTGTGTCCAACCCGGTTAGCTGGTATCTACCCCATTGCTTAGTACAGTGCCTGGCACTTAGTAAGCGCTTAACAAATACCACAGTTATGTGATATTATTACTATGCGGACGGCGTCTGCTTCCTTTGCGGTCCTGGCTTGGGTCCTAGGGAGCAATTTCTGTTTGATTCAAAGCAAGATCCTGAGTGAACCATAACTGTCGGAGCCAGGAAGTGGCTGTAGCCAAGCTGGTGAGGTCCCAGCTCACTCTCCCCTGTCATCAATACCTTCCCACTGCACCCAGCAACAGTATGCTCAAAAAAGCCCTAAAAAGGGCCTGATCAAACCAGGAAGACACTGGGGAGGCCTGTTCAAAAACAAAATCTCCTCACATTGACTTTAAAGCAGTCCATCACCTTGCCCCCTCCTAACTCACCTTGATTCTCTCTTTCTACAACCCAGTCCGCACGTTTCGCTCCTCTAGCGCTAACCTTCTCACCGTGCCTCCATCTCGCCTTTCCGTCCACCAACCCCTAGCCCACGTCCTGCCTCTGGTCTGGAACGCCCTCCCTCCTCTAATCCGACAACCACTCTCCCCCGCTTCAAAGCCTTATGGAAGGCACATCTCCTCCAAGAGGCCTTCCCTGACTAAGTCCCACTTTTCTTCATCTCCCACTCCCTTCTGTGTTGCCCTGACTTGCTCCCTTTGCTCTTTCCCCCTCCCAGCCCCAAAACACTTCTGTACCTATCTGTCATTTTACTTATTTGTATTGATATCTGTTTCCCTCACTGTAGATGGTGAGTTCATTGTAGGCGGGGAATGTCGCCATTTATTGCTGTATTGTACTTTCCCAAGTGCTTAGTACAGTGCTCTGCACACAGTGATTGCTCAGTAAATATGACTGAATGAAAGGAATGAAATACTCTTGTCCTGCCTCAAGGTGCCTGCCAACAAGTTTCAGGAGAGGGGAGGGGTGTTCTTTCTGTGCAACTCTGGCAAAACCCTCGAGACAGTTATTTGAATGAGAGAATGTTGGTATTTGTTAAGCGCTTACTATGTGCAGAGCACTGTTCTAAGCGCTGGGGTAGATACAGGGTAATCAGGTTTACCTACGTGAGGCTCACAGTCTTCATCTCCATTTTACAGATGAGGGTAATGAGGCACAGAGAAGTCAAGTGACTTGCCCATAGTCACACAGCTGACAAGTGGCAGAGTCGGGATTCGAACCCATGAACTCTGACTCCCAAGCCCGGACTCTTTCCATTGAGCCACGCTGTTTCTCTAGGCAGTGTGGCCTAATGGAAAGAGCATGGGCCTGGGAGTCAGAGGATCTGGTTTTAATCCTGGCTTCCTGACTTGTCTGCCGGGCGACCTTGGGCAAGTAATTTCATTTCTCTGGGCCTCAGTTTCCTCATCTCTAGAATTGTAATTAACATTGTGAGCCCCATGTGGGACATGGGACTGTATCCAGCCTGATTAGTCTGTATCAACCCTCATTCTTATAGCAGTGCCTGGCAATAGTAAGAGCTTAACAGATACTGTGAAAAAAATATGGGGGGGGAGGAGTTCTAGGAAGAGAACCCAAGAGGAGAATGGCAGATGGTGGGGAGGAAGGAAGGGAAATGGGGATGAGGGTTGGGTGGAGAATAAAGGTAAGAAAGAAAAAAAGGGTCTCTCCCCTGTGTCTTGATTACGTTGTTGGCAGTCTCCCCAAGTCAGAAGCTCACTAAATAAGTCCTCTTGGGCCTTCTCCATTTCAAAATACTGGTTTTGGCTAGTGATTCAAAGGAGGCTTGTACATCCTGAATCTTGAATTCAGATTCCACGGTTATAAGATTGGGCACAGCTGAACTTAGCAGAAACACACAATATCATGGTGGAATTTATTGCTAGTACTTTACCATCAATAAGATTTTTATTCTTTAGGTCTGCTGATGGCTGACTTGAAGGCACAATTTTACCCTTCCAGACCTTGACTTGTCTCCCTAGAGAGAAGGGAGGGGAGGGAATGGGGTTGGAAGAAGGAACTAGCCTCTTTAAAAAAAAATGTGGAGTTTATTAAATGCTTACTATGTGCCAGGAACTATTCTAAATTCTTGGGTATATACAGGCTTTTCTGTGCTACTTCTGGCTTCCAGACTCTTCCCCAGTGGTAAGCTCCTTACCATTAGCTTTAAAACAGTCAATCAGCTTGTCCCATCAATAATGATAATAATAATGTTGGTATTTGTTAAGTGCTTATTATGTGCCAAGCACTGTTATAAACGCTGGGGTAGAGACAAGGTAATCAGGTTGTCCCACGTAGGGCTCACAGTCTTCATCCCCATTTGACAGATGAGGTAACTGAGGCACAGAGAAGTTAAATGATTTGCCCAAGGTCACATAGCTGACAAGTGGCGGCACCGGGATTAGAACCCACGATCTCTGACTCCCAAGCCCATGCTCTTTCCCCTAAGCCACGATGCTTCCCTAAAAAGTATTTAAGTGCTTACTATGTGCAAAGCACTGTTCTAAGTGCTGGGGGGATACAAGGTGATCAGGTTGTCCCACATGGGGCTCACAGTTTTAATCCCCATTTTACAGATTAGGTAACTGAGGCACTGAGAAGTGAAGTGACTTGCCCAAAGTCACACAGCTGACAAGTGGCAGAGCCAGGATTTGAACCCATGACCTCTCACTCCCAAGCCCGGTATCTTTCCACTGAAAGTTGTAAGTTGTTAAAGACTTACTGTGTGCCAAGCACTGTTCTAAGATCAGACATAGTTCTGTCCCACATGAGATTCACAGTCTGAAGGAGAGGGAGAACAGGTATTTAATCTGTGTCCAACTGTGTCCAACCTGATTTACTTGTATCGACCCCAGCTGGTGTTTAACAAATACCATAATTATTAATTTTTACTATTAGTATTAATCGCTTTTTTACAGATGAGGAAACTGAAGCACAGAGAAGTTAACAGACTTGCTCAAGGACACAGCAGGCAAGTGGCAGAACTAGGATGAGAACCCAGGTCTCCTGACTCCCAGTCCCATGGCCTTTCCACTAGAACAAACTGCTTCTCTACAATATTCATTCAATCATATTTATTAAGCATTTACTGTGTGCAGAAAAGGTGAATTGGAACTGGGAGTTAAAATTTCATATAAAAGCTACTGGGTGAGTGGAAACAGTGATTTATTTGTGGGAAATGTCATTAATTTTATATATGTGTCTTTTATTACCATCCTAAATCATATAATTTTGATTAAGTGGGCAATTACTGCCTTTTTGATTTTATTTGTTTCATCTTCCTGCCTATGAAAATAAAATTATTCAGATATTTCTTCGGTTAACTTCACTTGCTGACTTTCACTGTGACATCGTGATTAAATCCCCTTTTACTGTACTGAGATAGACATTGCTCTAATTTACATAAATGACTTTTGGATATGTGAGGATCCAATTATGCTAAAAGCGAGATATCTATTGATTTGGGGGGAGTAATTAGCCAGATAACGCAATGATATTAAACAGAACAAATGTCTGATTAAGGAGTTTGCCAGCATTTGTCTTGATTTAAATAGAGCTGCCAAAGATCTATGAGGGTGTAATATTGAGAAAGAAGAAGAGAAAACATAGGGTATTTTGGCACAAAACTACTTCAGTAGATTTCAGAGGTTAGATGTTTTTTGCCCTGTCACCTTTGCAGGATGATGGTGTTTTTATTTGCTAGAGGAATCTGTGATGTGTTAAATTCAAATTAACATTTAATCAAATTAAGTGCTTCTGGGTGTAGTTTCAGTCAATCATTCATTCATTTAATCGTATTTATTAAGAGCTTACTGTGTGCAGAGCGCTGTACTAAGCACTTGTGAAAGTAAAATACAACAATAAATGGTGACATTCCCCGATTACGTCCTCCTTTCTCCTTCTTCCACTCCCTTCTGCACTGCTATTGCACTTGGACTTGGACCCATTATTCACCCCTCTCTCTGCCTCACAGCACTTGTGTACAAATACATAAGTTATTTTTATTTATATTAATGTTCCTTCATTCATTCAATAGTATTTATTGAGCGCTTACTATGTGCAGAGCACTGTACTAAGCGCTTGGGATGAACAAGTCGGCAACAGATAGAGACAGTCCCTGCCGTTTGACGGGCTTACGGTCTAATCGGGGGAGATGGACAGACAAGAACAATGGCAATAAAATCTCTCTCTCCCTCTCTAGACTGCAAGCTCATTGTAGACAGGGAGTATGTCTACCAACTCTATCGTTTTGTACTCTCCCAAGTGCTTATTTAGTACGGCCCTCTGCACAGAGTAAATGTAAGTACTCTGCACCCAGTAAGCGCTCAATAAATACAACTGAATGAATAAATATGATTAACTAAACTCAGCCCTTGGGAGAATAAAATATACCGGGTTGAAAGACACGTTGCTTCAGCCCAAGGAACTTTCAGACTAAAGTGGGAGATGAACATTAAAATAAATTACGGACAAGTACATAGGGCTGTGGGGCTGGGGGTAGGGTGAAAAGCAGAGAAGCAGCGCAGGCACGTAGATAGAGCACGGGCCTGGGGGTCAGAAGGGCCTGGGTTCTAATCACGGCTCTGCCACCTGTCTGCTGTGTGATCTTGGGTAAGTCACTTAACTTCTCTGTGCCTCAATCTCCTCTATAAAATGGAAGTAAGACTGGGAGCCCCACGTGGGACAGGGACTGTGTCCAACCTGATTAACTTGTATGTACCCCAGTGCTTAGTAAGGTTCCTGGCACATAGTAAGCGCTTAACAAATACCATTAAAAAATGCAAGCGCTTCAAGGGTATAGATCCAACTGCAAGGGCATTGAAGAAAGGAGACGGAGTAGGGGAAATGAGGGCTTAGGTCTCCTGGAGGAGATGTCATTTTAATAAGGCTGTGAAGGTGGAGATGTGATGGTCTGTCAGATATGAATCATGCTAAACATACCATAAAGAATAACTAGGGCTAAACCTCTTTTGGAACTCATGGATTCCTTGGATGCATGTGGTAATAATGATAATAATAATAATGATAGTGGTATTTGTTAAGCACTTACTATGTGTCAGACATTGTACTAAGCACTGGGGGGATACAAGCAAATTGGGTTGGACAGAATCCCTGTCCCACATTTTACTTATTTATTCTTCATTTTACATTCTACTTATTCATTCATTCAATAGTATTTATTGAGTGCTTACTATGTGCAGAGCACTGTACTAAGCGCTTGGGATGAACAAGTTGGCAACAGATACAGTCCCTGCCTTTTGACAGGCTTACGGTCTAATGGGGGGAGACAGACAAAAACATAGCAATAAATAGAATCAAGGGGATGAACATCTCATTAAAACAATAGCAAATAAATAGAATCAAGGTGATGAACATCTCATTAACAAAATAAATAGGGTAATGTAAATATATACAGTTGAGGGGACGAGTACAGTGCTGAGGGGAGGGGAAGGGAGAGGGGGAGGAGCAGAGGGAAAGGGGGGAAAGGAGGGCTTAACTGAGGGGAGGTGGGGGGTATTGTCTCACTCCCCATTTTACAGATGAGGTAACTGAGACACAGAGAAGTTAAGTGATTTGCTCAAGTTCATATAGCAGGCAAGCAGTGGAGCTGGGATTAGAATCCATGTCCTTTTGACTCCCAGACCCGCACGCTATCCACTAGACCATGCTGCTTGCATGCCTACTAATAATAATGTTGGTATTTGTTAAGCGCTTACTATGTGCAGAGCACTGTTCTAAGCGCTGGGGTAGATGCCGGGTAATCAGGTTGTCCCACGTGAGGCTCACAGTCTTCATCCCCATTTTACAGATTAGGTAACTGAGGCACAGATAAATTAAGTGACTTGCCCACAGTCACACAGCTGCCAAGTGGCAGAGCCGGGATTCAAACCCATGACCGCTCTCAAGAGCTTATCATTGTCCTCTGCACAAAGTGAATGCTCAATAAATTCTACTAATTGATTTTTTTAATGGTATTTGTTAAAAAAATCTGTGCCAAATGCTGTTTTAAGCACTGGGATAGATACCAATTAATTAAGTTGGACACAGTCCCTATATAATATATAGTTAAGGAAACTGAAGCTCGGAGAAGTTACTTGCCCAAGGTCACAAAGCAAGCATTTATCAGAGTCAGGATTAGAACCCAGGTCCTCTAAATCCCAGGTTTGTGCTCTTTCCACTAGGCAACACTGCTTCTCTGATTGATTAATTGATGGAAGGCAGTACCTGCCCCAGTGACAGTTGTTCAGAGGAACGCCGCCGCTTTTTTTTTTCCATTCTTCTTGTCATTCTACTGTGCGCTTCCCAGGGATGTAAGGCCAGTATCCCAGAGTTTATGCCTTCAGAGAACTAGCATGGGCTCCTGGATAGAACATGAGCCTGGGAGTCAGAAGGACCTGGGTTCTAATCCTGAGTCCGCCACTTGACTGCTGTGTGACCTTGGGCAAGGCACTTCCCTTCTCTGTGCCTTAGTTAGCTCATCTTTAAAATGGGGATGAAGACTGTGATCATGTATCCAGCCTGATCTGCTTGCATCCACTCCAGCAATTACTACAGTGCCTGGCTTTAAGGATTCTGTTTCCCCATCTCCCACGAAGCAGAGCTGAACCAATCAACAGTCAAATCAGAGGGCAAACCAGAGAGAAACCAGACAACAGGTCAAGACTAACAATAATAATAATTATTATTATGATATTTAAGTGCTTACTATAGGCCAGTCACTGTACTAAGCGCTGGGATGGATTCAGAGAAGCAGCGTGGCTCAGTGGAGTCAGAGGTGATGGGTTCGTATCCCAGCTCTGCCACTTGTCGGCTGTGTGACTTTGGGCAAGTCACTTCACTTCTCGGTGCCTCAGTTCCCTCATCTGTAAAATGGGGATGAAGACTGTGAGCCCCACGTGGGACAACCGGGATTCCCCTGTGTCTACCCCAGCGCTTAGAACAGTGCTCGGGACATAGTAAGTGCTTAACAAATACCAACATTATTATTATTATTATTATTCAAGCGAATCAGGTTGAGGTTGAACACAGTCCCTGTCCCACGTGGGGCTCACAGTCTCAATCCCCATTTTGACCACAGATGAGGTAACTGAGGCATAGAGAAGTGAAGTGACTTGCCCACAGTCACATAGCTGACAAGTGGCAGAGTCGGTATTCGAACCCATGACCTCTGACTCCCAAGCCCGGGCTCTTTCCACTGAGCCACGCTGCTCCCATGATCTGCTGACTTCCAGGTCCATATTCTATCCACTATGCCATTCTGCTTCCCGTAATAGCTAAACAGTTCCCTTATTCAGAGTCCACCTGCATCTGCCCCTCCTTAGGACAGGATGGACTCAAATACCAGTGACAGTGTGAGCTTTCCATCATTCCCCTAATCCAAACTCGAGGGCCTACCTGACCAGAGAAAAACTGCTTCACCCCATCACAACCAGGACTCCCATCAGGCCCTCCTCCAGTCCGGGGAAGACTCAAGCACAGGCAGCAGCGGGAGTCCTTTTTTTCAAAATGGCATTTGGTAAAACATTGACTTCTCTGTGTCTGTTTCCATATCTGTAAAATGGGGATTAAACCCCCATTTTATATATGCCAGGCACTGTACTAAACGTTGAGGTAGATACAAGCTAATCAGGTTGGATGCAGTCTGTGTCCCACATAGGGTTCACAGTCTTAATCCCCATTTTAAAGGTGAGATAACTGAGGCCCAGAGAAAAGAAGTGACTTGGCCAGTATCACATTTCAGACAAGTGACAGAGCTGGGATTAAAACCCTCCTTCTGACTACAGGTCTGTGCTCTATCCACTAGGCAACACTGTTTCTCTCTTTATAGAAGGTTGGAGAAGCCTCCGTATGGCTAGCGATGTGGCTACCAGTATGGCTCCAGGTGTGACTTCTGTGACTGTTGGCCTGCTGCTCCTCTTGTACAAATAGTTATCCTTTTTTTGTTCCATCTTTACTGATGTGTAATTTTTTATGGTATTTATTAAGCACTTACTAATAATAATAATTATAGTATTTTCTCTGTGCCAAGCACTGTAGTGGGCATTGGGGTACATATAAATCATTAGATTGGACACAGTCCCTGTCCCAAATGGGGCTCACAGTCTAAGTAAGAAGGACTGGGATTGAATCCCCATTTTACAGATATGGAAACAGACACAGAGAAATCAAGTGATTTGGCCAAGGTCCCACAGCAGACAAGTGGCAGTCAGAATTAGAACTCAGACCCTCTAACTCTCAGGCTCATGCCCTTTCCTCTAAGTCACATTGCTTTTTCATATGGCTTCTTCCCTTCTGTTTTCAAACATGATCGTGTAACTCCTAACCTCCCCAAACTCTCTCTTGTTCCCATAACTCCCTCCAGTTATTGTCCCATCTTGCTCCTTCCACTTCCTTTCCTCCATTTCTCTCCTTGACCCCCTCCAATCTGGTTCTGCCCCTTCATTCCACGTAAACTGCCCTCTCAAAGATTCACCAATGACCTTCTTGCCAAATCCAATCTATTCTACTCCATTCTAATCCTCCTGGATCTCTCAGCTGCTTTCGACACTGTAGACCACCTCCTTCTCCTGGAATCATTGAGGAAGAGGTGTGGCCCAGGGGATAAAACACACACCTGGGAGTCAGAGGACCTGGGTTCTAATCACAGATCCACAGCTCGTCTGCTGTGTGACCTTGAGCAAATCACTTTTCTTGTCTTGTCTTAGGCCGTTGAGTCGTCTTCAACCCCTAGTGATGCCGTGGACACATCTGTCCCAGGATGCCCCGCCTCCAACTGCGATCATTCTGGTAGTGGATTCATAGAGTTTTCCTGGTAAAAATCCGGAAGTGGTCAGTAAACGCGAGTCTCCGCCCTCAACTCTCTCCCATACCGCTGCTGCCTAGCACAGGGGAGGTTTGACTTGTAGCAGATGACCTTCCACTCGCTAGCCACTGCCCAAGCTAGGAAGATAAAGGACAGGCCTCTGCTTGACTCTCCCTCCCTTAGCCAAGACTGATAGAATACTGGAAATTCTCCAGGTGTGACGGAGAGGAGCCCTTCAATTACCTCATCTGGGAAATGGAGATTAAAACTGTAAACCCCATGTGGGACATGCATGAACTGTGTTCAACCTGCTTATCTTGTATCTACTCCAGTGCTTAGTACAGTGCCTAGCACATTATAAGTGTTTAAGAAATACAGTTTAAAAACAAATAAAGCAAATAAACAAAAAAGTTTCCAACCTTGCCTCTTCTGAGGCTGTCTTCTCCTGCTTCTCCTCCTATTTCTCTGGCTGCTCATTCTCAGTTATGCGTCTCCTCTCCTTCTCCCCTGCCACCTAACAGAGGGAGTCCCTCCAGGTTCAGTTCTTTTCTCCATCTACAACACACTCCCTTGGAAAACTCATTCGCTGCTAGGGCTTCAACAACCATCTCTATGAGGATGATTCTCAAACTTACATCTCCAGTCCTGATTTTTCTGCTTCTCTGCAGTCTCATATTTCCTCCTGCCTTCAGGGCAACTCTACTTGGACATTGCACTGACATCTCAAAATTAACTTGACAAAATAGAACTGCTCATCTTCCTACCCAAACTCTGCCAGCCCCCTGACTTTCATTCATTCATTCATTCATTCATTCATTCATTCATTCATTCATATTTATTGAGTGCTTACTGTGTGTGGAGCTAAGCACTAGGGAGAGTACAACAAGTGATAAACAGATACATTCCCCGCCCACAATGAACTTACAGTCTTGAGGCTGGGAAACAGATAAGACAAATAAATAAATTACACATATGTATACAAGTGTTGTGGGGTTGGAAGTGGGGATGTACAAAGAGTGCAAGTCAGGGCAACTCAGAAGGGAGTGGAAGAAGAGCAGAGTGGAGATTGATCAGGGAAGGCTTCTTGGAGGAGATGTATCCTCATCACCTGGGGGATGAAGGGTGTGAGTTGAGTAATTGTCTGTTGGATTTGAGGAGGGAGGGCATCCTAGGCCTTAGGCAGCACATAGGGTGAGGGGTCAGTGGCGAGATAGACAAGATGAAGGCACAGTGAAAAGGTTAACGTTAGCGGAGCAAAGTGTGCTGGCTGGGTTGTAGGCGGAGAGTAGTCAAATGAGGTAGGAGGGGGCAAAGTGATTGAGTGCTTTGAAGTCAATGGTGAGGAATTTTTGTTGCAAAGGTGGATGGGCAACCGCTGGAGTTTCTTGAGGAGTGGGGAAACATGGCCTGAATGTTTCAGTAGAAAAATGATCTGGGCAGCAGAATGAAGTATGGCCTAGAGTGGGGAGAGACAGGAGGCTGGGAGGTCAGCAAGGAGGCCGAAGCAGTAATCCAGGTGGGATAGGATGAGTGATCGTATTAATGTGGCAGCAGTTTGAATGGAGAGGAAATGGCCGATTTTAGCAATGTTGTGAAGGTGGGACCCATAGGATTTAGTGATGGATTGAACATATGGGTTGGATGAGAGTGAGGACTCTAAGATAATACCATGGTTATGACTGGCTTGAGAGACAGAAAGGATGGCACCACTATCCCTCCTGCCTTACAATCCCATAACCTTGGCATTATTCTTGACTCATATCTCTCATTCAGCCCACATATTCAATCGGTCCCCAAATCCTGTTCATTCCATCTTCACAAGATCACTAAAATCCATTCTTTTCTCTCCAACCGAAAAACTACCTTGTTGATCTAAGCACTTATCCTATTCCTCTTTGACAAATACATCAGCCCCCTTACTCACCTCCCCACCTCCTACATCTCCCCACTCCAGTCCTCACTTCCCTCTACAAACCACTCAGGCCATGCTTCTCCATTCCTCAAGAACCTCCAGTGGCTGCCCATCCACCTCCCCATAAAACAGAAACTCCTTATCATTGACTTTAAAGCACTCAATCACATTGCCCCCCTTATCTTACCTTGCCAATTTCATTCTACAGCTTACTTCTCTCCTCTAACTCCAAGCTACTCACTTTACCTCAATCATATTTATCTCACCACAAACCTTTTTCCCATGTCCTACCTCTGTCCTGGAGCTACCTTCCCACTCATATCTGACAGACCATCACTTTCCCCTCCTTCAAAGGATTATTAAAATCCCATCTCCTCCAGGAGACCTTCCCCGGTTAAGCCCTCATTCAAAAATTAATAATAATTATGGTATTTGTTAAGTGCTTATTATGTGCCAGGCACTGTATCAAGTGCCGGGGTGGATAAAAGCAAATTGGGTTGGACACAGTCCTAGACCTTTATGGGGCTCAGTCTCAATCCCCATTTTACAGATGAGGTAACCGAGGCATGAAGAAGTTAAGTGACTTGCCCAAGGTCACACAGCATACAAAAAACAGAGCCGGAATTAGAACCCATGACTTTCTGACTTCTAGGTCCATGCTCTATCCACTACACCATGTTGCTTCTCAAATTATGGAACTCATTAAGCGCTTACTATGTGCCAAGCACTGTCCAGCATAGCTCAGTGGAAAAAGCCCGGGCTTAGGAGCCAGAGGTCATGGGTTCGAATCCCTATTCTGCCACTTGTCAGCTGTGTGACTGTGGGCAAATCACTTAACTTCTCTGTGCCTCAATTACCTCATCTGTAAAATGGGGATTAAGACTGTGAGCCCCACTTGGGACAACCTGATTAGCGCTTAGAACAGTGCTCTGCAAATAGCAAGCACTTAACAAATACCAACATTATTATTATTATTACAAGGTAATCAGGTTGGACACGGTCCCTGTCCCACAAGGAGCTCACACTCTTAATCCCCAGGCTCACACTCTTAATCCCCATTTTACAATTGAAGCAACGAAGGCTCAGAGAAGTTAAGTGACTTGCCCAAGGTCACACAGCAGACACGCGGTGGAGCGAGAATTAGAATACATGACCTTCTGACTCCCAAGCTTGCTCTCTATTCACCTCCCCCATCTTCCTTCAGCTTTGTCCTTGCACTTGGATTTGTACCCTTTATTCACCCCACCCTCAGCCATGCAGCATTTATGTTTATACCTGTCATTCATATTAATGTCTGTCTCCCGCTCTAGTCCGTAAGGTTCTTGTGGGCAAGGAGCATATCTACCAAATCTGTTATGCAGAACTCTTCTAAACCCTTAGCACACAGTAAGCATTTGATCAAAACAATTGATTGAGATTTCTTTGGCCAACCCCTTCCCTGACTTATTTTTTGGGTAATTCCCTTGGAGGCCTGGGCTATGACTATATATCATCTTTGTACTTATTTCTCCCCACTTGATAGAGTGTTTTGCCCACAATACTATGATTTCCACCACCAGTCTCTTAACCTTCCCCGGCCCAGTCCAGCCTGTGCCTCTCTACTGTTGATCTACTGACCAAATCGAGTGGAAATAGCCTAGGCCGGGAAGTCATTCATTCATTCATTCCATAGTATTTATTGAGCGCTTACTATGTGCAGAGCATTGTACTAAGCGCTCGAAATATACAATTCGGCAATAGAGACAATCCCGGCCCAATGACGGGCTTACAGTCTAATCGGGGGAGACAGACAAAAACAAGACAACATAATCACGATAAATAGAATCAAGCGGATGTACACCTCATTGACAAAATAAATAGGGTAATAAAGATATATACAAATGAACGGATGAGCACAGTGCTGAGGGGAGGGGAAGGGAGAGGGGGAGGAGCAGAGGGAAAGGGGGCTTAGCTGAGGGGAGGTGAAGGAGGGAGGGTGGAGGGGGAGCAGAGAGGGAGCAGAGGGAAAAGGGGAAGCTCAGTCGGGAGACCTGAGTTCTAATTTTGCCTCTGTCACTTGCCCGCTGGGTGTACTTGGACAAGTTAGTTATTTATCTGTGCCTCAACTATAAAATGGGAATGCAATAGCCATTCTCCCTTTTCCTTATACTCTCACCTGATTGTAGTATACTATCCCAGTGGTTAGCAGAGTGCTCAGCACATAGTAAATGCTTAACCGATATCATAATTATTATTATACATTCTGCTTCCTAACTGCGGGTCCCAACACAACTCAAGAGCTGACCTGCTGCCTTCTTGCCCGGAAAGGACCTTGGGGTGTTTCTTCTATCTCTTTCTCTTCCTCCTCTTCTCGCTGCTACTTCTGTTGCCAAAGGGAGACTTTCCATCATAATAGAAATCAGAATGGACTTACAGCTATATATTTTTAAAAAAATCACAAAAACAGGCCTGAATAGTCCCTGTTAATTCCAGATCGGCGCAGACGATTATTTTTGGCGATAACTTTTAATTGAGAGGATAATTTTCCCACTGATCAATCCTCTCGGAAAATATCTGTCTCGTCCAGTATTTGGGGGGAAGGAGGAGGGGGAGGCCTGATTGATCCGGACATTAATATAAATAAAATCTGAAAATTATCTCACGGAGTTTTCAGTTCGACTCCAAGTACCGAAACTCTGAGATTGAAATTCACAGCTGAAACCTTGAGTAAAATGTAAATCGCAATTGTGTAATGAATAAGAACCTGTGATTTATTATTGCATGCTGCCATCTGCTGTTTCGCTCTTTAAATGGCATTTGCACCTCGGATTGTAAGTGTCTATTTCCCATCCCATCTCTAAAACATTTGGGGATCGGAATGGCAGTTGCCGTACCCTCAAATCAAATATAGTTGTGCACTGCGGTGCTGTACAACAAATAAAGATTGGGGAAAAAGAGCATATTCAGAGGAATCAGAATCCCAAAGGAACTGAGCAATTCAAACCAACCCCATACTTGACCCCATTCCTAAACTAAGCCAGAATAATAATAATAATGTTGGTATTTATTAAGCGCTTACTATGTGCAGAGCACTGTTCCAAGCACTGGGGTCGATACAGGGTAATCAGGCTGTCCCACGTGAGGCTCACGGTCTTAATCCTCATTTTACAGATGAGGGAACTGAGGCACAGAGAAGTTAAGTGACTTGCCCACAGTCACACAGTTGACAAGTGGCAGAATAGGGATTCTAACCCATGACCTCTGATTCCCAAGCCCGTGCTCTTTCCACCGAGCCACAAACAGGTGGAGATCGTTAAGAGGTCCATGTGTGTGTGCTTACGAGATTCCTGAAGGAGGTGGAGTTTAGATGGACCAGAGGTTTAGACTTCTGAATGAACTAGAAAGCTAAAGTAGGGTGGCCTAGGGGATAAAGTACGGGTTTGAGAGTCAGAGCATCTATGTTTTAAATCCTGATTCTGCTACTTGTTTATTCTGTGACTTTGGGAAAGTCATTTAACTTCCCTATGCTGCCGATTGCTCGTGTGTAAAATGAGGGTTAAGACTGTGAGCCCCATGTGGAACATAGACTGTATCCAACCCGAGTGGCTCTTATCTACCCCAGTACTTAGTACGGTCCCTGGCAGAGAGGAAGTGCTTAGCACATATCATGAAAAAGTAATCAAATGAGAAACTAACTGGAGAGTGAATGGGACAAAAAGTAGGTCTGTGGGGAGAGGTTTCGCTTCTCAGATGAGGGAAGCTGCAATGTGAATTTACAAGAATATCGTGTGGTCTGAGAAGGAGGAAGAGCTTCTTTCTGCTTGGGACTGACTGCAGAAGAAGTGACTGGTGAGTTTTGTATTGACATATTCTGCTCCTTGCTTGATTTTTCAGGTGTACATATGCCATCGAGTTTCCTGGTAGAGGAAATTATGATGAAAATCATGATTACTGCTGGGACAATCAATTTTAGGAGGAGTCTCAAGCAAAACCATTTTGAGCACACTGCCCTGGCTGATGGTTTCATGGCATGAAATAGGGCTACAAATCATTATTCTTGGTTTCTAAGGATAGATGAAGGTGGTAACGAGATGGAAAAAGGGGACAAGGGGAAGAGAAAGCCAGAGGAACAAGGGACTCCTGAATCCTGTGGTGTTTCTTCAGGATAATCCAAGCATCTGTGATGGGGTGTGCTTTGTAGAGAGGTTTTCGGTTGGCTTACAAACTCGTCAAAGAGTCCTGTCAGTTCTACAGATCCCAAGGGGAAGAAGTTGAATGACCACCCAACATGGCGCCGCTTCTCCCCATCAGTCATATTATGTAACCTGCCACAGGTTCGGTGAGGGGCCGGGTGCTTTTCTCACTCGATTTCTTATGATTTTTTTTTTTAATAAAAAGAGAATGAACATAAGCCTCCTTGCTGTCTGAAGATTGTCACAGGTGCTTTTCTGTTTTACCCACTGGAACACTCACTCTGGATGGCTGGCTCCTAACCCTACCACACTCTCAAGCAGTTGGTACTGGCAGTGATAACAGCCACGGAAAATTGCTCCCCTTCTTTTCACAGCCTTATTGAAGGCATATCTCCTCCAAGAGGCCTTCCCTAAGTTCCTTTTCTCTCCTCCCACTCCTTTCTGAATCACCCTGAATTGGTCCCCTTATTAATTCCTCACCCCAGCCCTCCACCACTTATATACATATCTGTAATCAATGTATATTAATCTGTCTCCCCCTCTAGACTGTAAGCTCAGTGTGGGGAGGGAATATGTCTTTTCAGTGTTGTACTGTACTATCCCAAGTGCTTAGTACAGTGCTCTGCACATAGCAAAATGCTCAATAAATATGATTGACCGAATGGTAGCGACAGCTCTCAGCCCCTGGCTGGAAAAGCCATGGTTCCCACTCCAATTGCAGTCCTGGGTGCGGCGGTGATGGCGACAGGTCTCCATGTTCAGCTGGGAAAGCCCCGGTGGTGGAAGCCCAAGCTGGGGTCTCCCCTGCCCCTGGTGTGGGAGTCAGATCCTGAGGAGAATCCCATCTGTCTCTTTCCAGGTACCACCCCCCGGTCAGACAGCCAGGAGACTTTGTGACTTGCAGTATGCAGGCAGCAGGTGCTCTAAACTCCTTCTTTCATGGATCATCTTAAAACATTTCACCTGATTAGTGATTTGTAGGGTAAAATGTGCCAATCTGCTGTGGACCCCGATCCAAGACGCCAAGAGGGACAGATTTCTAAACCCATTAGCGTCCTAGCTATTTTATCCAGCTTGGAATGGCATGGGCATAATCCCATCAATTTAGTTCCATCCATGGAAATGGACTTGGTACTTTTTGAAGCATAAAGTTATATCTGATAATCTCGGAATCTGAATGAATCTATTGGGCCAACGTCATGGCCTAGTGGATAGAGCACGGGCCTGGGAGTCAGAAGGACTGGGTTCTAATTTCAACTCCACCACTGGTCTGATGTGTGACCTCAGGCAAATCACTTAACTTTGCTTTGCCTCAGTTCTCTCATCTGTAAAATGGGGATTAAGACTGTGAGCCCTCTGTGGGACAGGGATTGTGAGCCACCCTATTATCTTGTACCTACCCCAGTGCTTAGTACAGTGCTTGACTCATAGTAAACACTTAACAAATACCAGAACTTCTGGACTAAAACCAAATAGTTACTTGTACCTGACTTTCTTATTCACAGCATGGTGTAGTGGATAGAGCACGGGCCTGGGAGACAGGAGGTTATGGGTTCTAATCTTGGCTCTGCCACTTGTCTGCATGTGACCTTGGACAAATCACTTTAATTCTCTGGGCCAAAGTTCCTCATCTGTAAAATGAGGATAGGGACTGTGTCCAACTCAATTTGCTTGTCTCTATCCCAGTGCTTAGTACAGTGTCTGGCACATAGTAAATGCTTAACAAATACCATTAGTATTATTACTGAGTCAGGCTAGTGGTCCCTTCATCTCAATAGTCTGTCTCTGACGGGATCACAGGTTGATCATCCTGGAAAACATCTATCCTAAGAGTTAGGGATGTATTCTCTAATGTCCTTAAACTGTTTCTTTAATGGTACAGACTTCATTAAATCTTGCTGCAGTAGCTTAGAATGGATTATTCAGAGAGTCATTCTGATTGAAAGTAAAACAAAACCTCATATTAGTTTGGATTTGTTATGTTAATGTTATTTAATCTCTGAAAACTAACTAACCTCAATTAACATTGTGAATATTTTGACCTGTAATGACCAGTTATTCCATTACATTATGTAAATTCTTTGCATTGTAATTACAATTTAGCTTTGTCGATAATTGGAATTGTTTGCCTTCTGGTAATGTAGCACAAATGATCACCCCTCACCCCCCATTAATCACAAGGCATACCTTAGTAGAAGTCATAAAGGAGAAAGTGATAATATCACTAAACTCTTGGTATCTGCTTCATCCTTGTTTAATATGCTAAACAAATGTCATCAATTAACTTTCAGATCATTTTTAGAATGCTGGATGGTTTATATAAATATCATCAGGACAAAAACTCCAATTTGACTTTGGCATATTTTATTGGGAGGATGCTCTTACATAATATTGCCCCTCTTTCTCCATGGCATACTAAAAAAAATAGAAATGGATAGCATATATTTTGGCCTCTTACTGTTCTGTATGTTGGAAGATGGTTAGGGTTAGGGTTATATTTTATATTTAGTTATAGGGTTATATACTATATGTGGGAAAATATGCTTTTTTAGTTTGTAACTTGTTGCTCATTTTAGTTCTTAAAATGTATTTCTAGATGCCTCCCCCTCCCTTTTCTATGCATAGACAATCAGGATCAGGGTCTAGGTGTATGCTGTCATCCTGAGAGACTCTGAACAATCTTCACTATCTCATGATGATGATTTTACTTTTGTTCAATCTTAAGTAAGTTGATCATTGACTGCTCTCTCAGGTTGACCTTTGTCTGTACCTCATTCCCAGAATTCCACAGCCCGGCCTGAAGTTGAGTTTTTAGAATATTCTTAGAGCGTTTCCTTAGACTGTTCTTGCTGGGTCTATCCCATTTCAGATTTTCCCTCTACCTCACAAGCCCAGAAGTAAAGTGTTTTTTTTTCTTTTTTATGGCATTTGTTGAAAGTTTACTGTGAGCCAGACATTGTACTAAATGAAGTAGATACAAATTAGAGTGGACAAAATCCTTGTCCCATGTGAGGCTCACAGTCTTAATCCCCATTTTACAGATGAGGGAAGTGAGGCACAGAGGAGTGAGGTGATTCGCCCAAGGTCACATAGCAGACAAGTGGTAGAGTCAAGATTGGAACGTGTCCCTTTTTTTTTAAAAAAAAAGGCATTTAAGTACTTACTATGTGCCAGGCACTGTACTAAGCCCTGGGGTAGATGAAAAGCTAATCAGGTTGGACCCAATCCATGTCCCATGTGGGATGTAGGGTCTTAAACCCCATTTTACAGATGAAGTGACTGAGGCTCAGAGAAATCAAGTGCCTTGTTCAAGGGCATATAGCAGACAAGTGGTGGACCCGGAATTAGAACCCAGGTCCTCTGAATCTCAGGCCCATGCTCTTTCCACTAAGTCATGCTGTTTCTCTTCTTCTACAGAGTAATGTTTTAGTGCTGGTAGGGTCATTTAAAACAGTTAATTACATTTGTTATTTAATGTTAAATAAGCCAGATGTTATTGATGTACTGAAGACTCACAGCAATGAAAGCTAGATATATCACTTATGCTTGGTAACTTCAAAGAATGCTGCTTTCTGTGATTACTGATGGGATAAAAAAACAAAGAAAAAAACAAATCACCAGAGGCCACTCTAAAGTGGTGCCTGAGAGCCGAGAATATTTTGTCTTTTATACCTTTTCTGAGCTCTTAGAAAACTCTGAATTCATCAGTTGTGAGCAGTCAATTCATGCAGTCTTGAGCTCATTTATCACGGTGACACCTTTCAAGCTGCTAGATAATGATTGAGAGTCATCTATGAGCGATTATTCAGTCTTTAATCTGAGAATTATTTACATAATTTACCTGCCTAAGATATGAAAAATAATTGTAGCCTGGGATTAAATATGAGCACTTGGCTCACTCCTCACTGCATATTTATGAATAACTGACTTTACTGGGATCGGGTCTACTTCATTATACTCTCCCAATCACTTAATACACTGATCTGCACACAAAGAGTGCTCAATATTTAGCACCAGTTGATAAAAGGAGCTCAAGGCATTATGAAGACTCAGAGAATGAGAATCAGCCTGACTAAGCAGTGTGGCCTAGTGGAAAGAGCACAGGCCTGGGAGTCAGAAGGATCTGGATTATAATCCCAGGTCCTCCACTTGTCTGCTGTATGACCTTGGCAAGTCACTTCACTTCTCTATGCCTCAGTCATCACAACTGTAAAATGGAGATTTTACATGTAGGACAGGGACTGTGTCCAACCTCATTAGTTTGTATCTACCCCAGTGCTTAGAACAGTTCCTGGCACATGGTAAATGCTCCACAAGTATCATTAAAACAAAACAACAACAAAAAACTAGGAAGAGAGCCAGGATTAGAAACCGGATCCTTTGACTCCCAGGCCCCTGCTTCTTCCATTAGGCTGTGCTGTTTGCCATGGAAAGAAATCGACACAGATACATTGGTGTATTTATATTGTCAGAGTTTCAACAATAGGGCAAACAACTTTTGGTTCATCAGAAATACATAAGAATGTTTACAGATAGTCACCAGAAATGATTAGACTTTACAACTGACTGCTTATATGCACGAGTGCTTTTGAAGGGTATGAATGTACAAATATTTATATAAATATGTGATCCTTTCAGGCATCTGGGTTGATGTGACTAGGGGTGTTGGGAGTTAACCAGGGAAAACTTTTGGGAGGAAGTGGGGTTTTTGAATTTGGGGAGAGTTGTAGTCTGCCAGAGAGTAGGGGACTGGTGAGGGATTTCCAGTCAGAGGAACAGCATGATTGAGGGTTTGAAAATAGAAGGGTTAAGAACTTGGTATGCATGGATTTAGTTTTTGGTGAGTAGAAGCAACTCTGTTTCTTCTAGGCAACAATCCTTGCAAGCTAAAAAAAATACTAACAAGATAGAGTGCACAGAGAAACAAACTTTCTTGACATGGGAATTAAAGTAGGTGTGTTCTGGACCCTTGGTTCCCTGCCTGCTTGAGATGAGCATTTTAAGCAAATCTCCCTTTAAAAAGAAAAAATTTTTCTAGAATCAAATGTTGTCTAGGTTCATATGTAAATGAATTCTTGCCCACGATATTTTACTAAAAGAAAAAAATGCTGAGCAGCAAATTAAAGATTAAGAGCTCACTATCTTTCAAAAAACAAAAGGCTGGATCAGTAGTATAGTCAAACGTGCTGAAGTGTAAATAAATTAATTGGTGACAAATCAATGTGAAGTAAAGAGTAGTGATTTCAGGTCTTCATCACTCTTTGTGTGTTACTTAAAATCCAAAAAAAATAAAGATTCAGAAGATGAGTTTGCATGTATTATTAATGATGTGATTAAAAGGTGAATCTCTGCACGTGAGAAATCCTTCACACAAAACTGTGCACTTTATAAAATATGAAGAATTGATGTTATTCTAATAGGAAAAGACTAGAAGACAATACATATTTTATAGCGTTAACTTTTGTTAAATGTGATACAAAAGAAAACACCACTACAGTTACCTAAAATGTAAGGAGGTTTCCAGTCAGCTACCAATTAATGGCATTTACTGAATACTTATTGTACGCAGCCCAGAGTGCTGATGGCCCAAAAAGGAAAAGAAATAACTAAATGTTTTGAGGATTCCAAATCCACTTGGGAAGTTCTTCTGAAGGTCCTTGAGCCACACCCAGTTCCCTTTCAAAGCCCAGGTTGCATTCCCACAGCCAGTCCCACCCACCAACCAGAATCCAAAACCAAACAGCTGAGTGTCAGCGTGATCTCTCTAACTGACTTCCTCTTACACGCACAGTTAATGAAGGATTCCAAAACTTTGTGATTTCCCCTTCCTATTGCCCAGCTAAGCCCATCTTTTTTTTGTTGCTTTGTCCCCTTCTCCCCCTAATTCAATACTCTATAACCCTGAATCTTTCAATTTAAACAAACAAACAAAAACTCCAGTCTTTCCTTACTGCAGCCACTGGGATTCTTGAGCTGTGGGATACAAGAAGGTAGGGTCATAATACATGAAGCAGAATGCAACAGCAGTTGATAGTCATGATTCCTATCCTCTAGCACTAAATAAAAAATTACAAATAAAATTACATTTGGCAGAGAAGCATTCATTCATTCAATCATATTTATTGAGCACTTACTGTGTGCAGAGCACTGTACTAAGTGCTTAGAATGTATAATTCAACAACAGAGACAATCCCTGCCCAACAAAGTCTAAAAGGGGGAGACAGACAGCAAAATACAAGTAGTCCGGCATCAATACCATCAAAATAGATAAATGCATTCATAGACATATACACATCATTAAATAAAGTAATAAATATATACAAATATACACAAGTGCTGTGGGGAGGGGAAGGGGGTAGAGAGAGGGAGGGAGTGGGGGGAATGGGGAGGGGAAGGGGGTAGAGAGAGGGAGGGAGTGGGGGGAATGGGGAGGGGAAGGGGGTAGAGAGAGGGAGGGAGTGGGGGGAATTGGGAGGGGAAGAGGGGCAGAGAGAGAGGGAGGGCTCAGTCTGGGAAGCCCTCCTGGAGGAGGTGAGCTCTCAGTAGGGCTTTGAAGTGGGGAAGAGGGTTAGTTTGGCAGATGTGAGGAGGGAGGGCATTCCAGGTCAGTGGTAGGATGTGGGCCAGGGGTCGACGGCGGGACAAGCGAGAATGAGGCACCGTGAGGAGATTAGTGGCAGAGGAGTGGAGTGTGCGGGCTGGGCTGTAGAAGGAGAGAAGGGAGGTGAGGTAGGAGAGGGCAAGGTGATGGAAAGCTTTTAAGTCACGAATGAGGAGTTTTTGTTTCATGCAAAAGTTGATAGGCAACCACTGGAGATTTTTGAGGAGGGGAGTGACATGCCCAGAGTGTATCTGTAGAAAGATAATCTGGTCAGCGGAGTGAAGTATAGACTGAAGCGGGGGTAGACAGGAGGATGGGAGATCAGGAGGCTGATGCAATAATCCAGTTGGGATATTTCTGCACCAGCAAGGTAGCAGTTTGGATGGAGAGGAAAGGGCGGAACTTGGCGATATTGTAAAGGTGAGACTGGCAGGTTTTGCTGACGGATTGGATGTGTGGGGTGAATGAGAGAGCAGAGTCAAAGATGACACCAAGGTTGTGGGCCTGTGGGCCTGTGAGACGGGCAGGATGGTAGTGCCGTCCGCAGTGACAGGAAAGTCAGGAAGAGGACAGGATTTGGGAGAGAAGATAAGGAGCTCAGTCTTGGACATGTAGTGTTTTAGATGGCAGGTGGACATCCAGGTGGAGATGTTCTGAAGGCAGGAGGAGATCCGAGCCTGGAGGGAAGGAGAGAGAACACTGGAGGAGATGTAGATTTGGGTGTCATCTATGTAGAGATGATAGTTGAAGCCGTGGGAGCGAATGAGTTCACCAAGGGAGCTAGAATAGATGGAGAACAGAAGGGACCAAGAACTGACCCTTGAAGAACCCCTACAGTTAGGGGATGGGAGGGGAAGGAGGAGCCCGTGAAGTCTACTGTATAGAACAGGGGGCCTGGGAGTCAGAAGGACCTGGGTTCTAATCCCGGCTCTGCCATTTGTCTGCTGTGTGACCTTGAGCAAGTCTGGGCCACTTCTCTGGACCACAGTTACCTCATCTGTAAAATGGGAATTAAGACCGTGAACTCTGTGTAGGACAGGGACTGTGTCCATCCCAGTGCTTAGTATGATGCCAGACACTTAGTAAGCACTCAACAAATACCAAAGTTATCAGTATTAGTACTACAACAGATTAAAGGCTAGATTAAACAGTCTTTTATGGATTCAGTCATACATCCTTCTCTGCCCATCTCCTTCAGAGGTGTAGGATTTAAACAAGCATTAGGGAAGAAACCTGGAAAAATATCACAAAAAATTAACATTGCCTTTGGGGCTGTTAAGGTTCTGCATGAAAACCTTAAGGATCTGAATGGACAAAATGCTATCCAATTATCACCCTCTTGCTATGACATGAACCAAAAATGATAATTGTGCATCAGAACATGTACTATAAGTGGAACAAAAGGATTATTTCTATTGATGCTGAAAAGAAAAATGGAGCTGGCTGTGGCCTTTTAACCTAAAATGCTTCTCCAAGAACAATCTATGACAAAAAGGTGTAATTAATCATTGTCAGAACACTACTTTTTATAGCTGCCTCTGGTGAAATCCTTTTGCTTCAAAAATGTTTTCTACATTTATTTTTTTACCTGTAATTACTAACTGAAAGCCCCATCGAAGGGTGAGCGATGGGGAAGCCAGTTGGGAAGGGAAGGAGCTTAGAGAGGAGGCTTGAGGAGTTATGGTGGGGCTTAGTAAGTAGGGGAGCGTTGAGGGGGAAGTTCTAGAATAATAATAATGTTGGTATTTGTTAAGCGCTTACTAGGTGCCAAGCACTGTTCTAAGCGCTGGGGGAGATACAGGGTAATCAGGTTGTCCCACATGGGGCTCATACAGTTTTAATCCTCATTTTACAGATGAGGGAACTGAGGCACAGAGAAGTGAAGTGACTTGCCCACAGTCACACAGCTGACAAGTGGCAGAGCCGGGAGTCGAACTCATGACCTCTGACTCCGAAGCCCAGGCCCTTTCCACTGAGCCACGCTGCTTCTCCAGCAGTCAAAGCCACAGAAGCAGGGATGACTGGAGAGCATCAGCCTGGAGTTTCTTGGGAGAGGAAAAGCAAAAGAGCCAGAGAGATGTCATTCTCATTATCCCAACCCCATTCTCCAAGGCCAGATCCCTTCTCCAGCAACTCATCCCTCAAGCTTCCCCAGGCTCTGACCTGTTTCAAAAGGCAAAATAGTCACTACTCCCTCCAGAGCAGTTGTCTTATGCTGTCAAGTCATGTCTGACCCATAGAGACGCCATGGACACATCTCTTCCAGAATGCCCCACCTCCATAAGCAATGGTTCTGATAGTGTAGTCATAGAGTTTCCTTGGTAAAAATACGGAAGTGGTTTACCACTGCTTCCTTCCATGCAGTAAATGAGTCTCTGCCCTTGACTCTTTCCCATCCTGCTGCTGCCCAGCATGGGTGAGTTTTGATTTACAGCAGATTGACTGCCCCTCACCTACCCCTGCCCAAGGTAGGAATGGAATGGGTAGGCCTCTGCTTCACTTTCCTTCCTATAGTAGAGACTGGTAGAATACTGGAAACTCTCCAGGTGCGACTCTGAGAGGGGATTGCAAAGCAATACTAAGGTCCTATCTCCTCCAAGAGGTCTTCCCTGATTAAGCCATCTTTTCCCTGGCTTGCTCTCCCTTCTGCATCATCCTTGCCCTTCTAACTGTGATCTTTAGACATTTGATATTCGCCCAACCCCACAGCACTTATGTATGTATCACTGAATTATATAGTATTGTTTATTTCATATTAATATCTTGTCTCCCATTCTAGACTGTAAGCTTATTATGAGCAGGGAACGTATCTACTAATTCTGTTGTATTGTACTTTTCCAAGTGCTTAGTACAATTCTCTGCACATAGTAAGTGTTCAACAAATATGACTGATTCAGGTGGACCCCAGAAGACCCACCAATCATGGTGACAAAATTAGATCAGGCCCAGAGAGTGGTTTAAATAGAAGACTTCCTGCTTCTGCCCATTGGTGGCGTGAAGTTTGAGGAACTGGGGCCCTTTGGAGCGGGAAACGTGACAGAGGGTGGAGATGGTCCCCCAGACTTGGATGTGCCCTGAGTCATCCTACCACAGCCACCCCTTCAGACAGTGATTCACACCTGCTCTAAAGCAGTCACTTAAAGTTGCAAGGTAGCAGACAACCACTATCCTGTTAGTACAGTCACTCCTCATATCCCATCTGGATTACTGCATCAGCATCCTTTCTGATCTCCCAACCTTCTCTCTCTCCCCACTTCAGTCCATACTTCACTCTGCTGTCCAGATTATCTTTCTACAGCAACACTCTGGACATGTTATTCCCCTCCTCAAAAATCTCCAATGGTTGCCTGTTAACCTCTGTATCAAGCAAAAACTCCTCACTATTGGCTTCAAAGCTCTCCATCTCCTTGCCCCCTCCTACCTCACCTCCTTTCTCTCCAAATACAACCCAGCCCACACACTCTGCTCCTCTGCCGCTCACCTCCTCACGGTCCCCTGTTCATGCTTGTCCCGCCGTCGACCCCTGGCCCATGTCTTACCACTGTCCTGGAATGCCCTTCCTCCTCACATCAGCCAAACTAACTCTCTTCCCCTTTTCAAAGCCCTACTGAAAGGTCACCTCCTTCAGGAGGCCTTCCCAGACCAAGCCCCCCTTTTCCTCTGTTCCTCCTCCCCTCCCCATTCCCCCTACTCCCTCCCTCTGCTCTATCCCCCTCCCTACCCCACAGCACTTATGTATGTATGTATATATTTATTATTCTATTTATTATCTATAATTCTATTTATTCATATTGATGCTATTGATGCCTGTTTACTTGTTTTGATGTCTGTCTCCCCACTTATAGACTGGAGCCCATTCTTGGGCAGGGATTGTCTCTGTTGCTGAATTTACTTTCCAAGTGCTTAATACAATGCTCTGCACTCAGTAACTGCTCAATAAATACTAATGAATGAATGATAGAGCCATTTTTGTTATTTATTGAGCACTTACTTTATACAGAGCACTGCACTATGGGCTTGGGAAAGTTCAGTTCAATGGAGTTGCTAGACACATTCCCTGCTTACAGTCTAAAGGGGAACACAACATTTAATATAATTTATGGATAGGTACACACATGCCACACAGGAGAATATCAAATGCCCAGAGGGCATAAATAATAATAATAATAATGTTGGTATTTGTTAAGCGCTTACTATGTGCAGAGCACTGTTCTAAGCGCTGGGGTAAACACAGGAGAATCAGGTTGTCCCACGTGGGGCTCACAGTCTTAATCCCCATTTTACAGATGAGGGAACTGAGGCACAGAGAAGTTAAGTGACTTGCCCACAGTCACACAGCTGACAAGTGGCAGAGCTGGGATTCAAACTCATGAGCCCTGACTCCAAAGCCCGTGCTCTTTCCACTGCGCCACGCTGCTTCTCATAAATGACACTGAAGGCAGAGGGAGTCTATGGGGGGACATTGGGCTTAATTAGGAAGTCCTCTTGGAGGAGATGTGACCTTAAGAAGGCTTTGAAGGTGGGGAATATTCTCATCTGGCATACATGGAGGGCGAATTAGTTCCAGGCCGGAAGGAGGGCTTGTGAAAGAGTTGGTGGTGCTATAGTTGAAATTGGGGCACAGTTAGCAAGCTGGTGCTAGAGTAGTGAAGTGTGTGGGCTGAGCTGTAGTAGGAGATCCTTGAGGTAAGGTAGAAGGGGGCAAGCTGACCTGATGCTTTAAAGCCAGTGGTGAGGAGTTTCTGTTTTATGTGGAGATGGATGAACAACCACTGGAAGTTCTAGAGGAGTGGGAAATTGTGAACTGAAGGTTTTTGTAGAAAACTGATCTGGGAAGCAAAGTGAAGTATGGACTGAAATAAGGAGAGTGAGGAAGCAGATGCAATAGCCAAGACAGGATAGGACAAGTGCTGAGAACAACACTGTAGTAGTTTGGATGGAGAGGAAAGAGTGGATTTTAGTGATGTCGTGAAAGTGGAACTAACAGGATATGGTGACATTAAATTTGTGGGTTATATGAGAGAGATGAGTAGAACATAACATTAAGGTTCTGGGCTTGGGAGATAAGGAAGATAGTGGTATTTTCTACAATGATGAGGAGCACAGGGTTTGGGTGGGAAAATAAGGTATTCTGCCTTTGACAAGTTGGGATTGAGGTGTTAGTGGGACATCCATTTGGAGATAATCTGAAGGCAGGAGGAAGAGACAACAGGACCGGAGATGTACATTTTGGGAAGTGTTTGTGTAAAGATGGTAGTTTCAAGCTCGTTGTGGGCAGGGAATGTATCTGTTTAATGTTGTATTCTACTGTCCCAAGCACTCGGTACAGTGTTCTTCACACAAGTGCTCAGTGAATACAATTGAATGAATAATGAGTTCTCTGAGGGAGTGGTCATAGATGAAGAACAAATGGAGAACCATACCTGAACCTTTAGAGAGCCCCACTGTCAGAGGGTGGTAAGCAAAGGAGGAGCCCATGAAGAAGATTGAAAATGAGTGGCCAGAGACAAAGAAGAACCAGGAGAGGACAGTGTCAGTGCAGTCAAGTTTGGATAATTTTTCAAAGAGAACGGCGTGGTCCACCATGTCCAACGCAGCTGAGAGGTGGAGGAGGATGAAGGTGGAGTAGAAGGAAGTTGTTTGTGATCTTAGGGGGCTGTTTCTATAGAGTGAAGGAGGCGGAAGCCAGATTGGAGCGGGGCAAGGAGAGGAAGTTTAGGCAGAGGATGGTAGGAGGCAAATGGGGCAATAACTGGAGGGAGCCGTGGAGTTAAGGGAGGGATTGAGTCGTTCCGATGGTTGGGCCACATATGCCTTGTATGTTTTAAACTAGATCTATCTCACTATACAACGGGGCTCTATTTCTTGAAAATGAAGTCTTATTGAGGGCTATACTTTCCCTTACACTTAAAAGTCAGAAATTAGGATCCATTCTGGAACCTCTGGAGAGGTAATATCAAATTCCTTTTCATGATTTTTACTGCAATAGTGATAAGCATTACTAAACCACTGTTAAATCATTAATAAAATAATTGAAAGTGTAACATTGCATTTTAAATAAATGAGATATATGGTGATTGAAACTTTGCAGGAGGCTGTAGGAAGTAGAAGCTTGCTCTATGAATATGGTAGTGGTTTTTGAATTTTAGGGAGGAATTTGTCCCTTTTAGGCCTGAACAACAGCCTCTTTTTCTCAAAGAACTTGTTAGTGGGCTAACTTGTCAGTTGGTCAGCTGAAAGAACCCAGGCTTAGGAGTCAGAGGTCATGGGTTTTAATTCCGACTCTGCCACTTGTCAGCTGTGTGACTTTGGGCAAGTCACTTAACTTCTCTGCCCCTTAGTTACCTCATCTGTAAAATGGGGATTAAGACTGTAAGGCGTGGGATAACCTGATTACCTTGTATCTACCCCAGTGCTTAGAACAGTGCTTGGCACATTGTAAGTGCTCAACAAATACCATCATCATCATCATTCATTCATTTAATTGTACTTTATTGAGCACTTATTGTGTGCAGAGCACTGTTCGAAGTGTTGGAGAGTGATGATAATAGTAATTGCGGTATTTGTTAAGTGCTTTGTGCCAGGCACAGTAGTAAGTGCTGGGGTGGATACAAGCAAATTGAGTTGGACACAGCCCCTGTCTCACGTTGGGCTCACTGTCCCAATCCCCATTTTACAGGTGAGGCAACTGAGGCCCAGAGAAGTTAAATGATTTGCCCAAGGTTATACAGCAGACAAGTGGCAGAGCCAGGATGAGAATACTCAAGCCTGTGCTCTATCCACTGCCCCATACTGCTTCTCTACAAAATAATATAACATCCAGTTGGAGATGACCTGAAGGCAGGAGGAAGAGACATTATGACTGAATTGTAAATTTTAGGAATTCCTGCCCACAAGGAGCTTACCGCCTAGAGACTGTAAGAAGCCTAGTGTTCCAAACTTCTGAGTACTACTGCCCTCTTCTCTCCTTTAGTATTTACTTCTTCAATCCTATTTGAAAATCCATTTATTTGCTATTCGAAAACTAATACGTAAAACATTTTAATCCCGACTTTAGCTAGTGGTAGAGAACCACAAATTATTTTTCTTTCTTTTTTTTTTTTTTATCTCGCAATGATGCATTAGATTGCCAGAATTCAGTGAGGTTCTCTTTGGACAAGAAGTCTTCTAGATGAGATGAAATTAATCACAGGCACCTGCATCATCCATTTTAAAATTAATTTGCCTCCTCCCTCTCTCTTAGACTGTGAACTCTGTGGAATAGGGACTGTGTTCAATCTGATTATTTTATATTTACCCCAATTCTTAGTACAGATTTAGACACATAGAATGGGCTTAATGATCAACCAATCATATTTATTGAGCACTTACTGCATACAGAGCACTGTACTTCGGAGAGTACAGTATGATAGAGTTGGTAGACATGTTCCCTACCCACATAAAGCTTACAGTTCTAGAGGGGGAATTGTTATCATTATTAATCTGTGACTATCTGGGTTTCTTAAATGACTTGAACAGCTGATGTCAGTGGATGGCAGAGCTTTCTCCAAGATCTTTTCATTGTTGATCGTTTAATTTTGGCCTGGGTGGGGAGGAGTGGAAGTAAGGTTTTCTTACTATAGAAAGAAGTGGACTGGTTAAGGGTCACAGAGCAAAGCATCATATCTGTAATTTTATTTACTTGTATTGATGTCTATCTCCCCTACTCTTGACTGTGAGCTCGTTGTGAGCAGGGAATGTCACTATCGTTGTATTGTACTTTCCCAAGCGCTTAGTACAAAATCTGTCCCTTTCTCTCCATCCAACCAGCTACCATATTAATGCAAGCACTTAGGATAATCAAGGCGGGATAGACTATCCACCTCCTTGCTAACCTCCGTGCCTTTGTCTCTCCCCGCTCCAGTCCATACTCCGTTCTGCTCCCCATCTCATTTTCCTTCAGAACTGTTGAGACCATGTTTCCCCACTCCTAAGAAACCCCAGTGGTTGTCCGTCTACCTCGGCATCAAACAAAAACTCCTCACCATTGGCTTTAAAGCACAAAATCACCTTGCCCCCTCCTACCTCACCTTGTTTCTCTGCTACTACAACCCAGCCCGCACACTTTGTTTCTCTAATGCTCACCTTCTCACTGAGATTGTACCTCAATCTCATCTATCTCGCCACTGAACTCTCACCCACATCCTACCTCTGGCCTGGAATGCCCTCCCTCCTCATTTCAGACAGATAATGGGTCTCCCTGACCCCAAACCCTATTGAAAGTGCATCTCCTCCATGAAGTCTCCCCTTACTAAGCCCTCCTCTCCTCTTCTCCCACTCCCTTCTGCACCGCTCTTACTTGCTCCTTCATTCGTCCTCCCTTCCATCCTCACAGCACATATGTATATATCTGTGTATATATCTGCAATGTATTTATTTATATTGTCTGTCTCCTCCTCTGGACCGTGAGCTCACTGTGGGAGGAGTGTGTTATTTTGTATTCTCCCAAGCCAAACCAAGTACAGTGGTTTGCACACAGCAGGCACTCAATAAATACAATTGAATAATGAATGAATCGCTTAGTTGGTCAATCGTTTTTATTGAGCACTTTGTGTGTGCAAAACACTGTACTGAGCACTTGGGAGAGTACAATATAACTATCACAGACACAGTCCCTGCTCACAGTAAGCCTACAGTCTAGAAGGAGAGCCAGACATTAATATAAATAAATTTGCAGATATGTACATAAGTGCTGTGGGGCTGGGAGGGGGGCTGAATAAGAGGAACAAGTCAAGGTGATGCAGAAGGGAATGGGAGAAAAAGGAGGGCTTAGGGAATTCCTCTGGAAGAAAATATGCCTTCAGTAAGGCTTTGAAAATGGGGAGAGTCATTGTCAGGTATGAGGAGGGAGAGAGTTCCAGGCCAGAGGCATGGTGTGGGTAAGAGTTTGGCGGCCAGATAGGCAAGATCGAGGTACAGTGAGAAAGTTGGCTTGAGTAACCTGTAGTAAGCCAAACTGCTTACTACATCCCTTGGTTGACTGTTATTGAAATGTGATTGTAACCTAGTCTATGAGATAATTTCTTTGTAAAATTAATTAGCAATTCATCACACTCTCATTTCCTCTCCTATATAGTATTAGTGGTTTAAGATTGGAAAGTAGAAGAAGCTGGAAATTCTCTGAACCTCCCTACTCCCTTCCAAAGGGGTTCCACTCCTTCCCTATTAAACTAGGAGCTTGTTTCTTTTCTCCTTGTTCGAGGTTAGAGGGGTTCCTCTGTGAGGGTTCTGGCCTGCTTGGCTGTTGGTAGAGAGGCTCAGTGGAAATCTGAAAGCAGCTTCTGAACTGTGGTGACAGCACCAGCCTCTTCGGCTCAGGCTGCTGGCAAATGTAGATAGAGGAGGACAAGACTCGACTTTGTTTAATCGTTCCCTTGCTCTCTCTTCCTCCCCTATTCTCTTTTGATCCACGTGTCTCTGTCCTACAGGTCACAGGCATCTTCAGCATAAACCTCGAGTTTGAAATGACTTTAGCCTCACCTATTTTACGTCACTAATTCTTAGGGATCAAGAACCTGGCAGAAAAAAAAAAATCTATGCTTGTGCAATCAATCAGTCGCTTTTATTGAGTGCTTACTTTGTGCAGAACACTGTAGTAAGCGCTTGGGGGAGCACAATGTAAGAGTTGGTATACACGTTCCCTGGACAGAATGAGCTCACGGTCTAGAAGATAATACAGACGTTAATATAAGTAAATTATAGATATATACGTAAGTGCTGTGGGACTGAGGGAGGGGTGAATAAAGGGTGGAAATCCCAGTGCAAGGTGATGCAGAAGGGAATGGGAGAAGAGGAAATGAGGGCTCAGTTGGGAAGGCCTCTTGAAGGAGACATGCTTTCAGTGAAGTTTTGAAGAAGGGGAAAGTAATCATCCGATATGAAGGGGAGGGGCAGTGATTGGGGCCAGAGATTGTGCTAGTGGTTGTGGTCTTTATTGTGCCTCTTGTACTACCAACAAGTGAGGAGGCAAGGGCTATACCTTCTGTGATAAAGGTTTCTGAAGATGGAAGGGTCCAAGAGGCATCCCGAAAATCATCTGGCTAATGTGGATGAAGTCCAGCTAGACCCAGAGCGGCATGGTTATTGAGAAGCAGCATGGTGTAGTGAATAGAACACTAGGAGTCAGAAGGTCGTGGGTTCTAATCCTGGCTCTGTCATTTGTCTGCTTTGTGACCTTGGACAAGCCACTTCACTTCTCTGTTGCTCGGTTACCTCATCTGTAAAATGAGTTTTGAGACTGTGAGTCTTACGTGGGACAGGGACTGTGTCTAGTCCAATTTGCTTGTATCTGTCGCAGTGCTTAGTACAGCACCTGGTACATAGTAAGCACTTAATACCATAATTATTATTATTATTGTTAAATATCCACCTGCTGATTCCCAGCCCAGCATCAGCACTGTGCCCCTGTCACCCTTGTCACATTGCTTATAAATGGGACCTACACCTTAAAATTATATATAATATATATATTCTTCTTGCCCACCTGCACTTGTGTTGCAATACCACTCATTTACTGGTTTGATGTCGATCTAGCACTATCTAAAAATTCCTTGGCTCAGGTCTCAGTCCTGAAGTTTCAGGACTGAGGATTATCTTTCATTCCTCACTGGAGACTCTGTTGTCATAAAGGTGGCCACGGACAGCACTCACGAATGCTGGACACCCCTTTGATGGCTCAGAATAACAGACGTACGTTAGACCTGTTACCTAGGTTATGGAACCCAGCTGTTATTAGTTATTTAGAACGTTTTGTGGAAATCTGCGAAACCTCTAGCCAGTCCCAGTAGTGTGCCCTGGTCTTTGCTGAAAAAATAGTGTGTATAAAGTGCTTGAAGAGTACAAATCGAAGTGAAAGTGTTACGCAGAAGGGAGAGGGAGTAGGGGTTGTGAGAGCTTAGCTGGGGAAGGCTATTGTGTGCTTTCCCTGAGTTCTGTTAAACATGGGCACTGCTCCCGAGCCACAGAACTCGGCCAGGGGATGCGGAATACTTTAACAAAAGCTGCACAATTAAAACGACCAACCAGTGTCTTACTTGGACAGGGTTAGACTGGTCTCTGATATAAAATCAGATAAGTGGTGACCTCACTTGTTAATCCCATGAAAAATCTATTTTTTTTTTGCATTTTGTGAACTAATTTATTGCACTGAGGTTCTTGTGATCCAGTAATAACTTGACCTGAATCAAATATTTGCTTAAATACATTGATCAGGTTGTAGGGGTCAGTGCTTTTCGTATTTTTCTCTTGAGACTTCTCTCACAAGTCACTACTTCCTACTCTTCCACAGAAACAGAATACAAGGGGTTTTGACGCTGTGATGTCTTGGGGGCATTAACGTATTTTCACTTCATTTCTAAGACTTCTGATTGGTCGATCATGATACCAATACATTTATACCACTAAATAGAATTCATTTATGACTGGCCTCTGATATGCCAACTAGCTCGAGCTGTTTCTTTAAAGAAATCCATTACAATCTGTAATTACTGTTAAACACACTGTCATAGAAAAACCAGCAAACAAGTCACAGCAGGTAACTATTGGTAATTCTCTCCAGTGATCTGAAAGATCAACCCCTACGGCTGTGGCTTGCCTTTAAGAGAAACCAAATGAGGGAAGAAAAAGGCAATAAATAAACTCAAATGTCCATTTCAACATCTGATGAATACATCAGTGTCTCTTGGGGAATAAATCAAGGTCACTTGGTTTCTCAAAGGTAATGAAAGGATTTAGAAATTTGGGCAAAGATTGTAATCCAGGCTACCAGTCCAAGAGAAAGTGCTTTGGTGATCATTTTTAGTAGTTTACTTGGCTCATCCTCCTTTTCTAATTGGCGTTCTAATGGACATCCACTACACTGTAAACTCACGGGCAGGGAAAGGGCCTTTTTATTGTTATTTATTTTGTACACTCCCAAGGGCTTAGTACAGTGCTCTGCACACAGTGGAGCGCTCAGTAAATACAAGTGAATGAACATTCCTCAATCAGCAGTGCCAACTGTGAAGTTTAATCATTACCCCTGTTCCAGTACAGGTTGGCACATTTTGCTCTATGAAATATTATTCAGGTGAAATCCTTCAAAATTATATGACAAATTGGCAGTTTTTAATGTTTTAAACTCCAGAAGAAAGTACCCAGAAGCAGTATGCCATAATGGATAGAGCATGGGCCTGGGATTCAGAAGCTCATGGGTTCTAATTCTGGTTCTACCACTTGTCTTTGTGACCTTGGGCAAGTCACGTCACTTCTCTGGGCCTCAGTTACCTCATCTGTAAAATTGGGATCGAGACTGTGAGCCCCACTTCGGACAAGGACTGTGTTGAAGCAACGTGGCTCAGTGGAAAGAGCACAGGTTTGAGAGCCGGAGGTCATGCGTTCGAATCCTGGCTCTGCCACCTGTCAGCTGTGTGACTGTGGGCAAGTCACTTTATTTCTCTGTGCCTCAGTTCCCCCATCTGTAAAATGGGGATGAAGACTGTGAGCCCCATGTGGGACAACCTGATTATCCTGTATCTATCCCAGCGCTTAGAACAGTGTTCTGCACATACTAAGTGCTTAACAAATACCAACATTATTATTATTATTACAACCCAATTCGCTTATACCCACCCCAGCACTTAGTACAGTGTCTGGCACATAGCATTTAACAAATACTAGAGTTATTATTATTATTACCCAAGCCAACTGTGCCCACAGGGACAGTCACTTGGGTCACAAGTATGCACGGTTTCCTCCAAAACCAAAGCATGTGTGGGTGAACCTGGAGCTGATCCCCACAGCAGGGGGGAGGGCAATCCCTTCTGGACCTTTTGCTAAGCGGTTAATACAGTCCTCAGCACAAAGTAAGTGCTCAATAAATATGATTGAATGTCAAGAAGCAGCTTGGCCTAGTAGAGAGAGCATGGGCCTGGGAGGCAGAAGGACCTAGGTTCTATTCGCAGCTCCACCACTTGTCTGCTGTGTGACCTTCGGGCAAGTCACTTAAATTCTCTGTACCTCAGTTACCTCTATCTATAAAATGGGGATTAATAATAATAATGATATTTGGTAAGCATCTGCTATGTGCCAAGCACTGCTCTAAGCTCTGGGGTAGATACAAGGTAGTCAGACTGTCTCACAAGGGGATCACAGGCTTCATCCCCATTTTACAGATGAGGTAACTGAGGCACAGAGAAGTTGTGACTTGCCCGAGGTCACACAGCAGACATGTTATGGAGCTGGGATTAGAACCCAGGTCCTCTGGCTCCCAGGCCCGTGCTCTATCCACTAAGCCACTCTGAGTGTGAGCCCTATAAGGGACAGGGTTTATGTCCAACCTGATTTGCTTGTATCTACACCAGTGCTTTGTACGGTGATTGGCACCTAGTAAGTGCTTAACAAATGCCATAAGTATTATTATTATTATGAAGAATGAATGAATTCCCCGCTACAGCTAGGGATCTTCTGTCAGGGCATGGAGAGTTATTGCCACTGCGATCCCCCTCCCAGCCCCACAGCATTTGTGTATATATGTACATATCTATAATTCTAATTATTTCTATTAATGCCTGTTTACTTGTGTATTTATTTATAATTCTATTTATATTGATGCTATTGATGCCCATTTACTTGTTTTATTGTCCATCTCCCCCCTTCTAGACTGTGAGTCAACTGTGGGCAGGATTGTCTTTTGCTGAATTGTACTTTCCAAGCCCTTAGTACAGTGCTGTGCACACAGTAAGCCCTCAATAAATATGATCGAATGAATGAATGTGGTCCACCAGGCATCGGGAGGAGTGGGAGCAGGGCTGGGCTGATGGGGCAGGGCTGCTCTTGGGATCGCGGTAGGGCAAGGAGATCGGGAGGGTTGCGAGGAGCCACTGAGGCTACCACCTCCACTGCCATGTTTGGGCATGTGGTAGGGTTAGAACCCAGGGTGTATTAGGGTTGCTGATGGGTGGGGGTAGGTAATAATAATAATAATGTTGGTATTTGTTAAGTGCTTACTATGTGCCGAGCACTGTTCTAAGTGCTGGGGTAGACATAGGGGAATCAGTTTGTCCCACGTGGGGCTCACAGTCTTAATCCCCATTTTATAGATGAGGGAACTGAGGCACAGAGAAGTTAAGTGACTTGCCCACAGTCACACAGCCACAAGTGGCAGAGCTGGGATGCGAACTCATGAGCCCCGACTCCAAAGCTCTTTCCACTGAGCCACGCTGGTGCCAGATGGCATTTGGGAAGCAGCGTGGCTCAGTGGAAAGAGCATGGGCTTTGGAGTCAGAGGTCATGGGTTCGAATCCCGGCTCGGCCACTTGTCAGCTGTGTGACTTTGGGCAAGTCACTTAACTTCTCGGTGCCTCAGTTACCTCATCTGTAAAATGGGGATTAAGACTGTGAGCCCCACGTGGGACAATCTGATTCCCCTGTGTCTACCCCAGCGCTTAGAACAGTGCTCGGCACCTAGTAAGCGCTTAACAAATACCAACATTATTATTATTATTATTATTATTACTCCCCCCTGTCAAAAAATGCAATGATTGGTTCTAGTTCTGCCCCTTCACTTTAGGGTTGAGAGAACCGATAGGATTCCCAGACAAAGGTGTAAGACAATCAAATGCCTCGTACGCAGCTCTCACTCCATTTTTTTCCTTATTTCCTCTCCGTTTTCATTCATTCATTCAATAGTATTTATTGAGCGCTTACTATGTGCAGAGCACTGTACTAAGCGCAGTCAGTCATATTTATAGAGCACTTACTGAGTGCAGGGCACTGTGCTAAGTGCTTAGGAAGAGTTCCAAACAGCAATATAACTGACACATTTCCTGCCCACAACCACTTCACAGTCTAGAAGTCACACTTTTGTGTTGCCTCTGCACTTGGGAGCCGTACCCTTTAAGCAACTGATAGTTATTCCACCAATCTCAGCCCCACAGCACTTGTCTGTCTCTTCCTGTACATTTTGAGCTCCTTTTGGGCAGGGATTGCCTAGTGCAGTGTTCTGCACACAGCAAATGTTCAAAAAATGTTCAAAAAATAGTTGCCATTGTTTTTACGAGATGTTCTTCCCCTCGACTCTATTGCCATTGTTCTCGTCTGTCCGCCTCCCCCGATTAGACCGTAAGCCCGTCAAACGGCAGGGACTGTCTCTATCTGTTGCCGACTTGTTCATTCCAAGCGCTTAGTACAGTGCTCTGCACATAGTAAGCGCTCAATAAATACTATTGAATGAATGAATGAAAAATCCCACTGACCGAGGAGTCCTTTTCAAAATTAAATCCACACTGCTTTGAAATGACAGTGGTGAACAATTTGGTCCGTGAAGTCCAAAAGTTGAAACATGGTGGTGACTGTGACCCTTTTCCCAGACCGTGATCAGTGTTCACTTGGATTTGTAGTGTCACTTGCCTAGACCATCTTTAGAAAATGATTTATGAGGCCTGATAAATGCCTTTAGTTGAATAGCAAGTATATTTTCAAAACCCAACTACAGCCAGAAACGGAGAACAGTTCTCCACAAGATGGAGCTGTGGACCAATGAGAATATTCATATTCACAAACGAAATATTTTTATTTCCCCCCTCCTTTCATGTTTTATCGTTTCCTGATGTACTGCATCTTGACTTTCTGCATTAATTCGGTATTAAATAGTCCCGTTCTGGAATACCATCTCTCATGTTCATGATTTAGATATTTATTTTTACATCATCCTCAATGAACTTTGAAAAACTGTCACTCGGAGCCCATTTCAAAGGCACGAAGTTACCCATGTTTTATACATAATCTCCAATTTACTAAAATGCTGTGAATATTTACTGCTAACATCTATTCTTCCTGAGAGAGGGGGAAGATCTGAGGAGAGAGGAGGAAGAAATAGAGGAAAGCCATAACTTTGGCCCTACAATCAAGCAACATATGTTGGAGTCATGATAAGCTTGCTGAGTGAATATAACAGAGGGATAATCTGCATATGATCAATTCTGCCTTCATTAAAAGGCTCCTCATTGTCTTTATAGGGGAATGTATCTAACTTTAAAACTTATCTTTGTAGCCAAACTGTCCTACTCCTTTTGCTCTCTTTTTTCCCTAAAGAAGCATGAATTAAATGACTTACTATTATGTTGGAAATTGCATACACAAGAAAAAATGAAACAAAAAGCTAGGTAAACCTTCAACTTGTCTTTACCTAGCACTGACTTTAGGGTATTGAGAGGTTGCCAGCCTTTCCCAACTTCAGTCTATACCTCATTCTGCTGCTCAGATCATTTTTCTATAAAAATGTTCAATCCATCTGTGCTCACTCCTCAAGAAATTCCAGTGGTTGACTGTTCACCTCCCTATCAGATAGAAACTCCTCCCCATTGGCTTTAAAGCACTCACCTCACTTCCCTCCTACCTTGCTTCACTGATGCCTCAATTTCCCCTACTCTCTCTCCCTTCTGTGTAGCCTATGCACTTAAATGGTATTTAAGTGCTTACCATATGCCAAGCATTGTGCTAAGCACTGGAATCTTGTCTTATGCCGTCGAGTCGATTTCGACCCACAGAGACACCACAGACACATCTCTCTCAGAATGCCCCGATTTCCATCTGCAATCGTTCTGGTAGTGGATCCACCGTTTTCTTTGTAAAAATATGGAAGTGGTTTACCACTGCCTCCTTCCACACAGTAAACTTGAGTCTCCACCCTCGACTCTCTCCCATGCCACTGCTGCCCAGCATGGGTGAGTTTTGACTTATAGCAGATTGTCTTCCACTCACTATACACTGGCTAAGCTAGGAATGGAATGGGTAGGCCTCTGCTTGACTCTCCCTCCTGTAGCCAAGACTGGTAGACTACTGGAAACTATCCAGATGCAGTCCTGAGAGGGGAAAGCGCTGAGGTAGATACAAGCTAATCAGACTGGACATAGTTCATGGCCCACAGGGGGCTCACCTCTATTATTCCCTTTTTACAGATCAGGTAATTGAGGCCCAGAGAAGTGAAGCAACTTGCCCAAGGTCACCTAGCAGACAAGTGATGGGGCTGGGATTGGATGCCCCGGTCCCCTGATTCCCAGACCTGACCTCTTTCAACTAGGTTAAGATGCTTTGTTCTGCATGATTTAGATGTACAAACTTGGAACTCCAATGTCAGAGTGCAGGGGCCCGGTTTAGAATAGCAGGATCCAGCAGCTGTTCAGACAGGCTTGAGTGGCCTCAACTCAAGCAGTTTTATTGTTGTTATGCATTTGTTAAGCGCTTACTATGTGTCAAGCACTGTGGAGGAACTTGGTTTGAAGGGACCTGGGAAGACTTGGCTCAGCTGAAGGAGAAAACAGAGCTGAATGGTCGGTGCCGGGCACCAAACAACCCTCAGATGAGTCGTCTGAGACACATTAAGTCATCCAATTGTGTTTAGTAAGCACTCAGTGAGTGCAGAGCACTGTACTAAGCATTCGGGAAAATACAATACAGCAATCAAGTGTGACAATCCCTGATCTCAAGCTTATCAGTTATGTAGCCTCATCTTGGACAGAAAACACAGTCAAGTTCTTTGAGGGCAGGGATCATGTCTACCAACTGTATTGCACTATACACTTCTAAGTGCTTACTAAAGTGGTCTGCACACTTTCATTGAATCCATATTTATTGAGCGCTTACTGTGTGCGGAGCACTGTACTAAGAGATTGGGAGACTACAATATCACAAACACATTCTTTGCCCACAAGGAGCTTGCAGACAGACATTATGACCACCATTGATATGATTCTATAATAATTATAATTATTCTTGTTAAGCATGTACTGTGCACCAAGCACTGAGGTAGATAAAAGACAATCTGAGTGGACACAGTCCTGTCCCATGTGGAATTCAAGTTCTAAGTAGGAGAGAGGTTCTACAGATCCTTCTGAGGCTCAAGGCAGATTTTCATTATCCCTATATCCCCATGCTAAATAATAATAATAATAATGGTGGTATTTGTTTAGCCCTTACTAAATGCAAAGCACTGATCTAAGCGCTGGGGGGATACAAGGTGATCAGGTTGTCCCATGTGGGGCTCACAGCCTTAATTCCCATTTTACAGATGAGGTAACTGAGGCATAGAGAAGTTAAGTGACTTGCCCAAAGTCACACAGCTGGCAAGTGGCGGAGCTGGGATTAGAACCCATGACCTCTGATTCCCAAGCTGGGGCTCTTTCCACTGAGCCACGCTGGTTCTCTGCTAAAGTGGGAGTGACCTGTTCCTTGTGGATAGAGCACGGGCCTGCGAGTCAGAAAGACTTGGGTTCTAATTCCACCTCCACCACTTCATTCATTCATTCATTCAATAGTATTTATTGAGTGTTCCACCTCCACCACTTCATTCATTCATTCATTCAATAGTATTTATTGAGTGCTTACTATGTGCAGAGCACTGTACTAAGCGCTTGGAATGAACAAGTCGGCAACAGATAGAGACAGTCCCTGCTGTTTGACGGGCTTACAGTCTCACGTGGCCTGTGACCTCGGGCAAGTCACTTCACCTCTCTGTGCCTCAGTTACCTCATCTGTAAAATGGGAATGGAGACTGTGAGCCCTATGTGGGACAGAGCCCGTGTCCAACCCAATTACCTGTATTTACCCCAGCTCTTAGAACGGTCCCTGGCACAAAGTATAGAAAGTGATTTAGACCTGGGTTAGTGAGCCCTTGGTAATGGGATAATCATCTCTGCCATTGTCACTTTCTTTGCCAACTAAAGAGGCAAAGTAGTGATAGAAATAATACCATACGATATGAGAGATGCAAGTGTGGCCTAGTGGAAGGAAGGATTATCCAACCTCGCCTTCAGGGACACCGTTCTCTCCAGGTTCTCCTCCTACCTCTCTGGCCCCTCATTCTCAGTCTCTTTTGCAGGCTCCTCCTCTGCCTTTCACCTCCTAAGTGTGAGGGTCCCTCAAGGATCAGTTCTGGGTCCCCTTCTATTCTCCATCTACACCCCTTCCCCGGTAGAACTCATTGGCTTCCATGGCTTCAACTACCACCTCTATGAGAGTGATACCCAAATCTCTTCTTGGATGGCCTGCCATCACCTCAAACTTATGTCCAAAAGAGAACTCCTTATTTTCCCACCCAAACCCTGTCCTCCCTAGGACTTTCTCATCACTGTAGACGGCACCACTATCCTTTCTGTCTCACAAACACATAACCTTGGCGTTATTTTTTTTATGGTATTTGTTAAACACTTACTATGTGCCAGGCACCGTACTAAGCACTGGAGTGGATACAAGCAAATCGGTTTCGATACAGTCCCCGTCCCACGTGGGGCTCTCGGTCTCAATCCCCATTTGACAGAAGAGGTAACAGGCACAGAGAAGTGAAGTGACTTACTCAAGGTCACAAAGCACACAAGTAGCAGCGCTGGGATTAGAAACCATGCCTTTCTGACTTCCCGGCCCTTGCTCTATCCACTATCATGCTGCTTCTCCATTGACTCTTGACTCCCCTCTCTCTCTCGTTCAGCCCTCATATTCAATCTGTCAGCAAATTCTGTCGGTTCCAGTTTCATAAAATCCACCCTTTACTCTTCAAACTGCTTCCACGTTAATCCAAATACTTATCCTAACCCTTCTTGATTATCATATCAGCCTCCTTGCTGATCTCCATGCTCCCTGTATCTCCCCACTCTAGTCCTTATTTCATTCTGCTGCTTGGATCATTTTTCTACAGAAACGTTCAGTCCACATTTCCCCACTCCTCAAGAGCCTCTATCCTTTGCTCATCTTCCTCCGCATCAAACAGAGACTCCTTACCATGGCCTTTAAAGCACTCCTTTCCCCGTCCTGCCTTACCTTACTACCCACCTACTGCAACCCAGCCCACAAGCTTTTCTCCTGTAATGCCAACTTACTCACTTTACCTTGATCTTGACTAGCTTGCTGCTGACCTCTTATCTGTGCCCTGCTTCTAGCCTGGAGTGCCCTCCTTCCTATCCAACAGACAGTTATTCATTCATTCATTCAATCGTATTTATTGAGCACTTACTATGTGCAGAGCACTGTATTAAGCACTTGGAAAGTACAATTCAACAATACTCTCCCCACCTTCAATGCCTTACTGAAGGCACTCCAAGAGAGCTTCCTTTTCTTCCTTTCCCTTCTGCACTGCCCTATATGCTCCCTTTATTCACCCCCTCCCACTGGCTCCGCCACACAGCACTACGTATATATCCAGAATATATTTCTATTAAGGTCTGCCTCCCCCTCTAATAGTAATAATGTTGGTATTTGTTAAATGCTTACTATGTGCAGAACACTGTTCTAAGTGCTGAGGTAGATACAGGGTAATCAGGTTGTCCCAAGTGAGGCTCACAGTCTTCATCCCCATTTTACAGATGAGGGAACTGAGGCACAGAGAAGTGAAGTGACTTGACCACAGTCACACAGCTGACAGGTGGCAAAGCCTGGATTCGAACCAATGATCTCTGATTCCCAAGCCTGTGCTCTTTCCACTGAGCCACACTGCTTCTCTAGACTGTAAGTTCATCGTGGGCAGGGAATGTTTGTTATACAGAGAAGCAGCGTGGCTTAGTGGAAAGAGCACGGGCTTTGGAGTCAGAGGTCATGAGTTCGAATCCCGGCTCTGCCACTTGTCAGCTGTGTGACTGTGGGCAAGTCACTTAACTTCTCTGGGCCTCAGTTACCTCTTCTGTAAAATGGGGATTAAGACTGTGAGCCCCATGTGGGAAAACCTGATTCCCCTATGTCTACCCCACTGCTTAGAACAGTGCTCTGCACATAGTAAGCGCTTAACAAATACCAACATTATCATTATTATTATTATACTGCACTCTCTCAAGTGCCTAGCACAGTGTTCTGCACACAGTAAGAGGTCAGTGAATATGATTGACTGGGAAAGGACCTGGTTTCTAATCTTGGCTCCACCACTTTCCTGCTTTGTGACCTTGGGAAAATGCCTAGTTACATCATTGGTAAAAAGGGGATTAAATACCTCTTCTCTCTCCCTCTTAGACTCAGAGCCCTATATAGGATTGGGTTTGTGTCCAATAGGCTTATTTTGTATCTGCCACCATGATTAAAGCCGCAGTTGGTATAGAGTAAATGTTTAGCTATTATTATTATTATTTTTAGTTTAGGCCAGGAATCTGAGAAAATGTATTACTTAAGCCTCTGAAAATTTTCACATGTCCTATTTGCAGGTTACAAAGATCTGAACCTTGGTTTCCAAATGCCCAGAACTTAGTCGAAACTAGGTTGCATTATCAGAAAAAATAATTCAGAGAAAGTCTAAAATAATGTCAGTTTTCTGCACATCCTTAATCTTAGGTCAGATTATTATTATTATTATTATTATTATTATTATTATTATTATTGTACTAGTTAAGTGCTTCCTACTTGAACTGTGAACCCCATGGGCGGCAAGGACTCTGTCCAACCTGATTGACTTGTATCTACTCCAGTGCTTAGAAGAGTGCTTAACCCATAGTAAGGATTTAACAAATGCAATAATAATAATGATGACCAAGTTTGTGTTGAACTACTGACACATGTTTGTCCAGCTTCACAGAGGGAATAAGGTCAGGATTAAACTGTAAAATCGTTGTGAGGATCACACTTTCTGGATTGTGAAGAAAACATACTATAGGGAATAGACTCCATACATCCCCTTGGAAAGAACTAGGACACATGGTGTGTTTTGTCTTTTGAGAACTTCTGCTCTACCAATCATACACCAAATTCCTATACTTTCCAACTGAGCTCCCGTCATAAATTGGATGAGGTTTTATAAGAAGAAGTAACGTGACTAAAACACCTTTGTCTTACTGCAGTAAAAACTGATGCCGATGAGGTAAGCCAGCCAGATTCTTATTTTTCCCTTCTTCTCCTGGCCTATTTCTTCCTGGCTCCAAGCTCCCACTGAACCTGCCCTAAAGAAACTTCATTGTGACCCCCTTTCTAAAGCTGCTGCCCCTCAGTCCACTAGCCCCCTCCCCCGATGCCAACAGTCTGCAGTAAGAGACCATCCAGCTAACGAACCCAAGGCAGAGAAGAGAGAGGCCAATCTCCTGTGCAGTGGGGAAGAGCCAGTCTGCCTGGGAGCCGTATGCTCTCCACATTAACTGGGAAAATCAATAATTCCGCAATTCGCTGAAGATATCAACGGTCAGTCTATCTTGAAAGGGAAAAATAATGCTTCAGGCCAATTCTACAATCTGTACTCAAACCCAAACTCCCACTTGAACTGGGCTATAGAAAATGAGCACAATGCTGGTTTGTTTTGTTTGTCTTTCTGAAAGAAAAAGTGGGACCCTGAAATTATCTTCAAGCAACCCACCTTTGTGAAAATGCTGACATAAGTCCCACTGACAACCTACCAACTTCTCATTATCAGCTACACTGATTGTAAAGAAGGTCCCAAGGTGATCAGTTTTTCAGCAAACTGAACACGTTTTCTGAACTCTGTTTGTTTAGTGGAAGAACATGGCTGCAGGTGGCGAGAGACCAAGGTTCTAGTCCTGACCTTTAAGGAGGGGAATGCCTCCTGGGCCTGTGTCGTTAATAACTGTGGTATTTGTTAAACACTTATTATGTGCTAAGCATTGGGGTAGATACAAGATCAACAGGTACCATGGTCTAAGTAGGAGAGGGAACTGGTATTGAATCTCCATTTTAGGGATGAGGAAACAGGTCCATATAAGTTAAAGGACTTGCCTAAGGTCACCCAGCAGAGATTAGAACACAGGTGGTGGCGAAAGGATTAGAACACAGGTTTTCTGACTCCCAGGCCTGTGCTCTTTCCACTTGACCATGCTGCTTCTCACTGGTGGTGAAGGATTTTGACTGAAGAAACAGCTTGGCTAACAAGAATGGAGAAGACCAAAATGGCTTTCAAGGCTACTGTATCCTGAGTTGTGCCACTTCAGTACAGAGTTGGCATTGTGCTGTGGACACTGGGCTGAATATTGGACCTTGCATTTTTTTAAAGCTATTGCAGGTATTGCACAATGTGCTGCACCCCTACCCTATACTTGCTCATAGCCCTGCTCACCTCAGTGGGGTCACAGTTGATATGGACAGGAAGGTGAGTTGTGCTGGAAAATCCAATAACCCTAGAATCAGTTGCTTCCATCAGTTTTCTGACTGTGAAGTATCAGGATAAAGGCTCATCCATTGTTCTCTACCGGAGACTCTCTATTATCCCAAATGCACTAGTTCCACCTTGTCCCCAAAATTTGTTCATCTTGGAACCTTTTTTTTTTAAAAAAATTGCAAAACAACAATATAAGCTCGTATGTGTATCAGGCCACACTCCCCCACTCCCACCCCCACACACATGCACACATTTTTAGGTGTTTACTGGGTCTAAATTTAAAGGTCAGTATTGTTGGAAACAGTGAAAAGAGAATGAAAGAATCTTGGAAGAGAATGATAAGCACACCCACCCTGCCAAATCAAAATTCTTATCTGGAAGGTACTTTTACATTTTAAATATTAAAGCGATGTATCTATTTTTCAGAAATCACATTATAATTGATATTTAATTCTGAAATAGGGAGAGCTGCCTCCCATTTCAAAAAGGACAATGAATCAGTCCATTTATGAGGTCATTGTCACGGAAAAAAGAATGACCAAAACTAAAACCAAAGTCTGGATAGTTTACTGCATATCATTTCCTGAACTGGAGGTTAGACTTTGGACATCTGAAGTGCTACGGTCATGGACCGTGAGATTGTGCATTGGGTTCAAAGGAACATTTTAAAGCATTCTGTTCTTGCACTAGCTCAGTAACACCCAGAATCTTCTGACTTTTTTTCCCCCTCCAAACTTCATTAGCCGCTCTGTCTTCTCATGCACAGCGGAAAGTAAGCCACAGAATTTGATTGGTTGTATGAAATTTGAGATTTTGTGAAAGTTCTCTGCTAGAACCCATGCCCAATTACTGTCAAGGGTTTGATTTTGTCACTCTAAAAGCCCCATGGATTAGGTTTTTCAGAATAAAGGAAAAGGCGCTTCTGAACTTTTTGCCGCAGTTGGATACTCAGTCACAGAATAGTCTTCATACTACCAGAACATTTACAATGTAAACGTTTTCTTTTCAAGGTCAGGGTTTTAAAGCACTAGGCTGCTATTGAAACTGCAGGGTCAGTGCCTGAACAATCCTACTGATATTCTAAAAATAAGAAGCTTTATTTTCAAACTGCAGGATGTGGTTTAAAAGGCAAAGTCTCAACATTTTTCTCTCTTGCTTCCACTTGTATCCAATTTCTAACATTTTTTTTTTTTTGTTCCACACAAAAGGAAGCCAATTGCCGAGAATTGCATAAAATTAACCCTCTTGGATTCTAACACTAAAGCCCAGTTACATAGTGCCTGAAATATGCTATTAGATTCATAATGGTTAATTCTCAAACACATTAAAAGTCAACCTGAAATGCCAGTGGAGATAAAATTATATAGCTATTAAAAAAAAAAAGTTGCAGTAACTTAGGTTCTATGTTGGCAGTCCCCAGTTTAATCCCTGATTTAAAGCAAATTACGTTGAAAACTTCTTTATTTTCAGGGAATAAGTTGTCCACAGACCTTCCCATGAAAACTTCAATCAGTCTCTGACTAGAATGAAGTAGTCATTTCATCTTGCCTTATGCCACTGAGTTGTTTCCAACCCACAGAGACACCACAGACACATCTCTTCTAGAACGCCCCGCTCTCCATCTGCAATCGTTCTGATAGTGGATCTACAGAGTTTTCTTGATAAAAATCTGGAAGTGGTTTACCATTGCTGCCTTCCACGCAGTAAACTTGAGTCTCTACCTTCGACTCTCTCCCATGCCACTGCTGCCCAGCATGGGTGAGTTTTGATTTGTTTTGATTTGATTTGAGTTTTGAGAAGCAGCGTGGCTCAGTGGAAAGAGCACGGGCTTTGGAGTCAGGGCTCATGAGTTCGAATCCCAGCTCTGCCACTTGTCGGCTGTGTGACTGTGGGCAAGTCACTTAACTTCTCTGTGCCTCAGTTCCCTCATCTGTAAAATGGGGATTAAGACTGTGAGCCCCACGTGGGACAACCTGATTCCCCTATGTCTACCCCAGCGCTTAGAACAGTGCTCGGCACATAGTAAGCGCTTACCAAATACCATCATTATTATTATTACAAATAATAATAATAATAATAATAATAATGTTGGTATTTGGTATTATTATACCAAATGTTGGTGTTGGTATGTTGGTATTATTATAATAATAATAATAATAATGTTGGTATTTGGTAAGTGCTTACTATGTACCAAGCACTATCTAGCAGATTGCCTTCCACTCACTAGCCACTGCCCAAGCTAGGAATGGAAGGGGTGTGACTCTGCTTGACTCTCCCTCCCATAGCTGAGACTGGTAGGATTCCGGAAACCCTTCAGATACGACCCTGAGAGGGTAGTCATTTCATCCTCATCATATATTGTACCACATTACCCTCTCCTCATCCATTCATTCATTCAATCATATTTATTGAGTATGTGCAGTAGAATGTGCAGAGCACTGTACTAAGTGCTTGGAATGTACAATTCAGCAACAGAAACAGCGTGGCTTAGTGGAAGGAGCATGGGCTTGGGAGTCAGAGGTCGTGAGTTCTAATCCTGGCTCTGCCACTTATCAGCTGAGTTACTTTGGGCAAGCCACTTAACTTCTCTGAACCTCAGTTACCTCACCTGTAAAATGGGGATTACTATTGTGAGCCCCACGTGGGATTACCTTGTATCTACTACAGAGCTTTAGAACAGTGCTTGCCAAACAGTAAGCATTTAACAAATACCATTATTATTATTAGTAGTAGTATTATTAATAATCCCTGCCCAGCAACAAGCTCGCAGTCTAAATGGGGTAGACAGACCGGAGTTTTGGAGACACGTATATTTCCCAGGGTACCATTTTGACTGTAGCCCGTTAATGGGCAGGGGCTGTCTCTATCTGTTGCCGATTTGTACATTCCAAGCGCTTAGTACAGTGCTCTGCACATAGTAAGCACTCAATAAATACTATTGAATGAATTTTGAATTGCTCTTACAATGCCCTTGAATCTTCACTCTCTAGTGAAATGTGTTATGGCCTCCTGGGTAGGATTCATGTCTTCCAACTCTACTGTGCTTTCCCAATCTCTTTGCCCTAGCTCTAACACTTACCAAGTGCCACTATTATTACTCCTATTGTTGCTGTTCTAGAAATTTAATTTTTTGAACAAATTGCTGTTGCCAAGTAATTAATAAACTGCTACAGATGGGGAAAATATTTAGAAGTATTGATTAGTGTTATTATTTAAACTCCGTATTAGGTTATGTACCTAGCTGTAATTATATATTAACGTCCATCTCCCCTTCTAGATGGTAAGCTCGTGGGCAGGGAATGTGTCTGTTATATTGTACTCTCCCAAGTGCTTGGGACAGTGCTCTGCACACAGTGAGTGCTCAGTGAATATGATTGACTAAGCGATTTGGGGGAAATGTGCTTGTAATAATATCTTGAAGGAGATTTAAGAGTCGACTCCAAGGCAGTGCCAGGGACGCTGAAGCAGCAGAGTTTTGTGCGGTGCTGAAAATAGCTATTGGAAAGCATGGAAAGTTCTGGAATTCATTTTTGAAGAGGGGTCAATATTCACACATCCATAATGATACTACTCATTAATTATTTCACTGTTTACTATGTGCTATGTGTGCACTATCCATATGTTCAAGTAGATATAAGATAATCAGGTCAAATTCAATCCAGTCTCTCAAGGGGCTCACAGTCTAAGTAAGCATGAGAATAGGTAATGGATCTCCTCTGCACAGATGAGGAAATGGAGGCACAGTGAGAAGTTAAGTGACTTGCTCAGGATCACACAGCAGGCAGCTGCAAAGCCAGCATTAGAATTTAGGTCCTTTGACAGCACAGGAGTTTAATTCAGAGAACAGAAAGAGGAGGAACTAGCAGACTGTTTCAGGTCTCCTGTTACCTTGTCTAAACTTCCCCCACAAAAACTTATTAATTGAGCAAGATGATCCAAGGCATTAATCAGAAGAATTAAGGACTACAGTCTGCAATCATTTATCTTGATTAATGAGGAAGAGGGATGGTCCAGATAATTGAAAGGCACAGATAATCCAAAAGCTTCCTACCACATTTGTCAAGCATTTCATGTTTCTCTTCCTGTCAAACATTTTATCGGGCATGCTACCAGGTAGTGGGATGGGTTGATTTGAGAATCAATCCATCAGTCAATTTATATTTTTGAGCACTTACTGTGTTCAGGGTGATGTACTAAGCACTTGGGAGAGTACAGTGTAGACATATTACCTGACCAAAAGGAGCATACAGTCTAAAGAAGGAGACAGACATTTAATGTAAGTTCTGGTTATGTACATAAGTGCCATGGGGCTGAGGGAAGGGTGAATGAAGGGTGCAAATCCAAGTGCAAGAATAATGAGGAATGAGGGCTTAGTTGGGGAGGGCCTCCTGGAGGAGATGTGCTTTAAAAAAAGGTTTTGAAGGTGGGGAGAGTGATATGAAGGAGGAGAGAGTTTCAGGACATGGGTGAGAGGTTGTGGCTTGATAGACATGGAGCCACAGTGAGAAGGTTGGCATTAGCAGAGCCAGTTGTGTGGGTTGGGTTGCAGTAAGAAATCAGAAAGGTAAGGTATGAGCAGAAGGTGATTGAATGCTTTAAAGCCAATGGTAAGGAGTTTCTCTTTGGACTGGGTGTTCTGGACGAGTAAGGAAACGTGGACTAAATCATCAGGCAGAAAAATATCCGGGCAGCAGAGGGAAGTACGGATAGGTGTGAGGAGAGACAGGCAGTAGGGAGGTCAGCGAGGAGGCTGATGGAGTATTCAAGCCCAGATAGAATAAGTGTTTGGATTAGCATGGGGGCAGTTTGGATAGAGATGAAAGGGCAGATTTTAGATATGTTATGAAAGTTGAATGAATAAGATTTGATGATGGAGTGAATATGAGGGTTGTATGAGTGGAGAAAAACACCAAGGTTATGGGCTTGTGAGATAGGGAGTTAGTGATATTGTCTACAGTGGTGAGAAAGATGGGAAGGACAGGGTTTGGGTGAGAAGGTGAGAAGTTCTGTTTTGGACATGTTAAGTTTGAGGTGTTAGTGGGACATCCATGTAGAGATGTCCTGGAGACAGGAGGAAATGAGGGACTGCAAAAAAGGAGAGAAACAGGGTCAGAGATGTAGATTTGGGAATCATTTTCATGGAGATGGGAGTGGAAGTCATGGGTGTCAATGAGTTCTCCAAGGGAGTGAGTGTATGTGGAGAATAAAAGCAGAGCCAGAACTGGGAGGCAGAGGAGGAGCCCATGAAAGACTGAGAATGTTCTTCTCCCCCAGTTCCACTATCCAGCAAAGATATCCCCCAAGCCATGAAATGACCAAAAGGTAAAGGCAAAAAGCCAATCCGGCAATCCATCCATGGCATTTATTGAGTGCTTAGTTTGTGCACTGTACTATCCTGAGCACTTGAGATAGTAATATGCAGTAAAGTGCGTAGAAACAATCCGTGCCCACCAGAAGCTTACCCATCCCCTGTAAGTTGTTGCTGAGTTGTCAGTGAGCCCAGATAATAATAATAATAATGATAATGGTACTTGTTAAGCTCTTACTATGTGCCAGGCACTGTACTGAGCACTGGGGCACTGTACTAAGGGCAGAATGAATCAGAAGGGACCTAGAGTTCACATCTTCACCACCCATGGAGCAACTGATAATACAGGGCCACAAACTGCAGTAGTTCTTAAATGCTTGCTTAGTTCAGAACCAGTCTTCAGTTCAGACTAGGTAAGACCCAATCTGGTTCTGGATTTTCAAGCAGTAACTGCTCTGCATGATGAACTGTCGCGAGATCTAGCAGCAAAAGCACAGAAGCACTGAGTTCTTATTCTGACTCTGCCACTTGGCTGACCTGATTAACTTGTACCTACCTCAGCACTTAGAAAAGTGCTTGGCATATAGTAAGGATTTAACATATGCCATTAGAAAAAAAGAATACTGAATTAGTTGTGTTTCTAGGCAGACTGCTAAGAAGCCTACTATTGTATGTGCTAGTTACACCTACCTTTTTTAGAGATGGGGAAGGAATTATCTGTAAAATGACTGTATCAGGTAAAGCAGCATGGCCTAATGGGAAAAGCAAGGGCCTGGAAATAAAATAACCTTTGATCTAATCTCAAATCCACCACTTGCCTGCTCAGTTTCCTCATCTATAAAATAATAATAATTATGGTGTTTGTTAAGCACTGACTATGTGCCAAGCACTGACTATGTGCCAAGCACTGTTCTAAGTGCTGGGGTAGATACAAGGTAATCAGGTTGCCCCACATGGGGCTCACAGTCTTAATCCCCATTAAACAGATGAGATAACCAAGGCACAGAGAAGTGAAATGGCTTGCCCAAGGTCACACAGCCAAGTGGCAGAGTCAGGATTAGAACCCACCTCCTCTGACTCCCAATCCTCATAAAATTGAAGATTCAGTATTTGTTCTTAGACTGTGAGCCTTATGGTGGACTGGGACTGTTTCTGAACTGATGAACTTATATTTACTCCAGCGCTTAGAACAGTATTTGACACATAGTAAGTACTTAACAAATACCATGGCTATTATTAATTATCAGGCAGAGATAATATTGGCTATGTGTAACTGCCTGTGGCATTAGGCTATTTTCCAGGACAAGGATCTAGGGAGATAAGTGTGATGATAACTGCAAAGACTTGATGCTTTTTAGAAGCCAGATGTGCAAATAGAATGGGAACATACTTCTGAATGCTTGGGGGTGTCTCAACACAGAGCAGGGACTGCTTGAATTACAAAAGCCACTAGAAATAGAACACTCCACTCTGAGCGATTCAGCTCTTCCCACTCTCCATGGCTCTCCAGGTCTCTGTATGTTGCTTCAAACTAAACGTGTGAGAATTAAAGCTCTCAATGGGGAGAAATGAACCCAGGGCAGGTTTTCAAAAGGCAGTCTCATATTTCCAATGCTTTTAGCTAGCACTGGAATGATGGCAGAAAGTCAAGCATCTATGAGTTTGGTGATAGTGTGGCCTGGGGGAAAGAGCCTGGGGTCAAGTTAGGAGACCGGGTTCTAGTCCTGGCTCCTATAATGCACCTCCATCTTGTCTATCTCACTGCCGAATTGCTACCCACATCCTGCCCCTCTGGCCTGGAACGTCCTCTTCCTTCAGACAATTACTGCTCCAACTTCAAATCTTTTCTGAAGGCATATTTCCTCCAAGAGGCCTTCCCTGACTCAGCCCTCCATTCCTCTTCTCCCGCTCTCTTCTGTGTCACCTTGCCTCCCAGCCCCATAGCACTTTATATATAGATCTGTAAATTCTAGACTGTAAGCTCGCTGTGGGCAGGGAGTGCTATATTGTTATATTGTAATAATAATGTTGGTATTTGTTAAGTGCTTACTATGTGCAGAGCACTGTTCTAAGCGCTGGGGTAGATATGGGGTAATCAGGTTGTCCCACGTGAGGCTCACAGTTAATCCCCATTTTACAGATGAGGTAACTGAGGCACAGAGAAATGAAATGACTTGCCCACAGTCACACAGCTGACAAGTGGCAGAGCTGGGAGTCGAACCCGTGACCTCTATCTCCGAAGCCCGGGCTCTTTCCACTGAGCCACGCTGCAACTCCCTCAAGCATTTAGGACAGTGCTCTGCACACAATAAGCACTCATTAAACATGATTGACTGACTGACTGCCAACCTGCTGTGTGACCCTGGGCACACAGTTTCTGTGTGCTTTGGTTTCCTCACTGGTGAAATGGAGTTAAAATACCTGTTCTCCCAACTTGTGAGCCTCATATAGGACAGCCCATTGTTGGGCTGGGATTGTCTCTATCTGTCGCCGAATTGTACATTCCAAGCACTTATTACAGTGCTCTGCACACAGTAAATAATAAATACAATTGAATGAATGAATGAATGAATGAACGGTACTTGTCCAATCCGTATTACAGATATGATACAGATACGTTAGAGATATCAATAAATTACACCAATGGTTAAGATGGAAATGTCTATCCTACTGGCCACAGGAGAAGATGGAATTGCTTCTGCAGTAGTCATGTGGGTTCATAATGAGCTATTTCCCGCCACCAGAAGCCACATCGTGAGGCAGCTGGGAAGAAGAAGGGATGCAATATCTGATTATGGAAGAACATATCTCAGAGGCCTCAATAATGGCAAGGACTGCCATGCCCTCGCCTGTCTTGTAAGCAATCTGCTCTGTAAGATACTCTGTGACTTAATAAAGGATAGGGGAGCCTTTCTACTTTCTCGAGAAAAGTAAATATAAAGAAGGAAAAAATGAAACTCAGCCTAACTGCAAGAATTAGACTTACAGATATAGATGGAAATATAGACAAAGATACGTAGAGAAAAAGGCAATGCTCCCTTTCCACTTTTCGCCCTGCTGCTGGCTGGCCCAAGTAGAGCCAGGGATGCGGGCCAGGGCAGGGCCGCAGGGCAGTGGGAGGGAAATTGGCAGCCCTCTCCCCTCGGGCCCCCAAAGAAAGGACTGATCCAGCCATGAATACGGCCCCCGTCAGATATCAATCGAGGGGAGGGGACCCGGCGTGCATCCGCTGCGAACCCAAAATCCTCCTGCGAATAATGAACTCCTCCCCAGGTTGTTCTGGGATTTGTCTGAATGGACGGGGCTCAGTGTAAAGACCCCGGGCTTGGGAGTCAGAGGTCATGAGTTCGAATCCCGGCTCTGTCACTTGTCAGCTGTGTGACTGTGGGCAAGTCACTTAACTTCTCTGTGCCTCAGTTACCTCATCTGTAAAATGGGGATTAACTGTGCGCCTCATGTGGGACAACCTGATTACCCTGTATCTACCCCAGCGCTTAGAACAGTGCTCGGCACATAGTAAGCGCTTAACAAATACCAACATTATTATTATTATATATATGTAATATATAAGTAAACTCCTCTCTATATATCCATATATCCCCTGCTAAATTAGATCTGGGTCTATTTATTCTACTAAGCTCTCCCAAGTGCTTAGTGTAGTATTCTGCACAAAATACTCAATAAATAACACTGGTTGAGTCAGACTTTGGGCAGGAACTTCAGAACAGGGCATATGCTGGTCAGGGTGGTGGTTATCTACTCTGAGCCTATTTAGAATCAGTCTATCAATGATATTTCTTGAACCCTTAGTGAATGCAGAACTCTGCATTAGATTCTTGGAAGAGTATAGTAGAATAATAATTATGATATTTGTTAAGCACTTACTATGTGCCAAGCACTTTTCAAAGCACTGGGATGGATACAAGCACTTGTGTATATATGTTGATATTCATTATTCTATTTATTTTATTAATGATGAACATATATCTATAATTCTATTATTTATATTGATGCTATTGATGCCTGTCTACTTATTTTGTTGTCTGCCTCCCCGCTTCTAGACCATGAGCCTCTTGTTGGGTAGGGATTGTCTATCTGTTGCTGAATTGTACTTTCCAAGTGCTTAGTACAGTGCTCTGCACACAGTAAGCGCTCAATAAATACGAATGAATGAATGAATACAAGATAATCAGGTTGTCCCGTGTGGGGCTCCCAGTCTTAATCCCCATTTTACAAATGAGGTAACTGAGGTGCAGAGAATGAAGTGACTTGTCTAAGGTCACACGGCAGATGAGTGGCGGAGCCGGGATTAGAACCTTCTGACTCTCACGCCTGTGCTCTATCCACTAAGCTATACTAGTTATAATAAGTAGACATAGCCCTTGACTTCTGGGAGATTACAATCTAGTGTGAGAGACAGACATTAATATGCATTACAGATGTGAAAAAGAACTGAATATAAGGGGAAGTTCATAGGTACTGTGGAAGATGGGGGTGAGATGATACATAAATGTCTATAGGTGAGGACTCAAGTACATAGTGGGAAGAGATTAGTCAAAGAAGGCTTTCTGGAGGAGATTGTGATTTTTTTTTTTTTTTAGAAGGGGTAGAAACACAGCCTCAACCCAGCAAGAATAATAATACTAATAATAATGTTGGTATTTGTTAAGTGCTTACTATGTGCAGAGCACTGTTTGAAGCACTGGGGTAGATATAGGGTAATCAGGTTGCCCCATGTGAGGTTCACAGTTAATCCCCATTTTACAGATGAGGTAACTGAGACACAGAGAAGTGAAGTGACTTGCCCACAGTCACACAGCTGACAAGTGGCAGAGCCAGGATTCCAATCCATGACCCCTGACTCCCAAGCCCAGGCTCTTTCTACTGAGTCACGCTGCTTCTCTACCCCCTTCCCAATCTGCCAACCAACTTCTAGTCAGACAAAGAAAAGGTTCTCCCAAACAAGGTGGATCCATCAATGGAATCCATGAGCCATCTTTTAAGCTGTACAGCCTCAGTCAACCCTGTGATATATACACGTTTCCTCCAAAGAACCCCATATGCATCCCCCTTAACCTATGCATTAATGCCAATGTTTATTCCCATACAAATATGGGTCAGATTAGAAAGTAACACGCATTGCAAGGCAGGGGTCAGCACAGTAGTGCAACAGAATAGTAATAGTAATGATATTAAACACTTCCCGTGAGCTAATCTCTGGGAGAGAATACACAGGTGACAATTAGACGTATTCTCTGTGTTTTAGGTACATACACTGAGAAAGAATAATGTCTATTTGTTAAGCGCTTACTATGTGCAAAGCACTGTTCTAAGCGCTGGGGGGATACAAGGTGATCAGGTTGTCCCTCATGGGGCTCACAGTCTTCACCCCCATTTTACAGATGAGGTAACTGAGGCCCAGAGAAGTTAAGTGACTTGCCCAAAGTGACACAGCTGACAAGTGTCCAACACACACTGATCTTTTGAGCCATGTCTATATGCAGCAAGAGAATTTTCTCATCATTAGTATAGTCTCTGAAAACCAAAAAGCCCTTTGTTTATGGGTGTGCTTGTTTGCAACCACTACGGAGGACTGTACTAAGGGCTTAGGAAGGTTTAGGATAAAAGAGTTGGTGAACATGATCAAATTGAAACATAAATGGAATTTTCTCCTAAGGCAGGGTGTTAAACTGTGTGACTGTGGGCAAGTCACTTAACTTCTCTGTGCCTCAGTTACTTCATCTGTAAAATGGGGATTAAGATTGTGAGCCTCATGCGGGACAACCTGATTATCCTGTAATTCTACCCCAGCTCTTAGAACAGTGTTCTGCACATAGTAAGCGCTTAACAAAGACCAACATTATTAAATTTAGGAACGTCCTCAGATCAGTGTATTTGGGTTAAGTGTCCTCTTCAGATGCCTGAGAGTGTAATGCCATAGTAGTAGGAGTATTCACTGCCTATAGGGTGGCAATGAAGGATATGGAAGAGAGAGAAGAGGAACAGAAAAGGCAGTTCAATCTTCCAGACGATGCTTAGGGGCATCACTTGTGCCACGGATTTCAGGGAGGGGCTCTAGCGTGGATTCAAACTTTCCCAAGCCACGTATGAAGTGTAAATCCCACAGCCTGCAGAGGTGCTGGCAAAATGATGTGACTGTCTCAGTCCCCAAAAACAGTCAGACCCTGCTAAATGATCCCTTGGGAGAAGTCAAGCTTGATATCCTGACTGAAGTACTTTCAGGTCACGAATTTCGTTCTTTAACAAAGTGATTTACAAATGAAGTGTTGAAAAGAATTTGGGACTGGGAGCCAGGAGACCTGGTTTCTAATCCCAACCCTGCCATTGACCTGCTGAGTGACCCACTTGACCTTTTTGAACTGCAGTTTCCTTATCTGTAAAATGAGGATGATACCTACTCTCCCTCTCTTTTAGATTTTGGTCTCCTCCCATTTTGGACAGGGACTGTGTCCCTGCTGATTGTCTGTATCTCAGTGCTAATGCACTTAGTAAATAAATTAATACATGCAATTATTAATATAGAGCTTGAATTTCACTTCCAAACACTGGCCAACAACAGGGCAGGTGTGTTAGAAGGCAACAGGCAAAAAAAAAAAAATTAATTGAATCATTGTGGAAGAAAATTCAAAGGTATGCCAGCTGAAATCTTTTGGATTGGAAACCAAAGAAATAAAAATGATATTTGCCTTTTCCCCGGCCAGTTGGAAAGGTCTCTGCTTCCCGTCTGCTCCTCTGTTTCTCCTAGGTTCGAGCTAGTTTCATTGTTAACCAGAAGACAGCACTGACAATGTCTTCACAAATGATCTCATTTTGATAGTTGTGAAAGATTAAGCCTTCAGAACAATGGATTTTTACTCTTGTAAAACAGCAGGGGGCCTTTGTACACATTTTATATAAAGTATCAATATTTAGGCATTCTCACTACAGCACTGAGCTATTTTATCAACTTTCACATTAAGAAAAGATGCCACTAACTGCATTACCTAAAATGATCATAAAAATACCTGTGTTATCCTTTTGATGAATCTGACCTATAATTAGATTATATATACACACACATATATATTCATATATATAAAATAACTGCAGGAGGCCTCTGAAAGAACAGGAAAGAATAGAGGAGATGAGGAGAGAAACCAGCTGATTGTAACAAGCTCAGTGGGGAGTGAAAAGGTAAAAAAAAAAAAATGGTTATTAATAAAAAGGATTTTCATCTTGGGGGAAACAGCTGCATTTCTTAAAAGTAATATATTTTACTTCCATTTGGGGTAAAATGGAAAGACGAATCAAAATATCAGAGGCTAGTAAGATGGAGAAAATTGTTTTAAAATTATCTGGAGAAAAATAAACCAGACCTAAGTTAAGAAACAGCCAAAGCATCACCAAATGTAATTATTCATTCAGTGGTATTTATTGAGCACTAACTGCGTGCAGAGCGATTGACTAAGTCCTTAGGAGAATACAACACAGCAGAACTGGTAGACACATTCCTTGCCACCAGGAGCTTACAGTCTAGAGCTGCAGTACTGTGGGAGTGAGGTGGGGCCGGGAGGCAGTGAATAACAAGTGCTTGAAGGGTGCAGATCCCAGTATACAGGTGATGCAGAAAGGATCAATCAGTCATATTTATTGAGTGCTTACTATACTAAGCGCTTGGGGGAGTACAATATAACAAGAGTTGGAAGACACGTTCCCTGCCCACAAAGAGCTTACAGGCTAAAGGGGGATACAGATATTAATATAAATAAAATACAGATATGTACATAAGTGCTGTGGGGCTGAAGGAGAGTGAATAAAAGTGCAAATCCAAGTGCAAGGGAGAGGGAGTAGGGGAAAAGTTGGTTTAACTGGGAAGAGGCCTCTTGGAAGAGATAAAATTTTAATAAGGCTTTGAAGGTGGGAAAAGTGGTGGTCTGTCATATAAGGAGGGAGAGTGAGTTCCAGGCCAGAAGGAGGATGAGGGCAAGAGGTTGCTGGTGAGAGAGACAAGATTAAGGTATAGTGATATAGACTGGTATTGGAGAAGCCAAGTGTGCAGGCTGGGTTGTAGGATATCAGCAAAGTAAGATAGCGGGGGTTACTCTCAGCTGATTTTGACACTGCGGAACACCTCCTTTTCCTGGAAACATTTTCTAACTTTGGCTTCACTGACAGTGTCCTCTTCTGGTTCTCTTTCATCTCTCTTACTGTTCCTTCTCATTCTCTTTCACAGGCTCATCCTCTTCATCCCAACCCGTAACTGAGTCCCTCAAGGTTCAGTTCTGGGGCCCTTTCTGTTCTCCAGCTATACCTACTCCCTTGAAGAACTTATTTGCTCCCACAGCTTCAAAACCATCTCTATGCAGATGATTCCCAAATCTTCATCATCAGACCTGACCCCTCTCCTTCTCTGCAGTCTTGTATTTCCTCCTGCCTTCAGAACATGTCTACCTGCCCTGATTAGGTGGAAGCTGTGAACATGAATGTGACAACAGTTAACAGGGAAGGAAGTGAGTGAATTTATCCCTCTTCTTTTCGTGCCCCATCTTCTCCTCACTCTTTCATCCCCACATAGCTCTATTTCTCTCTCTCTCTCTTTCACCCCATCTCTTTCTCTCTACCTTTTAATCCCTTCTCATTCATTTTGTCCCCCCCACATCTCTCCTTTTCACCCTATCTCTTTCTCCACCTTTCACCCTCATTTTTCTTTCACTCCTTTTTATCCCCCCTTTCTCTCTCTTGCTCCTATTTTCCCTCTCCTTTTCATACCATCTCTGGATGTCTTTCAGTCTGTTGCTGTCTTTCTCATTTTTGCCTCAGCTCTCCCTCACTCGTCACCTCCCACCTCTCTGTCTCCTTTTCACTTGTAATGCTGATGCATGCTCTCTCTCTCATACACACACACACACACACACACATAGACTTTCTCTGCTAAGGAAGGAGAGAATAAGGTTTTTTTTTTTTGTGATCCTCCTCACATCATTCCTATGAGAGATGCTTTCAGAAGATAATACAGTCCCAATTTCACAAATGAGATCTATGGAGACACAGAGAAATCCAAGCCAAGGCTAGAAGTAAAAACCAGACCTTGAAATAGTCAGCCAGCTACTATATCAGATTTGGTTCCTAAGACAGTCACTGTGGAATGTTTCATATGATTCAAAGTTTTTCTTATGCCAAACAAGGAATAATTACATTTTTCTACTCAACTTCTCAGATGTTGTTTTAAAAAACTACACAGGGCCAGAGCAAAATTCTTCAGGTGTCCCTGATGCTCATGAAAGACAGAGAATGGGAAATCATGTAGGATAAAGGGTACTAAAATGGAGACTCCTTGTGAGTTTCTCAATGCCTTCCAAATGTTCACCTTAAACCTGATCCATCTAATACCGGGATCTTCTGGAAATGATGATGAACCTCAAGATACTAAGTGGGATGAAAACAAGCATTCACTGTGATCAGGAGATGACCACGGACTGACTTTTTCTTTAAAGAGGTTTTTTTTTTTTTTTGGCCATCCTATTATTCTAAATCCCTTGATACAGGAAATATTTCCTGACGTCCCGTTTTCTTACAAGGTATGTCAGTGCATGAAAACTCAGCTCTAATGAATGGAACCAGTTATACTGAACAAGCACTCAGCAGCATAAGTTATTTTAATGGACCCATCACTTGAAACTAAACTTTCACCATCTGTTCTACCCTTTAACTGCAAATGCAAAAAGAAAACATTCCCAGTGGCATCATAAAAAGGTAGATATAAGTGATTTAAATGCATGTTTGGTTCTGTATTCAGTGCAACGCACACCTAGAAAATGGCTTGTTTCAGATTTTTATTTTATTTTATGGCAACTCAGTATTGCAAATCAGTGAATTTCTTGGTTAAAGAAAAAAAAAAAAATGTCCCTACAGCTTGAGCAGAGACTGATAAGGTAGCCAGAGGCATGATTTATTCAGAAGGGAAATGCATTAGAAAAAATTCACATAAAATAAATTAAAAACCAATAATATCAAACTTAATATGGTGAGTTGTTTTCTTGCTAAGTGACTGGAAGATCATAGAAATTTGTGAAGTCAACTTAACATATAGAATAGTCTTTTATTCTAGCAGTAAAATTATGGATCTGCATTGACACGTTTGCTTTATTGATTTTTGTCCGCTTTACTGCAACACATGGATTCTCATGTTTCACAAATTGTCAGTTATTCTTAATTTATGAAACTTGATGATTCTGCATTGCATTTGGGTTTGGTAATTTCCTGTGGAAGTTTTCACCCAAAGGCATTCAGCCCTGGCTTCGTTTTCTCCGGTCTCCAAAACTTTTCTGTCATCATCGGAGCCATAGAAAGTCTTCATTTGATGGTGGGAGGAAATTGCCTCAATGGGGAAAAGCTATTTGCAATTGAACAAGAATGCATATCTGCACTGAGAGCCCTCAGTACCTCCTACACAGACACAGATACTGATCTGCTTAACCAATAACTTTTGGGGTCTTGGGAAATCTCTGGCTGAGATGTCTTCAAATCATCTCAGCAAGTGCCACTTCTCTGGTGCAAGTGGAGATCTAATAATAATAATTATGGTATTTGTTAAGCACTTACTATGTGCCAAGCACTGCTTTTTTAAGTGCTGGGGTAGATACAAGACTGTCCCATGTAAGGCTCAGAGTCTTAATCCCCATTTTACAGATGAGGTAACTGAGGCACAGAGAAATCAAATGACTTGCCCAAAATCACAAAGCGGAGCCAGGATTAGAACCCATGATCTCTGACTTCCAAACCCGTGCTCCTTCCACTAAGCCACGCTGCTTCTCACTAAGCCACGCTGTGAAATTCACTGCCATTGCTCTTCTCTGATAATCAGTCAGAGGTATTTATTGAGCATTTACTCTCTGCAGAACACAATACTCAGTGCTTGGAAGAATACAATACAGTTGGTAGACATGGTCCCTGAGCAAGGGCTGAACGAATACCGTAATTATGATAATACTTTCCATGATGCGGGGGCCTATTCTCCTGGCTCACTTGCTACTTTCTGGTCCAATACCATTCTTCTCATTTCTGCAGGAGAACTACACATGTTCACCCCTTCACTTGAATAGAGTTTTAGAAAATAGGATTTCTCCTTTTTTCTTCAATAGTTCCGCATCTAATATTACTTTCCATGGTGGCACAGCAGTGGTACTGGGAATGATATTAATTGTAATTATTTTTGTTTAATGGTATTTGTTTAGTGCTTACTATGTGCCAGACTCTGTATAAAGCACTGGGGTAGATACAAATTAATCAGGTTGGACCCAATCCAGGTCCCACATGGGGCTCACAGCCTTAATCCTCATTTTACAGATGAGGTAATTTAGGCAAGAGAAGTGAAGTGACTGGCCCAAGTCACACAGAAGATAAGTGGCGGAGCCGGGATTAGAACCTCTGGTCCTTCTGATTTCCAGATCCCATGTTCTATCCACTCAGCCGTGCTGCTGTTTCACTCATGCTTCAACAAATATTTCTCTTCTACTTTTCTCCAGTTCTTCCTTTCTCTTTCATTCATCCATTGTCCCCAGAACATTATGTTGGCTTGTGATTCCAACTTGTTTATATCCTCAATGTAGGTGGAAGGCAGTTAAATGTGTAAGATCATTTATAGGAAGTTTTATATCACCCAGCAGTCTACTTAATAATTATTCTAGGCTTTGAGTCCATTGTTGGGTAGGGATTGTCTCTATTTGTTGCCGAATTGTATTTTCCAAGTGCTTAGTACAGTGCTCTGCACACAGTAAGCACTCAATAAATACGATTGAATGAATGAATTGAGGCATTCATTAAGTACTTTACATATGATGCAGTGCTTTGTGCTGGTGTAGATGCAAGATAATTAAATTGGTCATGGTACCTACCACACATAGGTCTCAGAATCTAAGACATAGGGAGAGCAGGTAGCTTATCCCAATTTATAGATGAGGAAATTGAGGCCCATAGTGGTTAAGTGACTTGCCCAAGGTCAACACAATAGGCCAGTAGCAAAACTGTGATTAGAATCTGGGCTTTCTCCTGGTCCTGAGCTCCGTCCCCCCAGGCCACCCTGCCTCTCAATTTCTTTGGCTAATTCTAATTTCAAACATCTTATATTTGCGGGACAAATGCACACCAAGGAGTAAAGATCATTACAGTTTGCAAACTCATTCGATTGTATTTACTTAGTGCTTACTGTGTGCAGAGCACTGTATTAAGCTCTTGGGAGAGGGCAAGAGAACAATGAACAGACACATTCACTGCCCACAGTGAGTTTACAGTCTAGAGGGGGAGGCAAACATTAATATAAAAATAAATTATAGATACATACATACTGTGCCTCTATCAATCTTCAATTGCTCAGTGTAAATTCAGCAAATATAAAACTGGGGTTCTTATTCGTTCATTCAATCTTATTTATTGGATACTTACTGTGTGCAGAGTATACATATTTGAATATAGTTTCACTCCCAGGCCTGAAAATTTGAAATTAGCCTGGAAGACTAGCCTCTTATTAAAGTGTGACAGACAGTGGGTTTACAATCTCTAGGAGATGGTGACTTAGGGTAAATTTAGTTTTCTCTATATTGTAACCTAACTCTCATAGCAGCATCACTAAATTAGTTCTTTAAAACATTAAATAAGATAATTGGATACATGTGATATGTTCTCACAGGCTGGCGGGTTATTGTATTCAACTTCTCCTAGTTTTCTCTTAGATCTTCCCAAGTCATCTGTCCTTCAGCTGCATCTATTTGAATTACACTAATTTGTAATTCTGCTCATTCCATCTGGGGATCCAGATTTGTCTAAACGCGTTCCAAACTGGGCTAAATTTTGCTCAGCACCTGGGTAAGCATATTGGTTTTAGCATATTTATACAAATTGTTCGTAAAATATCAGAAACAGTCAGCTCAGTCCAATCCAATTTTATGCAACATTCTCTGTCACTTAATACTGTTACTACCACTATTATTACTATTAATAATTATTATGGTATTTAAATTTCTCTGACTTGGACTGTGAGCCCTATGTGGGACAGGGACTGTGTCCAACCTAATTATCTTTGTATCTACCCCAGCACTCAAAATGGTGCTTGAGAAATAGTAAATGCTTCACAAGTACTATTGAAAAAGACATTCATTCATTCATTAGTATTTCCTGAGCGCTTACTAAGTGCAGATTAGGGGGGCTCAGTCTGGGAAGGCCTCCTGGAGGAGGTGAGCTCTCAGTAGGGCTTTGAAGAGGGAAAGAGAGTTAGTTTGGTGGATGTGAGGATGTGACTTATACTCAGGGACCTCCAGATGTTCTCACCTAGCCTAAAGGGATCAAACTTCTGTTGGTTGATTGAGAAGTGTTGAACAGAGAGGAGTGAGGAACGGGAACTGGAAGAGAAGGAAAAGAGAGAGGGGAGAAGGACCTCAGAGAGTCTGGGCCTGTGGGTTCACACCTCACTCACTCATTCATTCATTCATTCAAGCATATTTATTGAGCCCTTACTGTGTGCAGAGCACTGTACTAAATGCTTACTCATTTATTCAATCACATTTTTTGAGCGCTTACTTGGTGCAAAGCACTGTACTAAGCTCTTGGGAGAGCACAACATAACAAACACACACATTTCCTTCCCACAACGAGCTCACAGGGAGCGAGACATCTCAGAAGCTGCCGCTTTCTGGAAGTTCGGCCGCCACCCAGGCCTGGGCAGAATGAGTACTGCCGCTCCCTTCCTCTTCTCCCATTCCCTTCTGGGCTGTCCTGACTTGCAGATCTACATCTCCGCCCCTGTCCTCTCCCCCTCCCTTCAGGCTCGCATCTCCTCCTGCCTCCAGGACGTCTCCACCTTGATGTCGGCCCGCCACCTAAAACTCAACATGAGCAAGACTGAGCTCCTCATCTTCCCTCCCAAACCCGGTCCGCTCCCAGACTTCTCTATCACCGTGGATGGCACGACCATCCTTCCCGACTCTCGGGCCCGCAATCTTGGTGTCATCCTTGACTCGTCTCTCTCGTTCACCCCACACATCCTATCCGTTACCGAGACCTGCCAGTTTCACCTTTACAATATCGCCAAGATTCGCCCTTTCCTCTCCACCCAGACGGCTACCTTACTGTTATGGGCTCTCGTTATATCCCGGCTAGACTACTGTGTCAGCCTTCTCTCTGACCTCCCTTCCTCTTCTCTCGCCCCGCTCCAGTCTATTCTTCACTCCGCTGCCCGGCTCATCTTCCTGCAGAAACGATCTGGGCATGTCACTCCCCTTCTTAAACAACTCCAGTGGTTGCCCATCAACCTCCACTCCAAACAAAAACTCCTCACTCTAGGCTTCAAGGCTCTCCATCACCTTGCCTCTTCCTACCTCTCCTCCCTTCTCTCTTTCTACCGCCCACCCCGCACGCTCCGCTCCTCCGCCGCCCACCTCCTCACCGTCCCTCGGTCTCGCCTATCCCGCCGTCGATCCCTGGGCCACGTCCTCCCGTGGTCCCGGAACGCCCTCCCTCCTCACCTCCGCCAAACTGATTCTCTTCCCCTCTTCAAAACCCTACTTAAAACTCACCTCCTCCAAGAGGCCTTCCCAGACTGAGCTCCTCTTCTCCCTCTACTCCTACTCCCTCTACCACCCCCCCTTCACCTCTCCGCAGCTAAACCCTCTTTTCCCCCTTTCCCTCTGCTCCTCCCCCTCTCCCTTCCCATCCCCTCAGCACTGTACTCGTCCGCTCAACTGTATATATTTCCGTTACCCTATTTATTTTGTTAATGAATTGTACATCGCCTTGATTCTATTTAGTTGCCATTGTTTTTACGAGATGTTCTTCCCCTTGACTCTATTTATTGCCATTGTTCTCGTCTGTCCATCTCCCCCGATTAGACTGTAAGCCCGTCAAACGGCAGGGACTGTCTCTATCTGTTGCCGACTTGTTCATTCCAAGCGCTTAGTACAGTGCTCTGCACAGAGTAAGCGTTCAATAAATACTATTGAATGAATTCATCCCCCCTTCCAATCCTACAGCATTTATGTACATGTCATTTATTTGTTTATGTTAATAACTGCCTCCCCCTCTAGACCATAAGCTCGTTGTTAGAGAATGTGTCTGTTACACTGTTATATTGTACCATACCAAGCACTTAATACAGTGTTCTGCACAGAGCTTACAAGGTGGGGAGATTCGGATATGAAGAGGGGGAACGTTCCATGCGAGAGGCAGGATGTGGCTGAGAGGTCGGGAGTGAGGTTGATGAGATCGAGATTCAGCGAGTAGTTTGGCATTAGATGAGCAAAGTGAGCAGGATGGGTTCCAATAGGAGAGCAGCAAGGTAAAGCAAGAAGGGGCAAGATGATTGAGTGCTTGACAAATAGTAAGTGCTTAAATATTAATATTAATAAAGACACATAGACGTGTAAAAATTTAGTAGTTGGAGAATTAGCATTTATTGAGCACCCACTGGGGTCAATACACCGTAATGTACTATGTTTGTTACATTACCAGAACAAATTACCTACCAAAATTTATGGTGATTTGACTGAACATCAAACCCCATGGGCACCAGGCCCAGTTGCTCTCCAGTGGAGTATATTCAGATAGAGTCAGTGGTAGATGCCAGCACAGCCAGGAAATAGCACATTTCAGAATTCCTGAAGTCACCATTTCACTCTTTCTGTAGCAAGTGTGGGAAATGCTTCAATCAAATTGCCCAGGAGAATTCACCTGAATAATGATACCAAAGTGAATGAAGCCAATTCAGATTAGGGATTGAAGATAACTCACTTCCAAGTGAGTCATACGTTGGGCGCAAGTCTTGAGAAGCAGTGTGGCTCAGTGGAAAGAGCCCGGGCTTTGGAGTCAGAGGTCATGGGTTCGAATTGTGACTGTGGGCAAGTCACTTCACTTCTCTGTGCCTCAGTTACCTCATCTGTAAAATGGGGATTAAGACTGTGAGCCCCACGTGGGACAACCTGATTCCCCTGTGTCTACCCCAGCGCTTAGAACAGTGCTCTGCACATAGTAAGTGCTTAACAAATACCAACATTATTATTATTATTAAAATAATTTACTTTATGCAGGTCCAGTATTAACCTCCAAGTCCAATTTTTGCTTCCTCTCCTTACACATCGGATAGAATACTGTACCTCTTTTTCATCAAATTTTATACAGAGCTTCTGCATCACCTCTCTCCAAGGGACTCAGTGAACTTTGCAAATCATAATGACTTTTTATTATTCAATATTTGCTCAACACCGGAAGACTACCTGTCAGGGGTTGGAGCAGACATAACCCTGGGCGAGTGGATTTTCAATCTCAATTAGGCCCCAACGTCCTTCCATCTCACTTGACCGAGGCACTGAATTGTCAATCTCTTAACCCCAGTGAGCTGTCTTCACAATAATTCAGGACGAAAGAGCAAGACAGGATTATTCTCTAACTCAGCCCATGCAGCCCAAATCCATCAGCCTGACTGTGTGGGTGTATATATATATGTATATTTAATCATCCCTCAATATTTTCAGCATTAATTGTCACTCTCACCATTGTCCCAGAGGGGACATATCTGGTGTCAGTAGGTATGAATCCCTTGGGGAGGTGTTGCAGCAGTTGGGGACCTGATTGACATTTCAGGAAGATGATCTGTGCTCTGCGATTTTGGTGAACTGGAGAAGAGAGAGAATGGAGGCGTACAGCCCAGGCAGGAGCTGTTGAGTTAGTCTAAACGTGAAGCACTGAGAGTTTGAATCAGGGCGGTGCCTATGACAAGAGAAAGGAATGAGTGAATCTGAGAAATATTATAGAGGAATTGCGGCTGTGTTGGTAATAGATTAGACCTGGGTGAATGACAGAAAGAGAGGAAAGTATTCAAGATGACTCCAGGTTTGCAGCGGCGTGGCCTTGTGGGAAAAACATGGGCTTGGGAGTCAAAGGATTCATTATTTGGTCTCCCTCCTACTTAGGCCATGAGCCCCCATGTGGGACAGGGACTCAATGATCTTGTTTCTACCATGGTATAGGGTATGATGCTTGGCATATAGTAAGCGCTTAACACATACCATCATTACTGTTGAGAGAGAGAGAGGAAGGGAAGGGAGAATTAATCGATCAGTAGTATTCTTTGAGTACTTAGTAGATGCAAAGCAGTGTACTAAGCACTTGGAAGAGCGCTAGGAAGAGTGCAATAGATGACTTCAGGAATTCTGAAATGTGCTATTTCCTGACTGTGCTGGCATCTACCGTTAACTCTATCTGAATATAATTGAGCTGGTAGATATGTTGTCTGTCCACAAAGAGCTCACCTAGAATGGGAGGCAGATGTTAACAGGAATAAATGAACTGTGGATCTGTTCCTAGGTGCTGTGGGCTGGAGGTGGAGTGAATATCCGATATATGGATTAATTTATGCTGTGCCCCCTCCCACACCCCCACACAAAAAAATGCTTTCTGAATCGAGGAAAAAATGATTTACTCCATAGGTGTGAGGCTGTATATTCTGTGTTTTCTGTAATAGTCATGTTGTTTACATCACTTGAAGAAAAATGTGTTCTCTTCCAAAAGGAGAGTCTTGGTCAGGAGGGATCTTTGGGTTTTAAACTCCAATCTGACATATGACTGATTCTGATTTTAAGTCTGTTTACTATTTTAAATTGAAATGACTTCAGGAAATGTTTGTAGAGGATCAAAGCTCACCTGTCCAAAGCTGATTTGAAAATTACTCTGAAAATTTCCATTTAGAAAGGTAGAAAATGGCTGCGTTGACTGCTGAGTTCGAAATATTCCCCTGACTCCTGAACCTCCAGCTGGAGTTTAAACAGCCCAGAATAGCCTCGTGCCTGTGGGGCACAGATTTGGGCTATCAGTCAGTCAATCAAACAATCAGTGATATCTACTGAGCAGTTACTGGGTGCAGAGCATTGTACTAAGCGCTTCCTGTTGAGTATCAAGATGCTGATTCTTAATTATCTGTAATACACGTATATCTAAAAATATATGGTCCTGACAAAGGTTCCAAGTTGTAAACACCTTCTCCTCTCTCTTCGGGGACATGTGACAATGAGGACTCTCCTTGCAAAAGCACAACCAGAGGAAATGGGTGGGCTTTGCACAAGGACCAGTGGGTGGTTGTGCTCCAAAACCTCAGGGCAGAAGTCCCTCGTTTACATCCCCCATGCTCAATTTTTCACTTCTCCCTTGATCCCCTAGCACTACAGTGGGATGGAGGTGGAAAAGCTGAAATATCATCGGTCAGTCAGGCAGACCAGCTGGCAAGAAGCAGTATTACCTAGAGGAAGGAGCATGGGCTTGGGAGTCAGGGGACCTGGGTTCTGTTCTCGGCTCTGTCTCGAGCCTGCTTGTGACACTAGACAAATCACTCAACTTCTCTTTCCCTCAGTTTCCCTCAGTTAAAATGGGGATTCAATACCTGTTCTCCCTCCTACTTAGACTGCAAGCCCCATGTGGGACAGGGACTGAGTCTTACCTGATTATCTTGTATCTACCGCATTGCCTAGTGTCCTAGTGCTTCCCCTTCTAGACTGTAAGTTCATTAGAGGCAGGGAACATGTCTGCTAATTCTGCATTGTACTCTTTCAGGTGCTTAGAATGGTGGTCTGCATGTAGTAAGTGTTCCACAAATACCAGTGATTGATTGATTAATAGTACAGTGCCTGGCCCATAGAAAGTAAAACAGCCTGGTCTAGTGGATAGAGCACAGGTCTGGGAGTCAGAAGGACTGCTCAGACACCTGTCTGCTATGTGATCCTGGGCAAGTCACTTCACTTCTTCTTTGTACTTCACTTCCCTCATCTGTAAAATGGGGATTAAATCTGTGAGCCCCTCATGGGACAGGGACTGTGCCCAACCAATTCACTTGTATCCACCCCATTGCTTAGTACAGTGCCTGGCACATAATAAGCGCTTAATAATTACCACAGTCATCATCGTCATCAATACTATAATTATTACTACATTAAGACTCTAAGAGTAACTCTAAAACCAGATTGGTCTGCGTAGCACAATCCCATGTAGGTGGTTCATTTGGTTTGCAGCTTGATTCCTTGTGCAGATTTGGATTCAAGCCAGATATTTCCATTGTAAAATTCTCTTCCGCAAACACGATCTTGCTGAAACAAGACCCTCTGATTTTTGTATCTACCCCAGTGCTTAGCACATTATCGCTTAACAAATTTCACAATTATTCTGCATAATCTTGCCCAGCACCCTTCTCCTCCTTGCCTCTGTTAGACCTTGTGCCCGACTGAAGGAAGCTGGAGAGTTAGTAGTGAGGATAAATTCTCCCTTTACCACCTCTGATCTGGCATCCTGGAGTGATACAGCCTAGCAATGCTCATAAAAGCAATTAGGCCTCTCTGCCATTCCAAGGTTAGGGAAGAGAGGGCCAATCAATCAATCACCTGTATTTATTGAGCACTTACTGTGTGCAGAGCACTGTACTAAGCGTTTGGGAGAGTTTAATCAATCAAAGTCTCATTCAAGGCACCCTGACTAAGCCCTCATTTCCTCTTCTCCCAGTCCATTCTGCATCACTCTGATTTGCTCCCTCAAGCCCACAGCACTTATGTACATATCTGTAATTTATATTAATGTCTCTCTCCCCCTCTAGACTGTAAGCTCATTGTGGGCAGGGAATATGTCTAACAACTCTGCTATATTATACTCTTCCAAGCGCTTAATACAGTGCTGTGCACACAGTAAGCGCTCAAAAAATATGATTGAATAATATTTGAGAGCTTACTATGTGCAAAGCACTGTACTAAACAATTGGGAGAGTACGATACAACAGAATTAGCAGACTTGTTCCCTGCCTAAAACAAGCTTAAAGGCTAAAGGGGACCAAGTGGTTAAGCAATCTGGCTGTTGGGTTCCAAAACCAGTTTTTTAATTTCACTTTTGATTCTCAGAGCTGATTTCTATAGTGATCATAGGTACCTGACCTCATTTCCTCATTAGAAGCAACATGGACTAGTAGAAAGGATACCTGGGCATCAAGTGGCCTCATTTCTAACCCTTCAGCACCACTTTCTAATCCCTTCTACACCACTAATTTGCTGTCTGACCTTGGAGATGTCACTTGACTGCTCTGTGTCTGTTTCCTAATTTGTTTAAAGGGGATTAAATGCATGGTCTCTCTCTTTCTTGGGTGATGAATCCCATATCAGACAGAGACTTTGTCCAGCCTGATTACCTTGAATGTACCAAAGCACTTATTACAGTGCTTGGCATCTAGTTAGCACTTAACCAATACAACACTTTTTTTTTTAAATTGTTATTTTCATGATTCTCCATGTTAGACTGTAATTTCCTTGAGGACCAGGATTGTGTCTACCAACTCCATTTCACTGTACTTTCCCAAACAGTACAGTGCTGTTCTGCATACAGAAAGCACTCAATATAAACTAATGATTGATTTTTTCCATCTTTTCCTCAAACTTCTTGTGAGGAGTAAAGAGGCATCTAAATCATCTTCATAGGGTTCCTGAGAAAGAGGAGCTCTGTAAATTGGAAGAATCATTATAATGTATTAATATATCAGGAGATTGAAAGGTGAAGGATTTCAGCAGTAGTTGAGCGCAGTTACTATGTTGAGCATAGTTACTAGGCTCTGATGTTCGGTGATGTCTTATTGGTGGTGAAGAGTGGAGCCCTTGTTTGTCGGAAGTTGGCAAGGTTGCATGTCACTTTTGACAGGTAATCCTGCTCTCAAGGATTGTGGATACATTTAGTCCCCCCAACTTGAGGGCAGTTGTCAATACTGACTCACTCTCTCTGTGAATATGTAGTGCGTTTGGCTTTCAAATTCCCTAACTCTTAATCTCTTCCTATTAAACATTAAAAAATGCAGGAGTCACTGCCATGTGCAAATGAAAGGAGGAATTGTATCAGACAGTGAAATTCAAGAAGTCAGCTAAGAGCCAAATGTATCTGCAAAATAAAGAAACGAAAGCCACTTTTGCGCTTATATGCACTAACATTATTTTTCTTGCTCAGGAAAGTGGCTAAGAAATAAAGACAACCCTTGAACTAAACTCCCAGTGGCGGCTGAAGGCCAGAATCACACTGGAGGCCATTCAGATGATGGGGGCTTGGTAGAAATATTTTCTGGGAGCTGTGAATATTTTAGAGCAGCAGCACAAGAAAGTGGATGCCAAGATCTTCCCTGGTCCCATCAATTTTGTGACATCTTTCACTTCAAGGCTCAGCTTGACAGTTTAGGCAGTGTGAAACATGTAATCAGTAGAAAACCATCGTTCATTCATTCAATTCACTCACTGTTGCATTTTTGGGTGCTTACTGTACAGTGTAGAGAACTGTACTGATTGCTTGAGAGAGTAAAATAGGACAATAAACGGACACATTCCCTGCTCACAATGAGTTTACAGTCTAGAGACAGACATTAATTTAAATAAATAAATTACAGATATTTAATTATATTAAGTAAATTAATTAATTTACTACTACAATGATTTGGAAATACTTTACCTGGGAAGCTCAATTGTATTATACTCTTCCAAGTACTTAGTGCAGTTCTCTGACTATTGTAAATGCTCAATAAATACTATTGGTTTATTGATTGATGGCAAAGATGGTTATTGATGCCACTTTGACAGGCGAAGTTGGGATTCCTAGAAGTGAAATTTAAATAGCGATACTGAAGTTTGACCTTAAACCCAAATCTGCGTGATTTAATTATTTTCATTATTTAAGTCTTAAATTGAGTTCTAATTGGCCAACATTTATCAAAACATCTCTACATTGTGGAGTTTTCTTCTTAAAGATCATTAAGTAGTTTAGTAAGCTGGAACTACTAAGCAGTGCAGCAGCAATACTACTAATAATAGTTGTGGTATTTAAGTGTTATGTGTAAAGCACTGTACTAAGCGCCGAGGTGGAGACAGTCCCTGTCCCGCATGGGGTTCACAATCTTAATCCCCATTGTACAGATCAGGTAACTGAGCCACAGAGAAGTTAAGTGACTTGCCCAAGGCCACCCAGCAGACAAGTAGCAGAGCCTGGATTAGGTAGGACCTATGACCTTCTGATTCCCAGGCCTGTGTTCTATCCACTATGCCACACTACTGCTCTGGGGTGGTTACAGGCAAATCATGTTAGACACAGTCCCTGTCCCACGTGGGGCTCACAGTCTTAATCTCCATTTTACCAATGAGGGAACTGAAATACATGGAAGTGAAGTGACTTGGCCAAGGTCATACAGCAGAGAAATGGCAGAGCTGGGATTAGAACCCTGGTCTTTCTGACTCCCAGAACCATGTTCTATCCACTAGGCCATGTTGCTTTCCAGTGTACCTACTGTGTGCAGAGTGCTGCAGGGAGATAAAAGGTGTCCGGGACCCAGTTCTGGTTGGGGGAAAAGGAAAAACACAAAAGTAATAGCTGTGGGAGTTGAATAGTAACGGTACTTTTTGAATACCTACTGAGTGCAGTGAACCGCACAAAGTAGTTGCGAGGTACAGAAGCAGGTACCATCCAAAAGGAGTTTGCTCTCCAATGGTGGGGTGAGACATAGAATCATTGAAATGCAAATGTTCTCACATGCTGAGGATGATTATAAATAAATCATAATGATAATTCTGGTACTTGTTAAGTGCTTACTAGGTGCCAAGCACTGTACTAAGCACTGGGGTAGATACGAGTTAATCAGGTTGGACACAGTCCATGCCCGACATGGGGCTCACACTCTTAATCCCCATTTTACAGATGAGGTAACTGAGGCCCAGAGAAGTGACTTGCCCAAGTTCAAAGAGCAGACACATGGCAGAGCAGGGATTAGAACCCAGGTTCTTTTGACTCTCAGGCCCCTGCTCTTTCCACTAAGCCATGCTGAAGGAGGTGGCTGAAGATTGATTATACTTGCAGTGCTGTTAATTAGTCCGGATCACCCAAAAACATACTAGCAGCCATAAAGTTCAGGAACAGAGGGCAAAGAACCTAATATATGCATGTGACTAAAAACTCCTACCCTACAATTTGGCACAGATGGGGGTTGAGAGGGAAAATACTTATCAGATGAGTCAATTTCTGGTCTACTCATTTGGGACAAATATGTGGCTGGAAAAACTTTGGGTCTACACTGATAACTCAAGACATAGCCAAGACGTATCCCCTGTGGGCAATACTGTAGAGAGTTTTTGCTATACATAGCTCATCAAACATAGCCCAGGATATCATAAGGCATAGGTCCTCATTTAGAAAAGGCCCATGTACTATCAACATATAAGGTTCTATAAGATTGTTACACAGTGGCTACAGTTATTAGCTGGAGGATGAATTAATATCACTTCATTGCAATAAAATGATCAAGGCAAGATATTTGCACAAAGAACAGAACTGCCCCATTTGAACAGCTCAGAAATCAAGCTATTTCAGAGATAAATTCCTCCTGTTCTATTCCAATCTTCTTTCACGCTGATGACTTGTTTCTTATTAAGGATACATCACTTACTTTCCATTAAACCCTAGTACATCAGCTTGGGCATTTTCTGCCTGAAATATTGAAATTCTAAAATACTGCAATTATTCTAAGATACTCCCAAATTGATAGTCTTTATTAAGTGCTTGCTCTGTGACTCGTACCATACTAAATTCTTGGGAGAGTACAGTAGAAATGAGCCCTGACCTCAAGAGGCTTGAAATTTAGCAGGGAAGACAGACACTAAAATCAATTTCAGATAATAATAACAATAATTTATTTTACTGTTAAGCACTTACTATGTGCCAGACACTCTTCTAAATGCTGGGGTAGATACAAGTTAATCAGTTTGCACACAGTCCCTGTTCCAAATGGGACTCAAACTCTTGTGGCTTAGTGGCAAGAGCATGGGCATGGGAGTCAGAGGACATGGCTTCTAATCCCGCCTCTGCCATTCGTCTGCTGTGTGACCTTGCGCAAGCCACTTAATAATAATAATAATGTTGGTATTTGTTAAGCGCTTACTATGTGCCGAGCACTGTTCTAAGCGCTGGGGTAGACATAGGGGAATCAGGTTGTCCCACGTGGGACTCACAGTCTTAATCCCCATTTTACAGATGAGGGAACTGAGGCACAGAGAAGTTAAGTGACTTGCCCACAGTCACACAGCCGACAAGTGGCAGAGCTGGGATTCGAACTCATGAGCCCTGACTCCAAAGCCCATGCTCTTTCCACTGAGTCACACTGCTTCTCCACTTAACTTCCCAGGGCCTCAGTTACCTCATCTGTAAAATGGGGATTAAGACTGTGAGCCCCACGTGGGACAACCTGATTACTTTGTATCTACCCCAACGCTTAGAACAGTGCTTGGCACGTAGTAAGCGCTTAACAAACACCATCATTATTATCATCATTATTATTAATCCCCATTTTGCAGATGAGGTTACTGAGGCCCAGAGAAGTGAATCAACTTGCCCAAGGTCAAAAGGCAAACATGTGGCGGAGCCAGGATTAGAGCCCAGGTTCTTCTGACTCCCAGGCCCATGCTCTATCCACTAGACCACACTACTGGCAGCAGAATTAAAAGATATGTGCATAACTGCTACGGGGTGAAGAATAGGTACATAATTTCTTAGGCGACGTGTGGCAGGAAGTGCTGAAGTTTCATTGAAGAGGGACTAGGTGGAGGTAAGAGATTAATCAGGGAAAACCTCCTGGAAGAGACGTAATTCCAGAAGATTTTTGAAGATGGGGAGAATGGTAATCTGCTGGAGGTAAATGGTGAGAGAGTGTCAGGCAGAAAGGAGAACGTGAGCAAGAGGTTGGCAGCAAGAGAGGTGAGAATGAGGCACAGTGAGTAGGTTGGCTTGAAAAGAACAAGCATGTGAGCTTGGGTTTAGTGGGAGAGGAACAAGGATAAGCAGGTAGCGGAGAGCTGATTTAGCAAGAGAAGCAGTATGGCCTAGAGGATAGAGCACAGTCTGAGGAATCAGAAGGACCTCGGTTGTAATCCCAATTCTGCCACTGTCTGCTATGTGACCTTGGGCAAATCACTTAACTTCTCTGTGCCTCAGTTATTTCATCTGTAAAGTGGGGATTAAGACTGAGCCCCAGGAGGGATAGGGACTGTGTCTAACCTGATTAACTTGTATCTACCCCAGCACTTAGTACAGTGCCTGGCAGATAGTAAGCTTTTAACAGATACCTTAAAAAAAGAAAACTGATGGTAAGGAGTTTCTGCTTGATGTGGTGAAAGAAGGCCAACCAATGGGGGTTTTAGAGGAGTGTCTGATTTTTGAAAAATCATGTGCTAGAAAAATGATCTACACAGGAAGATATGGGATTGGAGAAGAGAGAAACTGGAGACAGGGAGGTCTATGAGGAAGGATCCAAGTTTAAAGATCGGAAAGAGCCCACCACCCTCTGCCCAAGTTGCTTTTGTTGCCTGGGTTAACAGGAATCCTGTATGGTAGTGTTAGACAGGTAGGCAGGGGCCCAAAAGACTCCTTTCCCTCTTCCCTGACCAAACAGTTCTTCGGACCAGCCAAATTTGCTGCTGGATGTTGGCCCTTGGGTTCTTGGTTTTGGGACACGTAGTTCACATCCCACTCAGCGAAAATGAACTCTGTTGAGTTGAGTCCAGGGAATCAAGGTCCTCTCCTTTCCCCACCACCACCTACTCACCCCAAATCGAGGAGAGTGTCAGTAAATATAGTGGCTTGGTCCAAACTTTGCATATTTCATGATTCCTTTTTTCTCACTCACAGCTCATCTAATTTCTCCTTGATTACCGGCAGTAAAGATGCCTCATTCACCTCCCCCGGGAGCCTCCTTCACTTCCTAATTACTTTTTTCTGCTAAGAACATTTTTGTAATACTGTATCTAACCCAAATTTTCCCTTCCATAGCTCCAGGCCATTGCTCCTTAGCCTAACATCTTCTAAAACTATGAATAATTCCCTTGATTAATTTATATTGTTATCTTGAAGCTGTTTATACATTGAAATTCTGCCCCCCGAGTCTTCTCTCTTTGCTAGGCTTTATAAAGATTTGGTTCTCTTAGTCGCCTCTCCTTCATCGTACCCTCCGGCCTCGTTACCTCTATGGCCTTTCTCTGTTTTTATCTTCTGGAATCGTGGAGCTTGCCCACGATATACTCAGTGAAAACATTTTGGACTCTTTAAAATGGCGTGGCTCTCTCAGTTTGCATATTTGAGTTTTTAAAACACAAAATGGTGTCTTTCAAAGAGAGGACTAGTCACTTTAAGGCTTCAGGGACTAAAACTGATCACTGAGGAGAAAGTGCTGCTCCTTCCACAAATAATAACAATTATTATGGTATTTGTTAAGCACTTACTCTGTACCAAGCACTGTTCTAAGCGCTGGGGTAGATACCAGGTAATCAGTTTGTCCCACGTGGGGCTCACAGTCTTAATCCCCATTTTACAGATGAAGGAACTGAGGCATAGAGAAGTGAAGTGACTTGCCAAGGCCACGCAGCAGACAAGTGGCAGAGGCAGAATTAGAACCCATGACCTTTTAACTCCCAGGACCATGCTTTATCCACTAGGCCGGGCTCCTCCTCCTTCTCCTCATCAGCTGGTGTATAGATACCCATTCCAATCTGTCATATTCATTGCATACCCACTTTTGATTGCTACAACTGGGGTAGGTAGTGTAAAGAATGGGTGGCCAGCATGCTGGTCCAAACCCTTGTATTTATCATCAATAAATACTTACTAAAGCATCAGGGTGCACATCAAAATATATCAAAATTTAATAAGGAAGTCAGTAAAGCCGGTAGCTTCGCCAGTGTTCTTGACTCTTCTATTTCATTCAACCCACATATTTCACCTGTCACCAAGTCCTCTTAATTCTACCTTCAAAACGTATCTAGAAACTGCCTTTTCCTCTCCATCCAAACTGCTAATACTACCCTAATCCAAGCATTTATTAACTGCCTTGGCAACTGCATTAGCCTCTTTGCTGATCCCCCTGCCTTCTGTCTCTCTCCACTCCTGCCCATAATTCGCTCTGCTGCCTGGATTATTTTTCTAAAAAAATATTCAGTTCACTTTTCCCCACTCCTCAAGAACCTTCAGTAGCTACCCATCTATCTCTGTATCAAACAGAAACTCTTTACCTTCAACTTTCACTCAACTCAGTCACCTTGGCCCCTCCTACCTTACCACTCTGACTTACGACTACAACCCAGCCCGCACACTTCACTCTTCTAAAGCCAAGTTACTCACTGTATTTCAGTCTCATATAACTCACCGTTGATCCTTTGCCCATGACCTTCCTCTGGCTTGGAATCCCCTCCCCCTTCATATATGATAGACCATCACCCTCCCCACCTTCCAGACCTTTTAAAAATCATACCTCCAAGAGACCTTCCCCAACTAAGTCCTCACTTCCCCTATTCCCTCTCATTTCTGCCTCACCTATGCACTTAGATGTGTACCCTCTAAGCACTTGATATTCATCCTCCTCTCAGAAACATAATGCTTATGTATATATCTGTAATTTATTTTATTATCCGTCTCTCTAGACTATCAGTTCCTTGTGGGCAGGGAAAATGTCTTCCAATTCTGTTACAAGGAGAAGCAGTGTGGTTTAGCGGTTATAGCAAGGGCCTGGGAGTCAGAAGGTTGTGATTTCTAATCCTGGATCTGCCACCTGTCTGATGTATGATCTTGGGCAAGAAACGTCACTACTCTAGGCTCAGTTGCCTCACTTGTAAAATGGGGATTAGGGACTGTAACCAAGCTGAGTAACTTGCATCTACCCCGGTGTTTAGAATAATGCTTGGCACATAGTAAGCACTTAACAAGTGCCATTAATAATAATTAATATTAATTATTACTACTAGAAATTATGGTATTACTCTCCCAAGCACTTAGTACAGGACTCTGCACACAGTTAGCACTTAGTGAACTCCATTGATCTATTGACATATAGAGAAAAACAGTGTTCTGGATGCTTGTTTCATTCAAGGCATAGTGGATGGAGCATGGCCCTCGGAGCCAAAAAGTCAAAGGTTCTAATCCTGGCTCTGCCCCTTGTCTGCTGTGTGGCCTTGGGCAAGCCACTTCACTTCTCTGTGCCTCAGTTACCTCATCTGTAAAATGGGGATGAAGAACGGGAGCCCTGTGAGAAACATGGATTGCGTCCAACGAGATTTGCTTGTATCCACCCCAGTGCTTAGTGCAGTGCCTGGAACATAGTAAGCACTTGACAAATGTCATATGTACCGTCACAAAAGTTTTGAATAGAGTTCCATGACAGTAATTTATGTAGAGGGGTCCATCTGTTCAGTTCAAGTTCACTCCTTATTCAGTCGCTTCAGTCAATAAATCAGTGGCATTTCTCAAGTGATTACCATGTACAGAGAACTGTACTAGGTGTTTGGGAGTGTATAATGCATTAGAATTGGTAGATATGACACCTGACCTCAAGGAGTTTACAGTATACCAGGAAAGCTAACCTTTGTTATAGTTCCATTTGTTTGTCCAGCTAAGGGGCAGAGAATGGATGAACATAAATACCTAAAAGTTCAGGGAATCACCAGCAATTTTAATTATATATGAGCATCTTAAGAATTGGCATATTTCTGCCTGCCCTTGATAATCTGATCCTTCTTCTCAAATACCCAGAATATGTTGTCATTTATCTGTCCTTAGTTATTCAGTTAGCAGCATTTCTCGGTTGTATTTATCTATAAGAGATCTGGTCAAGGCTAGACAAGAATTGTCGAGGTGGTTACCAGGTTTCCAAATCAGGATGCATACTAATAATAATGATGGTATTTGTTAAGCGCTTACTATGTGCTAAGTATTGTTCTAAGCGCTGGGGTACATACAAGGTAATCAAGTTGTCCCACATGGGTCTCACAGTCTTAATCCCCATTTTACAGATGAGGGAAATGAGACACAGAGAGGTTAGGTGACTTGTCCAAGGGCCCACAGCAGACAAGTGGCAGAGCTGGGTTTAGATCCCATGATCTCTGACTCCCAAGCCCAGGCTCTTTCCACTAAGCCAAGTTGCTCCTCATATGTATGTATGTGGAGGTGACAGTTTTATGCTCTGAGGAAAAAAAAAAAGAATTTTCACCTATGTCTTGGCGATAAAGATCTCCATTGATTGTTGAGAAATGCTAGACTACATGGTTAGACTCGGCCGATTCATGTGGTAAATTACCTCCGCTCTGAGCCTATGTCTTCAGAGATGTTTCTGTAATTGTCCTTGAGTCAGCTGTAATAATAACTGTGGAATTTTCTGAGTGCTTATCATGTGTCAAGCACTGTACTAAGTGCTGGGTGGATACAAGATAATCAGGCCTCACATGGGGCTCTTGATCTACATAGGAGGGAGAAAAGGAATTGGATCTCCAGTTTGGAATTGAAGGAATCGAGGCACAGAGAAGTTAAGTGAGTTGTCCAAGTTCTCACAGCAGGTTTGTGGCAGAGCCTGGATTAGAACCCAGCTCCTCTGACTCCCAGACCCAAGTTCTTTCCACTAAGCCATGCTGCTTTCTAAAATAATATACTGCATTGGCTGGGAAATGAACTCAGGTCAACTAATTGGAAGGCAGTTCTAAGACTCAAGCTCTTTGATCGACAGCTTCATTTTGGTTTGTAAAACTAGAAGGCTACCACCCAGTATAACCTCTTCAGTTTCTACTGAATTAAGAAGCAATTCAAATGTACTTTCCAATCACATTAGGTTTTTTTTTTTTAGTTTTAACTGCAATCCAGGATTAAATTGCTTGATTTAAGAAGGGTAAGCTAACTTTCTTAGTCATGGACTCCAGTTTGTTTATTTTTTAATAATAATTACTGGGGTGAAAATATTTTAATTTTCTTACATCTGTGTAATTAATATGACCATTTTAGAAATCAATTATCTTTGATAATTACCATTGGTGATATGGCTCATAAACTGAACACCAGCTTTGCTAATGAACTGAATGAAACATAATTTCTTGTTGTTCAAAGAAATGATCAACTCTAATCAGCAGTAAATTCAATCAAAACTTACTGACATCGATTGAAATCATATTAGAGTTTGTAAAAATAGAATAATTAGGCTCATCTTGTAAGTTACAGGTATTGTAACCACTGGAAGAAACAGGCATATTAAGTAATCTTTGTCGGTTGTTGCTAGGCTGGCAGATGCCAAAACATATAATCTGCATAAATAAATTAGCAGCAGTCTTTTATTAAGCAGCACTTTAGCTTTGTAGGACTCAATTAATTCATTTATTTATTTGAACTGCTCAGAATGGCAGGTCGAGCAGCTGTTTTCTCCTGTCTTTGTGTCTAGTCTCCTACTTACTTTGTTTCCATTTTATTTTTCCTGTTCTGCTTTATGCCGACACAGAAAGGAAGAAAGTCCAGGTCCCAATTTTGATATTTCCTTACTTTTTTTCCCCCTTCTCCTCTCTTCCCAGTCCCATCACTTCTAGATATTTATACTATTGAATTTTAAGGCCATTTCCCAAAAATAAATCGGGGCTTGTATCTGCTGGTGGAATAATAATAATAATAATATTGACAGTATCTATTGAGCACTTATTCTCTGCTAAACATTATGCTAAGTGCTGGCATGGATACAAACTTATCAGATGAGACACAGACCTTGTCCCACTCTGGACTCAGTCTAAAAGGGAGACAGCGTGGGTATTTGATCCTCACTTCCCCCTTCAAAGACCTACTGAAGTCTCACCTCCTCCAGGAGGCCTTCCTAGACTAAGCCCCCCTTTTCTTCAGCTCCCCTTTCCCTCCCCATTGCCCTGACTCTCTCTCTATACTCTACCTCCCTTCCCCACAGCACTTGTGTATATAAATACATATCTATAATTCTATTTATATTAATGCTTCTTTTCTTGTTTTGATGTATATATGTGCGTATATATATATATATATGTATATATAATTCTATTTATATTGATGCCATTGATGCCTGTTTATTTGTTTTGATGTCTGTCTCCCCTCTTCTAGACTGTGAGCCTATTGTGGGCAGGTACTGTCTCTCTCTATTGCTGAATTGTACTTTCCAAGTGCTTAGTACAATGCTCTGCACACAGTAAGTGCTCCATAAATATGAATGAATGAATTAAATGAATGAATTTTGCAGAGGAAGAAGCAAAGGTACAGAGAAGTTTAGTGATTTGCCCAAGGTCACATAGAAGGCAAGTGGTGGAGCTGAGCTGGGTCTAGGGGCTGGGTCTCCTAATTTTCATCCTGTGCTCTTTCCACTAGGCCACCACCTCCCTCATTGTTTAATGGCCCAGCTTCATCATCTGGCCAGTGATTAAGAATTCTTGGACAGAATGGTGTCTTTTGAGGCTCATCATTTCCAGCTCACTGGTTAGTGATGTTCATTTTTGAAATACCTTTGTGTTGCTGCTGTTTTTCTGCAGTGTTTGTGTAGTTGGGCCTATTTTGTCTCTCCTGTTTTACTGTAAGATCCTCGTGGGCAGGAAGTGTTGTTAGCAAGGTCTCAAGCTGAGTCAGACCAGGCTCCCTCTTCCATCTCCTGGTAGGTGTTTTGGAATGTTCTGAGAGAGACTGGCTTTCACCCAGTATGGTGAAAAGCACTATCAGTTCTAGGGTTGAGCTAGGGAAGTTTTTTCCAGTTTGGAGTTAGTCCTTCAATCAATCGAATTTACTGAGCGCTTACAGTCTGCGGACCTCCACACTATGGACTTGGAAGGGTACAATAAAACAATAAATAGACACATTCCCTGCCCACAATGAACTGACAGTCCAAATGGGGAGATAGACATTTATATGTGGGATCTGTGACAAAAAGCCACTCCTGTGCCTAGGATTCAGCCACAGCGTTCTACATGTAGGAATGTGTTTCACTCTGTCCAAGATAGAAGCATACTCTAGTGTGTAGAGTATGGGCCTGGGAGTCGGGAGAACTTGAGTTCTAAACCCAGATCTGCCACTTGTCTGCTGGGTGACTTGGGCAAGTCATTTAACTTCTCTGTCCCTCAATTACTGCATCTGTAAAATGGGGATTAAGACAGTGAGCCCTAGGTAGGTTGGGGACTGTGTCCAATCTGATTATTCATTCATTCATTCAATAGTATTTATTGAGCACTTACTATGTGCAGAGCACTGTACTAAGCACTTGGAATGTACAAATCGGTAACAGATAGAGACAGTCCCTGCCCTTTGATGGGCTTACAGTCTAATCGGGGGAGACAGACAGACAAGAACAGTAGCAATAAATAGAATCAAGATAAATAGAATCAAGATTATCCTATATCTACCCCAGCAATTAGTACAGTACCTGAAACATAATAAGCGCTTATCAAATACCATAATAAAAAAGGGGTATAAAGGAAGTTTGAGTGGATTAATTTGACTATGAGCATAATCTGTGAGTGATTTCACTTGTGGCCCTGTTTCTCAATTTCTGCAATTGGGGCACTCAAGACAGCATATAACATAAAGAATTGCCTGGTATTCAGATCTCTAGTTTGGTTTAAAACTTCAGTGGCTGTCAAAGCTAACTTTTAAATTTTTCCTTTAGCATTCTCTATTGTGACCTCTCCTATACATGCAATTTGTTAAATCCTGATTTTGATCTTGCCTGGTCTTGAAGTTCAGTTCAGTCCAGGGCATCTCAAAGTTCTCCAATGATCTCCTTCTTGCCAAATTCATTCATTCATTCAGTCATATTTATTGAACGCTTACTGCCTGCAGACCACTGTACTAAGCACTTGGAAAGTACAATTCAACAATAGAGACAATCCCTGCCCACAATGGGCTTACAGTCTAGAGGGGGGAGACAGACATCAAAACAAGTAAACAGACATCAATATAAATTCATAGAATTGTAGATAAATACATATATATATATATATATATATATATATATACTGTGGGGTGGGTGGTGGGGAAGAGAAGGGAGGAAGTCGAGGTGACATGGAAGGGAGGGGGAGCTTTGCAAATCCAACAGTTTATACTCCATCCTAATCCTCCTAGATCTTTCAACTGCCTTTGAAACTGTGGACCACCCCCTTCTCCTGGTTATATGATCTGACCTTGGCTTCACGGACGCTGTCCTCTTCAGGTTCTCCTTCTATCTCTTTGGTCGTTTATTCTCGGTCTCTTTTGTGGGCTCCTCCTCTGCCTCTAATTCCCTAATTGTGGGAGTCCCTTAAAATTCAGTTCTGGGTCCCCTTGTATTCTCCATCTACACCCACTCCCTTGGAGAACCCATTCACTCCCATGGCTTCAATTACCATCTCTATGTGGGTGATTCCCAAATCTTCACCTCCAGCCCTGAACTTTCTCCTCTGCAGTCTTGTATTTCTTCCTACTTCCAAGACATCTATACTTGGTTGTCCTCCTGACACCCCAAACTTAACATGTCCAAAACAAAACTCATTTTCCCACCAAAATCCTAATTCCCTATCATCATAGACAGTACCACCATCCTGCCTGTCTCAAAAGCCTATAATCTTGACATTACCGTTGACTCATCTCTCTCATTCAACTCACGTATCCTATGAGCTGTTCTACTTTCATAACATTGCTAAAATCTGCCATTTTCTCTCCAGCCAAACTACTATTATGATGATCCAAACACTGATCCTATCCTGCCTTGACTACTATATCAGTCTCCTTGCTGACCTACCTGCCTCCTGTCTCTCCCCACTCCAGCCCATACTTCACTCTGCTGCTCAGATCATTTTTCTACAAAACTGTTCGGTCCATATCACCCACTCCTCAAGAACGATCACTGGTTGCCCATCCACCTCCACATCAAACAAAGCTCCTTACCAATGGCTTTAAAGCTCTCAATCATCTTGACCCCTCCTATCTTACCTCACATATTTGCTACTAGACAAGATAATCAAGTTGCACACAGTCCATGTATCACATAAGGATCACACTTTAAGTAGGAGGGGATGTCAGCTGTTTAGTCCCCATTTTACAGATGAGGAATCTGAAGCACAGTGAAGTAAAAAGTGACTTACCCCAGGTCACACACAGCAGGCTTGCAGGGTCCCAGTTGCTCATTAGATTGTAAATTATTGAGGGTAGGGATGGTGCCTGTTGGTAATTTCTCTGAAAGCAGGGAATCTGTCTTGCAATTCTTATATTTTGCCTTGAGGAAGTGCCTTGATCACTCAACTGGTAAAGCGGGTACTACAGAAGACCTGGGCATCGTTATGATGCTAGTTCTCAGGATCCTAAAAGTGCTAAAAAGCTCTGAGGCCTAGTGGAAAGAGCCCGGGCCTGGAAGACAGAAGACCTGAGTTCTAATCCCAGCTCTACTGCTTGTTCACTGTGTGAACTTGGGCAAGTCACTCAATTGCTCCATGACTCAGTTTCCTCATCTGTAAAATGGGGATTCAGTATCTGTTTCCTGTACCCCTGCTCAATGTTTCTCTTCCAGAGAGGCTTCATTCTCCTTCAAACTAGAGAGATGTTTTCTGGCATGGATCACCAGCACTCTTTAGCAGCAGAGTCAAAAGCTATTGAGGTATTGTCTGATTGACCAGGACACTGTATGGGAAAGGTGATCTGTGAAATACAAAGCAAACAGAAAGGTCTCTCTTCCTTTATAATCCAGATTTCCAGCTGTTTCATTACGTTTTTCAGTTTGTTACCAAACCTTGCTAGGCAATGCAGGACTGTATAAATGAGTCAATTCAATTAATATCTTTAGATGGGTTTATTTGATTGTTTTTTTTAATCCAGAGGCCTGTCATTTTATATTTAAGTTGACCACAGATAACTACACATAGGCAAATACTGTAACAGTTCAGTTCAGTGTTATGTCCCATAACTCTCTAAGTCCACCCATCATATCTCATCCCAGAAATTTTCAGAGCCTTCTAGGAATAGGTAAAAAAAATATTTTTCCACACTCCCCTTCTCTCTTACTCAGATGTCTTAAATCTTGGTGTGCCTATAGCACACACAAAGATTTAAACTCCTCATTGTCATAGCAGATTTTTTTTTAACCTGTCTGAATACATTAGTATTGAAACTGGTCACACTCCCTCCCCTTGAAGACAGTAAACTCCTTGTGGTCAGGGAACATGTCTACCAACTCTGTTATGTTGTACTCTTCCAAGTGCTAATTAAATCCCATTGATTGATTCAGACTCTCTCAGGAGGAGCCAAAGGAGATATGATTTTAATAAGGCTTTCAAAGTGGGAAGAGGAATAGTCTGTTGGATATGAAGGGGGAAGGAGTTCCAGGCCAGAGGCAGGAAAGAGGTGAGGGGTGGGTGGCAAGATAGACGAGATTAAGGTACAGTGAGTAGATTGCATTAGAGGAGAAAAGTGAGTGTGCTGATTTGTAGTAGGAAATCAGTGAGGTAAGATTGGAGGGATCAAGGTAGTTGAGAGCTGAAAAGACAATAGGAAGACGTTTCTGTTTGATATGGAGAAAGATGGACAATCACTGGAAGTCCTTGAGGAGTGGGGAAACATTGACTGAATAGTTTTGTTGAAAAATTATCTGGGCTGCAGAGTGAATCACAATCAATAAATGGTATTTATTGAGCACTTATGTGCAGAGCGTTGTATGAAGTGCTTGGGAAATTAACAGAATTAGCAGACGTTATCTGCCCATAATGACCTTACAGTCTAGGAGGGGGAGACAGACCTTAATATAAATCAAAAGGTAATTTATAAGATATAATTCAAAGATATGTACATAATGCTATAGGGTTGAGGGAAGGGAGAATATCAAATGCTCAGAGGTCACAGACTCAAGTTCATAGATGATGCAGAAGGAAGAGTGAGCCAGGAAAAGAGGGCTTAAATGGTGAAGGACTCTTGGAGGAGAAATTCATCAATTGTATTTATTGAGCGCTTACTGTGTGCAGAACACTGCACTAAGTGCTTGAAAAGTACAGCTCAGCAATAAATGATCTTGTGAAGCATGGACTGAGGTGGGGAGAGACAGGGGGCAGGGACTTCAGAAAGGAGGCTGATGCAGTATTCAAGGTAGGAAAGAAAAAGTGCTTGGATCACTGAGGTAGTAGTTTGGATGGGGAGGAAAGGGTGGGATTTAGTGATGATGGGAAGGTAGAACTGACAGGATTTACAGAATAAATATGTGGGTTAAATTAGAAAGAATCGTCGAGGATAAAGCCAAGGTTACATGCTTGTAAGAGGTGAAGGATAGTAGTTTTGTCTACAGTAATGGGAAAATCATGGGGAGGACAGGATTCACTTGGGAAAATGAGGAGTTCTGTTGTGGACATGTTAAGTTTGAAGTGTCAGTGGGCAGGAGGAAATGCAGTTCTTTGGAGAAGGAGAAAGATCAGGGATGAAGATGTAGATCTGGGAATCATCCATATAGAGAGTGGTTAAAGCTATGAAAGCAAATGAGATCTCCAAAGGAGTGAAGTTTAGATGAAAACAAAAGGGGACCCAGAACTGAGCCTAGAATGGCTCCCACATTTAGGAGCTGGGAGGCAGAGGAGGAACCTCTGGAGGACTAAGAATGAGCAACCAGAGAGATAGGAGGAGAACCAGGAGAGGATAGAGTCAGTGAAGCCAGGTTGGATAATGTTTCCAGAAGAAGGAGGTGATCAACAGTGTTGAAGGCATCTGAGAGGTGGAGGAGGATTAGGATGGAATAGAAGCTATTGGATTTGGCAAGGAGATCATTGGTTACTTTTGAGAGGGCATTGTCCCTGGAATGAATGGAATGGAAGCCAGTTCAGAGGGGGTCAAGGAGAGAAAGTAGAGGCAGTGAGTGTAGACAGTTCACACAAGGAGCTGTGAGAGGAGTAATATGAGGGAGAGGGGTAGATATCTGGAGGGATCCATGGAGTTAAGGGAGTGTTCTTTTTGTTTTGTTTTTAGGATAGGGGAGACCTGATCATGTTTGAAAACAATGGGGAAGAAGCCATTAGAGAGCCAACAGTGGAAGATGGTGGTCCGAAGGGAAGAAAGAAGGGGCATGTGCTCTGATATGGTCTGAAGTGATGGGGACAGAGGTGCAGGTGGAAAGGGTAAATTTTGAGAGGAGACAGGAGGTATCCTCTTGAGATACTGCTGGGAATTATGGGAGATCAAAGCAGGAGCAGGGAGAGGGATGGACTGGAGAGGAGTAAGGGAGATTTTAGGGAGATCATGCCTGATGGTTTCAATTTTCTCAAAGTATATGACCAGGTCATTAGGGACACGATATGGGGGATGGATGAGGAAAGCGGGGGTTCAAGAAGGAGTTAACATCTGAAACAACTGGCAAGGGCAGTGGACATGGAATCGATAAGGATGGAAAAATAATGTTGCCGGGCAGAGGAGAGGGCAGAGTTATGGCAGGAGAGGATTAATTGACATGAGCAAGGTCGGCTTGAAAACTGGATTTCTGCCAGCAGCCTTCCACAGCTCCTGCACAGGGATGAAGGATGTTCCTGATGACCTTTCCTCTGCCCACTTCTTCTCACTAATTACCTTGATGGACCTCCTGCTCTCCCCACTCACCAACTTGCATACGCTCTATGTGACATTGGGCAAATCACTTTACTTCTCTGTGGTTCAGTTACCTCATCTATAAAATGGGGATGAAGACTGCGAGCTCCACATGGGTCATGGACTGTGTCCAACTTGATTGCCTTGCCTTGAAACATCAGAGCTTAGAACAGTGCCTGGCACATAGTAAGCGCTTAACCAAGTACCATTAAATAAAATAAAAATAAATTTAAAAAATACACTCAATTTCATCATCTCTAGTCACTGTACAATCTCTACCCTCACCAATTCTGAAATCCTCCTCATCTTCCTACCCAAACCCTTTCTTGCCGCTGAATTTCCCATCACTGTAAACAGCACCACCATCCTCCCTATCTCACTAACCTGTACCCATTGCGTTATCCTCTTATTCGAGCCACCTGTCACCAAATCCTGACGGTTCAACCTTTACGACTTCGTTAAAATCCACCCTTTCTTCTTCAAACTTTCTTCTTCAAACACATTATTCTAAACATTTATCCTAGCCCATCTTGACTACTCTATCAGCCTCCTTGCTGACCTCCCTGACTCCTATGTCCTGTGCCGTGCATACGTCACTCTGTTGCCTGGATCATTTTTCTACAAAAATGCTCAGTCTGTTTCCCCATTCCTCAAGAAGCTCGAGCAGAAACTTCTTATCATTGACTTTAAGGCACGCAATCACCTTGTCCCCTCCTACCTTACTTCAACTGCAACCCAGCCCGCACACTTCACTCCTCTAATGCCAACCTACTCGCTATACCTTAATCTTGTCTGTCTCACAGCAGATCTCTTGCCCACATCCTGACTCTGGCCTGGAATGACCTCCCTCTACTTATTTGACAGGTAATCACCCTCCCCAGCTTCAAAGCCTTATTGAAGGCCCATTCTTCAAGAGGCCTTCCCAGTCTTGCCCCTCACATTTCTTCTTCTCCCATTCCTTCCTGCATCCCCCTTGTACTTGAATTTGCACCCTTTATTTACCACTCCCTCACCCCCACAGCATTTATGTACATATTCATAATTTATATAAATACCCGTCTCCCCCTCTAGAGTATAAATTCATTTTGGAGAGGGACTGTGTCTAGCAACTTTGTTATACCATTTTAGGGGATGTTGTGCCCTGGCTCTGACCCGCCAGAGTTTCAAGGCTGAGGCCGTGTTTTCGCGGTTATGGTATGCACCCTGGACACGTGCAGATCGAGCTGGTAAACACCTTATCTAAGCTGCTTTGCTTTTGTAGTGATGTCATGCGGCATATAAAGGGGTGGCCCTAGTTAGGCCGGGCGTGGTGTGTCTCCTGTGCCCTGCCACCACCCAGGGCTGTCCCATAAGTAACTTCCCCAAATAAACCACTTTTATATAGATCTCACTAAGCATGACTGGCATAGTCTGCTTCCTTTTCCGGAATCTTGGCAACTCAATGGCATGTGCCGTTACAACCGAATTCTCTCAAGTTATTAGTACAGTGCTCTGCACACAGTAAGCCCTGAATAGATATGATTTATCTGACCACAACCTCCTTATTTGCCTTCTCTCTCTCCCACACACCTTTCCCACAAATCTATCCTGTTCTCCCACAGAGACCTCCAGCCTTTTGACCTCCTCCAATTTTTAAAACTCATCATGCCCAATTTTGTCTCCATACCCAAACTAGTCTAGTTTCTCCTGATACACAAATCCACACCTTCAACACCGTCCTTTCCAGTGAACTCAATTTTTTGTTCTCATTTCCCTCCCTTGATCTAGTATCACCAGCTCATAACTCTGGATCATCTCTTCAGGTTCACTTCCTCTATACCTGTGCTAGAACTGTGGAGCTGCTGCTGCTGGAAGAAACCCAGATACCAGTCTAACTCGACCATCTCAAACTTCTCCTCACCTGCTTTAATTCTGCCCTCTCCTCCACCCAGCCACAATATTGCTCTATATTTAATGACTCATATGATCCTTTCCCACACAAGCTGTTTCAGAGTTTTAACTCCCTCCTCAAATTCCCTGCTTCTCTATCCTCTCTGCTCATCAACTTACCCCATATTGACCTTGTCAAGTACTTCACTGAAAAAATTGAAACCATCAGGTGTGATCTACTAAAATCTCCCTTACTCTTCTCCAGTCCTACTTCTCCTACCTCTGCTTCAATTTCCCCCTCTTTCCTGGGAATACCTCGAGATTTTCCACCTCCTCTCAAATTCTGCAACCTCCACCTATGCCTCTAACCTCATCTCTTCTCACCTTATCAAAATAATTGCCCCCTTCCTATCTTCAAATGCTCACTTTCCAATAGTTTCTTTCCCATCTGAAAAAAGTCCCTCCCTTTAGTTATTTTCCCATCTCCCTCCTACTATTCCTCTTTCAACTCCTTGAGCGAGTTGTGTACACCTATTGCCTTTATTTACTTCCTCACATCCAATTCTCTCATTGACTCCCTGCAATCAGGCCTCTGCCTTTCCCTCCACAGAAATCTACTTCTCTAAGGTCACCAGTGACCTCCTTCTTGCCAAATCCAATGGCCACTACTCCATCCTAGTCTCTAGCATGGCCTAGTGGAAAGAGTTCAAGCCTGGAAGCCAGAGGACAAAGGTCCTAATCCTTGCTCTGCCACTTATTTGCTATGTGATGTTGAACAAGTCACTTCTCTGTGCCTCATTTCCCTCATCTGTCAAATGGGGATTCATAACTTGTTGTCCCTCCTATTTAGTAATAAATAATAATAATACTAATAATGGTATTTGTTAAGCACTTACTATGTGCTGAGCACTGTTCTAAGCACTGGGGTAGATACAGGGTAATCAGATTGTCCCATGTGGGGCTCACATTTTCTAATCCCCATTTTTACAGGTGAGGTGACTGAGGCCCAGAGAAGTTAAGTGACTTGCCCAAGGTCACACAGCAGACAAGTGACAGAGCCGGAATTAGAACCCATGACCTCTGACCCCGGGCTCTTTCCCCTAAGCCATACTGGGAGCCCATTATGGGACCTGATGATAGTGTATCTACCCTAGCACTCTTTACAGTGCTTAATACATAGTAAGTGCTTAACAAATCCCACAGTTATTGTTATTATTACTATTATTATTATAATATCTTCACAACATTTCTACAATCCCCCTTTCCCTGTCCATCCAAACTGCTACATCACTAATCCAGGCACATATCATATCCCACCTTGACTACTGAATCAGCTTCCTCTCTGACCTCCCAGCTTCCCGTGTCTCCTCTTTCCACTCTGCTTCCCGCATCATTTGAAAAACAAACATTCACAACCTTTCAGTCCCTATCTTCCTCACTCCTCAAGAACCTCCAGTAATTGCCCATCTACCTCCACATCCAACAGAAACTCTGTACCATTGACTTTAAGGCACTCAGTTAGCTCTCTCTGTCCTACCTAACCTCGCTGATCTACTACTATAACCCAGTATGCATTCTTGTACTCTAATGCCTACCGACCTTCTGTAACTCAATCTCATCTGTTCCCCTACCAACTCCTTGCCCGTGTCTTTCTTCTGGCATGGAATTCTCTCCCCCTTAAGTTCTGAGAGTTTACACTTTCCCACCTTCAAAATCCTTCCAATACTGCATCTCCTCCAAGAGACCTTCCCAGAATAATTCCTTTATTTCCTCTTATCTGCCCTCCACTTCCAATAACCTATGCCCTTGACTATGTACCTTATAAACATTTTGATACTCCAGCCCCACAGCACTTATACCCCTACCCTTATACTCCATTTCCCTTATTGTAATTTATTTTAATCAATCAAGTGTGTGCAGAGCACTGTACTAAGTCCTTGGGAGAGTACAACACATTTTAATGTCTATCTTCCCTGTCTACTGTAAGCACTTTGTAGGTAGGCATTGTTTCTTCCAACCCTGTTTAATTAAACCTTGTCAAGTGCTTAATACAAGTGCTCTGCATTCAATAAAAACTTAATGACTTTCACTGATGGACTGAAAAAAAATGCATTTTAAGAAATGTATCGATAAACCAAGTTGTCATATTTATTACCATACAGTCCAATTCTCTCTAGGGCCAGCAATACTCTGGCAAGGGAATTACTTATTTTGGTCACTAAGGGACAGTTGCTGTATAAATTGTGCCTTCACTGCAGCCCTCCCATGTTCTAAATTAATAGTACCCACGAAGTACTCTTTACCAGTGCTGCAATAAAGCCCATTTTCCTTACACTCAGCCATATTTATTAAGAGCTTATGGTGTGCAGAGCCCTGTACCAAACACTTGAGAAAGTACAATACAAAACTAAACGATAGGGCTAAGGCATTGTTAGGAAATTAGAAAATATTTGTCCACCACAGCGAGCCTGTTTGGATGTAGTGTATCTACGTGAAGGAAGGAAAAGGTTTGGTGCATTCATGTGGCGTTGAATAATAATAATAGTAATAATGATATTTGTTAACAGCTTACTATGTTCCAAGCACTGTTCTAAGTGTTGGGGTAGATACAAAGTAATCAGTTTGTCCCACGTGGGGTTCACAGTCTTGATCCCCATTTTATAGATGAGGTAACTGAGGCACAGAGAAGCTAAGTGGCTTGCCTAAGTGGTGGACAGGTGACCAGTGATGGAAACAGGATTAGAACTCACGTCCTCTGACTCCCAAGCCCGTGCTCTTTCCACTAAGCCACACTGCTTCCCTGAACACAGTGAGTACTATTCTAGGCCATTTGCCATCCAGGAATACAACTCCATACTTTGGGAGAACTGGATGTACATTAGACACTAGTGTAATCGGGCACCCTTTTTATAATAATAATAATGTTGATATTTGTGCAGGGCTTACTATGTGCAGAGCACTGTTCTAATCGCTGGGGTATACAAGGTAACCAGATTGTCCCACATGAGGCTCACAATCTTCATCCCCATTTTACAGATGAGGTAACTGAGGCACAGAGAAGTTCAGTGACTTGCCCACAGCCACACAGCTGACAAGTGGCAGAGCTGGAATTCGAACCCATGACCTCTGGCTCCCAAGCCCATGCTCTTTCCACTGAGCCACGCTGCTTTTTAGGAGCTGTTTGTAGTAAAATTGCAGAGTAGCAATCTTGATGATGGGCTTTCTTGCTTCTGGTGATAGTGCTTCAAGTTCTGCCTGTCACGTTGCAGGAATAATGATCAACGTCATGATTAAAAAAGGAATGAAAAAGCTTCATTCTGCAGTCCTATGATATGTAAAACCCCCATCAATTATGGTAACAATTTAATGTATCAAGAGAGCCAAACTGGGTAAAACTTGTTATTTGACAAAAGAAATGAGGTCTCTACTACATTAACCACTGAATATCCTTTTCCCTACTGTTAGCTCTGAGCAATTTCAAAAAGCAGCTTCAAAATTTAGACAAAGAAGAAGCCAAATGTATGTTGGTAACTCCACCAGAGTGATTTCACCTTTATTTTATTGGAAAGGTCATAATGGTATTTGCTAAACACTTGCTATGTGGATACAAACAAATTGGGCTGGACACAGTGCCCATCCCACACAGGGCTCACAGTCTTAATCCCCATTTTTACAGATGAGGTAACTGAGGCACAGAGAAGTCAAGTGGCTTGCCCAATGGCACACAGCAGACAAGTGGTGGAGCCGGAATTAGAACCCATGACCTTCTGTCTCCCAGGCCCCTCTTGTATCCACTACTCCATGTTATTGACTACCGTGAGAGTAGTCACGTGTACCCATGGCGCTTATGTGGGGAGATAATAATTAAGAATAATGATTATGGTATTTGTTAAGCACTTACATTATGGCAAGCACCCAAGTGCCTGGGAAGATACAAGTTAATCATGTTGGACAGGGTCCCTGTTCCACCTGGGAGGAAGTAGTGCACAGTTTTTGCAATTGAGGAAATTGAGGAACAGAGCCGTTAACCAGCTTGCCCAAGGTCGTCCAGAGACAGGATTAGAACACAGGTCCTCTGACTCCCAGGTCCATCCTCTTTTCACTAGGTCATGCTGCTTCCCAGGGAGATCTACAAAGAGAGACTCTTTTTTTTTTTTAAACTCTCTGTTCATGATGAGGGTCTTAATTATACCAATCAAGAAGACATCCTTTTATAATGAACTATTTATTTTAATTCCCACTAAGATAAATAAGTACATCTCTACAATTAAAATATGCTGATTGAACTATCAGGGCCAGGCATACATCTAGTATACATGTAGGCTACTTGACAAAAATGGCTGTAGAACGTTTGAAAGTCTATGAAAGGATTAAAAATTATTCCTCCCACACGCTTTGAACAGGAACGAGGCAAGGTTTCTCCGGCCCTTGGCAACAAAACTTTCTCACTCATTAGTCCAGCATGAAGAGTCCAGCAAATCCCTTCAGGCACCATTTGGATCAAATATTTTCTGAAATGTATCTGACATCGGTAGAAGGGAATGTGGAAATCATAATACTGTAATCCTAAAAGGCTCTGGAGTCCCTTCTGGAATTTAACTAATATTTCTGCATTTTCAAGGGCATTAACATGATTTGCTAACACAGAAGTATTTTTCAGTATTAAATATGACCCTGTGCATATTTGTACAGAAATTTCCAATGCACCCAACTATAGACTGTGTTCATTTCTGGGTCTGAGCAGTGTAGATCATTAAAACTCTTCCAGAAGGAGTACAGACAAAAACCTTGTTTGACAGAAATTGAGGGAGAATTTCCTATCCAATTAAAATGACAGGAGCATTTAGGATATCCAAATGCTTAGACTTTAACTCTGAGAAGCATTCAGGTTTATCTCCAAAAGCCAAACTGAAGTCAGTGCCACATTTTCAATAAAATAACAAACAATAGCTATTTTTTCAGCAAAATAACATCTCAGATTTGACACACCCAAATTATGTCTCATCTATGCTCTCTTGCTACAATTTTATTTCTCTTTCTCTAAGCCAAAATGGCTCGACAGACCCGGTACATGGGAAGGCGTTGAAGCGGGGAAGGGGAGGGACAGGCTAACATGAATCCAGAATTGTCCATTTAGGCATGCTAGAACCTAATCTATGGTCTATCTTGGGTAGGTCACCTCTTTCTATTTAGGAGGAGGGGGAGGCGGGGTCATCTGTCCCTGAGTAGTAAATGATTTGGCCCCAGTACTTGTCAGTGATATGCCCATTTGGCAAAGTCCACATTTTTTTTTTTAGTGGTATTTGTTAAGTGTTTACTATGTGCCAGGCACTGTACTAAGCACTGGGGTAGATACGAACAGCTTGGACACAGTCCGTGTCCTACATGGGAATCACAGTCATAATCTCCACTTTACAGATGAAGTAACTGAGGCTCAGAGAAGTGTCATGACTTGCCCAAGCTCACACCACAAACAGTCTAAATGGGGGAGACAGACAGCAAAACAAAAGACAACATCATCAAGATAAATAGAATCAAGGAGATATAAACCTCACTAACAAAATGAATGGGGTGATTAAATAATATACACAAATGAACACAGTGCTGAAAGGAGGGGAAGAGCAGAGGGTTGCGAGGGGGAGAATTCACCTGGAGGTTGAGAGGCTCTTGGACCAGTAACTTTTCTCTTTCCCTCTCTGTTCTTCCAAGAATGTGGGTGAAATGGAGATGAATAAAATGTGTGTGCATGTGTGTATGTGTGGTGAATTCATATGGTTGCAGGGGAGGCAGACGTGTGTCATGTATTTGTGCACGGAATAGTATCAGTAGCATTTATCGAAACTTCCTTTGGTACAGTGCACTGTATTAGACACTTGGGAAGTACAGACTAATGAAGTGGCACATTCCCTGCCCTCAATTAATCAATTGTGTTTACTGAGAACTTACTGTGTGCAGATCACTGCACTAAATGCTTGGGAGAGTACATTATAACAGAGTTGGTAGACACTTTCCCTCTCTACAAGGACCTTTCTTCCAAAGGAGAGACAAATATAAAAATATTTACAACTAGAGTAGTAAAAATAAATTGAGAAGACATATATACACATGAGTGCTGAGTTTAATGTAAATAAGTTCATAGGACCCTGAGTAGGTTGAAGGGATGATGTGGCTCAGGGTTCTTGGGAAATGAATCAGGAAAAGCTTGGAGGAGGAGGTGGGGTTTTAGTAGGGATGTGTGTGTGTGTGTTGTGTATGTTGTATATTTGGCCATAAAGTAGTTGTGTATGTTGTATATTTCACCATATAGTAGTTGTGTATGTATATTTGGCCATAATAATGTTGGTATTTGTTAAGCGCTTACTATGTGCAGAGCATTGTTCTAAAAGCTGGGGGAGATACAGGGTCATCAGGTTGTCCCACGTGAGGTTCACAGTTAATCCCCATTTTACAGAGGAGGTCCACAGTCACACAGCTGACAAAGGGCGGAGCTGGGATTTGAACCCATGACCTCTGACTCCCAAGCCCGGGCTCTTTCCACTGAACCACACTGCTTGCTCATAATAATTTGGTATTTGTTAAGCGCTTACTATGTGCAGAGCACTGTTCTAAGCACTGGGGTAGATACAGGGTAATCAGGTTGTCCCACGTGGGGCTCACAGTTAATCCCCATTTGACAGATGAGGTAACTGAGGCACAGAGAAGTTAAGTGACTTGCCCACAGTCACATAGCTGACAAGTGGCAGAGCTGAGATTTGAACTCATGACCTCTGACTCCTAAGCCCATGCTCTTTCCACTGAGCCATGCTGCTTCTCTAGCCTATGTTGTTCATTTATGCATACAATAATTGTGTATATTGTGAATTTGTGCACATGATAGCTGTGTATGTTGTGTATTTGTGCAGAGAATAGTAGTGGTAGTAAGTTCACAGAGCCTGAGTTGGCTGAAGGGAAGATGTGACTCAGAATGCTGGGAAATGAATCAGGAAAAGCATATCGAAGGAGGAGGGTGTACTCAAAAAGAGAGTGGAATTTTAAAAAGCAGTGCGGATTCGAACCCAAGACGGTGACACAAGCAAGGAAAAGTAACACTCAGAGACAGTGCTGGATAGATCAGAAAAGGGAGGAATATGACCGAGTGCCCGTTCACCTCCGGAGAGGTACCAGTGACACAACGGCCCCCTCTCCAGTTTGGCTGTGCCTTTATTTACAACATATAGGAGAACTAGCCAATCACAGAAGAATTTGGACAAATGTCTTTTCTTCAATGACAAAAGAGACTCTTCAAGCAAGCCTTATCTGTTTTGGGTAAGAAGCAATCTCCTGTCCCCCGGAATTTGCGGATGTGGTATACATCCCACCTGAAATGGGGGACTTCCTGAGGCAAGAACAATCATTTAGATCGAGCTGCTATCCTCAGAATGCTGTTCCAAAACAGAGGGGTTTTAGGGGAAGGTTTATCCGATGTGGGGAGGGAGGGAGCTCTAAACTGGGGGAATAATGATATTAATGGTGGTATTTGTTAAGCATTTACTGTGTGCCGAGAACTGTACTAAGAGCTGGGATGGATACAGTCCCTGTCCTATGTAGGGCTCACAATCTCAATCCCCATTTTACAAATGAGTTAACTGAGGCACAGAGAAGTGAAGTGACTTGCCCAGGGTCACACATTGCACATACGGAGGAGCCAGCGTTAGAACCGATGACTTTCTGACTCCCAAGCCCACTATGCCATGCTGTGAATGAGGGGTTGAATGTGAGAGAGAAAAGAACTAGGTACAGCTAGAAGTTGGCTTGGGAGGAACAAAGGCTGCGAGTTGGGAAATAGCAACTGAAGAGAGCAGATAAGTAAGGTTAGGTTAGGTGAGGGTCAAATAGTGTATATCAGGTTTTTGGAGGGTTTTTTTGCTAATCAACTATAAAATGGCAGCTAAGCTGTAATAATTTTAGGATTCAATAATTGCATATTTTCAGGTATGAGAAAGAACCACACCCTTAATATGAAGTCTGGCAAGTGCTGGGTCCTACATACCAGGCAGGGTTGAGCTGTTCCGTCACGTAACGCTCCACCTTCCGTTTCTAACCTCCTCCTTCTGTCCTACACGAAGGAGCATCTCCCTCAGTAGTGACTGCTGATAATGGGCTACTTGTGTTTTCTATATTTGCTGGAATATATTCAGGCCAGTAAGCAGTGATTGGGTATAGTGGATGTGCAAATTAACATAAACCAGGACTACCCCATCACATCTTTCAATGATCGCTCTGTACGTAGGTTTAAAACAAACTACAACGTGAATTTGAAAATAGTCAATATTCTTGCTCTCTCATTGCCCTTGGATGGAGTCTGCTCAGTCAGCTTAAACATTTGTTCATGTATTATCAAAATATTTGCTTGGGGTTTTATTGACTCTTCATGCATGTGTTAACATCTTCTCTGCTTCTAATATGACTGTGTTTATTATGGGTTGAGGGTGCTGGGAGGATTTGGAATCAGCCAAACTGAGGAGGCAGAGAGAGAAGCCTTCTGTTTCAGCAGACCAGGGAAAAATGAAAACAGATTTCTCCCTCTCCTCTCTTTCTATCTTAATTATGGGCAGGGAGTGTGTCTGCTAATTCTGTTGTATTGTACTCTCCCAAGCGCTCAGTACAGGGCTCTGGACCCAATAAGGGTTCGGTAAATGCAATTGATTGATTGTAATGTACTGTCACAAGCGTAACGAAAGAGTTCAAAAACTGGCTTCTCTAAACGAGAGCATTTTAAATCCAAAAGAACTTGGTCTCCCTTCTGCTTTTGTGTCCAGGCCTAACTAAGTTCTTGCTGGGTGAATGTCGACATAGAAGAGATAATTTGGCTTCCGGCCCAGAAATGAGATCTGTACATTTTGTATCTTAGGGACAAGATTTAAGGAGGACGTGCCTCCAGAAGCAGTTGATTGGTTAAATATATATTTCTTCCAAACATTTTCCCAACTGAGCACCAACTGTTTTCTCTCCCTCAATTCAAAACCTTTCTGCCTTGTATCGGCAGCACTTAATAGGGAGCCCCGCCCCCTTTCTTTCATTTAGAACTCTTAATAGAATTATTAATGATTATGTTTTGCATCTATATCGTATCTTCCTACTAAGAGTCTGAAAGTAATTCTGGTAATGCCTCCGAGAGGTCACTATTCCTCCCATTTTACAGGCAAAGAGCAGCCCAGGAATAATCTGATCTTCAGCATCAACTAAAGCAGGAGGCTCTAAGAGCGATTTGGAAAATCGATGGGGCCCTTCCTCCATTTAGGTTGTCTCCTTGTCTAATTGTACTGGGGTTGGCCTGTTTCAGCTGATGCTATTTATCAGCGGAGTGTGGTAGAGGCAAAAGGTAGTGTAAGATATAGTACAAGCAAATGAGGGGAACCTTTTGCTTATTATTATTATTATTACTGTAAATGAGCTATTTGTTAAGAGCTTACTGTGTACCAAACACTATACTAAATCCTGGGGTAGAACAAGATAATCAGGTAGAACATCATCCCTGTCCCACATGGGGCTCATAGTCTAAGAGGGAGAGAGAACAGGTATTTAATACCCATTTTGCAGATGAGGAAAATGAGGCCCACAGAAGCAGCATGGCCTAGTGGAAAAAGCATGAGCCTGGGTGTCAGAGGACCTGGGTTCTAGTCCCCAGTCTGTTAATTCCTTGCTGTGTGACTTTGGGCGAGTTACGTAACTTCTCTGTGACTCAGTTTCCACAACTGTGAAATGGGAATTAAATACCTGTTCTCTCTCCTATTTAGACTGTGAGCAACAAGAGGGACAGGGACCGTGTCCAACCCACTGAAAACTTTATTTTTTATTTTCATTCACCCCATCTCCAACCCCACAGTACTGATTTACATATCCATAATTTATTATCAGGTTTGTCTCCCCCTATAACTGTAAACTCCCTGTTGGCAGGGAACATGTTTACCAATTCTGCTGTTTTGTAGGCTCCCCAATTCTGCTGTATGGTAGGCTCCCCAGCACTTAGTACAGTCCGCTGCACATAGTAAATGTTCAATAAATACTATTGATTGATTGAATAACTTGGACCTACCCCAGCACTTAGAACAGTGCTTGACACATAGTAGGCATTCAAAAAATGCCATTAAAAAAAGGCAAAAGACTCTGAACTCTGAATCCTGGGCATGTGCTCTTCCCTCTCAGTCATGCTATTTCTACTGAAGAAAATAACCCCGGGAAGGAATATAAAATTGTTTAGGGACATGGACCTTTATTTTTGACTATCTGGCAGCTAGGAATGGACTCAGAGAATGGACATGAGAGCATAGAGCATTCTGATTTTTTTTCAGACTCCTTCCTGCCCCCAAAGATGAGTGCCTAGCTGAACTCACAGATATCTGGATCAAGGGGGCAGGGAGGACAGGCAAGGAAGAGCTCCCTGTGGGCACGGATCGTCTTTACCTACTCCTTTGTATCATACTCTCCCAAGCACTTAGTACAGTGCTTTGTCTAAAGGAAGCGCTCAGTCAGTAACATTGACTGAATGCGGAAATTGCCTCTTTCTCCTTTCCAAGGGACAGTGACCACTGAAAGTCCCGGCCCCATCTGACTTGGCTTGGTCATGCCAAATTGGGCTAAGATCATGGAGCTAGGATCATTTAATAATAATGTTGGTATTTGTTAAGCGCTTACTATGTGCCGAGCACTGTTCTAAGCGCTGGGGTAGACATAGGGGAATCAGGATGTCCCATGTGGGGCTCACAGTCTTAATCCCCATTTTACAGATGAGGGAACTGAGGCACAGAGAAGTTAAGTGACTTGCCCACGGTCACACAGCCAACAAGTGGCAGAGCTGGGATTCGAACTCATGAGCCCTGACTCCAAAGCCCATGCTCTTTCCACTGAGCCACGCTGCTTCTCCACTCTTAGTTGAACATTATTGCTGCACTGTTGTATTAGGAAAAGAGTCCATGTGCAATGCCTTGCTATGCCAAACGTTTGTCGAGTGCATCACTGAGATTCCCTGTTGATTTTAGAGCTTTGTGAGGGGGAAGTTTTGCGGTGGGTTTTTTTTTTTTTTTTAAGGAATTTGTGTATTGTCGCAGAGTGTAATTTGCATTTTCTCCCTTATAAAAACATTCTCTGCCGTGCCTCTGGCAAAATTTTATGGGGGGGAAAATCATGTGAGACTCTGATTCCAGTCATATACTGGCTAGAGTTATTCAGCTATGGACAGGCCCCTTCCTTTTGTTGCCTTTTTTCTACTGTTGGAGAGCTGATTCTATGCAGCTGAAAAACTGGAGATTGAAAGTAGGTGAACATGAGGATGAGTCTGAATGTTGGAATTATTCCCAGAGCCACTGAGGAAAAACATAAAGGAAGGCATCACTTAATTATCAGACTCCGAGGCTCTGTCTATCTCTATGCAGAGGCATTGCTCTGGATGGGAATGTACAACCAGAAAGGGGAATTACGGCCAAGCTCACCATCGCTCTGATCATATGACTCTCCAACCTCCCTTTTCCCCTTAAGTCCTGCTCAGTTCTGCTAAGAACTGGGTCAGATCAGAACTGGTCTCCAAGGTTTGAGCAAGTTGATTGGCATTGTGTGACCTTGGGCAAGTCACATCATTTCTCTATGCTTCAGTTAGCTCATCTGTAAAATGGGGATGAAGACTTTGAACCCCATGTGGGACAACCTGATTACCTTGTATCTGCCCCAGCCCTTAGAATAGTGCCAGGGACATAGTGAGTGCTAAACAAATAACATTATTATTATTATTATTATTATTATTATTATTATTATTATATTCATCCAGGATAACTTCTCCCCTTAATGGCATTTTGGCAGACCTCAAAGTAGAATCTGTCCATCTGTGAATTGGTCAATACCACTGCTTGAACATGCCTGGGGGGAGGGAATTACATTAGGATGGGCAGGAGTTACAGAGGAAGAAGTAACAAACCAATTTTAAAAAAGCATATAACCAGGATATGTGTGGGTGTTTGTAAGAATGTGAAGGAATGCACATGAATAGGTTGAGGAATGAAAGGATTAATGTTGAAATTCCTCTCCTGGAGAGGTTTGTGTAAGCTTCTTGTAAGCAGAGATCTCATCTATTAAATTTTTACCAAGTCCTTTGTATAGTGCTTTGCACATAGTAAACAGTAAGCTCATTGTGGAAAGGGAATGTGTCTGCTTATTGTTATATTTTACTCTCCCAAGTACTTACTACAGTGTTTTGCACAAGAGCTCAATAAATACAATGAATAAATTTTAAAAAATAAGTTTTCGATTGAGTCACCAGTTCCCCTAAATAGCAGTTAATAATAACAATAATGATAATAATAATAATGATCCTTGTGATATTTGTTAAGCTCTTACTATATGGCAGGTACTGGGGTGGATACAAGCAAATCAGGTTGGACACAGTTCCTGTCCTGCACAGGGCTCACAGTCTTAGTCCCCATTTTTTACAGATGAGGTCACTGAGGCTCAGAGAGTTAAGTAACTTGCCTAAGGCCACACAGCAGACAAGTGGCAGAGCCGCGATTTGAACCTGTGCCCTTCTGACTTCCAGGCCCGAGCTCTATCCACTACGTCATCCTGCACGCTAAGCACTCAGGATGCCAGCAGTCAGGGCGAGGAAGGACTGACCAGCTTTCAGGAGCCAGTTGGAAACAGACTAGAAGCCCCGCTGTGTACTGAAATTGTGACCCGTGAGGAAATAGCACTGTGCAGACCCAAAGATGATATTCACATCACAGGAGACATATTTCCCTTTCAGGGTCATATTTGGAGAGTTTCCAGTACTCTACCGGGCTCAACTATGGGAGGGAGAGTCAAGCAGAGGCATATCCACTCCATTTCAAGCTTGCCCAGTGGCTAGTGAGTGGAAGGCAATCAGCTACAAGTCAAAACTCCCCTGTGCTGGGCAGCAGCTTCACGGGTGACGATAGAAGGTGGACACTCAAGTTGACTGTGCAGAAGGAGGCAATGGTAAACCACTTCTGTGTTTTTACCAAGAAAACTCTACGGATCCACTACCAGAATGATTGCAGATGGAGGTGGGGCGTTCTGGGAGAGGTGTTCTTGTTGTCGTTATGGGTTGGAGGCGACTCGACGGCATAAGACAAGACAAGGAGACTTTGGAATGGTCTTGTCAAGTGTATGCAACGTGAAAACGCACACTACTCCTGCACTGTAGACAGTGTGGATGGGAAGGGAAATGACAACTGTGAAGAATCGGGGCGTTAGGCAGAGAAAGGCCTGAGATGGGTCGGCCTGCACAAGGGGAGCTGCAGCGGGGAGAAGCAGGGTGGCCTAGCGGATAGAGCACGGGCCTGGGAATCAGGAGGACCTGGGTTCTAATCCCAGCTGCTGTGTGACCTTGGGCAAGTCACTTCTATGTGCCTCAGTTCCCGCATTTGTAAAATGGGGATTAAGACTCTCACTCACTAAATACGATTGAATGGTTACCCACAGTTTTAATGATCATCGAGGACATGAGACTGCAGTATGGAAGAATTAGGTGATGGAGGGTAGAGGGAAAGTGCACCCTGGATGTATCTGAGCCTGTGAGGATAGTCACTTGGGAAGGTATCTAGTCTTGGGTTCTAGTGGTGAGTATGAAGGCTAGGGAGGTAACAGTATGGGATGGAAGGGTGGTGCTAGGCTGTGGTTCAAGACTCTGCTGGAAACAGAAGGCAGTGTGGCCTAGGCCTGAGAGTTAGGAGACTCAGATTCTAGTCTCAGCTTTGCCACTTTCTGCTTTACTCTGTGACCGTGGGAGGGTCAGGCATGGAATAATCGATAGAACACGGGCCTGGGAGTCAGAAGATCATGAGTTCTAATCCCATATCCAACACTTGTCTGCTGTGTGACCTTGGGCAAGTCACTTCACTTCTCTGGGCCTATTACCCCATCTGTAAAATGGGGATAAGATTGTGAGTCTCAAGAGGGACAGGGACTGTGTATAACACAATTTGCTTGTATCCACCCCAGCGCTTAGTACAGTGCTTGGCACATAGTAAGTGCTTAACAAATACCACAATTATTATTATTATTTAACCTCTCTGGGCTTCTGTTTCTTTATCTATAAAAAGGGATAGATTGCGAGTGCTGTATGGGAAACTATTACATCCAAATGGAATATCTTTCATTTTCCTCAATCATTCGTAATTATTAAGCATTTACAGCATGGAGAGCACTGGACTAAGCATTTGGGAGAGTACAGTGAAATAGAGTTGGTAGACAGGTTCTCTGCTCACATGTCTCTGACCCATATGTTCTATGACCCTTAGCGACTCCATGGACACATCTATCCCAGAACGCCCTGCCTCCATCTGCAATAATCCTGGAAGTGTTTCCACAGAGTTTTCTTGGTAAAAATACAGAAGAAGCTTATCATTGTTACCTTCTGTGCAGTAAACCTGTCTCTGCCCTCGACTCTCTCCCATGCCGCTGCTGCCCAACCCGGGAGTTTTGACTTGTAGCAGAAGACCTTCCTCTCGCTAGCCACTGGTCAAGCTAGGAATGGAATAGGTAGGCCTCTGCTTAACTCTCCCTCCCATAGCCGAGACCGGTAGAGTCCTGGAAACTCTCCAGGTGGCATCCCGAGAGGGGCCTAATTGATACACATTCGGACATTTTAATCTTACTTTTTGAAAATGACTTCATTGTACAGGCCGTAAGCAGGTTACACAGTAGTGAGACTTCACTGCCTCACCAAAAAAGTAATTACAAAGTTGCTTAGTGGAAAGAGCAAAGGACTGGGAGTCAGGCGACTTAGGCAAGGTACTTACTCTGGCGGCAGGGAACGTGTCTACCGTCTCTGTTATATTGTGCTATCCTAAGAGCTTAGTACAGTGCTCTGCACACAGTAAGTACTCAATAAATACAATTGATTAACTTTAATGATCTGTTCTTTAGTTCCCTCATCTGCAAAATAGGGATTCAATTCCTGTTCTCCCTCCTACTAAGACCGTGAACCCCATGCGGGACCTGATTATCTTGTATCTACCCTAGCGCTTAGTATGTGCTTGGCACATACTGAACGCTTAACAAATCCCACAGTAATTATTACCTGTACTTCAGTTTCCTTATCTGTAAATTAGGGAATAGATTCCTGTTCTCTCTTTCCCTTAGATGGTGAGCCCCGTATGAGACAGGGACTGTTTTGAAATTGATTGCATTGTATTCATTCCAGTGCTTGGCACTTAGTAAACACTTTATCAAACACCATCATTATTATTATTATTGTTATTCATTTCACACAGAAAATAGAACTTTTTCAAATGGCTTTAACAAAGTCCTATCTTTTTGGTTTGATTTTTTTTCTTGTCTTGTATAATTCAGTCATTTATACTGGGTCACATCATGCAGAGAGAGGATTCATAAAGCTCACGTACTTTACAGTATGATTTTAAAAACTGTACTGTTTGTGGTAAAGCCCACTTTTTATGGAGGTTCTCTCCCTCCTAAGATAATGGACTTTTTCATGAACCAAGGCTTTTCAAACATTTCGAGCTAATGAATTACTTCAACTTTGAAAACAATGATTATTCAGATTGTGTCTTGTTGCTGACATAATTCACTCACAGTGAGGGATTCTATGGGTTACAGAGTGATGCTTAACGTACAAATTCTACTTTCAGATTTGTAAATTTGTCCTGGATGACATGGGAGCAGTCATCTCAAACCCCTGAGGAAGCTTCCTACCTAGCCATGTCCTCCTTTTCCTCAACCAGGGTTCCATATATGTCACCTGGATTTGTCAGGGCAATTAACAAGCAGAATTAGTCATGCCACATGGACATGCATGTTAACATGATTACTTTAATGATAATTAGAATAATTTGCAAGTTAATCTTAACCTTGTTAATGACTTTGTTCAAAAAAGGATTCTGTGAAGGGCATTTTGCATATTAGAATTGAAATTCTTTGCTTGTTGAATGGTTCTTTAAAAAAAATTATGAATCAGAGTGTACTAGTTATATAGTTCAGTGGAACCAGCTGCGAAAGTTGGATTCTCTTTGATCTCAGTACTATATGATTTCTTTGAACACCTGGACAATAGTTCTTAAAAGAATAGAGGTTTGTTCTCTTCTTAAATTTTCGAGTAAATAGAGATAGCTTGAATTGATTCTGGAATGAAGAATTCATAATAATCCGTAATTATGTCCTTTGAAGTAGACTTAGGACATGGTTGATTAGCATAGGAGAGGAGGAAACTGCTATATCCAGAGGTCTGGTGGATGCTAAAAAGGGGGATAATTAGACTATGAAGCTAGCCCACTCATGTGGGGTTCACTCGGGGACTACCGATTGTTGGACAATAAAATCAGAATGGAAGGGGCAGAATTTGGTAGCATATTTTAATATCTACAGAGCTGGGGGAAAAATTAAGGACAGTTGTGAAGTGATCCTTGCCTGACAATCCTGTCAGTTCCTCCCACATGACATTTCTGGAATCTGTCCCTTCTACTCCTTCCAAGCTCCTTCCAATTTGCCTCATTTAGGCTTGAATACTGCATCAGCCTCCTTACGGGCCACCCTGCCTCCCGACCTTCCTCTCTCCAACATATGCTTTGCTCTACTTCAAGATCATTTGTCTAAAACTATTACTTCGGGCATGTCACCCCACTTCTTCAGTGGTTGCCCTTTCCTTTCCACATCAAGCAGAAACTCCTGACACTTTGTTTTAAACACTTGTTCAGCCCTCTTTCCCCTACTAGTTATATTACATCATCTTTCTTTTTTTTATGGCATTAAGCACTTATTATGTTCCAGGCACTGTACTAAGTGCTGGGGTAAGTACAAGCTAATCAGGTTAGACACAGTCCCTGCCCCACATGGGGCTCTCAGTCTCAATCCCCATTTTACAGATGAGGGAAGTGAGGCACAGAGGAAGTGAAGTGACTTGCCCAAGGTCACACGGCAGTCAAGTGGCAGAGCTGGGATTAGAACCCAGGTCCCTCTGACTCCAGGTCCCCTGCCCTAATCAGTAGGCCACACTGCTTTTCTAATCTTTTTCCATTACATCCCAGAACACTTAAAGAGACAGGGGCTGTGTCTAATTTCCTGATCCAAGCACACCGTACAGTGCTCTGCACCATTGTAAGAGCACAGTAAATGATTCTTATGAATGCTTTTAATTAAATCTACTCATGGTGCCTCATTCTCAGCTGTCTCTCCAGCCTGCATATCCAGCTTTTTTTTTATGGTATTTCTTAATCACTTACTATGTGCCAGGCACTATTCTAAACTCTAGGGTAGATAAAAGGTAATCAAGTTGGACACAGACCGTATACCCCAGGGTGCTCACAGCTGTAATCCCCGTTTTACAGTTGAGGTAACCCAAGCACAGAGAAGTAAAGTGACTTGCCTAAGGTCACACAGAAGACTAGTGGTGGAGCCAGTACTAGAACTCTGTAAACCCATCAAACGGCAGGGACTGTATCTGTTGCCGACTTGTTCATTCCAAGCGCTTAGTACAGTGCTCTGCACATAGTAAGTGCTCAATAAATACTATTGAATGAATGAAAGGTTCTTCTGACTCTGAGGCCTGTGCTCTATCCACTAGAACATGCTGCTCCTAAACAGCTTCACATTCAACAGACCACTGCTTTACCTATCTTCAAAATCATATCTCCTCCAAGTGGGCTTCCCCAATTCAACTCTAATCTCCCCACTTTATATTCCCAACAACTGCCATTTCAATCTCTCCCTTCCATCATCAACCCCTGATGGTATTTGTACATATCTTATAAGTGCTTGTAAGTACTCAGTAATTACTAGTGATCGATAGATTGCAAGGGGCACGTTGTCCTGAAGTGATTATGGCAAATTTCAGTCTGAACAATACAGAGAGAAAGTTAAAAAAAGTATATATTTACAGAAGACCATAGCAAGATCCTCTTTCTTATTATGCTATTGCCAAATGAGATTAAAAAAAATGAAATGTTTTGTATTGGCACATTTATTTTGAACTTAAGCCCAAGGCTGTTTGCAGCGACCATGTCGAGGAAGGAGAAACTACAATTAGAGAGTTGCATGTAAAACGCATTTTAATATTTGAAGTCTGTCATTGGAATGGATAATGATCTAGGCTTCTTGGGGGTTTTCACCTGACTTTCTAACTAGGCCATTGTTTTTATCCAGTAATTAGACAGTCGTGAAAGTGAGCCTGGGTCCCAAGTCCTACTAGGCACTAAAAAGTTCAGGATGGAAAATTTCCAATAAAGGTTTCAGAGAAAATGGTAAATCTGACACTCCCTTTGGGATGTAGGCCCCTTGAGGTTGCTGATGTTCTTGGAATTAAATCCATCATCACTGTGACAATGCTAAGTGTGGGAAGAGTGAGCAAAAATGTTGTGGGTGGTAAACATTTTTTGTGAATGTACACAATTTGGAACGGATCTCCAAGGCTGGATAGCACTTTACAGCATTTATGGCAGAAGAGCATATGTGACAGCAAATAGATTTTGCTGAAGTCTTGGCAATTACAAAATCCATTTAAAGGGGGTTTACTGAAAGCTAAATGACAAGTTAAGGGAAGAGTCAATAGGCCACAAGAGTTTTTTGTAGTCGATGAGAACTTGGCTGTGGAGGAATAGCTTTGTGCCAGAGTAAATATAATGGCTGCCCTGTGTAATCTTTAACTTCACCAACTCCGAAATTCCACTCTCTGACCTATCTTCCACGGTCCCTACCCCTGCAAATCTGTCCTGTTTCTCCACAGAGACCACTGGTATTTTGGCCCCAACCAATTTTCCAAATCCATTTGGTCTCTTTACCTAACCTATCTTCCCTTGAACTACCTTACAATCCTATCGACATCCATGCCCTTTGCCCTTGCCAGTTGTTCGAGATGTTTAATTCCCTCCTCAAACCCCCATCCCCCTGCCTCCCCATCTCTTGCCTCTAATGACCAGACCACCTAATTTATTGAGAAAATTCAAACGATCAGGCATGATCTCCCTAATATCTCCCCTGCTCCTCTCCAGTCCCTCCCTCCTCCTGCAACCTTCTTCAACTCTCCCGTCTCTCCCAGCAGTATCTCGAGGAAATATACTGCCTTCTCTCCAAATCCACCACCTCCACTTGTGCATCTGATCCCACCCTTTTGCACCTTATCAAAGAAGCATTTGTCGCCTCTCTTCTTCCCTCCCTGACCGCCCATCTTCAACTGTTTGCTTTCTGGTGGCTTCTTGGAGAAGCTTGCTTTCAAACATGCTCAGATCTTCCTTATTCTAAAGAAACCCCCTCCTTGGCCTCACAGCCCCAACCAGTTACTGCCCTATCTCTCTCCTACCACTCCTCTCCAAACACCTTGAGCGAGTTGTTGACACCTACTCTCTCAGCTTCCCCTCCCAGTTCTCTCCTTTACCACTCTGGCTTTCATCCCCTTCACTCCACAGAAACAACCTTCTCAAAGGTCATAAATGATCTCCTTCTTGCCAAATCCAGTGGCCTCTATTCCATCCTAATCTTCCTAGGATTAGGATTGTCTACCATCCCCTCCTCCTGGAACTATTATCCAGCCCGACACTGACACTCTCCTCTCCTGGTTCTCCTCCTTTCTTTCTGGCCACTCCTTCTCAGTCTCTTTTGCAGGCTCCTCCTCTGCCTCCCATCCCCTAACTGTAGGTGTCTCTCAAGGTTCAGTTTTGGGTCCCCTTCTATTCTCCATCCCTTGGAAAACTCATCTGCTCTCTTGGGTTGAACTATCACCTCAATGCAGATCATTCCCAAACCTACAGCTCCAGCCCTGATCTGTCTCCCTCTCTGCAGTCTTGTATTTCCTCCTGCCTTCAGGACACCACTTGGATGTTCTGCCATCAGCTCAAACTTAACATCTCCAAAACAGTACTCCTTATCTTCCTACCCAAATCCTATCCTTACCTTGACTTTTCTATCACTGTAGATAGCACCCACAGGCCTGTAACCTTGGCATTATCTTTGACTCATCTCTTACATTCAACTCACATATTCAATCTATCACTAAATCCTGTCAGTTCATCCTTCACAACATCGCTAAAATCCACTCTCTCCATCCAAACTGCTATTGTGTTAATCTAGGCATTTATATTATCTGCCTTGATGACTGTATCAGCCTCTTGTTGACCTTCCTGCCTCCTGTCTTTCCCCATTCATTCATTCAATCGTATTTATCGAGCGCTTACTTGTGAGCAGAACACTGTACTCAGCACTTGGGAAAGTACAATATAACAATAAACAAGCACATTCCCTGCCCACAACAAGCTCCAGTCCATACTTCGCTCTGCTGTTCGGATCATTTGCTGAGCTCTTTTTGTACAGAGCACAGTACTTAGCACTTGGAAGAGTACAATACCATACAGTATAAACATTTAGTACAGTGCTCTACCCATGGTAAGTGCTCAATACCATTGATTTATAAAACAGATGAACTGGCGGGAACTTTGGTCTGACCCAATTAAGTATTATGGTGTAAGATTGGTGAATCACTAAACCTCCTACGTTCCCAGTCCATAAACTGGAATAATAGCCCACCATAAAACTTCATAATGGTGTTAAAAGGTTCGGGAATGGTGCTTTGTTATAGCTAGTGATCACTGTGTTTAAAACATTCCTGCCAAATATTTACTATTCACTTAATTTTAAAGTGCTGATTTATTCTCGCAAAACAGTTTAGGTTAAAATGTTTAAATAGGTTTTAATGAATAGATCAGATCATTACCAAAGAACATAAAGGTATGACATTTTAAGACATTTTAAGACATTTTGAGAAGTGGTGTGGCTTAGTGGAAAGAACCTGGGCTTGAGTATCAGAGATCATGGGTTTTAATCCCAGCTCCTCCACATGTCAGCTGTGTGACTTTGGGCAAGTCACTTAGTTTCTCTGTGCCTCAGTAACCTCATCTGTAAAATGGGGATGAAGACTGTGAGCCCCAAGTGGGACAACTTGATTACCCTGTATCTACCTCAGTGCTTGGCATATAGTCAGAGCTTAACAAATGCCATCTTTATCATTATTATTATTTTACCATTTAAATCTCATTAGAATCGCTTAACAGTTGACAAGCTAGCTTTGTTCATAATAACTAAATGTTAATTAAAGAAATCTGATGCCTTGAAATTCTTCCCTGTTTCCTTAGTATCCATGGGTGTTCAGTTGAATTAAAAGATCACTGTAATAGAGTCCTTTTGTATCATTTTGAATATGAAACATAGGGTATCTGTGTATTCCCTCTGAAATCAACAGTTAAAAGTCATTTCTGAAATGGGACTTTGCACAAATTAAAGCAAGTGGAATTCTGTTATTAGAGATATCTATGTTCTCATCACAGAAACTTGTGCTGGCAGAAAATATCAGAAGGGCTTGGATAAATTTATTGGACAGTAAATGTTCCCCAATTGGACACTAATGGGAAAGTTAGCCATGGAAAGGGGAATCCTTAAGGAAGTTGAATATTGAGCAGAAAGATCATCACACAGTTCCTTGAAGCAGTCTGCCGCCAGTATTGGAAATGAAGGTTTGAACCTGAGGGAACCAATACCTCCAACAATTGCCCATTCATCCCCCATCAAGCAGAAACTCCGAATCATCTGCTATCACTTATTATTATTATTAGTAGCAATAATCTCTCTCATCCTTACTTATCCTTGCTCCTCTCCCACTATATCCCCTTCTCCTCTTCCCCTCTACACTGTAAACTGACTCTCATTCAGCCCACATATTCAATTCAGTACTAATTCTTGTAGGTCCCAACTTCACAACAGTGCTAAAAACCACCCTTTCCTCTCCATCCAAACTGCTACCACGTTAATACAATCGCTTATCTTGAAGCAGCGTGGCTCAGTGGAAAGAGCCTGGGCTTCGGAGTCAGAGGTCATGGGTTCGATTCCCGGCTCTGCCACTTGTCAGCTGTGTGACTGTGGGCAAGTCACTTCATTTCTCTGTGCCTCAGTTTCCTCATCTGTAAAATGGGGATTAACTGTGAGCCTCACGTGGGACAACCTGATGACCCTGTATCTCCCCCAGCGCTTAGAACAGTGCTCTGCACATAGTAAGCGCTTAACAAATACCAACATTATTATTATTATCTGGTCCCACCTGGATTACTGCATCAGCCTCCTTGCTGACCTCCCAGCCTTCTGCCTCTCCCCATTCCAGTCCATACTTCGCTCTCCTCCTGCCTTGATCATTTTTCTACAAAAACTTTCAGAACATCACCCCACTCCTAAAAACCCCCAGGGTTTGCCCATTCACCTCTGCATCAAACAAAAACTCTTCACAACTGGCTTTAAAGCAGTCCAACACCTTGCCTCCTCCTCACCTCTCTACTCTCTTACTACAACCCAGCCCGCACACTTCGCTCCTCTAATAGGTGAGATCTGTGCCTCGATCTCCCCTATCTCACTGCCGATCCCTGGCCCACATCCTGCCTCTGGCCTGGAAAGTCTTCCCTCCTCAAGCTGACAGTTACTCTACTCCCCCTTCAAAGCCTTAATGAAGGCACATCTCCTCCAAGAGGTCTTCCCTGACTAAGCACCGACCTTTCCTCTTCCCGCATTCCCTTCTACATCAGTCTGACTTACTCCCTTTTTTCTTACCCCCTCCCATCCCCATAGCACTTAGGTACATACCTGTAATTTATGTAGATTAATGTCTGTCTCCTCATCTCTACTCTGGAAGCTAATTATGTACAGGGAATGTGTCTGTTTATTGTTGTATTGTACTCTCCCAAGCGCTTAGTAAAGTGCTTGACACATAGTAAGCGCTCAATGAATACGAGTGAATTGAATTGAAACATTGAGTATAGTCCTTTGTCCACAGTAAACACTCAAAAAATACCATTTATTGATTAATCTAGAAATTACAGATTACAAAAGTAAAAATTACCTGAAGGGAGAAAAAGCTTTTTTCTGTCTTCTTGAGCCTGAAAACAAGTTGGGGAAAAAGATATAGATATCACAAGTGCCAATTCAGACCTTAAAATGTTAATTACCCGTCTGTATTTTGTCTAGTGAATGGAAAGATAATGCAGATACTTTAACTCTTCCTTGTAAATATTGAAATATTAATTGTGAGTTAATGACTTCTTCCCAAATAATAAAGGCAGGAATCATATTTTTGTGTAATATCCACACACACACAAACACTTTTTTTTGTATTTCATGATGCATACTCTGCTTCCCTTTTTACTGCATGGGGATTAGTAGGCCTCATTAGTGCTTTTCTTCAGGTTGGATGACTTAAAACTGAAATAGGTTTACCCCGATGTATCTTTATGCACCCAAGAGTTTGATTTCCTAGTGCCTCTGGGAATCATTTAGAAATATGATTCATGCTTCGAATTTGGAAAGTGCACAACTCAGCACTTCCAAAAAGGTTTTCCATTCTTATGAACTTATGTTTTGATGCTATTGATGCCCGTCTACTTGTTTTGTTTTGTTGTCTGTCTCCCCCTTCTAGATTATGAGCCCATCGTTGAGTAGGGATTGTCTCTGTTGCTGAATTGTACTTTCCAAAAGCTTAGTACAGTGCTCTGCACACAGTAAACGCTTAATAAATTCGATTGAATGTTCCATCAAGTCAGATTTTTGACCCACTGTTCCAACTGTGAATGCTTTGAGAAAGGTATAGATACGAGCTGGGAGCGCACACAATTCCAGGAGCGGGCTCACAGTGATCCCCCAGGCTGGGGGTGACAACTTTTGGGGACAGTGCATTTTGTCACTGTTGTGCCTTGCTTCACTTCCCACTCTCTTCGCCCCCCTCAACCTGCAGCGCTGCTGGGAGACTCCAGCTGTCACTCCCTTCTGCAGTGCCCTGACTTGGTCCCTGAGAAGCAGCAAATCCTAGTGATGGAGCATTATTATTATTATTCACATCTGTGTGCCTCAGTTACCTCATCTGTAAAATGGGGATTGAGACTATGAGCCCCAAGTGGGACAGGAGCTGTGTCCAACCCAATTTGCTTGTAGCCCCCTCCCAGAGTTTAGTGCAGTGTCTGATACATAGAAAGGATTTAACAAATCCACACATTATTCATTCATTCAATAGTATTTATTGAGCGCTTACTATGTGCAGAGCACTGTACTAAGCGCTTGGGATGAACAAGTCGGCAACAGATAGAGACAGTCCCTGCCGTTTGACGGGCTTACAGTCTAATCGGGGGAGACGGACAGACAAGAACAATGGCAATAAACAGAGTCAAGGGGAAGAACATTATTATTCATTCCCCCACCTCCACAGCACTTATGCACATATCTACAATTTTATTTATTTATATTAATGTCTGTCTCCCCCTCAAGACTGTAAACTTGGTGAGGGAATGTGCCTGTTTACTGTTGTACTCTCCCAAGCGCTTAGTACAGTGCTCTGCACATAATAAATAATCTATAAATATGACTGAATGGTGCTGGCCTGTGCCATCTTCCCCTCTGGCTTTCAAACTTCCTGTACTAGGATGACTGCAGCCATCCTTTCAAATAATTTTTCTGTCACCCTCCACAATACTGGATGGTGTCCGTCAGACCCAGCTGAACACTGGAGAGTAAGACAGAAGGTCGTGGATTCTAATCCTGACTCTGCCATATGTCTGTTATGTGACCTTGGGTAAGTCACTTCACTTCTCTGGAACTCAGTTACCTTAACTGGAAAATGTGGATTGAGACTGTTAACGCCACTTGAGAAAGGGACTGTGTCCAACCCGATTTGCTTGTATTCACCCCAGTGCTTAGTACACTGTCTGGCACATAATAAGCACTTAACAAATACCCCAATTATCATTATTAAAAAAAAAAAAAACTGGGTGACTGACCACAGTGGCAAGACATGCTCATGTATTTTGCAGAGCACACACTGTCATGTAAGAAAAAGTACCCACAGTGATGATAATTTTATTTCTGGTATTGGTTAACCATTTACTGTGTTGGGCACTGTTCTAAATCCTGATAAAGATACTAGATGATGATGATGATAATGGCATTTATTAAGTGCTTACTATGTGCAAAGCACTGTTCTAAGCATTGTGGGGGATACAAGGTGATCAGGTTGTCCCACGTGGGGCTCATAGTCTTAATCCCCATTTTACAGATGAGGTAACTGAGGCACAGAGAAGTTAGATGACTTGCCCAAAGTCACACAGCTGACAAGCGGCAGAGCCGGGATTAGAACCAGTGACCTCTGACTCCTAAATTCGTGCTCTTTCCACTGAGCCACAGTGCTTCCCATAAGCATAGATAATTAGGTTGGTTCCATAGATAATTAGGTTGGTCACAGTCCCTATCTCATAACGTTGGTATTTGTTAAGCCCTTACTATGTGCAGAGCACGGTTCTAAGCGCTGGGGGAGGTACAGGGTAATCAGGTCATCCCACCTGAGGCTCACAGTTAATCCCCATTTTACAGATGAGGGAACTGAGGCACAGAGAAGTTAAGTGACTTGCCTACAGTCACACAGCTGACAAGGGGCAGAGCCGGGATTCGAACCCATGAACTCTGACTCCCAAGCCCGGACACTTTACACTGAGCCACGCTGTGGGGCTCACAGTCTAAATCAGAGGGAGGAGGATTTAACCCCATTTTACACGTGAGGAAACTGAGGCAAAGAGAAGTTAAGTGACTTGCCCAAGGTCGCACAGGAGACATGTGGCGGAGTCAGGATTAGAATCCATGACCTTCTTTCTAACTCTCCAGTTTTCAGCTGGTTCTTATGGACCTCATCGAGTACTGTGGGAGTGGGGGTGAGAGAAAAAAGATTTGAAAGGGTGGCTGCAGTCACCCTAGTAGAGGAGGTTTGAAAAACAGCCGGGAAGATGGCTTGCCCAAGGTCATGTAGCAGACCAGTGGTGGAGTCTGGATTGGGGAAGCAGCATGGCTCAGTGGAACGAGCCCGGGCTTGGGAGTCAGAGGTCATGGGTGCGAATCCCATCTCTGCCACTTGTCAGCTGTGTGACTGTGGGCAAGTCACTTCACTTCTCTGTGGCCCAGTGACCTCATCTGTAAAATGGGGATGAAGACTGTGAGCCTCACGTGGGACAACCTGATTACCCTGTATCTACCCCGGCATTTAGAACAGTGCTCGGCACATAGTAAGCGCTTAACAAATACCAACATTATTATTATTAGAGTCCAAATCCTCTGATTCTCTTGTCCATGCTCTATCCACTAGGCCTTGTATGCATCATCCTTGAATCTATCCCAGTGCTTCGCACATAGTAAGCACTTAACAAATACCATCATTATCATCCATGCAAGTGTGGATTGAAAGGGGGAGAGAAAGGAGGCCGTTGCCATAGTCAAGGCAGGATAGGATAAATGCTGGGATTAACAAAATAGCAGTTTGGTTAGAGAGAACAGGGAGGATACTAGTGACGTTGTGAATTCAATAAAGGTGGTGTTGCTTGTTAAGCTATAATTAGCATTTTGTGTTTGAGTCATTTTCATCAAACCAGGTTTAGTGGCGTCAATTATCCCAGTCTGTTGATGCCTGCCTGGTAAACGCTGAAAACACTGTTGCAGGCAGAGCAACCTGGTGAGCAGCAGTCAGACAGAGCAGCTGATGAGAAACAGTGTGGCATGGTGCAAAGAGCACCAGACTGGGAGAGGTCCTGGGTTCTTATCCCGGCTCTGCTCCTTGCCTGCTGTGTGATCTCGGGAAAGTCACTCGACTCCTCTGGGCCTCAGTTTCCTCCTCTGTCAAGCAGGGATTAAATACCTGTTCTTTCTCCCCTTTAGACTGTGGGCCCTGGGTGGGACAAGGATCTGATTTTGCTTGATCTATTTGATCTTTCATTCATTCATTCAATAACATTTATTGAGTGCTTACTGTGGGCAGAGCACTGTACTAAGCGCTTGGAAAATGCAATTCGGCAACAGATAGAGACAATCCCTACCCAACAACGGGCACCCAATCTAGAAGATCTGATAATCTTGTATCTACCGCAGTGCTTCATACAGTGCTGATAAAGAGTATCCACTTAATAAATCCCACAGTCATTATTACGTCACAGTTGGTAGGCACAATCCCTACCCTCAAGGTGCTTAGAGTGTAGTGCCAAGTACACCCACATAATGAGGGACATTCATTCATTCAATTGTATTTATTGAGCACTTGCTATGTGCGGAGCACTGTACTAAATGCTTGGGAGAGTACAATACAATGATAAACAGCCCAGAGAAGCAGTGTGGCTTAGTGGAAAGAGCCCAGGCTTGGGAGTCACAGTTCATGGGTTCTAATTCTAGCTCTGGCACTGATCAGCTGTGAGACTTTGGGCAAGTCACTTAACTTCTCCGTGCCTCAGTTACCTCATCTGTAAAATGGGGATTAAGACTGTGATCCCCACGTAGGACAATCCGATTACCTTTCTACCATCATTATTATTATATTATTATTATTCCCTGCCTACAGTAAGCTCACTGTCTAGAGTTGGGCGACAGATATCAATACAAATAAATAAAATTACAGATATAAACATAGGTTCCTTGGGGCTGGGAGGCGGGAAGGGCGAAGGTAGCAAATCAGGGCGACGCAGAAGGGAGTGGGAGAGGAGGAAAAGTGGGGCTTAGTCTGGAAAGGCCTCTTGGAGGAGATGTGCCTTCAATAAAAGCTTTGAAGTGGGAGAGAGTGGTTGTCTGTCTGATTAGAGGAGGGAGGGCGTCCCAGGCCAGAGGCAGATCGTGGGCTAGGGGTCGGCGGTGAGAGAGGCGAGCTTGAGGCACAGTATATGTGCACTGTCATTGATTTCTTCAGTCAAACCTACCTCAATAGGTAGCCTTCACAGCCCAGTGACATCACATATCACACACACCCTGAAACTATGAAGGATATTAAAGTATGTGAACATAGAGTATATTCAATATCTGTTCTACCCTCTACTTAGACTGTGAACCCAATGAGGAACAGGGACAGAATCCGACCTGATTTTTTTGTTTGTTTTGGTCGTTGTTATGCTCTTATTATGTGCGAGGCTCTGTACTAAGCACTGGGGTAGATACAAGCTAATCAGGTTGTTCATAGTCCATTTCCCCCTAGGAGCTCAAGGTCTTGAGACCCGTTGTTGGGTAGGGATTGTCTCTATCTGTTGCCGAATTATACTTTCCAGAGCTTAGTACAGTTCTCTGCACACAGTAAGGGCTCAATAAATACAACTGAATGAATGAATGAAGATGAGTTAACTGTGGCACAGAGAAGTGAAGTGACTTGCTCAAGGTCACACAGCAGGCAGTGCTGAGCACTTAGTACAATTTTCTGCACACAGTAAGCACTCAATAAATATGATTGAATTGAATGAATGAAGTGGCAGAGCTGGGATTAGAACCCAGGTCCTTCTGACTCCCAGGACCATCTTCTATCACCTGATGGCTATTCTGTCTCTACACTAGTGCTTAGTACAGTGCTTGGCACCAGTGTTTAATAAATGTCATGAATCAGAGAAGCAACGTGGCTTAGTGGAAAGAGGCCCGGCTTGGGAGTCAGAGGTTATGGTTCTAATCCGGTCTGCCACTTGTCAACTGTGTGACTTTGGGCAAGTCACTTAACTTCTCTGTGCTTGTTACCTCATCTGTCAAATGGATACTAAGACTGTGAGCCCCATGTGGGACAATCTGATTACCTTCTATCTCCTCCGTGCTTAGAACAGTGCTTAGCACATAATAAACGCTTAACAAATACTATCATTATTATTAATATTATTATCCTTCATATTTAAAGATGAGGCAGTGGATAGACCCTAGATATCCTGGATCTACCCTTATCTATGTAGGTTCAGTTCCAAGTACTTGATCTGGAGAGAGGTGAGTGTCAACATTTTGGAGCATTAATACTTCAGGACCTCATTCTGGCCATTCGATCTTACAATCCCGGGGTCATAGGGAAATTGTCCAATAGCAATTATTGAGTGACTAAAGTCAGTGAAGTCACTGTGGTCAAGGTAGATACAAACTTTCATTAGGGGTTTTGGATACTATCACATAATAATAGCAGGGGCATTGATTGTGCATTTCCTCCCTCTGATTTAGATTGTCAAGCTCTGTACTAAGCACTCGAGCACATACAAAATAAGCAGATTGGATAGAGTCCCTAGTTAAAATGGAGCTTATAGACTAAAGGGGAGGGAGAGTAGGTATTGAATTTTACAGATGAAGAAATGAGGCACGGGGAAGTTGAGAAGCAGCGTGACTCAATGGAAAGAGCCTGGGCTTGGGAGTCAGAGGTCATTCATTCAATAGTATTTATTGAGCGCTTACTATGTGCAGAGCACTGTACTAAGCGCTTGGGATGAACAAGTCGGCAACAGATAGAGACAGTCCCTGCCGTTTGACGGGCTTACAGTCTAATCGGGGGAGACGGACAGACAAGAACAATGGCAATAAACAGCGTCAAGGGGAAGAACATCTCGTAAAAACAATGGCAACTAAATAGAATCGAGGCGATGTACAATTCATTAACAAAATAAATAGGGTAACGAAAATATATACAGTTGAGCGGACGAGTACAGTACTCAGCACATAGTAAGCGCTAACAAATGCCATAATAATTATCATTCTTATTATCATTTTCTGTCAGATTTAGGTTGAAACTAATACCGGCTCTGCCGCTTGCCAGCTGTATGACTTTGGGCAAGTCATTTAACTTCTCTGTGCCTCATTTACCTCATCTGTAAAATGGGGATTTAAACTGTGAGCCCCATGTGGGACAATCTGATCACCCTTTATCCCCACAGCGCTTAGAACAGTGCTTTTCACATAGTAAGTGCTTAACAAATACCACCATCATTATAATTATTATTATTAAGAGTTTTGCCCACAGTCACTCAGCTGTGCTCTTTCCACCAGACCACACTGCCTCCACTTCTTGGTAGCTCCGTGTAAAAACGTATATAGCAATGACTACTGGGTGTGGACTGCCCCATGTTGAATTGAATGTGATAACAGCTTATTCACCTTTCCTCGACCCCCTTTCTGAATGGCTTTGGGTCAGCCTCGACAGCAATGGCAGGAAACCAAACTCGACAACCTGTTCAGTGGTGAGTTGTTCCGGAAAAATCTCGCCCTTCAGGTAGGGTTAACCCGATGCAATTTTCTATATGACCTTGTCCTGGAGGGTCACCGTGGATCTGTAACTTTATGCTGATGCCGAGAAAGAAGCCCATAAACATTTGCAAAGATTCTGGCATGTGCATTTCCAGGGCAGAGGCATCATTCAGTGGTGGCTATTTGACAGCCTCAAGGATCTTTGATAGCGTTCCCATGTTACTAAGCTGATAGCATTTTTTCAGAGCACCAGAAAGTGTAGCTTATTGTGAGCTCCCAGCTTATCATGTCCTCAAATATGTTTATAACAAATAGATTAAGAATAAACTTCTAGACTGTAAGATCGTGGTGTGCAGGGAAAGTGTCTGTTTATTGGGTACTGTGCTCTCCCAAGAGCTTAGTACAGTGCTCCGCACACAGTAAGCATTCAATAAATACGATTGAACGAATAGCCTAACCCTCAACTGCATTTCACTTTACTTGGGATAGGACGGACTCAAGAGAGGGTCATTATTCTAAGCAGCTTTGTCACTTCCCTGCTGCATGACTTGGGCAAGTCACTTCACTTCTCTGTGCCTCAGTTTCCACATCTGTAAAATGAGGTTACACTACCTGTGTTCTTCCTTCTACTCAGATTGTGAACACCATGTGAGAAAGGGATTCTGTCCGACCAAATTATTTTGTATCTACCCCAGAGCCTAGTAAGTAAAAGCTTGGCATATAGTGTTTTTACAAATTACCTTTATTATTATTATTGTTATTAATCTTGTTAGCTCACCCTAGGTAACCTTAGAATCTTAGTGATTTTTTCTTACAAACACTTGGAAAACACAGTGGTCTCTAAGGCTTGAGGAAAATCCCAACAACAAAGGTTATTTTTTCTTGCTGGTCTTGTCTTATGCTGTCGAGTCGTCTCCGACCCATAGTGACTTCATGGACACATCCCGCCCAGAACGTCCCATCTCCATCTGCAATAATTCTGGAAGTATACACATAGAGATTTCTTGGTAAAAATTCAGAAGTAGTTTACCATTTTCTCCTAACTTGAGTCTCCACCCTCGACTCTCTCCTGTGCCACTGCTGCCTAGCACAGGTGAGTTTTCATTCATTCATTCAATAGTATTTATTGAGTGCTTACTATGTGCAGAGCACTGTACTAAGCGTTGAGTTTTGACTTGTAGCAGATTGCCTTCCACTCACTAGCCTCTGCCCAAGCTAGGAATGGAATGGGTAGGACTCTGTTCCACTCTCCCTCCCATAGCCGAGACTGGTAGAGTACTGGAAACTCTTCAGGTGCGATCCTGAGAGGGGAGGAACTCCTTAGGTCTAATTAACGAGGGAGATGGAAAAAAGTTCTGTGTTGAGTGCTGAACAGCAGTCACAGCTGGGGAAGTTTCAGCATCAGTATCAGTTGGCATGGAGAAGTTGTTTTGCTTTTGCCTGTACAAGAGTTCTTTTCCATTCCTCCAACTCTCACCGTCCACATTAGTATTTACTCAGTGCCTGCTGGGAGATGAGCACTGTATTTGTTACTCTCCCCCTCTAGACTGTAAGCTTGTTGTGAGCAGGGAACGTGTCTTCCAACTCTGCGTGATACTCTTTTAAGCCATTAGTACAGTGCTCTGCATACATTAGACAATGAATACCATTGATTGATTGATTGATTGGTGGAAGAATATCCCTTTCTTCCCTGGCCTTCCCACCCCAACCCTCAACTCTAATCTCTCATCCAGGTTCAGATTTTGATGTTGACAATTCCATGACTTTGATTTGAAAGTAAACACCACCATGGGTTAAACTGAAAGAGCCAATTTCTAACAGGGATTTTTCAATCAATCAGTGATATTTTTTGAGCATTTGTTGGATACAGAGAGCTGTACTAAGGACTTGGGAGAGTACAGTAAATTGTCTTAATATTTGACACTCAAAGGAAGTGGTTTGTGTGATTAGCACAGTGATAAACACTTTGTGCAGTGCTATGCACACAGTAAGTGCTCAATAAATACCAGTGATTGATTGAAACCTTATCCTGAGGGTGGATATCATGCGAAGCAGCATGGCTTAGTGGAAAGAGCACGGGCTTGGGAGTTAGAGGTTGTGGGTTCTAATCCCATCTCTGCCTCTTGTCAGCTGTGTGACTTTGGGTAAGTCAGTTAACTTCTCTGTGCCTCAGTGACCTCATTGGTAAAATGGGGATTAAGATTCTGAGGCCCATGTGGGACAACCTGGTTACCTTGTATCTGGCCCCGCACTTGGAACAGTGCTAGGCACATAGTAAGTACTTAACAAATACTAATATTATTATTATTATTATCATAAGGATGTCCAAAGCATGCATATTTACCGGGTTTGTTGGTTTTATTTTAAGGTATTTGTTAAGGGCTTACAATGTGTCAAGGACTGTTCTAACTGCTGGGGTAGATACAAGTTTGTCAGGTTGGACACAGTCCCTGTTCCACATGGGACTCATAGAAGGAGAATTTCATCCACATTCTAAAGTTAAGGAAACGGAGACACAGAGAAGTGAAATGATTTGCCCAAGATTAGACAGCAAGGAGAGCCAGGAGTTAGAATGCAGGTCCTGCGTCCCAGGACCATGCTCTTTCCACTGAGCCAGGCTGCTTGGCTTCCTAAACTTTTTCCCTTGAATCAACCCCATAAAACCTTGCAAATACATGACAACCAGGCAGAATACTTGAAGCCTTGGTCCTTTCTTCATGCCAAATCATGAGGGTTTTTTTAATGGAAATTGCAATTTGAATAAGTCTCAAAGAATCTTCCAAGCCTTCTTGAAGGTTCATCTCTTCCAAGAGACCTTCCCAGACTAAGCCCCACTTTTCCTCATCTCCCACTGCCAATGGGTCACCCTGACTTGCTCTCTTTGCTCTTCCCCCCTCCCAACCCCACAGCAATATATATATCTGCCATTTAATTTATTTGTACTGATGTCTGTCTCCCCACATCTAGACTTTTAAGCTCATTGTGGGCAGGAAATGTGACTACATATTGTTGTATTGTATTCTCACAAGCGCTTAGTACAGTGCTCTGCACATAGGAAATGCTCAGTAAATACGATTGAATGAATGAATCTGGGGGCTTGATTTTGACTCTGTACTTTGCATCTGATAGTGGGTCAGAAAATGATTGAAAGAAAAATTCCAAGAAGAAGAGCATTAAATGTTGAAAGAAAATGAGTTAAAGACAACACCTGGATTATTTTAGCTATTTTTTTTTTTCCTAAAGGGTCTGGAAGAACTAATGAATGCAATTCTTAAAAGCTTTTCTAGTACTTAAACCCCCCAAGAGATCACTCAAGGAGACGGTTAAAACTTTATGTGATGAAATGCGAGCGGGAGTTACATATGGGAAGTGTTAAATGATTTCTTCAAATGTAGCGTTTGCTAAATGTCTTCTAAATACATCTCTAAAGAAGACACTGGCAGTTTGCACTGTAGTTCCTCAAAACAGCGGTGAATGCGTTATATACGATGACTTCGAACTTGTTGAGAAACAGAGGTATTAATTAAACCCGAGTGATTCAGGACCTGTACATCTCCAGGGAGCTAATGAAATTCCTTTCAACATGCCATAGGAGGCTGAAAGGGAAAGCTGTGTTCTAATGGCACTTTTGCTGGATTCCACAAACAACTTATTAATATGATCCCAAACAATGAAGCAGGGCATTATGGAAAGCCGGATAAACATGGCCCATCGGGGCCCTGTAGCTTCCAGCCTAGAGATACTCTCTTTCCTGGTGAAGTTCAGTGAATCAATAAATGGTATTTATTGATCACTCACCAGGAGCAGAGCACCATGCTGGAAGTTTAGCACTGTATTAGTCTTGAGGTTTATTGAAGGTACATCTCCTCTAAGAGGCCTTCCCTGACTAAGCGCCCCCTTTCCTCTTCTCTCACTCCCTTCTGCATCACCCTGACTTGCTCCCTTTATTCATTTCCTCCTCTCAGCCTCACCACATTTATGCACATATCTGCAATTTATTTACTTATATTGATTGAGAAGCAGTGTGGCTTAGTGGAAAGAGCACAGGCTTCAGAGTCAGACATCGTGGGTTCTAATCCCGGCTCCGCCGCTTGTCAGCTGTGTGACTTTGGGCAAGTCACTTCACTTCTCTGGGCCTCAGTTACCTCATCTGTAAAATGGGGAGTAAGAGTGTGAGGTCCACCTGGGACAACCTGACTACCTTGTTTCTACCCCAGTGCTTAGAACAGTGCTTGTGACATAGTAAGCACTTAACAAATACCAGCGTTATTATTATTATTATTATTATGTCTACCCCTCTAGACTGTTCACTGTGGGCAGAGGACGTGTCTGTTTATTGTTCAATAGTATTTAGTATTTATTGAGTGCTTACTATGTGCAGACCACTTGGAATGAACAAGTCGGCAACAGATAGAGACAGTCCCTGCCCTTTGATGGATTTACAGTCTAATCGGGGGAGACGGACAGACAAGAACAATGGCAATAAATAGAGTCAAGGGGAAGAACATCTCGTAAAAACAATGGCAACTAAATAGAATCAATTATAATTATTGTTATAATGTACCCTCCCATGATCTTAGCACAGTGTTCAGTAAATGCTTAATAAATACAGTTGAGTGATGGAATGACTGAAGCTTTCCCTATCCAGTCTCTGGGTTGATGTTCAGAGACTGCTCTTTCTTAGACTTTCTAACTCAGCTCTTGCCCCCCTTTTTCCTCCCACCAAAGGCCTCCTCATTACCAACTTCTAAAATCAGTCTCTGGGGAAATCAGCAAGATGGGGTCAAGGGAAGCTAGTGGCAGGGTAGAGGGGAAGAAGGTTGAAGAATGCTCCCTTTCCATCCCGGTGCCATGGTAACAGGATTCCTGGGTGGCCTCAGAGGCTGCAGTAACTTTTGCGACCTACTTGCTGCATCTCCGCATCCTAACATGATGTAGAGCTTGAATTTCTATGCAATTGTGGCTAGTATGGAGACCAGGTTCTACTGTATCAATCAATCAAGCCATTGTATTTATTAAGTGCTTTCTGTGTGCAGAGCACTTGGGAAAGTACAGTAGAACAATAAACAGACACATTCCCTGCCCACAACAAGATTATAGTCTGGAAGAAGACAGACATTAATAAAAATAAATAAATTACAGATAGATACATAAGTGCCATGGGGCTGGGAACAGGGATAAATAAAGGGAGAAAGGCAGGGTGATGCAGCAAGGAGTAAGAGAGGAGGAATAACAATAATAATAACAATGGTATTTGTTAAGCACTTATTATGTGCTAGGCACTGTACTAATCCCTGGGGTGGATACAAGCAAACCGGGTTGGTCAATCCCTGTCCCACATGAGGCTCACAGTCTTAATCCCCATTTTACAGGCAAGTGAAGTGACTTGCCCAAGACCACAGAGCAGACAAGCGGCGGAGCCTGGCTTAGAACTCATGACCTCCTGACTCCTCGGCCCGTGCTCTATCCACTGCACCATACTGCTTCGAGGAGGGCTCAGTCAAGGAAGGCCTGTTGGAGGAGTTGTACTTTGAAGGGGGGAGATAAGTACAGTCGTAAGTACAAGAGACTTGGTCAGTATCTCCCCTTTCCCGAAACAAGCTTAAAATCTAGAGAACAAATTTATAGTCCAGAGGATTGTATTGAATTCTTTTTGCATGCAGTGCACTGTAGAATTTAGTGCTTGGGAGAGTACAGTCCAGTAGAGTTGGTAGACAGGATCCCTGCCCTCAGGGAGCTTACACTGCAGTGGAGGAGCAGACATTAAAATACGTTACAGACAGGGGAAGCGGCAGTGTACGAGTATCTGAACATAAATGCTTGGGGACTGGGGATGGGGTGAATATCAAACTGCTTAAGGGGGACAGACCCAAATGCTCTTATTCTCTCTATATGCACAGTGTTCTTCTCCCTCTGTGGGTAAGACTGTCCAGAGCTTTCAAAGTTGTTGATGTCTCCGAGTGGAGCATTTTTTATTGCTTGTTGCTGGGAATCCCAAGGGAAGGATAGCAGTAGTTTGATATGAAATTAAATTCCCCAGTCGAAAGTAACCCTGTTGGCCCGTCTCTATTGCATTTTTGCTCTATTTTAATCTTTAAATTTTGACAGAAGAATGCTTTCTTTATTTTTGTAATTACGAAGAGAGGCATTTTGGGGCTTTTGTGTTAAATTTCTTTGCTTTGGCAGCTTTGCTTCTTTCCAAATAAGAGTTTCATGAAATGCTTAATTCATTATTTTTTTTTCCCGAAGACGTTTTATTTGCAGATTCGTTTTTCTTTTGAGTCCTCTTTCTTTCAGCGTTCACCTCTGGGCCACTGTTCGTCCTTATTTTAGGAGAGATTGGGAGAAAGCAGAGATGATAATAATGAATAATTAAGGTATTTGTTAAGCGCTTATTATGTGCCAAGCACTGTTCTAAGCACTGGGGTAGAGTCAAGGTAATCAGGTTGTCCCACGTGGGATTCACAGTCTTAATCCCCATTTTACAGATGAGGTAACTGAAGCCCAGAAAAGTGAAGTGACTTGCCCAAAGTCGTACAGTTGACAAGTGGCTGAGCCGGGATTAGAACAGCATGTCCTCTGACTCCTAAGCCTGTGCTCTTTCCACTAAGCCATGCTGCTTTCCCAGTAATAATTATGGTATTTGTTAAGTGCTTACTATGTGCCAAGCACTGTTCTAAGCGCTGGGGTAGAAACAAGTTAATCACGTTGTCCCACGTGGGGCTCACAGTCTTAATCCCAGTTTTACAGATGAGGTAACTGAGGCACAGAGAAAGTTAAGTGACTTATTCAAAGCCACACAGCTGACAAGTGGTGGTCGGGATTAGAACCCATGACCTCTGACTCCCAAGCCTGGGCTCTTTCTATTAAGCCAGGCAACCTAGATGAGGTTGAAGGGCAAGGGCAGTAGTGACAGTTACTTCTTCCTTTCTCTTCATTTCCCTTTTCCCATCCTCCTTTAGTCCATGTCGAATTGAACTCTTCCAATAGTGGCTCCTCCACTTGTCTGCGGTGTGATCTTGGGCAAGTTACTTCACTCTCTGTACCTCAGTTCTCTCATCTGTAAAATGGGGATTAAGACTGGGAGCTCAATGTGGGACAGGGACTGTGTCCAATCCAATTTGCTCGTATTCACCCCAGTGCTTAGTACAGTACCTGGCGCAGCGTGGCTCAGTGGAAAGAGCCAGTGCTTCGGAGTCAGAGGTCAAGAGTTCGACTCCCGGCTCTGCCACTTGTCAGCTGTGTGACTGTGGGCAAGTCACTTAACTTCTCTGTGGCTCAGTTCCCTCATCTGTAAAATGGGGATTAAAAGTGTGTGAGCCCCATGTGGGACAACCTGATTACCCTGACTCTCCCCCAGTGCTTAGAACAGTGCTCGGCACCTAGTAAGCGCTTAACAAATGCCAACATTATTATTATTATTATTATTAAATGCTTAGCAAATACCATTATTATGATGATGATAATGATGATGATGGCATTTGTTAAGCACTTACTCTGTGCCAAGGTTATCTTAGTAAAGCCCTCTGTACACAGTAAGTGTTCAATAAATATCACAGATTGTTTGATTGATGTCTACCAAACTTCTGACATCACATGTTTCTACAGGTGCTGGAAAATCAGTTTGGCAAATTAACATTTTATGGCCTTATTATTAGTATTAAAGTAGTAACTAAAAAGATTTCATTGGTCCTCCCGGCATCGCCTAGTGATGGCAGTCAGCACTGATGGTGAGGAGACCATTGGTTTGAAGATATTATTTAGATTTACGAGTTGTTCTTTGCTTCCCAGGGGGAAGGCTGTTCGCTTGACATTACTTTCGGGAGAATATCTCCTGGAGAGCGCTGCAAGGGGACAGGAATCTAAACTTGGCAATGATCCCGGAACTGTGAAACATTGGAACTGCAAAGAATGGGTGGGGGGTAGGGAGAATGGGGCCTGGAAGAGAAGCAACATAACCTTCCTAGTGGAAAGAGCACAGGACTAAGATTCAGGAGACTGGGGTTCTAATCCTGACTCTACCACTTGCCTGCTGTGTCACCCGGGGCAAGTCACCTCATTTCTTTGGGCTTCACTTTCCTCATCTGTAAAACAGGAATTAAACCCCTGTTCTCCTGCCCCTTGAAACTCTGAGCACCGTGAGTGCCAGGGATTGTGTCCGATATGCTTCTATTTTATAAATTCATTCATTCAGTCGTATTTATTGAGCACCTACTGTGTGCGGAGCACCATACTAAGTGCTTGGAAAGTACAATACAGCAATAAAGACAATCCCTGCCCACAAGGGCTCACAGTCATATTGCTTAGTACAGTGTGGCATATACAAAACCATTAACAAACGTCATTATTATTATTATTTTATTCATGTTGCTTCACAAGTATTGGAATATGATTTTTGTCTTAAATCCCTGCCAGAAGCAGCCTGTCACCCTGACTTGCTTCCTTTATTCACCCCCCTTCCCAGCCCCACCACACTTATGTACATATCTGTAATTTTATTTATTTATTGATATTAATGTCTGTCTCCTCTTCTAGACTGCAAGCTTGTTGAAGATAGGGACTGTGTTACATTGTTATATTGTACTATCCCAAGTGCTTAGTACAGTGCTCTGCACACATTAAGCTCTCAATAAATATGATTGATTGAAATGAATCACCTGTGACTTGTTTAGACCGGAGTAGGTTCCTTTGGCCGTGACCTGATTTTAGGGGGTCTGGTCTAATGCCCAAGGATAAGGTAGGGGCAAAGCAAATCAAACCCTGATAAACTATAAGCTCTCTATGGGCAAGTATCACATTACGAGAAGTAGCGTGGCTCAGTGGAAAGAGCCCGGGCTTGGGAGTCAGAGGTCATGGGTGAGAAGCAGCGTGGCGCAGTGGAACCAGCACGGGCTTTGGAGTCAGGGCTCATGAGTTCGAATCCCAGCTCTGCCACTTGTCAGCTGTGTGACTGTGGGCAAGTCACTTAACTTCTCTGTGCCTCAGTTCCCTCATCTGTAAAATGGGGATTAAGACTGTGAGCCCCACGTGGGACAACCTGATTCCCCTGTGTCTACCCCAGCGCTTAGAACAGTGCTCTGCACATAGTAAGCGCTTAACAAATACCAACATTATTATTATTATTATTAATCCCGGCTCTGCCACTTGTCAGCTGTGTGACTTTGGGCAAGTCACTAAGCTTCTCGGTGCCTCAGTTCCCTCATCTGTAAAATGGGGATGAAGACTGTGAGCCTCACGAGGGACAACCTGATCACCCTGTATCTGCCCCAGAGCTTAGAACAGTGCTCGGCACCTAGTAAGCGCTTAACAAATGCCAGCATTATTATTATTATTACATCTACGAACTATATGGCACTGGGCTTTCCCAAGCACTTAGTACAATGCTGTGCACATGACAAGCATTCTATATATGCCATTGATAATAATGATGGCATTAGTTATGCGCTTACTATGTGCCAAGCACTGTTCTAAGCACTGGGGTAGATACAAGGTAATCAGGTTGTCCCACGTGGGGCTCACAGTCTCAATCCCCATTTTACAGATGAGGTAACTGAGGCACAGAGAAGTCAAGTGACTTGCCTAAAGTCACAAAGCTGATAAGTGGTGGAGGCGGGATTAGAACCCACGACCTCATTGATTGATTAGTGAGGTTCCGGGTGTTATTTGGGTAGCTGTGAGGAGGATAAAGAGAAGGTTTCCGTGTAACAGGAGCACCAGTTCACTTAAGAAGATACTAACACAGTCTCTAATAATAATAATAATGTTGGTATTTGTTAAGCGCTTACTATGTGCCGAGCACTGTTCTAAGCGCTGGGGTAGACATAGGGGAATCAGGTCGTCCCACGTGGGGCTCACAGTCTTAATCCCCATTTTACAGATGAGGGAACTGAGGCACAGAGAAGTTAAGTGACTCGCCCACAGTCACACAGCCGACGAGTGGCAGAGCTGGGATTCGAACTCATGAGCCCTGACTCCAAAGCCCGTGCTCTTTCCACTGAGCCACGCTGCTTCTCCAGAGCAAGGTAGAGTGGAAGCAGCTTGGCCTAAGTAGTTAAAGCAAAGGCATGGGAGACAGAGGACCTGGGTTATAATTCCAGCTCTGTCACTCGCCTGCTATATGACCTCAAGCAAATCACTTAACTTCTCTATGTCTCAACAGTAAAATGAGGATTCAATATCTGTATTCCTTCTTACCTCTAAGCCCCATAACCTCTCTATGTCTCAACTGTAAAATGATTCACTATCTGTTTTCATTCCTTCTTACCTCTAAGCCCCATGTGGGGTAAGGACTGTATCTGGCCTGAAAAATTTGTGTCTAATCCATCGCTTAAGAACAGTGCTGGACACATAGTAAGCACCTAGCAAATATCATAAAAAATTTAGAAAAAATGAAGAAACTTCAAAAATCCTCGAGTAGACACATCATCAAAACTGGATTGAATCCTTAGAGCTGTTCTTCAGTTTGACAATGACCTGGCTTCCAAAGACACTGCAGCTCTGTCTTTGACTTACTTGGCCACTTTATCCACAGGAATTCACACCACAGCACAAGTGACTGCTCTGATCTGTTTTGTTTCTACCTCAGTAATAATAATGATTAAGGTACTTGTTGAGCACTTACTAAATGCTAAGCACTGCTGGGGTAGATACAAGTTAATCAGGTTGGACACAGTTCTTAGACCACATTGGGCTCACGTTCTTAATCTCCATTTTTTACCGATGATGTAACTGAGGCACAGAGAAGGTAAGCGACTTATCCGAGGTCACAGAACAGACAAAAAAAATGGCGGTATTTGTTAAGTGCTTACTATGTGCAAAGCACTGTTCTAAGCGCTGGGGGGATACAAGGTGATCAGGTTGTCGCACGTGGGGCTCACAGTTTTAATCCCCATTTTACAGATGAGATAACTGAGTCACAGAGAAGTTGTGACTTGCCCAAAGTCACACAGCTGGCAAGCGGCGGAGCGGGGATTCGAACCCATGAACTCTGACTCCCAAGCCCGGGCATTTTTGGCGGAGTGGGAATTAGAACCCATAACCTTCTGACTCCAGGCCCATGCTCTATCCACTACACCATATCAATGCTTACCATATAGTAAAGACTGAATAACTATATTACTTGGACTTTAAGCCCCATGTGGGACAGGGACTGGGGTCCAACCTGATTAGCGTATATCTACCCCAGTGCTTAACACAGTGCTTGACCCATAGTAAAACCTTAATAAAAACCATAATTATTATAAATTAAAATAATTATTGTTTGTATGGTACTTGTTAAGCACTTACTATGGTACTGGTTGGATACAGTCCCTGTCCCATATGAGACCCGTAATATAAGTAGGAAGAAGTGCAATTTAATCTCTGTTTTATAGATGAGGAAACTGAGGCACAGAGCAGTTAAGTGACTTGCCCAGGCAAGTGGAGGAGCTGTGATTAGAACCCAAGTTCTCTGACTTCCAGACCCATGCTGTTTCCACTAGATCACCCTGCTTTTCATTAAAATTGTGGCCTAGAATTCCTTAAAGAGAAGAGAAGCAGTGTGGCTTAAGTGGAAAGAGGTTGGGCTTGGGAGTCAGAGGATGTAGGTTCTAATCCCGGCTCCACCACTTTTCTGCTGTGTGACCTTGGGCAAGTCACTTAGCTTCTCTGGGCCTCAGTTAAAATGGGGGTAAGACTGTGAGCCCCACGTGGGACAACATTATCACCTTGTATCTTCACCAGCACTTAGAACAGTGCTTGGCACATAGTAAGCACTTAATAAATACTATTAGTATTATTATCATTATTATTAAAGTGTCTTTCAGGGTGGAAAAAAAAGTGTGATGAGTGTCCATCCCCTTTCTGAAGAAACATATTCAAAATCCTAGGACCATTGGCTGAAAGGGACCACATTTCTGGACTTCATTCAATCTTATTTATTGAGCGCTTACTGTGTGCAGAGCACTGTCTATTTTAATAATGGTGATGATGATAATGATATCTGTTAAACACTTCCTGCGTGCCAAACACTGTACTAAGCACCAGAGTAGATACAAGATAATCAGGGTGGATATAGTCCCTGTCCCACGTGGGGCTCATAGATTAAGTGGGCAGGAGAACAGATACTGAATCCCATTTTACCAAAGAAGAAATTGAATTGACTTGCCCAGGATCACACAGCAAGCGATGACAGAGCCAGGATTAGAACCCAGGTCCTCTGACTCTCGTGAATATACTCTTTCCACTAGACCGTGCTGCTTTGGCCACCCAGACAGCTCCCATCCCCTTTCCGCGGCTTAAAACGCAGAATTCAGTGCTCTGCACAGAGTAAGCGGTGGATAAACATTATTAATTAATGGACTAAATTGATCGCTCAGAATAGCCCTGGGCATGTCAGGAGGGGTGGGGGCACACGCATGTGTTATAGGAAGAGCGGGAGAGGAACCTGGACCGAGGGAGCTCACTAGCGTTCCTTGGAACCGGGCACCTGGCATTCGGTTTGACTCATCGCTGTTATTTGGATCTTAGGCTGCAAAGCCTAAAGGGAATATGTCTTGAGCAGAGCCAGAAAGAGTTGGCAAGCTCCCAACCGTGCCCATTTTGCTGCCTTCTAGGCATATGCTCATCACATGCTCCCCTGAAGCGTTTATCTCCCTCAGCATAAGGCGAATCTTAGTCTAGTTCTCCAGATTGTCACTGCAGTAATTGCAGGCAGAAGCATGGATAGAGGGGAAAATCCAGAAGGGAGATCAATCAATTAGTGGGATTTATTGAGTTCTTTCTGTGTGCGCAGCTCTGTACTAAGTACATGGGAAAGTCGAATACCACGGAGTTGGTAGGCCCACAAGAACCTTACAGTCTACGGGAGAAGACAGACATTCAAGTAAATTGCAGATCGAGGAATTAGTCGAGTAGAGAGAGAATGTTTACGTAATTATCGTGGGAGTCTAAGTTGTACGCAACCTGTGTGACTTTGGGCAAGTCACTTTACTTCTCTGGGCCTCAGTTACCTCATCTGTAAAATGGGGATTAAGCCCCACGTGGGACAACCTCGTGACCTTGTATCTACCCCAGTGCTTAGAACAGTGCTTGGCACATAGTAAGGGTTTAACGAATTATTAGAAGCAGCATGGCCTAGTGGAAAGAGCAAGGGCTTATGAGTTAGAGGTCATGGGCTCTAATCCCAGCTCTGCCACTTATCAGCTGTAAGACTTTGGGCAAGTTACTTAACTTCTCTCTGCCTCAGTTACCTCATCTGTAAAATGTCCCAAGTGGGACAACCTGATTACCTTGTATCTACTGCAGCATTTAGAGTCACTGTACCTAAAACTCATCTGTGTCACTTCCAGTCTCTCGTCCGTGTCCTGCCTCTGGCCTGGAAGACCCTTCCTCTTTATATCCTCCTGACGATCACTCTCCCACATTCAAAACTTTACTAAAAGCACATCTTTTCTAAGAAGCCTTCCCCAACTAAGACCTCATCTCTTCTTCCTCCACTCCTTTCTGTGTCACTGCTGCATTTAGATTCATAATTTATTAACCCCACCCTCGGCCCCACAGCGCTTTTGTACATAATCATAATTTATTTATATTAATGTCTGTCTCCCCCTGTACGTTGTAAGCACTGTCATATTGTACTCTCCTAAACTCTTAGTTCAGTGCTCTGCTCACAGTAAGTGCTCAATAAATACAACCAACTGATTGATTGAATATAATCAAGTTGATAGATGATCCCTGCCGATCCATCCTCTCTCTCCCCAACCACTTCCCTGACATCTCCCTTCCCTGCCCTCTCCCATTTTCATCCTGTTCCCTAGCTCCATCCTCCCCGCTTCCCCATCCTCTGCTTGTCTCCCATCCTCCCCCGTCCTCATCTTCCCCCTCCTCTATCCTCTTCTTCCTCCATCTTCCCCCTCCCCTATCATCTCCCTCCCCATCTTCCCTCTCCCCTTACCCTCATCCCCCCCATTTTCCCCCTCTCCATCCTCTACCATCCTCTCCCTCATCCTTTTCCTTCTCCATCCTCTCCCTTCCCCATCGCCATTCTCTTCCATCAACCAGTCCTGCCCCTCTTCTTTCCCATCTGTTGCCCTCCATCAATCCCAAAGCCACCATTCCCTGATTCTATGTTCCACTGTTCCTCACTGGGCCCTCCCCATCTGCCCTTGGCCACCTCTTCTGCCCTGCCTCAGCAGTGTCGCCTACCTGGATGTAGATCAATGATCTGTGATGGAGAGAATTGGTAGAAGTGCAGAATTTGGTGAGAACTGCAGTCAAGGCTGCCCAGCTTCTTAGTTGCCCTAAGCATGGTAGGAAATACTCAGCAGTGTCAGGAAATGCTGGTCACTCTAAGGATCATTTTTGTCATGGTGGCTATTGTGGCAGGGGATATACTTTCCACCTCTGAAGACAAGGAACACTTATTCTTTTCTTTCACCACCATAATTACCATGGCTGAGGGCTTCCGTTCTTCCACTTAGTACAGTGCTCTGCACTCAGGAAGCACTTGATAAATACCAGCGATTGATTGATTGACACCTTGGCCTAAGGCCTGTCAGGGTCCCCAGACCAGTGAGCTTTCCAGTTGGATTATAATCCCCAGGTGCAGATCATTCCGATGGGAGTCCAGTTGGAGCGTTGTGTCCAGTCATGTGATGACCACAGGATGGCCATACCGAGGAGATCTCTCTGGCCCGGAATCCCTTGATCTGGTCAAGCAATTCTCCTTTCAGTCCAGTTGTTGAGGGAAGGCTTGAAACTCCTCAGTCAACTATGTGGTTCTTTGTTTGGGAAGGGTATAGCAAAAGGGATGGAGCTCAGAAGCTAAGAGTGTTTCCATTTTCAAAGGTTCTGCATTTATTTACTGATAAAGGAGGAATAATATCAGGCAATAAATCTTTTAGAAATGAAAATGCTAATACCAATCTTAAAAGTTTAATAAGGAAGACCCTTTAAGTGTTCTTATGGAAATCTAAGTGATTAGCATTTTAAAACATTTAAAATTACAGTGTGTGATTGTAATATTGTTGCAGCAATGCCTATAAGGGAGGCATTGGGCTTTTAATGGAATCGAGGAGGCATTCAATTATTTACAGGGAAAAGTTACTGCTGATAGACTCATTGATTGAACGGCCTCTGTCTCCACATTCCACAAGTGCTCAATTGGAGCCAATTTGTTCTCTGCACATCAACTCGCTTCAGACTTCTTCCATTACAGTTCGCTTAGCACCAAACTTAGGCAATCAGGTTGGCCCTGTTGAACTTTCCACATGCTTTGGTGCCAGGCATTCTTGCATTTTAATTCTTTTATCAACTGATGGCCTTGGGGGTAGTCTGTTGACTGCTGAGCCCCATCAAATTACTCTCTTGATCTCAGCTCCTCTCTAAAGGACACCTTCTCAGCTGCACTATGGTATAGGGATGGGTATGCATATTTATAATAATAATAATAATTATGGTACTTGTCAAGCATTTACTATGTGCCAAGCACTGTTCTCAGTGCTGGGGTATTCATTCATTCAATAGTATTTATTTAGCACTTACTATGTGCAGAGCACTGTACTAAGCGCTTGGAATGTTCAATTCGGCAACATATAGATACAATCCCTGCCCAGTGACGGACTCACAGTCTAACTGGGGGAGACAGATGGCAGAGTAAAACAGAACGAAACAAAAGCAAGACAAGACAGAACAAGGGGGAGATACAAGGTAATCAGATTGGTGGCAGTCCCTATCCCAAATTCATTCAATAGTATTTACTGAGTGCTTACTATGTGCAGAGCACTCTACTGAGCTCTTGGAATGTACAATTTGGCAACAGATAGAGACAATCCCTGCCCAATGATGGGCTCACAGTTTAATGGGGTTCACAGTCTTAATCCTCATTTTACAGATGAGGTAACTGAGGCCCAGAGATGTGAAATGTCTTGCCTAAGCTCACACAGCAGAAATGTGGTCGAGCCGGGGTTAGAACCCAGATCCTTCTGACTCCCAGGCCTGTGCTCTAGCCACTAAACGATGAAACAGACTGCTAATTAAAGGATGATGGGAGGAGCTTGGAAGGACAGTGGTCTAACCTTCCCAAGGACTTTTGGATCCAGTGTAGCAAAGGTTTGCTGTTAATAGAGCTCTCAATAGCATGGCTAGTTTGGGAAAACATGAGCTCAGTGTCACCGGATGACTGCAGGGTTCAGTGCCGTCTGCCTCACCTGTGCGGGTGGGGTGACCCTCCCAGTCCAGAAGATTTGGGCCAGGTAGGAAGAAAAATGGGAAGAAAGGGGAGACCAACCCCCCCTTCTGAAGGAGTGTGGCCTTGTGGAAAAAGCAGCATCTTGGGAGTCAGAGAACCTGGGTTCCAATCCTGGCTCCACCACTTGCTGGCTGTTTGATCACGGGTAGTCAGTTCTCTGTGCCTGTCAGTCGTATTTATTGAGCACTTACTGTGTGCAGAACACCCTACTAAGCGCTTGGGAGAGTACAATATAAATTATAATAGATGCATGCCCTGCCCACACTGAGCTTACAGTCTAGAGGGGGAGTCAGACGTCAATATAAATAAATGAATTACAGATATGTACATAAGTGCTGTGGGGCTGGAAGGGATGAATAAGGGGAGCAAGTCTGGGCAACGCAGAAGGGAGTGGGAGAAGAGGAAAGGAGGGCTCAGTTAGGGAAGTCCTCTGGGAGGAGATATGTCTTCAGTAAGACTTTGAAGTGGGGGAAATTGTCTGTTGGATACGAGATGGAAGGCCATTTCAGGCCAGAGGTGGGCGAGAGATCGGTGGTGAGATGTTTGAGATCGAGGTACAGTGAGAAGATTACCATTAGATGAGTGAAGTGTGAGGACCTCAGTTTCTTCAACTATAAAATGGGGATAAAAGAGCTAATCGCCCTCCATCTTAAACTGATAGTCTCATGTGGGACAGGGACTGTGTCCAAGCTGATCATCTGAATAGTAATAATAGTAATCATAATTGTAGTATATGTTAAGTGCTTACTATGCGCCAGGCATTGTACTAAGCACTGGGGTGGATACAAGCCCCTCAGGTTGGATACAGTCTCTGTCCCATGTGGAGCTCACAGTCTCAATCCCCACTTTACAGATGAGGTAACTGAAGCCCAGAGAAGTGAAGTAACTTTCTCAAGGACACACAGCAGACCAGATGGCGGAGCTGAGATTAGAACCAAAGACCTCTGACTCCCAGACTTGTGATCTATCCACTACACCATGTTATATCTACCCCAGGGATTTAGTACAGAGTTTTTCCTGTAGTAAGCACTTATCAAATATTATTATTATCATTATTGTTACCATTATTATTACTCTCTATACCCATCTCACTTCGACCCCCTTGTTTAAAAACAGCAGGCCATCAAAGAAGTCCATGAACCATCAGTACTTGATTCTTTCAATTGAAAGAACTATTCATATTTATTCAATCATATTCAATTCAATTCATATTCATTCAATCATATTTATTGAGAACTTAGCATGTGCAGAGCACCGTACTAAGCACTTGGGCGAGTAAAATAAAACAATAAACAGACACGTTCCCTGCTCACAAAAAGCTTACAGTCTCAAGGGGAAGACAGACATTAATATAAATAAATAAATTACAGATTTAATAGATTACATATATAATTAAATTAGAGATATTACATCACGTAACCAACTGTGAAGTCTCAATTTCCAAATATTTCCAAAGTGAGAGCAGCGTGAATTGTGATTCACCACTGATGCCTCTTGCTTTATTTCAGCTGTCAATAAGAAGAATGCATTTATGTAGCTATTTAGCAATGGATGAAAACACTTTAGCAATCTTAGAAATATTCCCATGATGAGGTAGTAGCCAAGACCTGACGATTCGAAAGGTAAACATTGCGAGAGTACAGTATGAAATGGAATGGACACACGCCCTGCCCACAGTAAGCTTAGTCTAGAGGGAGAGACAGGCATCAATATACATGAATATATTTCAGATATGTGCATAAGTGCTGTGGGGCTGGAGGGGGATGAATAAGGGGAGCAAGTCAGGGCGACGCAGAAGGGAGTGGGAGAAGAGGAATGTGAAGACCTAATGATTCGAAAGGTAAAAATGCCGTTTACCTACTCAAGGGTTAGAAAATGAAGACAGAGAAGGTGTTGCGTTCCTTCCTAGGCATTCACAATGACCACTGGGACAAAGGCCAAATTAATTAATTACGGCACGTTGCATGATTGCTAATATATGTAGCATTGGTTAAGCCCTTATTAGGTGCCAAGCACTGTACTAAGTGCTGGGGTGGATAGAAGATCATCAGATTCCACATGGGCCTCACAGTCCAAGTAGTAGAGAGAACAGGTATTGAATCTCTATTGGACAGAGATGCTATAAAATGGGAATTAGGACCGTGAGCCCCACGTGGGAACAGGACTCTGTCTGATCTGATTATCTTATCTTGCAGCACGGTGTAGTGGCTAGAGCTCAGGTCTGGGAGTCAGAAGGTCATGGGTTCTAATCCCGCTCCACCACCTGCCTGCTGTGTGACCTTGGGTGAGTCACTTCACTTCTCTGGGCCTCAGTTCCCCCATCTGTAAAATGGGCCTTGAGACTGTGAGCCCCACACTGAACAATGAACTGTGTCCAACCTGATTGCCAGCATCCACCCCCCAGCGCTTAGTACAGTCCTGATGCATAGTAAGTGCTTAAGAAATACCATAACTATCCAGCACTTAGAATAATTTATGGCACATAGTAAGCGGTTAACAAATACCATAATTATTAATTATCATTATTATCTTTTACCTACCCCAGCACTTAATACAGTACCCGGCAGATAGTAAGCTCTTAACAAACACCATTAATTAAAAAAAACCCAAAAAACAAAAAATCTATTAAGTCTCATCAATTTCTTTCCTTGCCCTAAAGATGAAACGTTTTGCATCTACTCTTCCAGGTGCTCATGAACAGTGTGTATCAGAGTACTTTGAAAGTGACAATCATTGTCTAGACGACTGAAGCTGTAGCTTCAGAGAATAAGAACTCCAGCAAGCTCTGTGAGCAAACTGCAGCCATGTGCTACCATGGCTCTTGGGCCTGACCATGAGGTTGCTTGCAAGTGAAAAGACAGGGCTGGCTCTGCGCTCAATTCATCTGAATAATAATTCATAATAATTGTGATATTTGTTAAGTACTTACTGTGTGCCAGGCACTGTAGTGAGCGCTGAGGTGGATACAAGTAAATCGGGTTGGACACAGTCCCTAGCCTACTCAGGCTCGCAGTCTCAATCCCCAGTTTACAGATGAGGTAACTGAGACGCAGAGGAAGTGAAATGACTTGCCCAAGGTCACACAGCAGACAAGTGGTAGAGCTGGGATTAGAACTCACGACCTTCTGACTCCTAGATCCAGTGGTCTATCCACTAAGCCATTTTGCTACTGAAAAGCTCAGTCAGCCAGTTCTCAGTAGCTGAGATCCGACATGTAGAGTGACCTTGGACTGTTTGTTGTAAAAAGCAGTGGACTCCACCAACAGAAGCAGTGTGGCCCAATGGAAAGAGTATGGACCTGGGAGTTAGAAAGAATTGACTTCTAATTCTGGCTCTACCGCTTGTCTGCTGTGTGATTAGGGCAAGTCACTTCACTTTTCTGTAAAATGAGGATTGGCTATAAGCCTCATGTGAGACATGGACTGAATCCAACCTGATTAGCTTGTCTCTAACCCAGCATTTTGTACGGTGCCTGGTACACAGTAAGAGCTTAACAATTACCATTCAAAATAATAATAGTATTAATAATTAAAAAAACATAAACAGCTAGAGCCGATTAGCTCCCCCGATTAGACCTCCCCCGATTAGACCGTAAGCCCGTCAAACGGCAGGGACTGTCTCTATCTGTTGCTGACTTGTTCATCCCAAGCGCTTAGTACAGTGCTCTGCACATAGTAAGCGCTCAATAAATACTATTGAATGAATAGAGCCACAAATTACTATGTAGTTTCACTGTAATTGGGTAAGTACTTACTATATATCGAGCATTATTCTAAATGCCAGGATAGATACAAGTTATTCAGGTCAATTACAGTTCAGGTCCTACATGTGATTCACAATCTTAATAGGAGAGAGGGCAGGTATTGAATCCCCATTTTACAGATGAGGAAACTGAGGCACAGGGAAGTTAAGTGACCTACCCAAGGTCTCATAGCAGGCAGGTGGCAGAGCTGGGATTAGAACCGTGGTCCTCTGACTCCCAGACCTGTGGGAGACAGAGGCCTTTCCATTAGGCCTTAGTACAGTGCTCTGCACATAGTAAGTGCACAATAAATACGTCAAGCTGCTCCTTGTAAAGAGTGGGGAGAAGGTTTTTAGTGTTTCACTGTAAACCAGACTACCACATTTCCAGCTCCCCATCTGCCCAGCTGCTTATTTCCCTTTCCTTTCAGTAAATAGGAACAACACTTTGGGAGGGGTGATGCAGTTGTACTTGAGAAGCTGGGATTTGAATCCATTACGCTTGCTGCATGATTTGGGTGTTTTTGGAAGGAGCCGCTTGAATAAGGGTTACAGTGATGATGTAGAATAGGAGAATAACAAAACCTGTGACTGAGTTTTACTTGCAAAAGAAACAGGGATTAAGTAGAGTTTTAGGCCTCTCCCCTCTGCATCAACTATGCGGCGTGGCTCAGTGGAAGGAGCCTGGGCTTGGGAGTCAGAGATCATGGGTTCAAATCCTGACTCTGCCTCTTGTCAGCTGTGTGACTGTGGGCAAGTCACTTCATTTCTCTGGGCCTCAGTTCCCTCATCTGTAAAAGGGGGATTAAGACTGTGAGCCTCACGAGGGACAACCTGATTACCCTTTATCTACCCCAGCACTTAGAACAGTGCTCTGCACATAGTAAGCACTTAACAAATGCCAACATTTTTTTTAAGCACTTTGAAAAATACCATAGCTCCACAGCATTTATGCAAATAATTGTATACCCTACTATTTCCCCTATTCTTAATCTACTTCAATATCTGTCTTCCCTGTCTCTAGGCTGTAAACTCATTCTAAGCAGGAAACGTGTCTATTATTGTACTGTACCCTTCCAGGTGCTTAGTGTAGTGTCCTGCATACAATAAGTGCCCAATAATAATAATAATAATTGTGGTACTTGCTAAGTGCTCACTATGTGCCAGGCACTATACTAAGCACAAAGGCAGATATAAGCAAATCAGGCTGGACACAATCCCTGTCGGATGTGGGGCTCGTAGTCTCAATCCCCATTTTACAGATGAGAGCACTGAGGCCCAGAGAAGTGAAGTGACTTGCCCAAGATGACTCAATAGACAATAGGCAGAGCTGGGATTAGAACCTATGACCTTCTGACTCCCAGGCCCATCGTATATCCACTACATCATGCTGCTAGTCAATAAATAATGACTGACTGACTCCATCTGTAGACTATATGCTCCCTGTGGACAGGGATTAAAGCTGCCAACTTTACTGCATGATACTTTCCCAAGTGCTTAATACAGTGATCTGCTCAGAATAAGCGTTTAATAAATTGTTGTGGACAGGGAATGTGTCTATCAACCTTATATCACATTTGCCCACTCAGTACAGTGCTCTGCACACTATGGTGCCCAATAAAGGTCATTGATCAGTGAATACTATTGATCGATTGAAATACACTGAGGCATTTTAGAGAACAGGTTTGCTCTTTTTAGTTCTTTATTTGCAGGGAAAAGTAAAATTTAGTCTTAGAAATGCATTTGGGAGATTCCATATCAGAGCAACATATGACAGATTATATTTGACAATGAAAGCATTTGTTTCCTATTAAGAAATTATTTTCTTCCATTTTAAAAATGAAGTGTAGGACTCACCATGATGCATTCTCTGACTCGTTGGGGAGAGGGAAAACAACAGTCTTATTTCTGGGGAGGAATAGGTTAGATTATTGGAATTTAAGAACTCTGGAATAGACTTAGTTACTTTCGTCACATAGGTTCTTTGTATCGAGAACACATTTGCAAATGGAGCTCTTTAATTATTTGTAGAGATTCATACTTGCTGTACATTGGGAAACCACAAACTTCAAAAATCCAAGTTAAAAAGTAACCACAGATGCCTGCAATTGCTCTCTCTAACTATAAGTGAACCGCAGAAAAGTCATTATTATGATGTTCGCTTTTCATCCATTACGATGGTAAACAATGTTCATCAGTGGATAAAAAGAGGACATTTGTCTGGTGGAATAGCCTTTTTTTCCTGTGGTGTTTCTTCACATCCTCTCTAATCCCACCGAGTCAATAATTTGCAATTGGTCTTTCACTCAGTAGTGAGAATTAGTAAATTTTTTCTCTAACTGCAGAGTGATTATCTGAGTATTGTGAGCTTCCATACTCTGCAGAATTCTAATATTACCAGCACCTTACAAATTTACTTTGGGTCTAAATTTGGTTTCTTTTTTTCCCTGAGTTTCATACTGACTTATCTTTATGTTTAATTTCATGGTTTGGAGAAGAAAACTACACTGAATGTTGATCTGCAGTTATTTGTGGGTGCAGTATTCCCAGCCAGCGCTGAGTGTAGAAGAAGAAAAATATATTTCCAGGCACAGTCACTTCTCCCATAATGGGTTTTTTCAATCAATCCTATTTATTGAGCTCTTACTGTGTGCAGAGCACTGAACTAAGCCCTTGGGAGAGGATAGTGTAACAGAGCTGGTAGACACATTCCCTGCCCACAGTGAGTTCACTAAGAATTGTGTATAGAACACCGTTGGGGGATTTGGGAATATTCTTCTATCAAGGCAGGTCTACGTGGATAGAACAGATTTTTGGAAGAAATAGATGTGCACAACTGCAGAACACCACTCAATATGTTTGCTTTCCTTAATGCAATAATGATAATAGTAATAATAATTGGGGGTTTGTTAAGCACTGACTATGTCCCAAGCACTGGGGAGATAGGATCAGGTCAGACAAAGTCCCTATCCCTCGTGGGCCTCACAGTCTAGGGGGAAAGGAGAGCAGATATTTAATCTTCATTGTAGAGATGAGATAACTGAGGCGTAGAAAAGTTGTTAAATGATTTGCTTAAGATCCAGTGCTTGGGACATAGTGTTCTATACAACAGTGTTCTATACAAAACTCTTAGCTCATTTTGGGGAGGGATCTTGACCAGAGTCGTATAACAATCTGGATCTCTCAACCTCCCATTTCTTGGATTTTTTTTTTCCCACTCGGCAATGCTGCCTCCAGAGTTTAAGGCGGTGTAAGTCCCACTTATGACAAATGTGACTGGATTTAGGATAATAAAGCTGTAGTCGTTCAGAGCAAATGCCTCCAGAGAACTTGGAAACTCGGCTTTCCTCTTACAAGTGTCTTTAGGGGACCGAATAACTGGATTCCATTTCTCACCATTAGAGAAGGGAGGGTGCCTACATTCTCTAAAATCTCCCAGAGGATTGGGAGTGATCTAACTCCCGATTCTGCCGCTGAGGGAGCAGATTCAGCCGCAGAGCTTTGGAAACGCTTTCACGGCCAAGAGAAAAGCTTAGAATTCCTTGAACAGTCCTTGCACTGTTGCTAAGGAAACAGGCCCTTGAACTCTACTGAAGCTCAGGCTGTGCAGAGATGAAATCAGGGCAGATGCACAAATGAGCCTGTTCCTCCAAGATGAGGGACCGTTAGCTTCTAAGCCACAGAAGATGCAGCTGAAATATTTTTATAATTTCCATAACAGCCCAAGAAACTGGCTAGAGAGTGAACCTTTGGAGCCCCTCCCATCCTCATCAGCTGCCTTTAATTCATTGTGGCTATAGATATTGCTGGCTGACAATTGTGATGAAAGAATCTGGAGGCATTGAGAGAGAGAAGCACCTCTTCTGGTAACATTTTAGGGGTCAAGTTGAGGGGATGGGGAAGGATTCAGTCTACCTTGCAGGCTGGTGCTTTCAGGTGCTCTTAAAAAAGAACTTTGGATATTAGTTTCATATGTAGAGCTACACTTTTATTTCACCTCTGTTCAAGAGAATTGGAAAATATTTATCTCAGCTATTGGAGGGTTCACAGGTAGACAGAATATGGGGGGTTGGGAGGTAATCTTTGGCAAGCCCAATTTTCATGGAGGAGATGTCAATCAGGCACAACACCTTGTCTCTTGTGAAGTTGACGGTAGGTTGATCTCTAGGGACTGTGAGACCCCCAGGAAAGAGAATGGAGAGAGAGATGATGGTGGCTTGTATGTCCCAGCCTTCCTGGGACATGGAATTTTAGTAATAGTGTTGAGGAAATTCATTCATTCATTCAATACTATTTATTGAGCGCTTACTATGTGCAGAGCACTGTACTAAGTGCTTGGAATGTACAATTCGGCAACAGATAGAGACAATCCCTGCCCACTGATGGGCTTACAGTCTAATCGATGGGCTTACAGTCTAATCGACTGTAATCAAAATCGACTGTGTTGCAAAACCTCATCTTTCCAAAATGCTCAGATCAAAGGAATTATTTGTTATACAACTCCAAAATCTATTTGAAGTTACATCTCCTCCAAAAAGTCTTCTCTGACTAAGCCCTCCTCTCCTCTTCTCCCACTTCCTTCTGTGCCGCTCTTATTTGCTCCTTCATTCATCCTCTCTCCCATCGCCACAGCACATATGTATATATCATTTATTTATTTAATCTACTTATTTATGTTAATGCCTATCTCCCCTCTAGACTGTGAACTCGTTGTGGGCAGGAATGTATCTGTTGTTATATTGTACTCTCCCAACTGCTTAGTACAGTGCCTTGTACACAGTAAGGGCTCCATAAATATAATTGAATGAATGAATAATAGCAATAATAATTATGGTACTTGATAAGCTCTTACTATGTGCCAAGCACTGGGGTAGATACAAGCAAATCAGGTTGAAAACAGACTCTGTCCCATATGGAGCATACACAAATCCCCATTTTACAGATAAGGTAACTGAGGCACAGGGAAGTGAAGTGACTTTCCCAAGGTCACACGTATGGCAGAGTTGCCATTGTTTTTACGAGATGTTCTTCCCCTCGACTCTATTGCTATTGTTCTTGTCTCTCCGTCTCCCCCGATTAGACTGTAAGCCCGTCAAACGGCAGGGACTGTCTCTATCTGTTGCCGACTTGTTCATTCCAAGCGCTTAGTACAGTGCTCTGCACATAGTAAGTGCTCAATAAATACTATTGAATGAATGAGCAGAGTCGAGATTAGAACCTAGGTTCTTCTGACTCCCAGGTCCATGCTCTATCCACTAAGCTTCTCTGCTTCTACAATAATTGTGGCATTTATAAGCGCTTACTTGGTGCCAGGTACCGTACTAAGGACTGGGGGAGTTACAAGCAAATTGGGTAGGACACAGTCCCTGCTGTCCCACTTAGAGCTCACTGTCTAAATATCCATTTTACAGATGAGGTAACTGAGACACAGAGATAAAGCTGACTTGCCCAAGGTCACACAGCAGACAAGTGGCAGAGCCGGGATTAGAACTCATTCAACCCATTAGAACCCATGCCCGTGTCTCCCCTATCCTAAAAAAATCCCTCCCTTGACCCCACAGCTCCTTCCAGTTAATGCCCCATCTCCCTCCTACTATTTCTCTCTAAACTCCTTGAGTGAGTTGTCTACACCCAATGTCTCAAATTCCAATTCTCTCCTCTATCCCCTCCAATCTGGCTTCTGTCCCCTTTATTCCTCAGAAACCGGCCTCTCAAAGGTCACCATGATCTCCTTCTCATCAAATCCAACAGCTTCTACTCCATCCTAATCTCCTCGACCTCTCAGTTGCCTTCGACACTGTGGACCACCCCCTTCTCCTGAAAATATTACTGCCTCGGTCCTCTCCTGGTTCTCCTCTTATCTCTCTGGCTGCTCATTCTCAGTCTCCTTCGTGGGCTCCTCCTCTGCTGCCCACCCCCTAGCTGTTGGGGTCCCTCAAGGTTTATTCATTCATTCAATCATATTTATTGAGTGCTTACTGTGTGCAGAACACTGTACTAAGCACTTGGAAAGTACAATTCAGCAACAAATAGAGACAGTCCCTACCCAACAATAGACTCACAGTCTAGAATGGGGGAGATGGACAAAAAAACAAGTAAACAGATTTGGTTCTGGGTCCCCTACTGTTCTCCATCTACATCCATTCCATTGGAGAACTTAATCACTCCCATGGCTTAACATGCTTAGAACAGTGCTTGGCACACAGTAAGTGCTTATCAAATACCATTATTATCTACATCTCCAGCCCTGATCTCCTTCCCTCTCAGCAGTCTCACATTTACTCTTGCCTTCAAGACATCTCTACTTGGATGTCCTCCCGTCACCTCAAGCTTAACATGTCCAAAACAAAACTCCTTATCTTCCCATTTAAATCCTGTCCTCCCCACGACTTTCCCATCACTGTAATAATAATAATGATGGTATTTGTAAAGCTCTTACCATGTGCCAAGCACTGCTCTAGACAGCACCACCATCTTTCCTGTCTCACAAGCCCTTAACCTTGGCGTTATCATTGATTTCTCTCTCTCCTTCAACCCACACAGTCAATCCATCACTAAATCCTGTCAGTCCCACCTTCAAAGCATCGCTGAAATCTGCCCCTTCCTCTCCATCCGAACTGCTGTCACGTTAATACAATCACTCATCCTACCTCCTGGATTACTGCATCAGCCACCTTGCTGGACCTCCCAGCCTCCTGCTTCTCCCCACTCCAGTCTATACTTCACTCTCCTTCCCAGATCTTTTTTCTACAAAAACTTTCATGACATGTCACCCACTCCTCAAATAACTCCAGTGGCTGCCCATCCCCCTCCACATCAAACAAAAATTCCTCACCATTGGTTTTAAAGCAGTCCTTCACCTTGCTCCTCCTTCCTTACCTTGCTACTCTCCTCTCACAACCCAGCCCGCACACTTCACTCCTTTAATGCTAACTTTTTCACTGTGCCTCAATCTCACCTATCTCGCCACCAACCTCTCACCCATGTCCTGCCTCTGGCCTGGAATGCCCTCCCTAGAGAAGCAGCATGGCTCAGTGGAAAGAGCCTGGGCTTGGGAGTCAGAGGTCATGGGTTCGAATCCTGAATCTGCCACTTGTCAATGGTGTGACTGTGGGCAAGTCACTTAACTTCTCTGTGCCTCAGTTACCTCATCTGTAAAATGGGGATTAAGACTGTGAGCCTCACTTGGGACAACCTGATTACCCTGTATCTCCCCCAGCACTTAGAACAGTGCTCTGCACATAGTAAGTGCTTAACAAATATCAACATTATTATTATTATCCGACAGACAATTATTCCCACCCACCCCCTGCTCAAAGTCTTAATGAAGGCCCATTTCTTCCAGGAGGCCTTCCTAGACTAAATCCTCACTTTCTTCTTCTCCCACTCCCTTCTGCATCACCCTGACTTGCTCCATTTGTTTTTCCCCCGCTCCAAGCCTCACGGCACTTATAGTCATATCTGTAATTTATTTATTCATATTAATGTCTCTCTCCCCTCCTCAAGACTGTGAGCTAGTTGTGGGCGGTTAATGTGACTGTTTATTGTTCATTCATTCATTCATTCATTCAATAGTATTTATTGAGCACTTACTATGTGCAGAGCACTGTACTAAGCGCTTGGGATGAACAAGTTGGCAACAGATAGAGACAGTCCCTGCCGTTTGACGGGCTTACGGTCTAATCGGGGGAGATGGACAGACAAGAACAATGGCAATAAATAGAGACAAGGGGAAGAACATCTCATAAAAACAATGGCAACTAAATAGAATCGAGGCGATGTACAATTCATTAACAAAATAAATAGGGTAATGAAAATATATACAGTTGAGCGGACGAGCACAGTGCTGTGGGGATGGGAAGGGAGAGGTGGAGGAGCAGAGGGAAAAGGGGAAAAAGAGCGTTTAGCTGCGGAGAGGTAAAAGGGGGGGTGGCAGAGGGAGTAGAGGGAGAAGAGGAGCTCAGGCTGGGAAGGCCTCTTGGAGGAGGTGAGTTTTAAGTAGGGTTTTGAAGAGGGAAAGAGAATCAGTTTGGCGGAGGTGAGGTGGGAGGGCGTTCCGGGACCGCGGGAGGACGTGACCCGGGGGTCGACAGTGGGATAGGCGAGACCGAGGGATGGTGAGGAGGAGGGTGGCAGAGGAGCGGAGCGTGCGGGGTGGGCGGTAGAAAGAGAGAAGGGAGGAGAGGTAGGAAGGGGCAAGGTGATGGAGAGCCTCGAAGCCTAGAGTGAGGAGTTTTTGTTTGGAGCGGAGGTCGATAGGCAACCACTGGAGTTAAGAAGGGGAGTGACATGCCCAGATCGTTTCTGCAGGAAGATGAGCCGGGCAGCGGAGTGAAGAATAGACCGGAGCGGGGCGAGAGAGGAGGAAGGGAGGTCAGAGAGAAGGCCGACACGGTAGTCTAGCCGGGATATAACGAGAGCCCGTAACAGTAAGGTAGCCGTCTGGGTGGAGAGGAAAGGGCGGATCTTGGCGATATTGTAGAGGTGAAACCGGCAGGTCTCGGTAACGGATAGGATGTGTGGGGCGAACGAGAGAGACGAGTCAAGGATGACACCGAGATCGTGGGCCCGAGAGACGGGAAGGATGGTCGTGCCATCGACGGTGATAGAGAAGTCTGGGAGAGGACCGGGTTTGGGAGGGAAGACGAGGAGCTCAGTCTTGCTCATGTTGAGTTTTAGGTGGCGGGCCGACATCCAGGTGGAGACGTCCCGGAGGCGGGAGGAGATGCGAGCCTGAAGGGAGGGGGAGAGGACAGGGGCGGAGATGTAGACCTGCGTGTCGTCTGCGTAGAGATGGTAGTCAAAGCCGTGAGAGCGAATGAGTTCACCGAGGGAGTGAGTGTAAATGGAGAACAGAAGAGGGTACTCTTCCAAACACATAGTACAGAGCTCTGCACGCAGTACGTGCTCGATAAATATGAATGAATGAATGACCTTCTGACTCCCAGGCTCATCCTCTATCCACTGATTGAATTGATAAGCTCTTAAAGTGTGCAGAGAACTGCTCTATGCATTTGGGAGAGTACAGTAGAGATGGAACGTGTCTGTTTACTGTTCATTCATTGATTCAGTCATATTTATTGAGCTCTTATTGGCTGCAGAGCACTGTACTAACCGTTTGGAAAGTACAATTCAGCAACAGATAGAGACAATCCCTACCCAACAATGGGCTCACAGTCTAGAAGACTGTTGTACTCTCCCAAGCACTTAGGACAGTGTTCCAAACATAAATACAATTGAATGAGATGGATGACACATTACCTACCCTCAAGGAGCTGACAGTTTAATGGGGAAGACAATCATAAAATAATATGCAATTAGGAGGTAGGAGCGCTGAATAAGCAGGGAATGTAGATGAATATGTGCATAAAGCATTACAGGTGGTTTTAAGTATATTAGTGTGGAGATGAGAATCTTGGGAAGGAGCACTAAAGCCCTCAAGAAATGGGAGTCAAATACCTGATTTTTAATCCCGGCTCCACCACCTGACTGCTGTGTGACCTTGGGCAAGTCACTTAACTTCTTTGTGCTGTTGTCTCATCTCTAAAATGGGGATTCAGTACTAAAGTCCTCTTGTGATATAGGGACTGTGTCCAAGACAATTATCTTTTAACTATCCCAGCAATTAGCACAGTAGTTGGCACCTAGTAAGCGCTAAACAATTTAACCAATCAATTAAGTGAGAAGCAACTTGGCCTAATGGAAAGAGCGCAGTCCTGGGAGTCAGAGGACCTGGGTTCTAATCCTGATTCCACTACTTGCCTGCTATATGACCTGGGGCAAGTCACTCCACTTCTCTGGGCCTCAATTTCCTCATCTGTAAAATGGGGATTAAGTCTGTGAGCTCCATATGAGACAGGGACTGTGTCCAACCTGATTAACTTGTAACTACTCCAGTGCTTAGTACAGTGCCCAGCACATACCACAGTTATTATTATTATTAAAAGGGTAATTAATCAAGGAAAGCTTCATGGACCAAGTGGGATATCAGAAGGGCTGGAAAGGTGGGGAATTTGGCTTTCTGGAGAATGTGGAAGGTGACAGGGAAGTTTAGGTGAGGGAGGTCTTAAGGAGGGAGTATAGAGACCTGACACAGAGAGAGGGTGAGCTTGGGATATGAGTAGGAAATAGAAAAATATAAAAAGAAAATCTGTGGATGGCAAGGGGCCACTATATTTACTTTTGATACATATGAAAACCACAACTCAAGTATTGATTATAAAAATGTATTCAAAATCCAAGTACTGCAGAATTCTGATTACCTAAAATACCTTCAGGGAAGAATTACTTGCCTTTGATATCAACGCGCTGAAAAGGAAGCACGGATGACAAGTGATTTGCTTGAATCCGCTAGTGGCTTGCGTTGATGGATTAACTTGGTGTACTGGTCCAGCATTCGTAATATCCCTAATATATCAACTGTTAGGCAAATGCCCTCAATAGGCTAAGTTGATGATTCCTTTCTACCCTATAAAATCAAGAAAGTGTATCTCTCAGGAGCCTTTTTCCAAACCCTCTGTTCGTGGAATTTGTCCCTCACCTCATGTAACAGTAATGAGTTATCCTGGTATTGTGTGTGCATTTGGTTTTGTGGCAGATTGCATGCCACCCTTTTCCACTGAAAAGTAAGCAAGCATTTGAATGAAGGCCACTGAAAAATGGTTGACATTCTGGCAAAGCCCCCAAACAGAAAGTCCTTCATTATCCCACCACTAAGGGAATGGTAGCTCTTCCCTTTCCCCTGATACAAGATTGCCTATTTAATCAATCAGTCATTGGTATTTATTGACCACTTCCTGTGTGCAGAACACTGTACTAAGTGCTTGGGGGAGGACAATCGATCAATAGCATTTATTAAGTATCTATTGTGTGTAGAGCATCATACTAAGCACTTGGGAGAGGGTAAAAAAAGACAACTGTTCTCTGTCCTGAAAGAGCCTACAATCTAGCCTGGGAGACAGTTACAAAACAATTTAGAGAAAGAATGAAAAAGAGAATAGAAGGATGTATAGTTGAATAAGTGCTTAAAGAGTAAAGTATTATTCAGAAGTGCTTATGGATGGCTGTAAATGCAAAAATGCTGAAGTGAAGCAAACACATTGAGTTATAGTTGGGAGACTAGGACTTGGGTAGGAAAAGGTAATTGGGGAAAAGCCTCCTAGAGGAGGTGGGATTTCAGGAGGATTTTGAAGATGGGGAAGGAGTTTCAGGAAGGTGGAAGGGTGTATGTAAGGGGAAAGATGAGAATGAGGACCGGTGAGTTGATTAGCGTGAAAGGAATGAAGAGCGTGAGACTGGGTATAGTTGGAAGAAGACAGGGTAATTACACTAGAAAGAGCTAATTGAGTGCTTTAAAGTTAATGGTCAGGAATTTCTGCTTGAGGTGGAAAGAAATAAACCATCAAAAGCTTTTGAGGAATGGAGAGATGTGTAGAATATTTTAGAAAAATGATGGCAGCAGCAAAAGAGGCAGTTGGAGGAAAGGTGTTTAGGGAGGAGGCAGATTCAGTAGTCCAGTTGCGATATGATGAGTGCTTGGAATAGATGTTTGGATGGAGGGAGAGGACAAAGGGTTGGGGGATCTTGGAAATGGGGCGAAAAAACTGTGATACAGCAAGAGAGTGAATGGGAAAGTCAAAAGAGAACAAAGAGTGAAGGTTAATAGCCAAGGTGGGGCAGGGCTTTGCTGAATGTGATGGGAAAATTTGGTTGAGGAGTTTGGTTTAGCAGAACGTCCATACAGTGGTCGATGTTACTAAATGCTATCTAAAATCACATCTTCTACAAGAGGCCTTCCCTAAGCAGGGAAGCAGCATGGCAGAACGGATAGAGCACAGTCCTGGGAGTCAGAAGGTCATGGGTTCTAATCCCAGCTCCTCCACTTGTCTGCTATGTGACACGGGCAAGTCACTTCACTTCTCGGTGCCTCACTTACCTCATCTGTAAAATGGGGATTGAAACTGTGAGCCCCACAAGGGACAGGGACTCTGTCTAATGTGATTTGCTTGTATCCACCTCAGCACTGTGCCTGGCACACAGAACTTAACAAATACCATAATTATTATTATTAAGAACTCAATCCCCTTACTTCCTCTCTCTTTGGTGTCACCCACGCATTTGGAGCTGCCCTACAAGTCAATCATATTTATTGAGCACCTACTGTGTGCAGAGCACTGTCAAAAGTGCCTAGGAGAGTACAATATAACAGAGTTGGTAGACATGTTTCCCTCTCACAGCGAGCTGATATTCACCCCACCTTCAGCTCCACAACACTTAAGAACATATAATTCATTTTAATATCTGTCTTTCCCTCTACACTGTAAGCTCCTTGTGAGCCGCAAACATGTCTACCAACTCTGTTGTATTCTTTGGAGAAGCAGCATGGCGTAATGGATAGAGCATGGGCCCAGGAGTCAGAAGGTTGTGGGTTCTAATCTCGCCTCTGCCACTTTTCTGCTGTGTGACCTTGGGCAAGTCACTTCATTTCTCTATGCCTCAGTTCCCTCATCTGTAAAACAGGGATCTAGACTGTGAGCCTCACGTGGGACAGGGACTATGTCCAATCCGATTTGCTTGCATCTACCCCAGTGCTTAGTACAGTGCCTAGCACAAAGTAAGCACTTAAGATATACCACAATTATTATTACTCTCCCAAGTGCTTTGTACCATCTCTGCACCTAGTAAACACTCAATAAATTTGACTGATTTCCTGTTCTTGACATCAATGGGACATAGAAATTAAAAGTAATCAAGGAGGGAACAGTACAGTTTAGTCTCTGGTCTGATCAAAATATGTTGGTAGTTAATAGACAAACTTCCTGGCTACTCCTGTAACTAAAAAAGGCCAGAACAGATTGCTTTTGTTGTTAACACAGTTTATTGTTGGCAAACTTATTGGCAAAGCATACATAAAATACAATTGTATTATAACACATCGACTCACTGGGTCTTTACATGTTTGAGCTGAACATATTAATATGGAAATGAAAAAAATTAGTTCTCTTATAAAGTTTCACATAAATACACTGAAATCCAAAAGAGGGGAAAAACAAAACGGTTTAGGGCTTTACAAAAATATTATACAAGAAATATACTATGGATAGAAATAACAATAAAGCCAACTCAGATACAATGCAAACACAAAGTTTTAGATTTATTAAACTGCCCACAAAATTAACGGATTGCATGGCTTTGCTTTAAAATATCTGGATCAACAGCAATTTTACAAAGCAGAAATGCTCATAGAACGGGTGGTCTTTCTCCACAGAAAAATATTTTTCATGTCTTTGATGAAAAAAAGAGGACATTTCTTGTTTCAGCACTCGTTCAATGACTGAAGGACTAAGGTTCGACATGAAGCATAACAAATGATAATTGCTGGATCCTCTCAAAGGTTAACCCCTGATGGAAGAATGGGGGAAAAATAAAACCCAACAAAGAAACTCAAAAACACAAACAAAAACTAAAATTACATTTAAATTACTTTCCAAAAGCTGAATTTTTTTGAATGTTCAGGTGCAAGTTGAAAAGCAGAAAATATTTTACAATATTAAAAAGTCATCCAGAGTTATGTTCGGTATAATTAATGAGATCCTGAGCACTGAGGACTTCTTCCGATATGGCCTTGATTTTTGATGCAAGAAAAACAAAAACAAAAACATGGTTAAAGATTTGCCGTGAGGTGCTACATACCCTTTTCAATTATTTTAATTGAGGTCAGTGCCAGTATCCGTGTCATATGCGAGGCCTCCGAGAAATATATGTGGAAGCGTATACAGGATAATCCTCTCAATAAAAATCAGCTGCATTTTTAGAAATAGATATCTGTGTGGAAAGTTGGTTTATTTGTAAGTAAATGCTCCGAGAGAGTAAGCCCCACCCTCCCCCTGCCAGAGGAAACTGCGGGTTCTGAACAGAACTTATTGAGAAGCCTGTGGGGTGGGATTTTCCGATTTGGTCTCCTGATTAGCAGGAGGTTTGCTATTCCATGGGCTGTTGTTCCCCAAGGCGGGGGAGTTGTTGAAGTCTTCCTCCTCATCCAAGCCATTGGCTGCATCGTACTGTGTGTTCTCTAATCGAGTGATGAGCCTTTCGTCTTCATCCCCAAACTCTCCTCCCATCAGAGTGGGTTCTCCAACCACCATGACATCCTGTGAATGGCATCCAAGATTATTACAGGGAAACCTTTAGAGAAAGAAACTCAACTTAAAATAGCCTCAAGAGGGGAGGGTGAAAACGCACAATATGATCAGACATTCCTGTTGGAGCATCATGCAGATTGGATTTTCCACATGAAATCAATAGAGTCTCCCACAAGGTTGCATCCCAGCGCGTTTGGATGCTCGACGTTCGGTCTGCCCTCCAGGGACAGGTGGTGCCGAAATGTAGCAGAATTCCCCTCCAGATTTTAAGTGGTCCAACTCTGGGATCGTTTCAGAGGACTGTTAACCAGAGAGTCCTGAGTATTTTGTTGTTAAGCCTCAGTTAAAACGCAGTACTTTCCTTTCCAGGCATGGATTACTTTGTCAAAAAGTTGCAATTCAGAGTCCCGTACCTCTCGCGTCAATCCTCCCTTCGTGTCTACATTTCTAGTTAAAACCTAGGGCTCATCGCAGATGCCAACAGAGGCATCGTCTCCACCTTCCCTGGCCAGCAAGCCAGCCAGGCCCCTTCATGCAACCAATATACTTGACATTCTGCTACTTAATTATGGTAATTAATTTAGGTAAAGTTTTCGATAAAAACAATGTTCACACTGATTTGACAATTTGCATAGCTAATTAAGTCATTAGCAAAAACCTGCTGATTGCCAACAAGCCCTGAATTCACCATCTGTTATTTCATGGTGCCTGTCACCTAGCCACGCCGAGGCAACCCTGTCGCCAATCTGTGCAATAAGAGACCGAGCTGTCCAGCTGGTCCCACAAAAGGGAGCTGAAGAGTGCTAATTATAATTACATTGATGAAGCTAGCAGTCATCAAAAACTGAAGCATGCAAGAAGGAAAGAATCCGTCTCATCACTGCTTTAAGTACAAATTGTCTTTCTGTGAAAACAAGTAAACCACCTAAGGTACTGCAGCACATCATGGCACTGTTGCTGAGAACTAACCAGCATGGGGTGGAAAGGCCCAAAGCCAAACTGGAAAGCAAAACTCCCCTGCTGACTCCGCTCTCTTTCAAGGGGGGAAAAAATAATAATTAAAAAAAACAAAATACGTTGTGGGGCTTAACCATTAACGTGCAGTGGAAACTTCTGCTGGTGAGACTCCTGCAATACTCTCCTATTAAAAGAGATGAAATTCCAGTTTCCGAGCAGCTGTTCACCATCCCCACTGGGGCCAGAACAAGAGGAAATGGCCTTAGCAAACTGCAGCAGGAGGGCTCTAAGTTAGAGAAAAGTAAGACGGGAGTAGTGGGATATCACCTTTTAAAAGCCAGACAGCTTTTTATCAGTTTGCAGTGGGTGAGGGAGAGGGGGCTAAAGTCACCAGAATGAATATGGGTGATCTCTCCAAGTTCTCCTAACTTGTCATTCTTTGATTAAGCAAGTCCTTCAATGTGATATTATAAAACTATCCCTTACAAAGCATCTCTTTCCACCAACCCTACCTAGGACTCTAAAACATGTGATTGTAAAGAACTAAAATCCCCTCAGTAGGATCTAAGGACTTTTGCATAATGATTTTTTTCTTCCCTAACAGATACTCTAGGCAAGTGTTTCAGTATCCATATAATTAAAACAAGCAACTTATGATAAATATTTACACTGCTTCACTATACTGGTTAGCAAAGCCTGACAAGCTGGACAAATTTATGTGCTAACTTCGAGTTCCAATGTTTAGGAAATAGGGTAAGCTATGAAATGGTATTCCAACATCTTTTTTTTCTTTTTCTTCATCTGGTTTTCTCTATGAAATCAGTAAAATGAAATATTAAAAACAGAAACACTCAGCACTACCTAAAAGCTAACCACATAAAATGTGTACTTGGTAAGTATAGTAATAAAGGTGTTAACAGCTCAGAATTTGATCTAAGGTAGACACATGCACTTCAAAATAAACATTTACTTTGCAGTGATGAACAGAGCAGGCTGCCTTATAAGGAAGTGAGTTCAAACCTCAGAGGGACATCGCGGGGGAAGGGAAGGCAGTAAATTAGATGTGGAATGGTGCCTTAAAAAACACACACACACGTGCGCACACACATGCACACACACACAAAAATCCCCACAATTTCAGGCCACATTGGGTCATTTTAATCAGAGATGAAAGGTCTCCAGTCACCCTGGTTAAACTATACAGCAAATGTTCAGACTTGGGCTTTTAGTATGGAAAAATGTCCGCAAACTGGACAGAATTTGGAGAAGAGCAATAGAAGAAATTGGGACCGGGAAGAAAGACGTAGTGGATAGAATATGAATAGTGTAGCTAGATGATGATCATGGAATGCTAAATTCCATGGTTAATTGTTGACTCCTTTGGAAGTTACTCAGGATTACGTACTTCAGGTCTGGCTAGGTTCTGAAGAGGCAGGGGGAAACAGTGTAACCTGAGGTCTTGTTTGGGGCTGAAGATATAGCACTGGCTTAGAGAAATGGTAGGAAAATGAGCCAAAAAGACAATATTTAAGCTCAACACTGAGGCAGGGAGGGGAATTCCATTTAGAGTCTCCATCGCCTAAGACACCGAGGCAAATGATGCCTGGGTGGAGCCTTAGCAATCTGCTCAAATTTGAGGATGACTTTCCATAAGGGACTTCGATGAAGCATATCGAACTTTAAAGTATTTGATCTTATCCTCCCCCAGATGATGCCAATCATGCTTTTCTCTTGAATATAGATGATCCCTGATTCTTTACTATCTAGATATCAAATCTCAGGTGCAAGAGTCATCCGGCTATTTACTGCTCAAAAAGTAAGTAGAGGCACATAATCAGGAGATCTCTCTAGGGGAAGGTGGCACCGGGCTGCTCAATGATAACTTGCAAAAACACACCCAATTAGTGCTAGGGACCATCTATCTCCATCAGAGTCCAACTTTCTACAGCGAAGGATAGTCTGTCATCATTATTCCGGGTTGAAGCACACATCCCCTCAGTTTCCCTCGGGTGGAGGCCTGAAGATCCCACCATCTCATTCCCCCTCAACCTCCTCTCGCTAGTTCCCGTGCAATGACCACCAACCTCTGACTGGTTGAGGACTGGAAGAGACTCCTTTCAGAGCCCCTCAATGCTTCTCCTTAAATTGGCCAGAAGGGGTGACTGTTGTTGAATGACACAAGGCTCCATCCCTCCCAGGGTTGAGGCTGCAGCTCTGGAGCGCTCCTAGCTCCTGCTCATGGAGTGAGAAGCAGAATCAATCAATCAATGGTATTTATTGAGCGCTTACTGTGCGCAGAGCACTGTACTAAGCACTTGGGAGAGTACAATACAACAGAGTTGGTAGACACGTTCCCTGCCCACAACAAGCTTACAGAATCCGAGTGTTAAAACCTAGTCTCTGTCATGGGAGCACACACCACTGTTGATATAGATCACCTGCCTTGGTTGGAGTAGCACAAGGAAAAAACAAAAAAACCAAACCCAAGTTTGTTCATTATTTGAACTCTTATTCCATCTAGTCTGTGATTAGGGGGAAAAATGTTCAGGGAAGGCCTGGTGAGACTAAGATTTTTTTTTTTTCATGATCATGAAACACTGTAAATACAGCAGTGGGTCAGGTTTAAATTACATGTCGTCTAATTCTGAGAATCCCATATCCAAAGGAACAGAGTTATTGCAGCAAAATTTACAGCAAAAACTCATGCCATCTGAATCTTTTCCGGAACTGCTGCGATGGTGGATAACTATTGAAAGACGGTGGAATTTTCCCCTCGTTCTTACATTCACTTAGCAATTGATACTACAAAGGGTGTATTTTGGTGAGCTGGCTTACCATTCTACCAAATCTACCTAGGAATCACCTCATTTACCACTGAAGTACAGTTACTATAATTTAAGAAAACAGGCTTATCTTTTCTTCCCAACACTCAGTAAGGCTCACACTCGAGCAGTGGCCATGCTCATTTATCTAGATGAGGCATATTTTTTTCCCTCCATGTTTTCTGGGCAACCTAAAATAATCATATCTCTGTACTGACAGCAAAAAGGATCAGTCTGTCTTACAGGTGTGGTGGAGTCAAGTAAGACCCTTTTCCTTTCTGGAATTATAGCTGGTTATAGCTGGGAATGGGATGCTGCTTGGGAACCTGGCTTTTTGGTCAGTTAAGCCCCAACCACCAAGGACCTCACCCCTAAAATTCTCCTTTCCTTCTCCAAGACCCTGTCACTGAAGAGGAGGGAATTAAAACCTCTCCTCTGGGTGGGGCCTACTCAAAGTGAGGATCGTACATTGGCCAGGGCTATCCAGCCAACAGAAGAAGGGCTGGGGAGTGGTGGCGGACAAGGGCTCATGAAGGGAAAGAGAGAGAACCAAGGAGGAAGTAGAGCAGAGAAGAGAAGATTTGGAAGGAAGTAGCTGGAGGTGGGGTGGTTTATCTGGGGAAATTCCCCATATCTCGCCTGGACTGGCTGGCCCTAGTTTGAAGGGAGTTGCAGGAGATGAAAAGAGAAGACAGCACAAGTCAGAGAACAAGATCTAAATTCCATAAGAAGTGGGGACCAGGATTTTTTTAACAGATCAGGGGAGAAGAATTGCGGTAAGACAGTGGATATACATCCCCACCAAGCTGCTGTGCGTTAGAGTTAAAAAAAGAATGGAAAAGGAGAAATGTGAAATGGAATCAGAACAGAGATAGGAAAAACTTCAAAGAATTGGGGAAAGGCCAAGAGATGTACAAAACAGATAAATGCTTAGTACAGTGCTCTGCACAAATAAGTGCTCAGTCAATCAATGGTATCGAGCAGATTCTGGTTGCACAGCACTATACTAAGCACCTGGGAGACTACAATACAACAAAGTGAGTAAACACATTCTCTGCCCACAAGGATCTTCAGTCTGCTATCTATCGATTGATTGAAGATGGCATCAGGTTTGGCATGGACTAAATTTGACAAGAATTTTGGTTAAATGATAAGGTACAGAGTGGGGGGAAACCTTCAAAGACACAGAATGGGAGTAAGCTGGAGCAGAGAAAAGGGATTAAATGTACTTGAAGAATGGAATTTCCATGACCCACCACATCAAATTGCATTGTTCCTAGCCAGCCTGTTCCTACACTGACCTTCTGGAGTCACGTGACTACCAAGAACTCTGACCACCCATTCCAACTGGCCTCTTAGTTGGTGAGGGAGAGGGGGAGACTCGGTAACAAACAACTTGACATTATGACCAAAACGCTGTACCCAGGGCTGAAAACTTCCCTGAGTTAAGCTAAAGGAAAAATACTCTACCGAGGCAGGCCATTGCTAAATAACTCCATAGAAGTCTTTGCCTTAGAGTGAAAGAAGGTGGTCCCAGCGATGGAACCAGGGTCACTCGAAGTGGAGAGTCATTTGGGCTTTCCCCTCTTACTGGAGTGATCAGAGGCTTGATATGGTCTCACAGGTATGCTAGAGGTTACCACCAGATATTGAAATTCAATCCTAAATGACTGTCTCCTGCTTTAGATTCTGAAGGATTTTTAATTCAGGTCCCAGTGCAGCCCGGATTCTTAATATTCATGTCTAATTTCCAGCTCACAGCCCAAGGTTGTCTTAGCAGCTTTTTTTATTACTCTCTCTCTCCCCCCACTAGAATTTATCTGTAACTAAAATGGACTTTAATTCGCTCTTTTAAAGGACTGAAAGGCATAAGCCAGTTGATATGGGGCCTAAGAGGAAAATGAGACTTACAGGTACCTGACTGGTCAGACTCAGGTTTGCAGCTGGTGTTTTCTTCTTGCTGCTGGTGCTGTTTGCATTGTTGCCAGCGCTGCTGTTGGAAGTGCTGCTCGTGGAATTTTTCCTTTTTCTCCGTTTGGTGGTTGGCTGTCTTGTGGGTTCTGCTGTAATACGGGATGGGGAGAAAATCAATTCCAGAGAAAAAAAATGTTCCACAGCAAGTCCCCGAGCAAACTATGAGCAACTTAATGAGATACTTATATAAACATAGATATGTAATTTTCATATATACTTATATAGAGAGAAATACATCTACACATTTGCATATGCTTTAATAAAATCCCTTTGCCTAGTTCCATATTGTGAATAACCCTGACACCCCATAGAAGACTAAGGTTATTGAAGAGGTATTCTGTGTTTAAACTAAAAGTAAGGAAAGGAAAGGACACTGTGAGCCCGCTGTGAGATGGGACTGTCTAACCTGATTAGCTTATATAAAAATGATAATAATAATGATATTTGTTAAGTGCTTACTATGTGCCAAACACTGTTCTAAGTGCTGAGGGTGATGCAAGGTAATCAGGCTGTCCCACGTGGGGCTCACAGTCTTAATGCCCATTTTGCAGATGAGGTAACTGAGGCCCAGAGAAGTGAAGTGACTTGCCCAAAGTCACACAGCTGACAAATGGCAGAGCTGGGATTAGAACCTATGACCTTTGACTCCCAAGTCTGGGTTCTTTCCACTGAGCCACACTGCTGCTTTTATCCACTCAAGTGTTTAGTAGAGGACCTGGCGCATAATAAGTGCCTAACAAATACCATAAAAAAGATGTTCCTTTGGAGAACTGCCCAGTTGAGGGGTGCTAAGAGCAAAGAGTGACAATCCCTATCTGCAATGAGCACACAGTCTAGAGGGAGGGAGACAGACATCTATATAAATTAAATTACAGGTATATACATAAGTGCTTCAGTTCCCACTACTAAGCACTTGGGGAAGTACATCAGAAACATGACAGGTTTCCACAAGGGTTTTCACTGGGACTCTGGAGATCAGATCTTCGACCTGCTTCATCGTTTGATTCTCCCAAGGTGACTGGTGACAGCCTCACTCAATCAAAAACATCTCTTGGCTTCTGGAAGTATCAGTCTTGAAGCTATGGTCACAGAGAGGGTGGAGATAGATACGGTTTCTAAAGTGGACAACTCTGTTGGGGTTGATGGGGATCACTGCCCCAAAAGCTTTTATCTTTATCTTTTATCTTTATTATCTTCATTCAGGACTTATCCCTGCTAACCACAGGTGTGGTCAGACTGAGAGTTTACATGTAGGTGGTATTTGTTAAGTTCTATGTTCTAGGTGCTTGGGTTGATACAAGATAACCAGATTGGACACAGGTCCTCACCTGTATGGGACTCCTGGTCTAAATAAAATGGAAAGCAGGCATTGAATTACAGATGAGAAAACTGAGGTACAGATAAACTGAGTGATCTGCCCAGGGTCACACAGCAGCTAAGTAGCAGAACAGGGATTAGAACCTAGGTCCTTTGACTCTCCGGCCCAAGCTTTTTTTCCAATAGGCCACATTGTTCAATAAATATTACCACATCTACTAGAACTGACGGGGAACCATATGGGACTGGGGCTTTTATCAACTTGATTATCCCAGTGCTTGAAACAGTGGTTGACATTGAGTAAGCAGCCCTTAACAAATTCCACAAATATTATGGAAGGGGTTGAGTTTAGGCATATTAAAATAATGCATATAAAAATAAGATAGTTTCTGTATCTTTCCAACATTCTAAATGTGTATTTGGAAAAGAACACTACAACATCGGTTTTACTTAAGATCTCAGGGCCAGTAACAGCAGACCAAGGTATGGATAATAATAATAGTAATAATGATATTTCTTAAATGTTTAGTACATGCCAAGCACTGTTCTAAGCGCTGAGGTAGATACAAGGTAATCAGTTTGTCCCACATGGGGCTCACGGTCTTAATCCCCATTTTACAGATGAGGTAACTGAGGAACAGAGAAATTAGGTGACTTGCCCAAAGTCACACAGCCAACAAGTAGTGGAGTCAGGATTAGAACCCACAACCTCTGACACCCAAGTCCGAGCTCTTTCCATTAAGCCATGCTGCTTCTCTGATAGAAGACAGAATATAGAAGGTGAACTTTATATTTTTTGATTCTGAAAGTTCCATGGCTCACATTAATAATTACTCTTTATAAAAATAATTTTGAGTGAGTGCATATGTTTTGCTTTTATGATCAATGAGGCTCAACAAATGCCTGGGAGTGAAAATATTTTAGATAGGAAGACAATTAATATTGACTTGGAGCTGTAATTTCAAAAGCCCAGTAGGAAGCCACGGTATCTAAACGGAATTCTGGGGAAGGCAGGGAAGAGAAATGCATTTTACATCCTATTCATGCTTATTTGGGCTTTTGATAAATATGTTTCTAAATAGTAAAAGTATAACTTGCTTGGACCTGTGAAAGGAATACCAAATTGAATATCTTATCAATGTTGTTCATTATTTAGGATTCACAATCTTTAAAACTCATTTCACTCCCATCTGGAATTCCTGGAAAAACTGTTATGTGAAAGAAGAAATAAACCATACCTGGTGGGGCTACCATCCGCTGCCATTTCTGAAACAAGCACGTCTTCAGACAGTCTCGAGGACTGAGGTTGTAAGTTTTGTGTCTTGACATCAATTCCTGCATTGGCTCCAATATTACACACAACTGAAATGAGTTCAAAGAAGTAGGTGTTCATATTTTACAATGTTAATTGGAATGAATAATTTAAATTAATAAAAACAATTGAAATCCTTCTATATCCTTTTCTCTCTTCAAAATTTTGACTTTTTAAATCAAATTGGAGAAGATTTTATTTGCAATTTTCTGTTGCTTGACCAGTGCAATTGTCTATTCACAAACATTCTCACACCATGAGTAGAATGTTAAGTATTGAGATGGAAGGCGAGAACTCTCCCTTTAGACCTTGGCATGTACGGAGAGAAAAGTTTCCTTGATGCAGGGAATGTTTCTGCCAACTCTACGGTATTTAACTCTCCCAAGAGCTTAGTACGGAACTCTACAAGACACAGTAAGCACTCTATAAATACCATTGACTGACAGATTAAAGATGTTATCTGCTTTCTTCACCTGCTACTCCTCAACCTGCTGTATTCATTTTTCTCAAGCCAACCTTCTGGTACCTCACTCTAGATTCTTCAGGCTTAGAACTGCTTCCCTCCATCGGACAGATCGCAGCTCAACTCAAATTCAAATCCCTCCTAAAATTCCATCTCTTCCACCATGCTTTCTCTGGTTAATTTCTCCACATTTCAAGACTCTATCATCCCTTTATGCTCTCCTAAGCATTCCTGTAAACATGACCACTCACTTTATTTATTTTGACCATTTTACTTGCAAACCCTTTTGTTGTTGAGTCCCCAGTTAGGGTGAAACTCCTTGCGGGCAGGGAAGGGATCACTTCCCATGTGCCTAGAATACAGTGCTGTGCCCAATAAGCACACAATAAATGCTACTACTTCATGTGAATGACCAGAATTTTAGTAGCGAAGTTTCTGAAATCTCCACTGGCACGCATTCCCATAAGCTCTCTAAGGTCCATTTTTTTTTTTGATTGTTAATTCCTCCTTGCATATTTTATAAACCTATTTAAAATATTTTGCTAGCTGGTTAATATTCAACTCTGATGATAAGGATCATAGAAAAGGCTAGTCCAAGATGGAAAAACCATTTGGATTTCCTAAGCCTTTTTAATTGCTTAAAAAAGGATGAAAGAATGACTACATTAAAATCAACTAAATATATGGGGGTCAAATAACCCCTGGGAGAATATGGCCATTTGAGATCAATTACCACTTGATACTCTGAGTTCAGTGGTAAAAGGGTGCCAATAAGCAATTGAAATCTGACTGAAACAAGTGTTCATTTTCTGAGACCAAAAAAAAATAAAATAGTCAAACAGCCCAAAAGATGGCTCCCAAAGAGATGATAATTATAATCAACGGAGGGCAAATCTTTAGGAACATCAAGGTCATTAAGATAGTCATCTTAATATTTTCCCTAATTTTCAGGCATGTTTCCCACTCTTTCTCCATTGCTCAAAGACTCCCTTAGGGGGGAAAAAAGTTTCCTTCATTTCCTCTGTGAAATTAGTGAAAACCACATTATTGACTTGAAAAAAGTACCAGTTAAACTCCTTTTTCCAGATAATACTAGAAACCTGTATAGAAGTTGAAAACTAATATGCAAGTGGCCAAAGCTGCTATTGCTGGGTTGTTTAGTTGTATTGCAATTCTTTCATTCCTGCCTCAGGTTCTGCTACATTGTTTTCTCGAGAACGGGCAAATCTGAAAGTAGTACCCCTGAAATCTGGGTCCTCATTCCACTCTCTTCTTTCGTTTAATTGATTCTGGATGCTTATATTGAGTTCCCTTGTGCTACTGATCCTCTGCCTTTTAGAAACTGGTCAGACTCCCTACAGTTTAGACACCACAAAATATCATTTCCTTATCTGTGTTATCGAAGTGTACAACATTGGCCGAATTATGAGGTTCTTTTTTTGTTGTTATTTGGATTTGACACCTCAAAGATTGCTTCTCACTTTAAATTTGGTGATTTTTCTAGTAGGATGAAATTAGGTAGAAATTATTTTTAAGAAGCCTCCTAAAGTTGCAAGGACCACCCCACCACCCCCTCAACCATCGTCTTAGAGGAAACTGTCCCTTGAAGATGGAATGCAATACTTTGAAGCAACATAAGCCTCAATCACAGCTGACCCTCACTTCAGGGTCTGTCTGCATCTTCTCCTTCCTTTCTTTCATCGAATGAACAACGAAGACTGTTGCAGAAACCTTGGGAAATTAAAATCTGGATATTCTGGAGCAAATGCCCTTAATTCCTATTTCCAACACAAATCTTCAACTTAGTGAGCAGACTCCCTCCTCTGCTAGGAACATCTCTAGCTTTTAGCTTGCAAAGAGAGGAAGAGAGAATGGCACATGGAAGAGGTTTGTTTAGTGATTTAATACAGGAACTGAAATCAAGGGAGAGAAATAGATGAAAAGAATCACAATCCTTGAGAGATTGCCTGGTCTAGTTTTCTATTCGGACTAGTTTCCGAGGTTGGCTAAGCATGCATCAGACACAATATGAAACAGGGTCAGAAATGGAGCAGGACTGAAAAGCTGAAGGGATTTCTCAGGTTCAAGAGTGGGGGTGTTAAGAAAAGGGTTGGTAGTAATTTGATGAGAGAAATACATTTAACTGGCTCATTCCTATGGTGTGAACATTAATGGTGAGAAGAATTTCTTTAGTTCGATGGTGGCTATGGGCATACCTTGAATTCTGATCCCTGAGGAGACTGAAATTATATTCTTCTAGCCACAGCATGCCCTCTCAGGGTTGCACCTGGAGACTTTCCAGTCAGTACTCTACCAGTCTTGTCAATGGGGGGGGAGAATCAAGCAGAGGCCTAGCCATTCCATTCCTAGCTTGGCCAGTGGCTAGCGAGTGGAAGGCCATCTGCTACAAGTCAAGACTCCCCTGTGCCGGGCAGCAGCGGCATGGGAGAGAGTCGAGGGCGGAGACTCAAATTTACTGCGAGGAAGGAGGCAATGGTAAACCCCTTCTGTATTTTTACCGAGAAAACTCTATGGATCCACTACCAGAACGACTGGAGATGGAGGTGGGGCGTTCTGGGAGAGATGTGTCCATGGTGTCGCTATGGGTCGGAGACAACTCGACAGCATAAAACAAGACAAGCCACAGCATCCTAATGGTTTTTGCTTTTATTCTGTAATTTTTTCCTTATATTCTGTCAGGGTTCTTTTATTTCATTTCCTGATGTGTCTGTCTCCAGTCCCCTCTTCTCTACTTATATTCTGAGACTGTGAGCCCCTTGAGGGTCAGAGACCAGGTCTCACTTCCACCTTTGTATTCCTTCCCAGCACCTATGACAGTGCTTCGCACATAGTAAACATATAATAAATGCTCTAATTACTTTATGCTTGCTCCTATTTCCTGCCCAAGACAAATTGTGCATTGCAGCAATAACTACACCTAGGGTAATTACTCTTGTTATCTTTATTCCCAGATGATCTCACTCTTGGCAAAATTCCTAAAACTATTTAAATGTCTTTTGCAATTTCTTTCAATTTACATTTTACATGGATGTTAAGATAGGAAACCTGAAAAATACAGTGGGCAAATGTACTTCGCAGCAATGGGGCTGTAATGGTTTAAAAAAATTATGGATATTAAATTTTGCAGTTCGTTTTGGTGACTTGAAGACCCTGCGAGGAAACCAAAATGACTAAGGGCCAATTGCTGAAAAAGGCAAGGATTATTGTCAAATTGCATTTACATTTTAAATTTAAATTGACTCTTTCATTGGCATCTTTTGTGCTTGAAAAGAACCGGTTTAAAAATACAAGAGCAAGTAAACACCCAAGCCACAGACATCCCTCATGTCATTTCTGACTACATATGCAGAATGTAAATTGAAGAACTAAGAAGAATTTCATGCAAAGAGACTTCCAAAGAGAAGGGAAAGAAAATTTCTACACATTCTTATTGAATTCTCATTAAAAAAAGCAACCGACAAGCTGGTTGAGCACGTTCAGATGATGTTGAGTGCACTGTATTAAATCATGGTGATGAAAAAGAACAGAGGAGCATTCTATATATGCGGTTTGGATTTACATGTGAAATGCTGGAATAATTAATGAACAGTTACATTTGTTGAAAATTCTTTATGCCTGGAAAAAGCAAAATGTCTGAATGATTTTATATATATATATATATATACACACATACATACATATATGCATGTATGTATACATATACAAACATACAAAAGTCAGGTTAATCATTAGCTAACATTGAGCTGATATATATATATCAGTTCAATGTTAACTAATATTAACCTAACTTTTGTTCTGTGTATGAAATAATTTTGGTTCAATGTACAAACTTTTGAAGTAAATACATTTTTCACACCACAACAGAGGGCAAATACATTCTCACCCGACATAGCTAAATGACCCCCTGAATCCACAAACTAAAATGGATCTAGCAATACCTGAAGCCAAACGTATTTCTTCATCATTACCTGAATTCTCTGCACACGTTTTAACATCACTCTACATTAGTGATATTACCAACGTTAACCGTAGTCCTTCCCTGTGAAATTTATTTTCACATCAGTCACGCAACATCTGAAAGCAGATCTTGGAAGCCAATCTTGCCATCTTAGGAGCAGATTTTTAGGGTTTAACCAGGTTCTGGTGCTCCCCAAATTTGTTAATTCAAATAATCCCTCCTTCTTTTCTTTTGATGTTGAGGCGGTTACTTTGCTGTTTGTGAACTGCAGGTGGCAGGATAACTCAACTAAAACTCTTCTCTCATCAATGAGCTCTAGAGCATCAAGTCGGTACATTCACTGAAGCGATGCCTTGTGGAATAAAGACGAGAATGGGGGGGGGGGGGCAGGGGGGCGATGAAGGAACCATCTGGTCCCCTCAGTGTGGTAAAAAGAATATTGTCATCCGCCTGGTATCTTTAGAGCAGGAAACCCAGTTAGGCGGCATTTGCCAGGGGATGGTGCACTCTCAAAATGCAAGGAGGGAAGAAATATCCTTACAAAATTCAGTATTCGACACTGCTTTTCTCGTCCATGAAGAAACTACAAACTAATCATTTCTGCAATTCGACCTGTTGAAGGGTGCTTATGGAAGTAAGTCAGGGAGCAGGGAAGTAGCGTAGTCTAATGGATGAAGCTTGGGAGCCAGGGGACCCGGGTTCTAATTCCTGCTCTACCATGTGACTGCTGTGATCTTGGGCAAGTCATTTAATGTCTCTGTGCCTCAGTTTATCAGCTGCAGAAGGTGGCTGTTCTTCCTCTTACTTGACTGTGAGCCCCATGTGGAAAAGGGACTTTATCCCACCTGTTAACTTGTATCTATCTCAGTGCTTAGCTCAGCACTCAGCATGTCAGAACCTGACACTGGTAAGTGTAGGGAGGGTGGTAGAAATCTTTAAGAGACTATGAGGTTTCTTTTAAACGACACAACTATCTTTAGTTTTAGTTTTTGGCAGCTTCCACTGGTGGAGAAGCTGGACCAATCACCTGGTAATGGAGAAAAAATACTGGAAGAGTGTAATCACCAGAGACTTTTCAGCTATTCATAAAAGTGACAAGGAGTACCATCAATCGGAGTTTTGTTCCCCATCCAATTCTCAACCAGGTCTCGAACAGTGATGCCACTTCTGGAAAAGAGGATCAACACACCCATTGAGGCTGTTTCTCAACTCAAAATAGGCTAATGTTCTTAAAATCAAATGGGTGGTTTTCTTTTTCCAATGAAGCTACACCTTGAAATACCTTCAAATATTTACTGTGGGGCCAGACTTTGTATTTTACAAGAGAGAGAGCACCGCTTCCCAGTGGAGTAACAATCAATAGTATTTATTGAGTGTTTACTGTGTGCAGAGCACTGTACAGGATAGTATAATACAAATAAATTTGATTTCTGAGGATTTAGTTCCTCTCTCACTGGGTTGACCAGAACTTTCAAATGGAAAGAGTGTAAAAGTTGTCATGGAGTGAGCAAATGTTCAGGTCACTTAACGTACAGGAAATTCTGGGGAAAATGGTCTGTCCGGTTACCCTGGCCCTGAGGTGGTTATGGGAAAGATATGTGAAAAGAAAGCACAAACACCTCTAGTCTCTATTGCTTTAACACTAAAATGGGGCTTTGGGGCCACCATAATCATGAAAGAACAAAGTCGCCTCCTCAAATAGCAGTGTGAACAACTGCACACTTCACCACCTCTTCCATCCTCTCCTTGCAGGCGCTAGAAAGGAGAGACAGGTTAAAAAAGAAAGTTGTGCAGAGAGAATAAAGTAGTGTCTTTGTCCTCTTTCTTCCTTTCCCCAGGGTGCCTGAATCTGCTTCTCTCCCTTTCAGTCTATCTTTATCTCTGCTTCTGTCTGCCCCTCTTGATGTATGCATGTATGAGTGTCTTGTCTTTTTGGGGTGGGCTCCTCCTGTCTCCTGTAAACAAATGTGAGCTCCAAAAGAGGGAGACAGTTTAGGATTTCCCGATAAAAATGTAAAGCTAGCATCTGTCTTTTTGTTGTCTTGGGGGGGGTGGGTGTGTGTGTGTCTGTTTATTATTATACTCTCCCAAGCTCTTAGTACAGTGCTCTGCACACAGTTAGTGCTCAATAAATGCAAATATCGGACTGACTTTTGGGGCAATATGAATTATGATAACTAGGTGCTTCATTCATTCATTCGATCATATTTATTGGGTACTTACTGTGTGCAGAGCATTGTACTAAGTGCTTGGAAAGTGCAATTCAGTTTTACGTCAGCATGAGTGAGAACCCATGGCTTCCCCAGGGACTTTTTTATTTTAAAGTTGACCAAAATGGATTGGGATTCTTTCAATCTGAATGCTCACTTATCAGTCCTAGAGGGAGTGATGGCACCTGTGCCTTTTATTTCCCTCCCCACTTGACCCCCCCAAAGGTAAGTGCGAGTGAAATACGAAAATAAAACCCCCCCACCAATATTATTTGAAAATGGGAGGGCCTAGACCCTACATCTTTTGGTCAGAGAGGAGTTTAGAGTTTTCTGGTGGAATTACTAGCCAGCCAGGCTGCAATTAACTATGGTACCATCCAGACCAGCAGGGCTCTCTCTCTGCCTTGGGATAACCCTAGGTTAAAATCATGTCCTTGAAGCAATGAAGATGGATAATGACACTGATATTTTACTCCTTAATGTCTCTGCTGATTGTTTTTCAAAATTTAACTATCAATAATTTACACATGTGTGAACAAAAATACCATAATTTATGAATCAGTAAAATGTGAATTACAAGGAAAGCAAATGAATTTATTTTGACTGAGGGTGAGGGTACCTTTATTAATTAAGCAACAAATCATTTCTAAAATACTAACTTATTAAAAGATGGGAGAGATAAATTTGAAGCCTAAAATACTCAAGTGATTACCAGCCAGTGCTTGGTTTTGTTTTTTTTTTTTTTTTAGAATTATAATGAGGAAGCCTAAAAGAACAACTGACTCTGTCTTGGAGAAGGAAAACAGGGGAGAGAATGGTAGCCTGTTTCAAGTGCTGTATTTCCTGCAATTTCAAGATAGATTATTATTTAGGTTTATTTCCAAACGAGATTAAAGGTAAATTAGTGTAAAATTCAAAACATCCTCTTTTTTATCTAAGCATTTAGTCAGAAGAGGTTTTCCTCTCTCAAGCATTGTGTGAGTGGATTATTCTTGAAAGTTAGAACGCTGGCTATAGAAAGATGCTATTGCTCAGGGAAAACAAACAAAACAGTCCTGCCCTCCACTTCTCCGGTTTGTTCCTAGCAGATGTGTTTTGATCTGGTCAGAGGAGCTCATCTTGCATTGAGGAATGTTTCAATTTTGATATACATTCACTCCTTGGTCTATCTAACGACAGTAACAACAATTGTTAACTCTTTACTCTGTGAAAACGTGAAAAACAATGTACTAAGCTCTGTGGTAGATACAAGATGACTAGTAGGGGGACAGGGACTTTGTCCAACTTGATTTGCTTCTATACCACCACAGCACTTAGTGCAGTGCCTGGCACAGTACCACAACTGTTATTAAGAAACAATTCCATCAGGGGCAAATCAGCTGCTGCTGCTGCTGCTGCTCCTGCAATACGTGGATACCATCAATGAATCCTATTTATTTAGCGCTTACTGTGTGCAGAGCACTGTACTAAGTGGTTGAGAGAGCATTAATTCAATCTTATTTATTGAGCTCTTGCTGTGTGTAGAAAGCTGTACTCAATGCTTGGGAGAGTACAATAATAATAATATTAATGATGCTTAAGCACTTATTATGTGCCAAACACTGTTCTAAGCTCTGGAGTAGATACAAGGGTTATCAGGTTGCCCCATGTGGGTTAAGTGAGTTGCCCAAAGTCACACAGGGGACAGGTGGTGGAGCCGGGATTAGAACCCACGACCTCTGACTCGCAAGCCTGGGCTCTTTCCACTAAGCCACACTGCTTCTCTAATATAATAAAATATACTATAGCTAATATAAAAATAAACAGACACATTCCCTGCCCACAACGAGCTTACAGTCTAGAGGTAAGCCTTGTAACAGAGTTGGTAGATATGTTGCTGGCCCACAAGAAGCTTACAGTCTAGAGTGGAAATGGACAATAGTATATGTAAATAAATTACAGCTATGTGCTTAAGTTCTGTGGGGCCAAGGATGGGATAAATAAAAGGTGTGAATCCTTTATTTGAGGGCTTAGTCAGGCAAAGCTTCTTGGAGGAGATGTGATTTTAATGTGGCTTTGAAGGTGGGCAGAGTGATCGTCTGTCAGAAAGGACAGAGAGAAGCAGCATGGCTCAGTGGAAAGAGCATGGGCTTGGGAGTCAGAGGTCATGAGTTCGAATCCCGGCTCTGCCACTAGTCAGCTGTGTGACTGTGGGTGAGTCACTTAACTTCTCTGTGCCTCAGTTACCTCATGTGTAAAATGGGGATTAACTGTGAGCCTCACGTGGGACAACCTGATTACCCTGTATCTACCCCAGCGCTTACAACAGTGCTCTGCACATAGTAAGCGCTTAACAAATACCAACATTATTATTATTATTTCAGGCCAGAGGCAGGACATGGATGAGGTGTCTGCAGAGAAATAGACAAGACTGAGGTACAGTGAGAAGGTTGGCATTAGAGGATTGAAGTTTGTGGGCTGGGTTGTAGTAGAAAATCAGAGAGGTAAGTTAGGAGAGGGCAAGGTGATTGAGTGCTTTAAAGCCACTTGCAAGGAATTTCTGTTTGTTGAAGAGATGGATGGGCAACCTCTGAAGGTTTCGAGGAGAGGGGAGACATGGACTGAACTGTTTTGTAGAACAAGCACCAGAGTGATGTAGGGACTGGAATGGGGAGAGATAGGAGAAAGGGAAATCAGGAAGGAGACTGATGCAGTAATCAAGGAAGGATAGGATAAGTACTTGGATTAAAATGGTAGCTGTTCGTATAGAGAAGGATGGATTTTGTAAAGGTTGAACCAACAGGATTTGGTGACATTATATATGTTACAGTATAGGAGAGATGATTCAAGGATGATGCCAGCTCTTCAATAACATGGGAGTTACAAGTTCAAAGAACTCCACGTTAAGGAAAACTTACATAATAATAATAACTGTGATATTTGTTAAGCACTTACTATCTGCCAGACACTGTTCTAAGTGTTAGGGTGAATAGAAGCAAATCGGGTTAGATACAGTCCCTGCCCCACTTGGGGCTCACGGTCTCAATCCCCATTTTACAGATGAGTTAACTGAGGCACATAGAATTGAAGTGACTTGCCCAAGGCCAAACAGTAGACAAGTGGCAGAGTTGGGGTTAGAAATCATATTCTTCTGACTCCCTGGCCCTTGCTCTATCCATGCTGCTTCCTCAGTAATATATACAATAATATATACAGCTTGACTTCTTGTGGGTAAGGATCACATCTACTAACTCTATTGCACTGAACTCCCCAAAGCACTTCATACAGTGCTCTGCACACATTAAACATTCAGTAGATACCATCGGCCGATTGACCCGCAAGTGTTCGACACGGGCGTATATGCGTTTTCGGGCAACCATTCCTGGAATTCCACAAGAGTGCTCTTGCAAAAATACACATGTTGCAAGTGAACTGGATGTACTCTGTAGTGGCTGGGAAACACTCGCCAAAACCCTCGGTGGTAGCCCACTGGGCCTGGCCACTCAGCTCCTCCATACTTCTCAGCTGGACCTAGATCACAAATGTCAAACTCATTCCGACAGATGGACCACTTCCGCGATTATACATTTGTATACCGGGTGCCCATAAAAAGAAAAAAAGCTGCAAATTGCTAATCAGTTCTTTGGAACACTTTTAATTCCCGTATAACCAAAGAAATGAAACTGGTACTCAAAACTAATTTTATGAACGAATTAGAGGCATGGGACCGCTTACATAGGCAGGGACTCATAGTCCAAAACTTAGAATGAGGAAAAAAAAGAAAAGCAGAGAGTGGGATTATAGCCAGAGCAAGTGGACTAACAGGAACCCTTTGAGAGTCACACAGTAGGTCTCCATAGAGGACAACAGGAAAGAGGAAGATGCAGCCGACTCCTCGGTGGGCTACATGTAGCATCCCCAATACCCTCTCCCCTGCTGCCCTGACCCAAAAGTTCATTCATTCATTCATTCAATAGTATTTATTGAGCGCTTACTATGTGCAGAGCACTGTACTAAGCGCTTGGGATGAACAAGTCGGCAACAGATAGAGACAGTCCCTGCCGTTTGACGGGCTTACAGTCTAATCGGGGGAGACAGACAGACAAGAACAATGGCACTAAACAGCGTCAAGGGGAAGTTGCAAACTGGAGGGCCAAGGTGGGTCATAGGATTCCCTTCCTAAAAGGGCAGTACCATTGTCCTCTTCAGCCCTCCTCATAAGTCTTGGCAGCAGAACCTCCTTCATTCTGCCAACTTTGTCTGATGACAATTACCAGTCCAGCGGGTGCATCCCAAACTCGGGTACATTCTTTCTCCTAGTTTATGCTCGGACCTAAGTGTGTTCATGCTTAGAGAATTCAGAAATCATTCAGTGGGCCTATCTTTCTATGCCTTTGAGTGTGATCCTGCATATAGAATTACCCAGACAGCCCAAAGAGTAGAGCCGAGACAGAGGCCTGTCAGAAATTAGGTCAAGTATGAAAGAGACAAGTCTTCAGACAAGGAGGTTGTTCCAGCAGAATTGAAAACACAACCCTCAAAAACCCATTCTGTCATCCTGAAGGCTGCTGCTCCTCACTGTCAGTGGATCTCTGCAAGATTACGTGTGGATTGTACTCCCACCACCTAAAAGTCAACATGCCCAAAACAGAGCTCCTTATCTTTCCTCCCCAACCCTGTCCTCTTCTTGACTTTCCCGTCACTGTGGATGGCACAACCATCCTTCCCTTCTCACAAGGCCGCAACCTTGGTGTCATCCTTGACTCTGCTTTGTCATTCACCCCACTCAATCCATCACCAAAGCCGGTCGATCTCACCTTCACAACATCGCCAAGATCTGCCCTTTCCTCTCCATCTAAACTGCTACGACTTTAGTACAATCACTCACCCTATCTTTACTGGATTACTGCATCAGCCTCCTTTCTGATCTCCTAACCTCCTGTCTTTCCCCACTTCAGTCTATACTTCACTCTGCTGCCCAAATTATCTTTCTACAGAAATATCCTGGGCATGTCACCCTCCCTCCTCAAAAATACCCAGAAGTTGCCTATTAGCCTCCGTATCAAGCAAAAACTCTTCACTATTGGCTTCAATCACCTTGCCCCCTCCTACCTCACTTCCTTTCTCTCCTTCTACATCCCAGTCCGCACACTCCGTTCCTCTGCAGCTACGTCCTCACTGTGCCTCGTTCTCGCCTGTCCCGCCATCGACCCCTGGCCCATGTCCTACCTCTGGCCTGGAATGCCCTCCCTGCTCAAATCTGCCAAACAATCATACTACCCCCCTTCAAAGCCCTACTGAAGGCTCACCTCCTCCAAGAGGCCTTCCCAGACTAAGCCCCCCTTTTCTTCAGCTCCCCTTCCCCTCCCCTAGCCCTGACTTGCTCCCTTTGCTCTACCCCTCTCCCTGCCCCACAGCACTTGTGTATATATTCATATATGTAAAATTATACTTATTTATATTAATGTCTGTTTACTTGTTTTGATATGTACATATTTATAATTCTATTTATATTGATGCTATTCATGCCTGATTACTTGTTTTGATGCCTATCTCACCCCTTCTAGACTGTGAGCCCCTATTGTGGGCAGAGATTGTCTCTCTTTCTTGCTGAATTATACTTTCCACATAGTGCTCTGTACACCGTAATCACTCAATAAATATGAGTGAATGAATGAATGAATGAATGAAGCCCTGGTGAGTGGGCTAGTGAGTGGGTCTGCTTTCAGAATCTTTCTGCCATAATTCCTCTTTATTCCTATCTAACAACCTCTGCCTCAAATATCCAGCCCATTTTTTTTTATGGTACCTGTAAAGTGCTTACTATTTGCCAGGCACTGTACTAAGTGCTGGGATAGATACAAGATAATCTGTTTGGACTCAGACCCTGTCCCACTTGGGACTCACAGTCTAAGTAGGAGGGAGTAGGATTTAATCCCCATTTTATAGATGAGGAAACTGAGGCATTTAGAAGTTAAGTGACTTGCCCAAGGTCACATAGCAGCCAAATGATAGAATTGGGATTAGACCACAGGCCCTCTTACTCCCAGGCCCATGCTCTGTCCAGTAGGCCACCCTGCTTCCAACTTTCCTTCCTAGCCTCTTTCAGGTTCCAGCCAATCTCTAGGATGTACAAGAGGAAAAGAAATGTAACTTCTAGGGAAGTGTGTATTCCCTAGGACACAATACAGTCAGTGTGGTCCACACAAATGCTAATTAAAACCAGAAGATAGAAAAATCACTAACCTCTCACTGTTTAGAACAACAATTGCCTGGTAACTAAGTATCCATGCTATTCAAGCAAAGCCCAGCCTAAGAGAACAAAACAAATATTTCCAGGCTCACAGATTTTTGACACACACCAATTGATACACATTTTGATTAGACCTTGTTCAGCTTTACATATCCATGTTTTCCACTTAAAAAGTGATTCTAGGGTTATTTTCACTTTGATTTTTAGTCCTGATTAAGTTAAATATGGTTATGACCATTCAACCAGATTGTCCTATCCTATAGATTCAGGGATGATCTAGAACCTCAACTGGGTAAATTAGTTTACTTTTGATTAGGATTGGTTCCATTGTATGGGCACTTACTCAAATTGATATTGACACATAAGTAATGTTAATAATGATAATAATAATGATAATAATGATTGTAGCACTTATTAAGCACTTACTATGTGCCAAACAATGATCAAACTAGACACAATCTCTTAAACATATTTGGATTTACACTGTTTGTCTCCCTCTCTAAACTCTAAACTCGTTGTGGGCAGGGAATGTGCCTGTGATATTGTTGGGTTGTACTCTCCCAAGCACTTAGTAATAATAATGGTGTTTGTTAAGTGCTTACTATGTATCAAGCACTGTTCTAAGCGCTGGAGTAGATACAAGGTAATCAGTTTCATTCATTCATTCATTCATTCAATAGTATTTATTGAGCACTTACTATGTGCAGAGCACTATACTAAGTACTTGGAATGTCCAAATTGGTAACAGATAGAGACAGTCCCTGCCCTTTGATGGGCTTACAGTCTAATTGGGGGAGATGGACAGACAAGAACAATAGCAAATAAATAGAATCAAGGCGATGTACATCTCATTAACAAAATTAATAGGGTAATGACGGGGGGCTCACAATCTTAATCCCCATTTTCCAGATGAGGTAACTGAGGCACAGTGAAGTTACGTGACTTGACCAAAGTCACACAGCTGACAAGTAGTAGAGATGGGATTAAAACCCATGACCTCTAACTCCCAAGCCCGTGCTCTTGACACTAAGCCAGGCTGCTTCTGTAGTTCAGTGCCCAGTGCAAAATGAGTGCTCAATAAATACGATTGATTAATTGAGGCGGGGACATATATGACATATAAGACATATATGACCTATACAACATACAATCGTATATGACAGACCATCACTTTCCCCAACTTCAGAACCTTATTAAAATCACATGTCCTCCAAGAGTTCTTTCCCAATTAAGATCTGTCTTCCTATACCCCCTCTAACTTCTACACTGTTACCCTCAATTCCACAGCAACTATGCATATAACTTGGAATTTATCTGAATGTCTGTCTCTCCCCACAGACCGTAAGATTCCTGTGGACAGGGAGCATGTCTGCAAACTCTGTTGTTCTGAACTCTCCAGAGTGCTTAATACAGCACTCTCTGCACAGTAAACTCCCAATACACACCACTGATGGATTGATTAATTGAAATAGAAAAATATGAGGGTGGAATAATGGGGGAAGTTTAAAGTTAGGCGGTGATAGAGGGCAGCCAGAGAGACCAGAGATAAGAGGAGAGGGGCTTCTAGGTCTCCTTGTGGAATCACCCAAGAGAGGCACTTTGCCCATTTTATTTCCAGCTAAATAGATGATGACAATGATTAAGTAAAAGTTGGCTAACATCATGGAACTTCCTCTGAAAATAAAAATATATATCGATTCAATGACATTATTTTTCTATAATTGATTAGATTACACCATTCTGGGTAATTTGGGTAAAGATAGGGTATCTAACCTTGGTTAGGGCCCCATCCTCCATTTGCAACATTGTTGCAGTGAGAAACATGGCTTCGATGTAAGAATCTGGAGTCAGGGGATGCCTGGATTGATGACTGTGGGCAATCTCATGCATTAAATCTGGGCTTTCTATGTATGGGGCTTTGGAGATGGCACCTCAGATCAATCAGATGGCACCTCAGATCAACCTTAAAAGTCTCAAGACTGTATTTCCTTGTCTTCACTAGCAATTCAATTAGCGACGGTGAAAAACCCACTTTAGTTCAAGTAAATTGAGGGAGTAGTAGGATTGGAGGGAATCAAGTGTAAAATTAGGCACTAAAGATTGGAGCCTTCCAGCATCTGTTATTAGTTCGCTTCTTTCATTCCCAGTGTTTAATTTGCCTAGGGCAGACCGATCTTACTTGCTGCTAGATACTTTTAGGGAACTTACATGTTACCTAATGAAATGTAGGTTAGAGTTTGCGACGATCGGTTTTATGATCCCTAACTGAGGCTAATCCAAGCGAGCGCTTACTTCACAGAGTGCCTATAATAGTCAATGTCAGCTTGGAAAAACAATGGTCTTAGTATTAAATGAACATCCACAGTGGATTAAATAATAACTTCTTAATAAAAATGAGTTACAGAGGATCAGTTCTATGTATTTTTCTAAGATAAACAGAGCTGAGATTCCAAAAACACGATGCTCATTTCCAGTTGCCCATACCTTCGTCTATTGCTAATAAAAATGTTTTAGCATCACTGGAGACCACGTATCTAGTACTTTTAGGGGGAAGAGGGTGGGAATGACACCTGTTTAGAAGCCGCATCTGGAGTACTAACATCCAGAACGAGCAAATACACTGCCTTCTCAACACCACCGGATAAGGCTAACTTTTGTTTTTTGCTGAATATTTTTCCCAGAGATTCAACAATGTGCACTTTGGTGAAGTAAGTTAAACACGAACGCTCATAAATGAACCTTCACACTCTTAATACTATGGGTAAGGGAATTTTCATATGATCCTTGAGAGACACCAGTGGCAATTTAGTCAGAACATGGCTGCCTCGTTCAAGCAGTTTAGTCCCTGCTGAACATTAAACAAGTTGTTATTCTTTCCTAGTGCACTGTTTGGTTATTTTAAGCACCATCAAAATGTTAGAACCTAAGGCTTTCAGGCTATAGAACCGTTTTCCCCCAGGTCTCTGCCCACACTGGATTTTGTAGGACAATGTGGGAATACTGAATCTTTGTCTCCGGTGGAAGCACCTAGAACTCGGCAGTCCTGGGAACTCATCCCACATCGGCTCTGATATCAATCTCTGGCTCTCCAGTTTCTGTCTGACACACAGGGAAAAGGAATGATTTCTCAATAATGTAGCTTTCGGCTGCTCTATTGCTCCCAAGTTGCATAGCTCACCATGTTCCTACCCAGCTCCATTTCAGGAGGCATTTCAACTGCCAGGAACTGAGAGGCTGAAAGAGAAACTGAATTCATTTCAATGAGGGCAGCCTTTAAAAACTTCATTCTTCTGGATGTCTGAGAGGGGAGAAATATGGATTGGCATTTTAACATGCCAGGGTCTGTTCTAATTTAGAGAGAGGCAAGTGGGTAGGGATATTGCCCAATCTTAGGCACAGAATAGTGGAATCTTGTTGCCGATTTGAAATCCATAGTAATTTCCCCTCCTATTAAGTATGCTGTGTCTACCTAGTACGAGTGAACGACTAATGAATTATGTGGGTAATTTAGCTCTGAGAGAGAGCACAACCAAGGTAGTTCAGGTCAAGATATCTACTTCAGGGCTTGAGTGATCCTGCTGGGTTTTCTACGTAGATAAAAATAATCACTTAATAATTGTTAAATGGTTCCCACGGCTTCAGCTACCAATTTTGCCACCCTGATTATTTTGTATCTACCTCAGTGCTTACTACAGGGCTTGACAATAGCAAGTACTTAAAAAATGCACCGATTATTACTAAAATAGTGATTATAATAATAATACCACTTCTATTGAGGTGACTCCCAAATCTATCTTGTTAACCTTGACCTTTCCCCTCATTTGCAATCTCACAGGTCCTCTTGCCTAAAGGTTATCTCCCTGTGGATGTCTTACTGGCATTCCAAGCACAATGTTTTTAAAATCAAATTCCTCAGCCTTGCTCCTAAAATTCTCTAGCACATTTCTCCATCTCCGATAAAAAAAAATACTGTCCTCCCTGGTTCTTTTGTCTGCCTTACTCTCTTTCAATCTTCAAAATTAGCCTTTTGTAAAATCCTGTCTTTTCAATGCATTATTCTCCTTCCCCTCCAATTCAAATTGTCACCATCCTGGCCCAGGTCCTAGCCACATCCCCACAAGGCTACTGTATCAGCCTCCTCCCTGGACTCCCTGCCTCCAGCCTCTCCCCTCTTTATAGTTCACTCCGCTTGAATCATCTCTCTAAAGTGTCATTATGCACACATCTCTTCAATCTTCAAAAGCTCGGAAGATCTCATTCTCTCGGCATCAAACCGAAACTCCTAGTCATTGGCCTTAAGACCCTCCAGCAGTTCTGACCTTCTTACTTTACTTTCTTTTCCTACTACATTCTTCTTTTCTTCCAAGATAGGTTTTTACTTTTTATTATTATTATGTCCCATTCTCATATCTCATGCCTCCAATTCCCTTTCTCCTGCCTGGAACTTCCTCCTCATTCCAGTCTGCTAGACCACTGTTCTCCCCATATTCAAAACCCTTCTGGCATCCCACCTCCTGCAGGAGGCTTTCCCTGATTAATTTGGGATTAGGTTGGGATTAGGACACCAAGTGGTATAGAGTTGTAAAAGGAGTAAACGCCAGAAAAGCTAGCGGGGAAGCTAAAACCGAGGTAAGCTGGTAGTTCCCCAATCAATTAATAGCATTTATTGAGTTCTTTTTATGGGCAGATCACTGTAATAAGAGCTAATTAACTTGTAAAACTCAAGGAAAACCAGCAAGGTCTAGTGGATAGGGCATGCGTCTGGGAGTGAGAAAGACCTGGGTGCTAATCCTGGCTCTTCATTTGTCTGATGTGTGATCTTGGGCAAGTCATTTCTCTGTGCCCAAGTTACCTCGTCTGTAAAATTAGGATTAAACCTCTTGTAGGACACTGACCTTGTCCAACCTGATTAGCTTCTACCCCTGTGCCCACTACAATGCCTAGCATATAGTAAGTTCTTAACAAATATCATAAAAAAAGGAAAATGAGCATAAATATGAATAGATAACAATAACAATAATAATGGCATTAAATCCTTACTATGAACCAAGTAGTGACCTAAGCACTGGGGTAGATACATCATAAACAGGTCAGATGGGTCAGCCTCTTTTCCACATGGGGGCCACAGTCTAAGTGGGGACAAGGGGAAACTGTGGTACAGAACAGTTAAGTTATTTACCTAAAGTCATGAAGCATATAAATGGCAGAGCAGAGATTAGAACTCAGGACTACTGATCCCCAGGCTTGCCCTCTTTCCATTACACCACACTGCTCACATAAAGAGAGCAGCGTGACTTAGTGGCAAGAGCACAGGCCTGGGAGTCAGAGGTCGTGGGTTCTAATCCCAGCTCTGCCACTTGACAGCTGTGTGACTTTGGGCAAGTCACTTTCACTTCTCTGTGCCTCAGTTACCTCATCTGTACAATGGGGCTTAAGACTGTGAGCCTCACGTGGGAAAACATGATTACCTTGTATCTTCTTCAGTGTTTAGAACAGTGCTTGGCACATAGTGAGCGCTTAACAAATACCATCATCACCATCATAAAATTAAAGAAATACTTCTGATGGGGAGAGGAATTTTTTTCCAAAAAATGAATACAAGCCCAAGAAATGTAGTCAAAATACACGGACCTTCTCTCCTCCTCTATATCCTCTTTTCCTTCTCCTGAACTCTTCCCCCTTTTCTCCCCTCCAGCAAAGGGGAATGAGTTCAGCTAGGTCAGCAATTTCTTCTATAGATGAATTCCAACTTGAAACCTCCTGGTATCCAGTGGTGGATCCATACAACCTCATTTACCACTCCTCCCATTTCCCCAGGAGATAACACAGGTAGAGAGCCCCTCCCAGGGTTTGCTTATGATTCCGTTATTAGATAACATGCTCTCCTCTCCTTCCCGGAAAATTCATGAAAGGAAAGCTTTGAAATATGTGTCAGGTCCCTCTATATGCTGCTATTTCTCTCTCCCCAACCTGGAAATGGTTTAGGCAATACATTGAGGGTCCAGACCATATATTACTCCTTTCTCTTTAGGCAGGCTGAAAACCTGAAACACATCTCTTAATTTCATTATGTTTTTTTTAATGAATAACTGTCTCCCTCAGAAGGACTTCATTGCTTAGAGTTTTTTTCCCCCTTTTCCTCATATTAAAATGTCAGATGCTTTCCCATCCCATCCTGATTCTACTTGTCAAAATTTCTTCACTCTATTCAGACCTTTTACCTCATGTGCTCGGAGATGTATTTCTTCCTGCCTGTCCTCTCTGCTTTGTCCACTAAAATAAAGACCTGTCAGTCCCCTTCTCTAATTCCTGAATTGATTAAAATCATTGACTTTTAAAACCCTTCAGGGGGTATTATTATTTCAGACCCACTTTACAGTTCAGACCGGCCTGGCCAGCTACGGCGCCCTACACCTGAGCCTAGGACTCAAGCCTGGCAAGGGCTGCATTTCTGTCACTCAAATCTTCTGATAAAGTGGGTACGGAGTGGGAGTGAGGGAAAATGAACATTTCCAGCTTGAGAAGGATGCTCCAGCTGGCAGCGGTAAACTGGGTATCTTCCAGCAAGAGTGGTGGGGAGAAAAAAAAACCAGCCATTTCAGTGCCAGAATCTCCTTCTGGGCTTGTATGTTAGGGCCAATTTCCAGATCTACCCTAACCTAGTGAACAAGCAATCCCCTGCTATTAATTCACTCTTCTCTAGCCTTGAGAAAAAAAACAAACTCCCGGTTCCAGCTGCTCCCAGCCCAATTTTCCTTGGCTAATTTCTTGAAAACCTCTACAGTAACTGGAGATACCTGTAACAAACTGGCTACTCTTGACTGGGATCGACCTCTTTCCATCTGTATTACCACTTTGTCAGTTGTTCTGAACATGGTCAATGGTGCAAAGGATTCTGGTCCTTTGAACCCACGGATGCCTATCAGAAAGAAGTTTGGGTCTCTGTTCCAGGATAAGGGCAGCCATTTTTTAAAAAAAGTCTTATTCCTTTCTAATTTTCAAATCAGTGTTAAATACATTCATAGTGATTCTCAATTTGACAGAGCCTCTGCCACATAACCCAGTTATTCACTGGGAAAAAGCCCATAGCCTAGCATATCTCATTTTCCTTTTGATCTCAAATACCTATGACTCATTACCCAATATGAATCACTGAAAGGGTCTGCGCAAGACAAACTGAAGTCATTTTGGAGGGTGGGAGGGGAACCTAAACAAAACAACACACACACACACACACACACAAACACACATAGACTGCACCTCAACTGAAAATTGGGAGTCACTTGCTGAGGATAGATCTGGATGGTGCAAAGTCATCAAGAAGGGAGTGGATCGCCCCTTTTATTTAAATGATATTTTTTTTTACTACGTTCCAGGAACTATACTAAGCACTGGAGTAGATACAAGTTAAGCAGGTTGGACACAGTTCCTGCACCACACGGGAATCAAAGTCTTCAAAACCATTTGACAGATGAGGTAACTGAGACCCAGAGAAGTGAAGCAACTTGCCCCGGGTCATACAGCAAAGCGGCAGAGCCGGAATTAGAACCTAGGTCCTTCTGACTTCAGGCTCCTGTTCTAACTACTAGTCAACACTGCTTCTCTTTGCTTCTCTTCTAGCAACAGCTTCAGATGGAAAAAGTGTCAGGGGAGAAAATCTCAAGGCTCAACCTTTTCACGTGCCCTGGACTGTGGACCCCACACTGGTCTTTTCAGCCACAGACATACTCGTGGGTGAATCTTGTCATCAGCGGTGTCTTCTCTCAGCACAATGCCCTGCACACAATAAGTGCTCAATAAATACAACTCTTTGCCAAGAACTGTACTAAGCGTTGAGGTAGATTCGATCCAATCCAATCAGACATAGCCCCGTAGGTTTCCCACAGGGCAGATATGAGTCAAGGAAGGAACATTCCACTCCAACATTCCTCTGAAAAATTCATGTGGCCCCTCTGTGACCTGGCAGATATGGACCGCTATTTTTCCTGAATGGTGCTACTGTATTTCCCTGTACTTTATGCACTGATGGAAAACATAATTGCACTTCTTGAAAGCTTTTCTAATCTTCTACTTCCTCATGTGTCCCTCAAATAGTATTGTTGGCAGCTTGAACGTATTTATTTATCACTCTACACAATGGCAACTTTTACTTTTTTGTACCAAGTTGGAAACCCTAAACAATTCTGGTGGATTTCTCAGGGTATTGTTATTTCAAAAGGAGTTCTCTCTTAATTACCCTTTCCAAATGCCAGATTTGGGCTTGCCACCAGCTATCCTGATCCCAACAGTATCTTTCGGAAACAGGCCAGGAAAGGTCTATTTTCCTGCACATCATCTCCCTTCACTATCGTGTGTGATGTTGCCGAATGACATTTCCTTCCTCTCCATTTCTCCAAACGGCAAACAAACCATTATTCAGGACTTCTGAGTCAAATGCGAACACCTGATATTTCTGATATGCAAACAGTTCGCTTTTTCTATTTGGGCAACAATGAGACCTTATCGGTTTTGCTGCTTTTCATTTTGATTAAAAAACGCATCCACTATCGTTCCTCACCTGTGTCCTTGGCAACTCCCAGGAGTTCAGATAGATTCTCAAATGTTGTTTGTCTTGCTCGAGGCATTCTTGATCCCAAACGAGTCAGAGTCACATAAAACCCAAGGCGGCATACAAGCCGCTTGACAACTGACATGCTCTAGTGAGCTGGCAAATTCAAACTTGCTGCCAAGTGTAGCGATGATGTAGTAGTCGGAGTATTTATCTAGCATTTACTGTGTGCTAAGTGCTGCACTAAGCTCTGGGAGAGAATACGCGGGTGGGAAGTCAACAGGGTCCCTTTCTCTTACGGGGGGATCACAAGCTAAGAACAGGTGTGATGTTCCCCAGCCCAGGGGGTGCAATTAATAATTACAATAATAATAATGATACTAAGGATGATAATAATAATGGTGGTATTTGTTAAGAGTTTACTATGTTCCAGGCACTGTACTAAGTGTCAGGATTGATACAAGCAAATCGGGTTGGAAAATCCCTGTCCCATAAGAGAATCACAGTCTTAATCCCCATTTGACAGATGAGGTAACTGAGGCACAGAGAAGTGAAGTTCATTCAATCATATTTATTGACCTCAGTGTGTACATAGCACTGTAGTAAGCACTTGGGAGAGTACAATATAACAAAAAACAGAAGTTCCCTGCCCACAACGAGTTTACAGTCTAGAGGTGACTTGCCCAGAGTCACGCAGCGGACAAGTGGCAGAGCTGGGATTAGAACCCAAATCTTTCTGACTCCCAGGCCCGTGCTCTATCCACTAGGCCACGCTGCTTCTTTAATTAACTCAGCGATTCCCAGGAAAGCAAGCCAAATCAGAATTAGATTTGTGAAAAAAATTTTTACTTTACCCGGATCAATTGTGATCATTACCTCGCAACCAAACTGCCTCCAGACTGTTCCTATTTATGATCTGGACTGTGAACAGGGCTCATCTTGTGTATACCATACTCTCTGGCTTATACCACACACTTATCACACACCTACTCTGAGCGGAAAACACTGTGTTAAGTGCTTGGGAGAGTTCAGGAGAGTTGTAAATCCAAAAGCAGTATGGGTCCATGGAAAGAGCATGGCCCTGAGATTTAGGGGACCTGGGTTCTAATCCTAGCTCTGCCAGGTGCCTGCTATTTGACTTCGGGGCAAGTCACTTAACTTCCATGCCTCAGTTTCCTCATCTGTAAAATGGGGATTAGTTACCTGTTCTCCCTCTTCCTTAGAATTATGAACCCCACGAGGGGCAGGGATTTTACCTGATGTGATTAGTTTGTAATAATGGCAATTATGGTATTAAGCGCTTACTCTGTATCAGGCACTGTACCAAGTGCTGGAGTGGATACTAGCAACTCGGGTTGGGCACAGTCCCTGTCCCATGGGGGGCTCACAGTCTCAATCCCCATTTTACAAATGAGGTAACTGAGGCACAGAGAAGTGAAGTGACTTTCCCAAGGACACACAGCAGACAAATGGCAGAACCTATGACCTTTTGACTCTGAAGTCTGTGCTCTATCCATTAGGCCATACTGCTTCTCTAGTGCTTAGCACAGTGTGTGGCCATAATAATTGCCCAACAAATATTATTATTGTTAATAATAACGATAATAAATATTATCAGCTCCTTTTCAGTCCAGAGTTTTTTTTAATGCTATTTGTTAAGTACTTACTACATACTAGACACTGTTCTAAGTACTGGGGTAGATAAACGCTAAACAGATTGACACTGTCCCTGTACCATATGGGGCTCGCAGTCTTAATCCCCATTTTACAGAGGAGGTAACTAAGGCACGGAGAAGTTAAGTGACTTGCCCAAGGTCACACAAGTGGCAGACCTGAGATTAGAACCCATGTCCTTCTGACTCCCCAAGCGAGTGGTCTATCCACTAGGTCAAGCTGCTTTCTTTACAGATTGCATTACCCTCACTGGAGGGCCAGATGTCCCTATCAGATATCTTTTTTATTTTGAGTATTATAAATAGATATCTGCAAGGGCATAGCAAGCCATGGATTTCTGGCACGCCAAATCCAGTCTTCAAAAGAAAAAAAAAATCCCATCTTGTTTCTATCCCGCAGTTCAAGCACAAATGCAGTGTTTTTCACAGAGCTTGTTCTATTTTTAGACAGAATTGTAGGAAGTGTGCAGCATTAATAAATGGGAGAGAAGTACAGGACACTACCACGTGGTAATGTGCCAACGCAAAAGCTCGCTTGGCCTTTAGCCAATGAACTGTGGTTGGATGTTAGAGCAATGAAAGTAAAAACACCACTTACAATGGAATGATTAATAAGATGACAAACTTCCATGCATTCATTTCAGAGTCTTCTATGCCAGCTATATTAATACCAACATATTTTCAACTTTATTAGTAAAATTGCTCAGCCTGATACTGTTACAGGTGCACTGGGAAGGCCTCTTAATTCAATTTCAAATTGCAGGGAATAGGGAGAATATCAAACTCCTTTAAAGGTGCGAAGTTTGACAAACAAAGCCTGATCTCTGGACAGTAATAAACCAGTCTCGGTCTCCACTTCATCCAACCATTGAGCGATGACCATTAAGCCCACGGTAATGGATGTCTGCTCATGTAATGGTGGTATACTTGGCTCATTTGTGTTTGCTAAGATGGCATCATGGTTTGGTGGTAATTATCTAATGGACTTTTTAGTGAGTTGGAATTCCTGGGTCATTTCTGTTTGAGGGAAGGCTTGTGAATCTTGATTGCTACTTTATTATTATCATTATTTAATATTTACTGCATACCATCAGGTGCTGAGTGTATCACGGGATGAAGAATCTCAGAATTAGATACACGTCCTGCCTACCCGGGTTACGTAACAAAGTATACTGACAAACAGAATTAGAACCTCCGCCCCATCAGAAGATGGTGAGAAGGAGCGTGACCTGGAAGAAGCAGCATGGTCTAAGTGGATAGAGCATGGATCTGGGAGTCAGAAGACACTGGGTTCTGGTCCCGGCTCTGACACCTGTCCACTGTGTGACTTTGGGCAAGTCACTTCACTTCTCTGTGCCTTAGTTACTTCATCTGTAAAATGGAGATCAGGACTGTGAAGCCTATGTGTCACCCCGATCCTCAAAAAACTCCAGTGGTTAGTCACCCACCTATGCATCAAACAAAAACTCCTCACTATTGACCATAAAGTAGACCACCATCTTGCCCCCTCCTAACTCACCTTGCTACTCTATTACTAAATCCAGCCCACACTTCACTCATCTAATGCTAACCTTCTCACTGTGCCTAGATCTTGCCCATCTCACGGCTGACCCCTAGCCCACATCCTGCCTCTGGCCTGAATGCCCTCCCTTCTCAAATCTCACTCTCCCCTTCTTCAAAGCCTTATTGAAGGCACCTCTCCTCCGAGAGACCTTCCCACAGAAAGCCCCATCTGTCTTCTCCCACTCCCTTCTGTGTCATCCTGACTAGTTCCTTTTGCTTTTTCCCACTCCAAGCCCCACAGCACTTATGTACATATATATAATATATTTATTTGTACCAATGTCTATCGCACCCCCTCTAGACTGTAAGCTCACTGTGGGCAGAAGATATGACTGCTCGTTGTACTGATCTCTCACAAGCACTTAGTACAGTGCTCTGCACACAATAAGTGCTCAATAAATACAATTGAATGTGGAACAGGGACTGTGTCCGACCTGATGTGCTTGTAGCCACCCCAGTGCTTAGAACAGTGCCTGGCACATAGTAATTGCTTAACACTACTATCATTATTATTATTATTGTTATTGTTACTGTTATGACTGCTGTAAGAGGCGGGTCCCAGGGGGACAATTTAGCAGGAGGGAATCTGAACTGGTTCTCGTTGAGGCCAGCCTCGGCCTGTTGGAAGGACCTTCCCAGAACTGGTTTTTGAAAGAGAGGAAACCGCCATTAAATCTTTGCCGAATACTACTTCTCTACTTCTGATTGAATTTCACGGACTGTGGTTCTTAAAACATAAAGTGAGAATTTCCCCAGGAGAATGGTTGCAATGGGTTTGGAGAGAAAGAGAAGCCCAAGACCTTTCTCCTGCTCTTCAATAAATACCAAACTTTCAGGTCCCAGGGACTCTCACCCAGAGTGGACAGATGGATGTTTATATAAAAGACCTCATTTTGCAATAAAATTCCATTTTGAGGTCATATAAAAACAGCAATTACTGGAAAATGGAACTTTTTAATTAAATATATTCAAAGGAAGTACAGATTAATGACTTTAAAGTAGGAGGGTATTTAATGCTTACAGTCATAGCTCATCCCTTTCTGAAGCTGTATTATCATTGCCAACGATGCTTTTAAGTATTGATATTTCCTGCATTTCTAATATTCTGAACTATATTCATAACAATGTAATTAGTAACACCATTAATATTAGGCAGCAAATAAGGACTTCACACTATTCATTATACCATGATACATTTCATGGAGAGCAGTATGCTCTAATTTTAGGTTTCAAGGTAAAGGACCAAAGACTTCAAAAAGAAATCTTTCAGAGAATTATATATTTCAGATTGCTTATTTCTCCTTGGAGATGACTAAATAAAAATGTTTACAATTCCTGCTGCAATAAAATCAGTTTTTAAAGTTTAAAGGTGGATAAATTTGGCTTAGCTCCTGGATGTTCTATATACTATGTTCTGATAAATATTCTGATACTGTTTATTTCCATTCCTCTTCAAATCATGTGATTAAAAAAAAAAACCGGGTAACAAAATTGCACATATAGATTGCGATTGCAAGATGTAGTGCCATGACAATTGTTTCGTACCTGCAGCATGGACTACATATCCTCTGATGACCATCCAGATCAAGAGGTCCCAATGTCAAACACTTTCTTTAGAAGGACAGCCACTGCAAATCCTAAATCATGGCCCGCAGCCTTACGTTTTTGCAATCATTATTGATTAGACATCTGTTTCTTCTTGAACCTTTGTTTGACACTACACACATTTGAAATTCAAATCACAGATCTAGTTTCCCTCGAGAATTTACAATCCCTCCTGCTTAAAATACTAATAAAGTAATAATAATGATTATTAATAATGCTAATAGTATTTGTTAATCATTTACTACATACAAAATACTGTACTGAGCATGGGGTAAATACAAGATAATCAACTCGGTCACAGTTCCTGTTATGCATGGGGTTTACAGACTAAGGGGGGAGAGAGAATGGGTATTTCATTCCTATTTTACAGAAGCAGGAAATGAGGTATAAAGAGGTTAGGTGACTTGCCCAGGGTCACACAGCAGGCAATTGGCAGAACTGGGATTAGAACCCAGGTCCCCTAAATCTCAGGCTCATGTACTTTCCACTGCTTCCACACTACCTAGAATTTCCTCCCGGTTCATAGCTGACAGACCACCACTTCCTCCATCTTCAAAGCCCTTCTTAAATGACATTTCCTCCAGGAAGCCTTTCCCAATTAGCCTCTTACTTTCACACCCTATTTATCCTTCCTTTTGCACCACCTATGCACTTAATTCATTCAGTCATATTTATTGAGCGCTTACTGTGTGCAGAATACTGCACTAAGCGCTTGGATAGTACAATTCAGCAACAAAAAGAGACGCTCCCTACCCAACAATGGGCTTGGATCTCTCCCCTTTAAGCACTTTGTTACTCACCTCACCCCTAGTCTCGCAACACTTATGTCCACATACTTATATGCTAAGGCTTTGTAATATCCGTCTCCCTGACTGGATTGTACAGTCTGTAAGGGCAAAGATCATGTCTCCTTACTCTCAGGTACTCTCCCAAGTGTTTAATCCAGTGATCAATCCAGAGCACTATACTAAGCGCTTGGGAGAGTAATAGTAATAATAATATAATAATGACATTTGTTAAGTGCTTACTATGTGTCAAGGACTGGACTAAGTGCTGGGAAGGGTGAATACAAGCAAATCGGGTTGGACACGGTCCCTGTTCCATGTGGGGCTCACAATCTCAATCTCTATTTTACAGATGAGGTAACTGAGGCACAGAGAAGTTAAGGGACTTGCCCAAGGTCACAAAGCAGACAAGTGGCAGATCTGGTATTAGAACCCAGGACCTTCTGACTGCCAGGCCCATGCTCTATCCACTACGCCATGAGTATAATATAACAGAGTTGGTAGACACATTCCCTGCCCACAACGTACCCTGCACACAGTTACTGCTCAATAAATACAACTGATTGAATCTAATAGTCAATGCACACAAAACATCCATGCTTCATAATAATAAAAAGAATAATAATAGTGGTATTTGTGAAGTGCTTACTATGTGCCAGGCACTGTACTAAGTGTCGGGGTGGACAGAAGCAAATCTATCTGGACACAGTCCCTGTCCTACATGGGGCTCCCAGTCTCAATCCCCCTTTTATATATGAGGTAACTGAGGCCCAGAGAAGTGAAGTGATTTGCCCAAGGTCACTCATCAGACAAGTGGCGGAGTTGGGATTAGACCTCATGACCTTCTGACTCCCAGGCCCCCGGGCTCTATCCACTGTGGTATGCTGTTTCTCTGCTTCTCTACTTCTCTCTGTTTCTCTACTTCTCTCTGCTTCTCTTCCAAACATCTTTCTGTGGTTCCTGTGTGAGATCAATCTGGGGCGCAGACAGAGAATTTTCTAGGTTAAAGGACCAGAGGGGAACTCAATCATCTGATTGCTACTGAAACAGATGCTTGTCTCCATCTAGCAGAGTCTCTGCCTCTCAGAGTTGTTATGAGGAGAGAAAGTCCATGGGTTCTCCCCTGTTTGATCAGTTGTCATGTTGCACAACAGAGTGTGAAAGTCGCAAGGTTTCCTGCTGACCCGGCTTCTACCTCGGCTCCAGGTTAAAAAGTCCTGGGGCCAGGTCTGGATAGCAAGAGGGGGCAGGGAGGGTACGGTGGGCCCGTGACTGTCCCAAGCTTGGTTTCCCATTGCTACCAATGGGAGCAGAGAAGCACTAGAGAAGCAGCATGGCTCAATGGAAAGAGCACGGACTTGGGAGTCAGAGGGCGTGGGTTCAAATCCCAGCTCCACCACTTGTCAGCTGTGTGACTGTGGGCAAATCACTTAACTTCTCTGTGCCTCAGTTACCTCATCTGTAAAATGGGGATTAAGACTGGGAGCCTCACATGGGACAACCTGATTACTCTGTATCCACCCCAGCGCTTAGAACAGGGCTCCGCACATAGTAAGTGCTTAACAAATGCCAACATTATTATTACCAATGCAGCTTGAGGTTGGCTCAGAGATCAAAGGTGCAGGTTGAAAAGCAGAATCCACACAGAACTCTAGGGAGAGGGATCTAAACCTGCCAACCCACATCTACAGTAAAGCCAGCCCCAACTAAAGCAAGGAAATTGCATTTAAGCAGGAACATTTCCAAAGCATACAAGAAGAATATTCTTTTTGTGGCAGCCTAGCTATCTCCACGGCTTGGCAGTCCTCTTTGCGATGCATTTAGGAAAAGCAGTAAAACGTCAACTTGGCAGTATGTGATGCCCGTCTGAGAGGGAGGGATTGAGGGGCTCGGGTTCGCACAGCCAGGGTATGTGGCCCTCACCACTGTGCACTTCCTTGTCAGCTCACCTTTCAGTTTCTAGTGAGCCTCTGGTTGACAGAGATTATATCCTGGAGGATAGACTGAGTGACCGCCCAAAACGCATCTAATATAAAGGATAATTGCAGTATTAGTCACGAGTTTACCCACATTCCGGTCACTCTGTGGAGCTCTGGGGAAGATAACATATAATCAGGTTGGACACAGTTCCTGCTTGACATGGGGCTCATTCATTCATTCATTCATTCATTCATTCATTCATTCATTCATTCATTCATTCATTTTCATTCATTCATCCATCCATCCATCCATCCATCCATTCATTCATATTTTTTGAATGCTTACTGTGTGCAAAGCACTGTACTAAGCGCTTGGGGGAGTACGACACAACAACAAACAAGACACGTTGCCTTCCCACAACAAGCTCACAGTCTACAGGAGGTACAGACATTATTATAAATAAATAGCAGATATATACATATGTGCTTTGAGGATAGGAGGGAGGATGAATGAAAGGAGAAAATCAGGGTGATGCAGAAGGGAGTAGGAGAAGAAGAGAGGAGGGCTTAGTCAGGGAAGCCTTCTTGGAGGGGATGTGCCTCACTTCTTGAAGTGGGGGAGACCAATTCTCTGTCTGTTATGAGGAGGGAGGGAGTTCCAGGTCGGAGGTAGAATGTGGGCAAGAAGCTGGCAGTAAGATAGACAAGATCGAGGTACAGTGAGGTTTGTATTCGAGGAATGAAGTGTGCAGGCTGGGTTGTAATAGGAGAGTACAGAGGTGAGATAAGAGTGAGCAAGGTGATTAAGTGTTTTAAAGCCAATGGTGAGGAGTTTTTGTTGGATGTGGAGGTGGATGGGCAACCACTGGAGTGTTCTGAGGAGTGGGGAAACGTGGTATGAATGTTTCTGAGGGAAAATGATTCAAGTAGCAGAATGGAGTATGGACTAGAATGGGGAGAGACAGGAGGCAGAGAGGTCAGCAAGGGGGCTCATACAATAATCAAAGTGGGACAGATTAATGTGATAGCAGTTTGGATGGAGAGGAAGGGGTGGATTTTGTTGTGAAGGTAGAATTTACACGATTTAGTGATGGCTTGAATACGTGGGTTGAAGGAGAGAGAAAAGTTAAGGATAATGCCAAGCTTATGAGCTTGTAAGACGAAGGATTTTGGTGTCATCAACAGTGATGGGAAAGTGAGTAGGAGGACAGGGTTTGGGTGGGAAGATAAGAAGTTCAGAGTTAGCCATATTAAGTCTGATGCGATGGGAGAAGAGATGTAAAACAAGTAGAGATGCCTTGAAAGAAGGAAGAAATGTAAGATCTGAGCTGGAGAAGTAGATTCGGGTATCATCAGCATAGAGGTGGTAGTTGAAGATGTGCAAATAAATGAGTTTTCCAAGGGAGTGGGAGAAGATGGAGAAAAGAAAGGGATTCAATCAACTTGCCCCTTCCTATCTCACCTCATTACTCTCCATTCATTCATTTAATAGTATTTATTGAACACTACTATGTGCGGAGTACTGTACTAAGCGCTTGGAATGTACAATTCAGCCTGCACACTTCATACCCCTGGTACTAACCTTCTTGCTGTACCTTGATCTTGTTTATCTCACTGCTGACCTCTCGCCCATGTCCTGCCTCTGGCCTGAAATGCCTCCCTCCTCATATCTGACAGACAATTACTCTCCCTCTTTTCAAAGCCTCATCAAAGGCACACACCTCTTCCAAGAGGCCTTCCCTGCTCTTCTCCCACTCCCTTCTGGGTTGCCCTGGCTTGCTCCTTTTATTCATTCCCCCCTTCCAGCTCCACAGCCCTTATATTTGCCTATCTGTAATTCATTTATTTATATTACTGTCTCCCCCTGTAGACTGTAATAATAATAATAATAATTAATAATTATGGCATTTGTTAAGCACTTACTATGTGCCAAGCACTGCTCTAAGTGCTGGGGTAGATAAAAGGTAATGAGGTTGTCCCACATGGGGCTCACAGTCTTAATCCCCATTTTACAGATGAGGTAACTGAGGTACAGAGAAGTTAAGTGGCTTGCCCAAAGTCACACAGCTTATAAGTAGCGGAGCCAGGATTAGAGCCTACGACATCTGACTCCCAAGCCCGTGCTCTTTCCACTAAGCCACACACTTAGTACAGTGGTCTGCACACAGCAAGTGCTCAATAAATACAACAGACTGACTAAGTAGACGGGAGAAATGGTATTGAGACTCCATTGTAAAGATGAAGAAACTGAGGCATAGAGAAGATTTGCATCAAGAAGATTTGCCTCAGGTCACTCAGCAGGCAAGAGGGAGAGCGTGGATTAGAACCCATATCTTCTAATTTCCAAGCCTGTGCTCTTTCTATTAAGCTATGCTGCTTCTCCACGATCCCACTTTCTTTTCCCTGGATGCTGGTTCAATAGAACTTGCAACTCAATCTTCTGACCCTTCTCTTTGAAGCCCCAAATGGGATGATGAAGAGCTCCTTAACGAATGGATCAGCAATCACCACCTCTCTCTCTTGGGATACTCCATGCATCTATCATTCGACAGCTCAAACTGGACAAGATTAATCTGTTAAGTAAAAACCCAGGGAAGGATTTCTTAGACCAAGCTGGCTCAGCACAACAGAAGTAAAAGCATAAACATTATGCAGCGAACTTGGTTAGGGAAATCCGGAGAGGTGCACGATGCTCACTTGTGATCTGGACAGGTTTTTGAATAATAAACGATTAGGAGCGGGGGAATTCATTCATTCAATAGTATTTATTGAGCGCTTACTATGTGCAGAGCACTGTACTAAGCGCTTGGAATGTACAAATCGGTAACAGATAGAAACAGTCCCTGCCGTTTGACGGGTTTACAGTCTAATCGGGGGAGATGGACAGACAAGAACAATAGCAATAAATAGAATCAAGGGGATGAATGAGGTACAGAAAATCAACTGACCTTTGTCTCTGAGCCTGGGTTGTTTGTAATAATAATAATAATAATAATGGTGGTGGTATTGATTGAGCGCTTATTATGTGCCAAGAACTGTTCTAACATGTTTTCCTGTAAAATATTTGGGTTGATTTCCTGCTTATTGAACAATACTTTTAGGTAAGGGGCTGTGTGCATTATTATTATTATGATGGCATTTGTTGTGCTTTCTATGTACCAAGCACTGTTCTAAGCACTGGGGTAGACACAAGATATTCAGGTTGGACAGAGTCCCTGTCCCAGATGGGGCTCAAAGTCTAAATAGAAAGATGTAGGATTTAATCCCCATTTTATAAATGAGGAAACTGAGGCACAGAGAAATTAAATGACATACCCAAGATCACACAGAATATAATAGCAATAATAATAATAATAGTAATGGTAGTATTTGTTAAGCACTAGCCTAGCACTGTTCTAAGCACTGTGGGAGATACGAGGTAATCGGGTTTTCCTACAAGGGGCTCACAGTCTTAATCCCCATTTTACAGATAAGGTTACTGAGTCACAGAGAAGTTAAGTGACTTGCCCAAAGTCACAGAGCAGACAAGTGGCTAAGCTGGGAATAGAACCCAAGTCCTCTGACTCCCAGGTCTAGGTTCTTTCCACTAGGTCACACTGCTTGTTTGAGTGATAGATATAAATACCGGACATCAACATCGTTAGGATGAGCAGGCAAAGGAAGAGTAAGGTTCTTTCATTCATTCAACAGTATTTATTGAGCTCTTACTATGTTCAGAGCTTTCTCCACAAAACATGGAAATATGGAGAAAGTGTTTCTGCATCAGCTATAATAGTTTTGCTATTGTAGGGGACATTTGGGGAGGGGGAAACTTTGATGAGAAGACTTATAAGTAACCATTAGGGTATTGGCTGTCATAATGTGAGACGTTTGACAGAAAGAGATAAAATGGTAGCCTCTGAAATAATGAAACAGTTGAACAGTTTCAAAATCTCTAACTGACATCAAGGTCGATTTGTCTTAATTGTCAGGTAAAAGGATCTAAGGGTGCCAGAATGAAAAGCTCTCCTTTAAGAGGTCTTTCTTTTTCTTGTTCTCTTTTTTTAATGGTACGGGTGAAGCGCTTGCTATGTGCCAGACAACGTACTAAGCACTGGCTTAGTTACAAGGTAATCAGGTTGGGCACAGTGTGCCTTTCCCACATGGGACTTACGGTCTAAATTGGAGTGAGAAAGATATAATCCCCATTTTATAGAAGAGGGAACTGAGGCAAGAAAAGTTAAATGGTCACCCAGCAGACAAGAGGCAGACCTAGGATTAGAACCCAGGTCTTCTTAATCCCAAACTCACAGTCTTGCCACTATTCATTCATTCATTCATTCAATAGTATTTATTGAGCGCTTACTATGTGCAGAGCACTGTACTAAGCGCTTGGGATGAACAAGTCGGCAACAGATAGAGACAGTCCCTGCCGTTTGACGGGCTTACAGTCTAATCGGGGGAGACGGACAGACAAGAACAATGGCACTAAACAGCGTCAAGGGGAAGAACATCTCGTAAAAACAATGGCAACTAAATAGAATCAAGGCGATGTACAATTCATTAACAAAATAAATAGGGTAACGAAAATATATACAGTTGAGCGGACGGGTACAGTGCTGTGGGGATGGGAAGGGAGAGGTGGAGGAGCAGAGGGAAAAGGGGAAAATGAGGCTTTAGCTGCGGAGAGGTAAAGGGGGGATGGCAGAGGGAGTAGAGGGGGAAGAGGAGCTCAGTCTGGGAAGGCCTCTTGGAGGAGGTGATTTTTAAGTAAGGTTTTGAAGAGGGAAAGAGAATCAGTTTGGCGGAGGTGAGGAGGGAGGGCGTTCCAGGACCGCGGGAGGACGTGACCCAGGGGTAGACGGCGGGATAGGCGAGACCGAGGGACGGCGAGTCATGCTGATACCCTGTATTCTAGAGATCTTTTTTGAGGAGTACAGAAACACTACTTGCAAGCCAAGGCCTCTTCCCTATAGAATGACCTGCTGGTTTGGTGCTAACAAAGCTCCGGGTTGGGAAGCTGGTAGATCCCAAAGACTTGAACCTGCACAAAGTGCTGGTCTCACTGGTCCTCCACCACAAGCCCATTGCTCCCGAGAGGAAAAACAGAAACATTAGAAGAAGTGATAAAAAATATATATATATTTTTTATTACACTACAGCCAATTCCTCCTTTGGTGAGTTGTATATTCTCTTTCTTGTCTGCTGTCAATGCAGTCCACAGTGAAGCAGAAAACACAAGGAAATTAGGGTTGCTGGAATAGCAGATAGTAATAATAATAATAATTGTGGTATTTGTTAAGTGTTTACTATGTGCCAGGCACAATCTTAATTCCCATTATACAGACAAAGTAACTGAGGCATAAGGAAGTGAAGCAACTTGCCCCAGGTCACACAGCAGACAAGTGGCGGAGCCGGAATTAAAACCCAGGTCCTGTTGACTCCCAGGCCCATGCTCTACCCACTAAGCCACACGGATAACAGGCATCCAACAACCGCCTCGGCCCATGAGGTTTTGATTTGGGAAACAGCTCCGTTGGGGTCCGGGGAACATACACATTCATTCTTCAGAAATCCAGAAGATCATTTCCCTACTTTTACATTATTGTATTCACAGTCCTTTAAGGAAAAATTCCTGTGGTTTCTTGGCATCAACCCAGCCTGAAGGGACTATCACAGAAAAATAGGCTCCATGGCTCAGGAAGCTGAAGCCCCCCTGACCTCTCTGTGAGCAAAGCATTGTGTCCCATATTCAAGAACAGAGATATAATTGTGGCATTTAACTATTTTTAGGTGCCAAACACTGTACTAAGCACTGGGTAGATGCAAGATAATCAGGTTAGGCACTGTCCCTGGCCCACATGGGGCTCACAGCTTAAGGGGGAGGGAGATCGTGTTTTGAATCATCATTTTACAGATGAAAAAACTGAGGCAAAAAAGTTAAATGATGCCCATGATCACCCAGCAGTCAGAGGGCAGAGGCAAGATGAAAACCCAGGTCCTCTGAATCCCAGGCCTGGGCTCTTTCCACTAGACCATGCTGCTCTAGAAGAGTACTGTGGCTCAGTGGAAAGAGCCTGGGCTTGGGAGTCAGAGGTCGTGGGTTTGAATCCCGGCTCTGCCATTTGTCAGCTGTGTGACTGTGGGCAAGTCACTTCACTTCTCTTTGCCTCTCAGTTACCTCATCTGAAAAATGGGGATTAACTGTGAGCCTCACGTGGGACAACCTGATTACCCTGTATCTACCCCAGTGCTTAGAACAGTGCTCTGCATATAGTAAGTGTTTAACAAATACCAACATTATTATTATTATTATTATTATTACTCTAGTGCTTAGGAAAAAGCTTGGCACATAGTGAGTACTTAACAAGTGCTATATATTTTTTTCCTTACCCAGTCCCTCTGTGCTTGCATAATATGAAGGATGGGCAAACTGGCCAAGATTAAAGAGTCTTTACAACAGAAGAGAGCAAAGGAAGAGATACAGGAAAATTGGAAGAAACCTGAACCAGAGTGAATACATTTGTCTAATGGATATCCAGGATGAAGGGCACTTCAAAAGGTGAATTCCTATAACTCTTTATTCTACCCTTTCATTCATTTAATCATATTTATTAAATGCTTACTGCATGCCAAGCACCATACTAAGCACTTGGGAGAGTACAGTATAACAATAAACATATTCCCTGACCACAACAAGCTTACAGTCTAGAGATGGAGACCAACATCAATATAAATAAATAAATTATAGATATGTACAGATAAGTGCTGTGGGGCTGGGGTGGGGGATGAATAAAGGGCTTTTATGAGTTAATTGACAGTCATTTCTGCTGTAACACAGTACTTGTGTTCTTAAAGAACCCCATGTTACAGGAAAATAACATTCTTGCCGGCATGGAAAATGTCTACCAACTCTATTGCACTGTTTTCTCCCAAGTGCACAGTACAGTCTCAGCACATAGTAAGTACTCAAAAAATACCACTGATTAATTAACTGAGTGATGGTAACCACTGATTCAATGGGATTTAGTAAGTTTGGGAGTAGATGATTTAGAGCTACCACCATGATTGACCTTTTTCAATTCTGATTCCGATTCCTATATTTTTGATACATCCACTGCTAACAGAATGTTTTTTACTCAAATCTCTCCTTTTCATTTTGCTGTACTAAAGACTGAACAGAATCTCTTGCTTTAACTTCAACCCAATGCTTATGGAAGAGATTGGTCTACATTTTACTAAGTGCTTACTGGGTATCAAGCTCTGTTCTAAGGACTGGGGAAGATACAAATAAATCAAGTCAGATACCATCCCTGTCCCTTATGGGGTTCCCAGTCTCAGTAGGAGGAAGAACAGGTATTGAATTCCCATTTTACAGTTGAGGAAGCTGAGCCACAGAGAAGTTAAGCGAGTTGCCCAAGGTCACACAACAGGCAGTTGTCATAACCGGCATTAGAACCCAGGTTCATTCACTCCCAGACTTGTGCTTTTTCCACTAGGCCATCCTGCTTCCATTACCTGTGTCCTGTCTCTCCCCACTTTAGTTCATACCTCACTCTGCTGCCCAGATCAATTTTTTACAAAACCATTCAGTACATGTTTTCCCACTCCTCGAGAACCTCCAGTGGATGCTCATCCACCTTTGCATCAATCAGAAATTCCTTACTTTAGGCTTTAATGCCCTCCATCCCTTTGCCCTGCCTACCATACCTCCCCGATTTCCTACTCCAATCCAACCCATGCACATCACTCTTTTTACTCCAACCTTCTCACTGTACCTAAATCTCATCTATCTTAGTGCCGACAACTCACCTGCATCCTTCCTCTGGTCTGAAACTCCCTACCCCTTCTTATCCAACAGACCACCACTCTCCCTACCTTCAAAGCCTTATTAAGAACACATCTCCTCCAACAGACCATCTCTAAATCCTCATTCTTCTTCCCCCACTTTCTACATTGTCCATCCACTTGAATTTGCACTCTTATTCATAACACCCTCAGTCTCACAGCACTTAGGTACCTAAGCCATAGTTTATTAGTTTATATTATCATCTGTCTCTCCCTTGAGACTGTAAGCTCCTTATGGACTAGACATGTGCCTACCAATTCTGTTATTCTGCGCTCTACCAAGAGCTTTAGTTCAGTTCTCTGCACACAGTAACTGCTCAATAACTATGATGGATTGATTACACAGTAAATAATTTGGTTACCCTTAACCATCTCTTCTTCAAGCTAATCAATTAGTAATATTTATTGACTACTTATTGTGTGCAAAACATTGTATTAGGCATTGGTCAGAGTATGAGAGAGAGAGAAAAAAAGTTCCTACCCTCAAGGAGTTTACAGTCTAGAAGAACCTGGACTCCCAGCTTTTCTTCATTGGACCGAATTTCTATTTCTTCAATCAATTTTGTTGCTTTCTCCTGGGTCCTCTCCATTTTCTCTAATTCTTAAAGTGTGGTGACCAACTCTAAAATTTGGCCAATAGAATAGAAGAATCACTTCATGACTTCCATTCAAGTCAACGTACTAAATAAATGGAAAAGCAGTGTGGCTCAGTGGAAAGAGCCCGGGCTTGGGAGTTAGAGGTCATGGGTTCTAATCCTGGCTCCGCCGCTTGTCAGCTGTGTGACTTTGGGCAAGTTATTTAACTTCTCTGTGCCTCACTTACCTCATCTGTAAAATGGGGATTAAAATTGTGATCCCCATGTGGGACAACCTGATCACCTTGTATCCCCCTCAGTGATTAGAACAGTGCTTTGCACATAGTAAGCACTTAACAAATGCCATTATTATTATTACTATTATTATTAATGGCACTGTGTTGTTGAGTCATTCAGCTTCGAGCAGACCGCAGGCCTCAGACCCTTTTCTGCTTTGCTTCTTCCAAACCAGTCTTCTCCCATCAAACATTTGCGTTGTTTGCTCATCCTTTGCATTTGTCTCTCTCACATTTCATTTTATTTTTGAAGAGTCATTTTCCTAATTTATCTAGGTCACTTTGAATGTTGTTCCTCTTTCATTTCATCTAAATAATCAGTAGAATAAAACTGACTCCGGGGTTGAACCCTTAGAGGCAAAACTTTATGTGTCCTCCTGGTTGACACTAACCCTTCGATGATCATCCGGTACCAACTATGTCTGGAGTCAAACTGAAACCATGGCAGGGAGTGTTAGCTGAAGGTGCATCAGTAATCTATTTATATTAATGTCTGTCTCCCTCTCCAGACTGTAAGCTCACTGTGGGCAGGGAATCTATTATATCATTGTGTTGTACTCTCCCAAGAACTTAGAAGAGTGCTAAGCAGACAGCTCAAAAAATATATCTAATTGATTGATTGATTGATCATGGGATTTTCTAAGATCAGGAATGATCTTCGGCTACCTTCTTCTATTTTTGTGTTTTCACGGTCCTTTCTGAAGCCAACTTTCTTTTCCAAATGGCATTTCAACGCAGGTTCCCAAGTGTCTGCCATCCCTCCCTTCACTGACACTTGCTCAGCAGATGGTGCAAATGGGTTGGCAAACACAGTATTTGCTGAAATCAATGTCAAAAATATAGCCTGCTGACTTCTTTGGTGCTGTGCCTAGTGGCACCACCTCAGAGTTAGTGAGACTGACAATGCCCGCAAATCATCAGGATTAACTTTGATAGCTTGCTACTTGTATTTACTTTCTTGTTTTGGTGAGTTGTTAATGAAAATTTCCTCCCATGGCGTTATTCTTCTCCTCCTTGTCTCCTTCTCCCAAGTGTGGTTATAAGCTTACAGTACCATGAAATAATAAAAAAGAAAATGATACCTGCACTGATTTTACAGAGGGAAGGTGAAAGAGGGATTCACACAGCAGGAAGCAAAGGTTTTCTTTTTTGTGACATGGAGTTGAAACTCATCATCCCTTACTGGCTGTCTGTACTTCAGTAACAATGCAGAGAGGCAACTTTGGGATGGGTATCCAAAGTCAATCTATCAATCAATCAATATATCAATCAGGGTATTTGTTGAGTGCTTACAGACAAGAAAAAACTTCCCTTGGGGGGGTGATATTTCTTTCCATTTTCATCTGTGTTTTCCTAATTAGCCATAAGGAGAAAAGCAGTAACCACAATGGTCTATTTATTATTTTCCTATCAGAATTCTGTTCCGCATTTTAGGTTGCTGTGGGGCAGGGGGTGGGGAGGGGATTCTATTCATCTGTTGATGATTCATTTGTTAGTTGCTGCTCCTGGACACCACCTCTAAGGAGAAGTCAAGAATTTGCAGCTGGTCACTTCCTCCCATGGTAGTCTTGGGTAGGGCCTAGGATTGGGAAAAAGTAGGAATCTTGACCTCTGCAGCTATTGTGGTATCTCTTTCTCCTACTCCTGTTTCCCTCCTCTCCTGTCTAGGGGCTCCTCCCATTGGCTTAGCCCTGGAAGAGGATCAGGAAAGGAGAGAAGGACAAAAGAGAGGTGAGGTAAGCCCATGAAGAAAGGATATGGCAAGTGCTTGAACCAGTAGGGATGGAGAGGAGGGAATGAACCCAGAAGATACTGTGGAGATAGAATTCAAAGGATTTAGTGACTGACTGAATGTGTGGTTTAAAGGTGAGAGATGAATCAAGGATAATTTAAAGGTTCTGGGTTTGTGAGACAGGAAGGAGGGTGGTGTTGTCTACAGTAATGGGAAAGTTGTGGGGAGGAGAGAGTTTAGAAGGGTTGATGTCAAGTTCAGTTCTGGACATGTAGAGATCACAGAACAGAAGGACATCCAGATACAGATGTCCTGAAGGCAGGAGTAAATGCAAGGCTGCAGAAAAGGGGAAAAAGGTTGGTGCTGGAGATGTAGATTTAGAAATCAATCAATCAATAGTATTTATTAAATGCTTACTATGTGCAGAGCACTGTACTATTTGGGAGGATACAGTTCCACAGAATTAGCAGACTCATTCCCTGCTCATGACGAGTTAACAGTTTAGAGTCATCGACAAACAGATGGCAATTGAAGGCATAAGAGCAGGTGAGCTCCCTAAGTATAAATGGAGAATAGAAGGAGTTCCAGAAGCAAACCTTAAGGGAAGCCATTTCAGGCAAACCTTCCGCAAATCTGTCACTTTTGCTTTCTTTACTTTTATTGTAAAATCTGTGTGGTGGGAATATCAGGAATATGTGTCCTTACTTTCCGGCTGGCCAAAAGAGATAAAAATGTTATCACTCTCCAGGGTGCCTAGACAGGGTGCCCAAACCAGAAATGTTATGATTGCCTTTCTTGACATGGTAGGATGGATGCCTTGACTTTCTGGAATCACTGTTGCAGTTATGTATGATCTGTGAAATGAAAACTCCATCTTCAGTGCTCAGAGGACTCATAATTATTGTGTAATGGCTACTTTTCTTTAATATTCAGCATGAAGGTGGGCAGAAAAGCCCAACCAGCAAAAAAATAAATTAAGAGGATACAATTGGGAGGGAAGATCCTTCTGAGGTTTTAGCCTTCATTTTCCACTCTTGAAGGTACATTCCAACAACTCTTTGAGAGGAAGACCCAGCTTCTCCCTCCTGTACACTAATTAGAACATAGACATTCATGCCCCTCTGTAAAAGTTGACCAGGCAATATAGCAGAGAGCCCACAAAATCACACCTTTAAAATGAAAGTTTTCCAAATACGTGAGTTTTCTTCTATCTTCTCCCTTGCCCAGGATCCTAAATTGACACTGCTCACCTCAAGACCCTAGAAAGCTGGAGGGAGAAGATTGAGGGACTGACATAAAGGGAAAATTAGAAAGAGCCGGCTCTAACATTGCCCAACTATGATAGTGGGGGGTGAGGGGCACATTTCACACTAGTTAAGCCACCTTGTGTCAGTTTTTCTGTGAGAAAAACTGAAGATAAAGTGAGTTTAAACAGGCGCTCATAAGCCAATCACATGGGGATAGATTAAAAAAATAATAGAGATTACTGAATTATATGATTAATTGAAGTGGATGGTAAAAACTACCATCATTAAAGCGGTTTAAAGTCAGGTTTACCACGCAGTAAAGAGTGCTTGATGCTGGCTTGCCTCTCATTTTTCAAGATTATCGATTTCTCTTTAATATGCACTCTTATATATGGGGCAGTATTAATGTCCCCAGGAACCTGCTTGGGTCTCAAGGTCTACTAAGAGCCTCTTTTAGTCACACACACCTTTTACTTAAGGGGTGATCAAAATTCTTGCTATTGTTTCTTTGCAAGCTCATGGGCTCATAGGCAGTGGAGATGAGGTATTTTTATTTATTCAATTGTATTTATTGAGAGCTTACTCAAATGCAGTGATTGTATCCCTGAGAGTGGACACCTGTTAATTGTAATAATTATAGAATCCAGAGAGCAAAGCACTTTCCCATCCATTATCTCATTTTGCCCTGCTATATCCCTGGGAGGAAGGGAGAGGCAGGTATTACTATCATCCCCATTTTACAGATGAAACCATTCATTCAATAGTATTTATTGAGTGCTTACTAAGTGCAGAGCACTGTACTAAGAGCTTGGAATGTACATCTTGGCAACAGATAGAGACAATCCCTGCTCAATGACGTTGAGCACAGGGAAGTTAAGTGTACTGCCTAAGATCCCACAGCAGAGTAGGAAGAGACTAAAACCCAGGTCTTCTGGTTGTCAGACTCAAGCTCTTCCCACCAGGCCTTATTGTCAGTGGGTGCAAACTCTAGATGACCCTATTAATGATGATGGTATTTGTTAAGCACTTACTATGTGCCAGGCACTGTACCAAGCGCTAGGGTGGACACAAGCGAAACGAGTTGGACACAGTCCTTGTCCCATGTTTGCTCACAGTCTCAATCCTCATTTTACAGATGGTGTAACTGAGAGATGGTGCACAGAGAAATGAAGTGATTTGCCCAAGGTCACACAGCAGACAAGTGGTAGAGTCAGGATTTGAACTCATAACCTCCTGACACCCAGGCCCCTGCTCCAGCCACTATGCCAGACTGCTTCATTATTAGGGCAAGAGGAAGAGAGAAAGAGCCCAGGGAATTATCCTTGCTGTGTCTTTTCAAGATGCAGATCAGCATCACTCCCCTCAAAAAAAATGAGCTGGGAGGATCCCAACAGTGGTTTATCGACCAATCGATCAATTAGTGGTATTCATTGAGCATTTACTGTGTGCAGAGCACTGTGTTAAACGTTTGGGAGAGTACACTATAGCAGAGCTGGGAATAGAAATATATTATGGATATATATATATATAAGTGCTGAGGGGCTGAGGGTGGGGTGAATACTAGAAAGTTTGTAGTTATGGTATTCCCAGCCTTGTTTTCAATACATCCAAAGTGGAGATCGGTGATTGGGTTTCTGAGTCCAGTTCACCTGAGATTCAATGTTGGGGCTTGTGGAGACAAGGTGGCAAATCTGTGGAATTCAGTGCTGTGACTAAGAGGGCCAGAGCCAGGAGACAATGGCATGGCCCAGTATCCATTCAATTCTATCGCATTTATTGATCGCTTACTGCGGCAAAGCACTGTGGTATACATGCAAGTTGAATACAACTTATATGGCAAGCTGCATAGCCTAGTGGAGAGGCCTCAGGCCTGGGAGTCAGAGGACCTGGGTTCTACTCCCACCTCCACCACTTGTCTGCTGTGTGACATTGGGCAAGTCACTCGACTTCTGTGTGCCTCAGTTGCCTCATTTGAGGAGGTGGGGATTAAGACTGTGAGCTTTGTGTGAGACATGGACTGTGTTCAACCCAAATTGTTTGTACCTACCCCAGCGCTTAGTTCAATGTCTGGAACACAGTAAGCGCTTAACAAATACCAGAATTATGATTACTATTATTGGGAGGTATCATGGCCTAGTGGAAGGAACATGGGTCTGGGAGTCAGAGGACCTGGGTTCAAATCCCAGCTTTACCAGTTGTTTGCTGGGTGACCTAGAGCAAGTCACTTCATTTCTCTCAGTTTCTTCAACTGTGAATTGGGGATTCATTACCTGTTCTCTCTCCTATTTAGACTCTGAGCCCCACGTAGGAGAGGGAAGGTGTCTAATGTAATTAACTGGTAATTTACCTCAGTGCTTAGAAGAGTACTTGACACATAATAAGAACTTATCAACTATAACAGTGGTAATGATAATACTACTATCACTAATAATAATAATAATCCAATGAAGTGGGGAGCTATTTACTGGTATAACAAGTCTGCTCCTTAAATGGCTACCTCTTTCTAGCCCCAGGTCAAGAGCCTTGATTCCAGGGGTTCATTTGGTCCCATCCATAGGTGAATTTTCCACTAGGTTGAGAGGTGAAGACCCCTAAAGAGCACAAATTTAGAGCACAGAGCTCAGCGTTTCCCCTGGTTTAAAGTTCTCCCTTGGTCATGGTCCCGGTCTTATCCTCCTTCTCTCTACGTGGCTATCAGCCACCCTGGAGTTTAGGAGCTTCCTGTGACACCCCAGGCTGGCTTCCATTAGGGGAGTCAGAGACGAGAGCTAGAAAAGCCAGAGCTGCTCTTCTCTGGGATGATCGGAGTCCATGGGGACAAGGTTTATTTGTGTCTCTTCACTGTTTGCGACGTTTTTGCGTTTTTAATGGTATCCTGCTAAGCACTGTGGTAGGTACAGGTTTATCAGGTTGCACACATTCCATGGTCCTTTGGGCCTCACGGTTTTAATTCTCATTTTATTTATGAGGTAACTGAGGTGCAGAGAAGTGATGTGACTTGCCCAAAGTCACATATAAGACAAGTGGTGGAGCTGGGATTAGAACCCAGGTCCTCTGACTTCTGCATGCTCCGCTCACTGGGAGCATCAGTTGGGGCCAGAGGGTAGGGATAGTGCTGGACGGCATCATGACTCCAACAGAACTTGGCCATGGAAATTCACATTTAAGGAAAATCACAATGTACTGCTGAAGGCATGATTGGGCAGAAGAGTTGAGCAAGCAAGCCAGGATGGTATCAGGGAAGATAATTTTGCTTGGTGGCTTTAAAATAAGGTTGGATTTGGGGAGAAAGGTAGAACATCTTTTCCTATCACTAACGCAGAGATTTTTCCCTGTTTTCCTAATTATTTCAGCTTTGCAATAGTAGATCCTGCAGGCAAAGTACCTGGTATTTCTCACGTAACTGAAGCCACCCGGACCTCCCACTGAATGCCCATAATACACTGATGCTCTTCAACGGATCCATAGATAAAAATGTTGATATCATAACTAACTTTAAATGCACCGCCTGGACTATCTTATTACTTTAATAACACGGCTGATACTAGCTATCTAACTTTGATGCCCAGAAAATTGGAAAAAAAGTTCACAAAGTGAAGATTTATAATCATAAAAATATGTCCACGATCAGCATTAATATATCACTCTGCCTGAATCCACTTCAATTATATATTTAATTTAGGAGAGGGCTCCCAAGGTAAAGGTTTACCGGTGTTCATCAGCAAAGGCATTTCCTAGATTTTCACCAGCTATGCTATGTTAGATATTCACGCTGCCCATTTTATTAATGCAGAAGGACTTGAGTGTTATTAAGTGCGAGCCTCAGACAGCCCCTGCAGTTACAAATAAAGCGGCTAATGAGAAGAAAAACTGCCCACACTGCTTCATTCCCCAAGCTCCAGCCATCTCTACGCTAGAATGCAGTGACAAATGATACTTCTCACCCTTCTAACGTCACCCTTCTCAGATTGTAGATTTAGATGGATAACTTGACTGTGAGCATTAGGCAAAGAAGTCAGCACCTGTCTCTGCCACGGGGGATCCCCCAGAACCAAATACAGCAATCGCCACCCCGGAAAGGATAAATCTGCACGTGAATTTATAAAAATTAAAAGGTCAGCGAGGTAAAGCTCAGGAATACACTTATCTCATTTTTTCCCATTACGATTTAATTGAAATGAACTCTGGTAACTGGGAGAAAAGTTATATTGTAAGGGCCATCTGATTTGAAGTGATTAAACACGGGTCTAAATCTATCTCCTTGCAATCAGCCTGATGTGCTTATAATTCAAATTTGCAAATGGGGAAACACGCAGGTATAATAGAAAATATTAAATCATAATTTAGTGCTGTCAAAAAGGACCATATAATAAACAGAACAGCTAAACTGAAGCCAAGATTTGCAAGTCAAGAATCCAGGGTCTAGAATCGAAGGCACCATTAAAACCATCCCTATGCTCATCCTAAAATCTGAATCGGCCCCTAGCACCTCAACTCATTTTAAGGAAATGAGAAGGTGAAATATAATAATCTCAAATAATTTTCCCAAAAAGGCAAGGGCTGTCTATTTTGCTGAATCTCAATCTATTTTCTTAAAAGACTGATATAGCATGCGCAGTTATGGAGGTGTAATGGAGACTGAAGCAGAGATAGAGAGAGTTGCAAAGGGGAGGCATCAGAATTCTCAGCTGCTCCTGGAGATGGGAAGGGGTGAAAGACTCCCTCAGCCTGGAGCTCAAACCCAGAGAAGGAAGGAAACATGCTAAGTTAATAATAATAATAATAATGATGATGATGATGCTGATATTTGTTAAGCACTTGACTATATGCCAGACAATGTATTAAGCACTGGGTCGGACAAAAGCAAATGGGGTTGGGTACAGTCCCTGTCCTGCATGGGGCTCAAAGTCTCAAACCCCATTTTACAGATGAGATAACTGAGGCCCAAAGAAGTGAAGTGACTTGTCCAAGGTCACACAGCAGACAAGTGGCAGAGCCTGGATTAGAACCGATGACTTTCTGACTCCCAGGCTTGTGCCCCATCCACTACGCCTTGCTGGCTAAAATCCTTATGTCTGGACCTGGAGTCCAATGAAGAGGCAGAATGCTCCTGGCTCCGGAGCTAGGATGGGGAGAGGCAAGAACTCATCCCGGGTCTCCAGTCCGGCAAGAGCGAGGGCATGGTCTCATGGGAATTTGGAAGCATCTCCCTCCACTGGGTCCGGAAGGGAGTCTGGGCGCGGACCCCCTCCCAGCTATGGCTGGAGAGAGCCTTACCCAGCCTCAGCAGGAGGAAGCTATAGCCTATCTCATTCATTCAGTCAATCATATTTATTGATTTACTGAGCGATTACTGTGTGCAGGGCAGTATACTAAGCACTTGGGAGAGTACAGTATAACACAAAACAGACACATTCCCTACCCACAACAAGCTTACAGTCTTGCAGCAGCCCACCTGGGAGGCAGTTAATCAGAAGAGGAGCTGCCCTCTTGCAGCTCAATTTCTTTCTGACTGTCCTCTAGCGTCATGGTGGGGCATGGGGAGAGGAGGGACAAGGCATGTGGAGGGTGTTTGGCCTCCTGCCCTGCCAGCAGAAGCTGTGGAGATGAAGCTTACCAGTGCTTAGAACAGTGCTTTGCACATAATAAGTGCTTAACAAATGCCATTATTATTATTATTACAGGGACTCAATCGCTCAGCCTCTGTAAGTATGTTTTGGACAGGGACTATGTCTGTTTATTGTTATATTGTACTCTCCCAAGCACTTAATACAGTGCTCTGCACACAGTAAGCACTCAATAAATACGATCGACTGACACTGAGTGGTGCCTTGGAGTATTACGAGGACACAAGCGCAGAAAAGCTCATTGGTGTTGGGTCACGAGGTGTTGCAAGAATGAGTACGGGAGCCAAGGCTACTCAGAACAACTTCCATCTTTCTTTCGGGGCCACCTTCTTTGGGGGCCATCAGGGGCATGGGTGTGTGGCAGGAAGATAGAGAAGCACTGGGCTACTGGATTGCGAAGTGCCAGCTCACCAGGGGAGAGGAATTCTGGGAAATGGAATCGGTGCCATTTAGATTCAAAAAGAGCATATTAATTTTACAGCTGACAGTCTCCAACTGCATTCACGTTGCATTTCATGAAGGCGACGGCTAAATTTTCTCTTGGCAAAGGTGGGATATGTGGAGAGCAAGAAAAGCAGGAAGATTTAAATAGCTCTGTCCAAGAGGAATAAAAAAAACGAAAGACTTCTGGGAAGAAGAAAGCCTTGGGATCTGAAATTTTCTCTTACTGGGATTTGCTTACAGCTGGAAATGACTAACCTGAGCCAGACTAAAGTATTTATTCCATAAAGCTTTTATGCATCTGGAAGGAAACAATAATAATAATTGTGGTATTTGTTAAGTGCTCATTATGTGTTGGGCACTGTACTACGTGCTGGGGTAGATATAAGGTAATTGAGTTGGACACGGTCCCTGTCCCACATAGGGCTCACAGTCTTAATCCCCATTTTCCAGATGGGGGAATTAAGGCACAGAAAAGTTAAGTGACTTGCCTAAAGTCACACAGCAGACAAGTGGCAGAGCCGCCATTAGAACCCAGGTCCTTCTGACTCCCAGGCCTGAGCTCTATCCACTAAACAGCATTGAACTTTAGCCCATCACCACATAATGGTCCCTCATATGGGATCTTGTCTGAAGGTATGCTGTGGTTAACCCGACGAAAAAGGCTTCAGTGACTAGAACCGTAATTGGCTCTACTGGAACTCAATAAATATATAAATACTTGCGGACAATCATTGACGCTTACAAAGGGGCAGTCTGAGAACCTAGTAAAAAGAAGGTTAACGGCATTTGGAGCTGCCCTTCAAGGTATCCACGTCATTAACCAAGAGTGACTAAGAGTGGGTTGACTGATTTTCTCTCAACTGTGCCCCGAGGAGCCGACAGCTTCCCAGAACTATGGGTATTATTTATCCCAGTATCGACAGTCGTGTCAACACAGAGCATACCTATTGCTCTTTTGTGAAGACTGATGGAGCAATCGGGAATCTTATTATTCCAGTAGTCATAATCACCGAAGACATCCACTGTGCCAGGTGTCTTAAACAGAACATAGATGTTTCGGTGCACGCCACTTGAAAGAATTCCTATTTCATATTGAAACGAATTGGCCTCAATATAATTGGAGGGATTGGAAGTGTATTACTGACCCCTGGAATTATGGGAAATGTAGTCTTCCTCCAACAATTTTGACCTTCAGGATGTAATCTTTTATAGCTAGATACCTGTCTCTTGGTTGGCATATTTTCGGTCTTGCGACTGCAAGAAAGACTTCAGGAGGAAGACAATCAAAAGCTGTAGTAAATTATAGACATTATTCTAGTTCTTCAGCGTAGAAATGGAATAGGAGAATTCTGTTATACGCACCCCAGCCTCACAAGTGTGCACATCTCTTAGCAGCATTTAAACAATTTCTAGTCACAGTTCCCGGAGTAAACAATTTCCTCTCTGACTGTTGGAGACCAGAAGTCCATCATGGGCAGGGATCGCATCTACCAACTCAGTTGTATTGTATTTTTCCAAGAGCTTAGTATGGTGCTCTGCACACAGTAAGCACTCTATAAATGCAACAAATTGATTGATAGATTATTGCTTTAGCTAAGAACAAAGGTAAATCCTTTCTATTCCTCCCTTACCCTCTGCCCCTCCTCCCCTCCCCATTCCCCCTACTCCTTCCTTCTCCTCTTTCCCCTTCTGTTCCCCACAGCACTTGTGCATATTTGTATATATTATTTACTCTATTTTATTAATGATGTGTATATATCTATGATTCTATTTATCTTGATGGTATTGATCCTACTTGGTTTTTTTTTTGTTGTCTGCCTCCCCCGTTTACACTGTGAGCCCATTGTTGGGCAGGGATTGTCTCTATTATACATTCCAAGCGCTTAGTACAGTGCTCTGCACACAGTAAGCACTCAACAAATACGACTGAATGAATGAATGAAATTCCTCGAGCTATGGAACATGATAATAACTGTGGGATTTAAATTCTCACTATGTGCCAAGAACCGTACTAAGATCTGGGGCAGATACAGCATACACAGATTGCAAACAGGCCCTGTCCCATATTTAATTTCTATTCTTCCTCCTATTTGGACTGCCCTCACAGTCTAAGTAGGAGGGAGAATAGGAATTGAATTCATATTTTAAAGATGAGGAAGGTAAGGCACTGAGAATTTAGGTGACTTGCCCCAAGTCACACAGAAGGAAGGTGGCAGACCCAGGATTAGAACCCAGGTCCTCTGACTTCCAGCCACACGCTCTTTCCATTGGGCAATACTGCTTCTCTATAAGAGATTGGATGAGGGTTTTGGATTGCAAGGCTAAGGAGTAAGAATTGGGAGAAACCCCCACAAAACTGCTTCATTATCCCTAAACAAAGATGAAAATAGCAAAGATGATAAAAAATCTGAAGATAGCTTATTATCATTCACCTTCTCAAGCACGATTCTCAAATGCTTAGTAGAGTGCTCCGCATACAGGAAGCACTCAATAAAAAGCATTGGTTGATTATGCTCCTTGAAGGTAAGAACTAACAAAAATAATCTTCCTCATTCTTTTACACTTTTGTTTCTGAAATACTTTCAAAATGTTATCTCTTCGCAATAGTTTTTGACAGGATTTTTCTAGAGTGATGAACACACAACTTTTTTTTAGCCATTTTACAAGAAAATTCATTTTTTTCTCTCCACATTATTAGTTTATTGACTATTTTCCTTTTAGGTTGTACCCTACCCTATTCAGGCTTATCATATTTCATATTTATATTTCACAGTTAAATTTCAGAAAATGCTTAAAGAGTGACTGCAGTATACATCCTACTCGTTCTCTTCACTCTATCTATTCTCTGTTTTTCCTCACACTTCCCCTTAGTGAGGTTTTCCTCTCTTTCCCTAATGGCCTCAATTCCATAATTAGTCTTCTTTGACATGTTTTTTATTATGCCTATCTATCTTATTTTTAAATTATTCACTATTGCGGGAGTCATATAATTCATAATTTCCATTGCCTTGACCGCTTCACCCCTGCTACCTTTCTTCACTACAGTTTTTCTAACTTCCATGGGCCGACGGTCTTGAAACCTTCATGTATTTCTGTGTGCTCCCTGGCCTCTGCTCCACTGCAGTTTGGCTCTCCTCCTCCCCCATCCCCGTACCCTCCCACTTACCCATTAGCTCCAATCTCTTAAGAGAAGCAGCATGGTCTAGTGGACAGAGCATGGATCTGGGTTCTAATCCCGACTCTGACACTTGTCTGCTGTGTGACCTCGGGCAAGTCACTTCACATCCTCCTTCCCCTCCCCACAGCACTTGTGCGTATTGGTATATATTATTTATTACTCTATTCATTTTATTAATTATGTGCATATATCTATTATTCTATTTATCTTGATGGTTTTGATGCCTGACTACTAGTTTTATTTTGTTGTCTGTCTCCCCTGTTTAGACTGTGAGCCTGTTGCTAGGCAGAGATTGTCTCTATCCGTTGCCGAATTGTACATTCCAAGCACTTAGTACAGTGCTCCAAACACTCAATAAATACATTTGAATGAATGAATGAATCTCTGTGCCTCTGTTACCCCATCTGTAGAATGGGGATTAAGGAAATGAGCCCCATGGGAGACAAGGACTGGATCTAAACTAATTAGCTTGTATCTACCCCAGTGCTTCCCAGTACTTCCCAGTACTTCCCAGTACTTCCCAGTGCTACCCCAGTACTGGGTCCATAGGAAGTGCTTCACAAATACCAGAGAAAGAGAGAGAGACAGAGATAGAGACAAAGATATCGACAGATGTCTGTCCAGCAATATTCCATTGAGAAACCAGGAGTGGGCAGAAAACCATCACAGTGACTTGAATATTAAATTACTGGAAGGCCAAAAGCTGGATTAGGCACAGCTGCTGCAAATGTTTCTTTTGGTTCTAAATCTTGTCCAGGAGAATACATCTCTTTGGACTAGTCAGTCAGCCATATTTACTGAGTGCAGAGCACTATGTGCTTGGGAGAGTACAATATAACAAAGTAATAGATCCATTCTCTGCCCACAGTGTGCTTACAGTGTAGAGGGGGAGACACATAGTAACATAAATACATACATGACTGATATGCACATAAGTGCTGTGGGGCTGGGAGAGGGAATAATAATTACAGTATTTGTTAAGCACTTACTATGTGCCAGGCACTGTACTAAGTGCTGGGGTGGATACAAGCAATTCAGGTTGGACACAGTCCCTGTTCCACATAGGGCTCACCGTCTCAATCCCCATTTTACAGATGAGGCAACTGAGGGCCAGAGAATTGAAGTGACCTGCTCAAGGTCACACACCAGACAAGTGGCGGAGTTGAGCTTAGAACCCATGACCTTCTGAGTCCCAGGCCTGTCCTCTCTCCACTACACCATGAAGGGAGCAAGTCAGAACGATGCAGGAGGGGGAGGGAGAAGAGGAAAGGAGGGCTCAGTCGGGTAAGGCCTCTTGAAGGAGATGTGGCTTCAATAAGTCTTTGAAACTGTGGAGAGTCAATGTGTGGTGGATTTGAGGAAGGAGGGCATTCAGGCCAGACGCAAGACATAGGTGAGAAGTTGGCGGCAAGATAGATGAGATCGAGGTACAGTGAGAAGGTTAGCATTGGAGGAGTGAAGTCTGTGGGCTGGATTGTAACAGCAGCTTAGCGAGGTGAGGTAGAAGGGGCCAAAGTGATTGAGTGCTTTAGAGTCAGTGGGGAAGAGTTTCTATTTGATTCAGAGGTGAATGGGCAATTACTGGAGGTTTTTGAAGAGAGGAAAAACATGGTCTGAATCTTTATGTAGAAGAGTCATCCAGGTGGCAGAGCAAAGTATGGACTGGAGCGGGGAGAGACAGACAGCTGGGAAGTTGCAAAGATTCTGATACAGTAATTAAGGCAGGAGAGGATAACTTATTGGATTATCCATTCATTCATTAAATTGCACTTATTGAGCACTTACTGTGTGCAGAGCACTGTACTCAGGGCTTGAGAGCGTACATTACAACAATAATCGGTCACATTCCCTGCCCGCTATGAGCATACAGTCTGGGGGGGAGACAGATATCAATGCAAATGAATAAAATAAAATTACAGATATAGTCATAAATGCTGTGGGGCTGGGAGAGGGGAAGAACAAAGGGAGCAAGTCGGGATGACAAGAAAGGAGTGGGAGATGAGGAAAAGGGGCTTGGTCTGGGAAGGCATCTTGGAGGAGATGTGCCTTCAGTAAGGCTTTGATGGAGGAAGAGTAATTGTCTGTCAGATCTGAGGAGGGAGGATGTTCCAGGCCAGAGGCAGGACGTGGGTTGGGGGTCAGTGGTGAGATAGGTGAGATGGAGGCACAGTGAGAAGGTTAGCACCAGAGGAGCCAAGTGTGCAGGCTGGGTTGTAGAAGGAGAGAAGCAAGATGAGATAGGAGGAGGCAAGGTGGTGGGCTGCTTTAAAGCCAATGATGGATTAATGTGGTAGCACTTTGGATGGAGAGAAAAGAACAGATTTTAGCGACATTGTGAAGGTCAAAGCGACAGGATTTAGGGATGGATTGAATATACGGGTTGAATGAGTGAGAGGAGTCGAGGATGAGCCCATCATTGGGCAGGGATTGTCTCTATCTATTGCCGAATTGTACATTCCAAGCTCTTAGTACAGTGTTCTGCACATAGTAAGTGCTCAGAAAATACTAGTGAATGAATGAATGAATGAATGAATGAACGAAGGATAACTCCAGGTTTACGGGTTTGTGAAACAGGAAGGATGGTGATGCCGTCAACAGTGACCCAAAAGTCAGGGGAGTACGGGGTTCATGTGGGAGGATAAGGAGTTTTGTTTTGGACGTGTTAGGTTTGAGAGGTTGGTGAGATATCCAAGTAGAGATGTCCTAAAAGCAGGAAGAAAGGTCAACTGGATGACTTTGCCCCCTATTGGGCCCAGATGGCTATCTCTTTCCCCTCCCTTCCCCCCTGCTCCCAGTGAGCTCCATTGCCTAGGGACACACTATCCCTGCTATGCATCGATAAGATGATAATTTCTTCTATGTAAGACCCCTTGTTTTAGGCTTTCCTGAGTCTTCCACTAATTGCTCCCAGAAGACTCTATTAGACATTCTTAAGAACTTACAGTATGAGAAACTCAGGCAATAATTCTGAACCAGTCCCTGATTCATGGTGCCCCACACCCCACAGGAAAGAGGAAAGCAACTGGGAGAAAAAGAATTGACTAAAAAACAAATTAGAAAGAGCAACAGGGTGTTCCTGTGCTTCTTCATTTCCACACCATTCTCAAACTTCTGTCTGTACCTGGTCTGGTATTTTGTCAAAAAGTTATTTGTGACTTTGCCTCCCACAGTACAATAATAATAATATTAATAATGATGATAATTGTGGTATTTGTTAAGCACTTACTGTATGCCAGGCACAGTACTAAGCACCGAGGTAGATACAAGAAAATCAGGTTAGACACAGTCCCTGTCCCACGTGGGCTCACAGTCTCAATCTCCATTTTACAGATGAGGTAACTGAGGCCCAGAGAAGTCAAGTGACTTACTCAAGGACACGCAGCAGACAAGTGGCGGAGCCGAGATTAGAACCCATGATCTTCTGACTCCCACGCCCGTACTCTATCCACTAAACCACGTTGCTTCAGCATGCAACAATATGGTTGGATACTACGTCTGCACTGATTTAAAAATGGAGCTAGCCAGCCCCGTCTCCACCAGCAAGGCCTAATGGAAAGAGCATAAGACCAGAAGTCAGGACACTCAGAATCTAGTCCTTGCTCTGCCACTTTGCCTGCTTAATATCTCTATGCCTCAGTTTCCTCATCTGTTAAATGAAAGGAAATACCAGTTCTCCCTCCTTGTCAGAGCACCTCAGGTGGAGCAGATATTGTGCTTGATCTGATTATCTTCTGATCTGATTGTTTTGTCACACCCCATCTACCCGACGCTTAACACAGAGCTTGGTTCCTGGTGAGTGCTGGATCAATCACTCACTCCATCAGTGGTATTTATTGAGCACTCATTATGTACACAGCACAGTATTTAGTGCTTGGGAGAGTACCACACGACAGAGTTGGCAGACACATTCCTGATCACAATGAGCTTACAGTCTAGAGTTGTATGCACACCATCACTATTCTTACCCAAATATGGACCGCATCTTGACTTGCTTGTGTACCTGGCTAGTTCAGTTGCTCTGACTCACAGCAATAGGCTGTTCTACTTTGAGGGCTAGTTCTAAGTCTAAAGAGATGTAACCTCTCGTGAGTGCTGCTATGTTGAAATGTATGGGCATCTGGTGTTGTAACACAACTAGCTCCAATCAGCCTTGCTAAATAACATGTACATTCAGAATTTCAGAGGAATATGGTGGACATCAACAGTTTTCTTCCCATACTCCCAAGTCTTACTGTGTCTCAACTACCTACACTGTACAAAGGAAATTCAAGACAGCACTAATGCATATACCTAAACTTTATTTCTTTATATTAATGTCTAGCTCCTCCTCTAGACTGTAAGCTTGCTGAGGACAGGGAAATTGTTTACTAACTCTGTAGTGTTGTATTCTCCCAAGTGGATAGTACAGTGCTCTGCACACAAGTGCTCAATAAATACGATCCATTGATTGATAAAAGGATGCCCAAGAGACCCCCTATTCCCTGAAAAACAAATTAACGGAAGAGCTTTTGTGCTTCAGCAACCAGAATTATATTTTCTGGAGGTGATTTTTTTCTCTGCTTTTGAATCCACATGCAGGAAACATTATTTGTAATAATAATAATAATAATAATGATATTGGTATTTGTTAAGCACTTACTATGTGCCAAGCACTGTTCTAAGCCCTGGGGGAGATACAAGGTAATGAGGTTGTCCCACATAGGGCTCACAGTCTTCATCCCCATTTTATAGATGAGATAACTGAGGCACAGAGAAGTTAAGTGACTTGCCCAAGGTCACACAGCTGACAAGTGGCAGAGGCAGGATTAGAACTCATGACCTCTGACTCCCAAGCCCGTGCTCTTTCCACTGACTGTTGTTGGGTAGGGATGGTCTCTGTCTGTTGCCAAATTGTGCTTACCAAATGCTTAGTAAGCGCTCAATAAATATGATTGAATGAATGAATGAATGAATGGCAGAATATTGGCAATACAACAGAAGGGACCGTGCCTATGGAGAAGCAGTGAGAAGCAGAATAGCTGAGAGGAAAGAGCACAGGTCTGGGAGTAAGAGGACTTGGGTTCTAATCCAGGTTTCACCACTTTGCCCGCTGTGTGACTCAGGGGAATCACAACTTCTCTGTGTCTCAGTTTCCTCATCTGTAAAATGGGTATTCCATACCCGTATCCCTCCCCTTTATATTGTGAACCCCATATAGGACAGGGACTGTGTCCAAGCTAATTGTCTTGTATCTACCCAGCACTGTGTATACAACTTGGCACATAGTGTGTACTTAACCAATATCATAGCTTTATTATTAGTGTTATTATCAACATCACTGAGAGCATCCCATACTTTGGTTCAAATAATGATTTGCCAGGGTTGGACAGAAATGTGCCATTTTGGGGTTGAAATTCACTAGCTAGTGTAATAAAACCATTTTTCTGAAAAAAACGTAAATCGTCAAATACTTGGTAGAATTTCTGATTTCGGCTGAAAACCTGACTTTCATTTTAAATTCCTGAGGACTTTTTCCTAAGTCAGATTCTCAAAACTGACAGTTGTTCCTTTGGGTTCACCTAAGAACTAAAATCCGTGTCTAAATCAAGTCCATTTTCTCATAGTAGAAAACCACACACAATAAACAAACCATTTTTTGTTTGTTTATACACATTGTCATTTCCATGGCTTGAAAATGCCCAAAGGCAGAAAAGGAAATTAATTGGATAAAATTGGATTTTATGGGAACAAAAGCCCTCTAATAGGAGAAAACGTATGCGATGTATTTGGTTAAAACTTGAATGAACCATATACCTTTGTAATAAAATAAATTGTTCTATCTCCATTCCTATTGAAATTAACCAGCCCCAGCTATCTAACTTCAGGCAGTCAAAGAAAAAGATCAAGAAATCTCAAATTTAAATATCATGTTCAGGAGTAAATGATCAGGATTAGTTCTATGATTATCAATAATGGATTCCACAGACATAAGTCCTGCTCAGCAATTGGAAAACATCCTCCCTTTGGGTTAAACTTCTTTAGTTGTTCTCAGAAACTGCCGTGCACCCTGGGTGCTTTTAAACATCCACATCTGACAATGATTTCTGTGGGGCAGTAAGCCTGTTTCTCAATAAAAGCTCTCAGAACTGTGCACAAAAAAAGTGAGTCTCTAATTCATTCCCTTGTGGTATTTCTCTATGTGTATGATGAAACCCTAGAGTCCTATTCACTTCTCATTGCTATTTTGCATTTAAAATAACAAAAAAAAATCCTGGATAGCGAATGGCCCTGGGCACCCAAGCAAAGACACCGATGTTATTTTGAATATTAAATCTGCAGAAGCAGCCCAAAGTACTCATCCCTCACTAAAATCACCCTCGATCAGGTACACGCAATTGTGTGGCACAGGGGTGTCAAACTCAGCCATAACCCTAATTGATGTGTGTGAGTAATGACCTCTTTCCTCTCTCTAAACTTCTCTTTTTCACTTTCTACACTTCAAAGGAAGCCTGCAAGCAAGGTTCCTCTCTTCAAAGTAGAACAAAGGGAAAAGAAGAGTAAATTTTGAAAGTTCAGGACTGCTGGACTGTGACCAAATTGGAACATGTAACTGTTTTGGAAGCTGGGGAAGAGTGGACAGAAATTTGTTTATGAAGAGGATTGGGGAGGGGGTGGACTGTTACAAAATTGATACAAACTAAAACCTAGTTTGCCTGGAGGGCCTGCTTTCCCAGTGTACAACGAGAGGAATCTTGTTTTCCATCTGTTTCCGTCTGGAGTTCCTTGCACTATTTCTGCAGCTAACTGAAGGGATTTGAATTTCTGGTGGTTACGCCGAGTTCTGAGCTGAAATCACTGAAACAGAAGTCGCCAAACACCTCAGAGGCTTTGCTGCAATCATTTCTTAGATTGTGAGCGTTCCCCAGAAGGACAGGGTCTTTGCCTAATTCCCACCTGTGTATCCTCTCCCAACGGTTAGCACTGTGTTCTGCACAGAGGAAGTGCTTAAAAAATACTATTACTACAACTATCAATCAATCAATTATATTCATTCAGCATTTACTATGTGCAGAACACTGTATTAAGCTCTTGGGAGAGAACGGTACAGCCGAGTTAGCAGACATGTTCTTTGCCCATAATGAGCTTACAGTCTAGGGGGGGAAACGGTCATGAATATAAATAATTTGTAAAATATAATTTAAAGATAGGTATAGGAGTGCTGTGGGGTTGAGGATGGGGCGAATACCAAATGATCAAAGGTCACAGATCCAAGGATACATAGATGGCACAGAAAGGAGAGGGAGCTGGGACACAGACAAGAGGGCTCCATCTGGGAAGGCCTCCTGGAGGAGATGTGACCTTAATAATGCTTTGAAGGTGGGAAGAGTAGTGGTCTGGCTTATATGGAGGGGAAGGGAGTTCCAGGCTAGGGGGAGGTTGTAGGAAATGGGTCACTGATGTGACAGATGAGATAGGGACGCACTAGGTTGGCTCTAGTATTGCTATTATAGTTACCTCTTGACTGGGACTACTCTACTTGGCTCCAAATATCCCAACAGCATAGAAGAAAAACTCTTGGTTTTATTTCATGAGTGATTACTGTTGCCTTTAAAAATAAATACCAACATAGGCAACTCCTTGCATTCATTGAAATGGGTAAGAAACTGAGGAGAGAGAGCCCGGGCTTGCGAGTCAGAGGTCATGGGTTTTCATCCCAGCTCCGCCATTTGTCAGTTGTGTGGATTTGGGCAAGTCACAACGTCTCTGTAACTCAATTATCTCATCTATAAAATGGGGATATATGGGATTAAAAAGGGGATTAAAATGAGCCTCACGAGGGACAACTTGATTACCTTGTATCTACCCCAGCGCTTAGAACAGTGCTTGCTTGGCACATAATAAGCGCTCAACAAATACCATCATTATTATTATTATTATTATTAACATCATGGATGTTCACATTCTGTCCATGTGGTGTCTCTTCAATTGAAAGGATCTTCAAAGTGATCCCTGACTCATCCCCTTACAACTCCCTTGTGTTCATCCTATTGTTTTAATCAACTGGCATCTTTTTCCCCTGCCCCTCTCCCTCTAGTCTCCTAGAAGCAGTGTGGCTTAGTGGAAAGAGAATGGACCCGGGAATCAGAAGGACGTGGGTTCTAATCCTGACTCCACCACACGTCTGCTATGTGGCCTTGGACAAGTCACTTCTCTGTGCCTCACTTACATTATCTGTAAAATGAGTATTAAGATTGTGAGCCCCTTGTGGGACAGGAACTGGGTCCAACCTAATTACCTGTATCTACCCCAGCACTTAGAACAGTGGTTGGTACATAGTAAGCACTCAAGTATAATAATAATAATAGCAATCATTATCATTATTATTATTAGTCATAGTCTTTCCCCTATCTTCAGTGGGAAACAGTGTACGTTTTTGAAGCCATTCTGTCAACAGGTAGAAAGTTCAGTACTATGGGCTTAGGTTGTACATTAAGCATAAGACTTTTTATTTTGCCTTGTGGGACCTTATGACCCAAGACTTCACACCTGGCCTGTTTAGGCCAGCAGCACGGAGTCAAGTCGCAGCAGGCAAAGTCAACAGTCCATCCTACTGAACGGCCAAACTAGGTCACAACTTCCACATTTCTCTGTGCCATTCCTTGACCTCATTCCTGATTGCCTGGACACTAATGGGAAGGACTGAAGCGGCACCAACATTTAGAAGCCCGGAAAGGCCGCCGCAGCCGTGGTGGTCAGTTGGCTGAGGTGCGAGTGTCACACTCTGATCCATGAGGACCCTGAATCTCTGCTCCTCCACATTGCGGCCCCCTAATTCTTATCCTGTTCATCTTTGTCCTTGTCAGGGAGGATGTTTTTCTGTTCCTATTCTTTCCCTTTTCCTTGTTTGTCTGTCACCAGGCACTTCTCTTCACATTACTTCTAGATTGTGTGCCCCTGGCATCTTAATTCCCATCCATGGGTGTAAATTTTCCCCACATAGAACAAAAGTAATGAACTACACGTGAACAACACAATCAGGCATTTGATACTAGTATGATTACTACTACTTGTGCTTTTTATTTTTATAATATTTAAGTGCTTACTAAGTGCCAGGCACAGTACTAAGCTCTAGGGTAGATACAAGCTAATCATGTTGCACCCAATCTATGCCCCACACGGGGCTCACAGTATTAATCCCCATTTAGCAGATGAAGTAACTGAGGCACAGAGAAGTTAACTGAATTGTCCGAAGTCACTCAGCAGACAAGTGGCGGAGCCGGGATTAGAACTCAGATCCTCTGACTCCCAGGTCCGTGCTTCATTCTCTAGGCCACACCACTGTTCTAGGAGGGATGACCATGAGGACAACACACAATCATTAGAAACATGAAAAGAAAATCATGATAAAAGTGCTGTAAGGGGAGTGGCTTTTAATTCTGCAAATGGGAAGGAATACATCTCTCCTGTTTTGGGAAAAAGTCACACCTCGGATGTGCTATAATCAATCTCGCCTCCAATCCCAATTGGAAAGATTGGAGAAGTAGTAGTTAGGCTGGAAATACCCTGGAGTCTGAAAGACTGGGTCTAGAGTTTTGACACCTTTGGTTCTTCTCCTCTGCCATCTCTGGCCTTGGGGCAAGAAAATGGGCTTGGGAGTCAGAGGATGTGGGTTCTAATCCCGGCCCCGACACCTGTCTCCTGTGTGACCGTGGGCAAGCCACTTAACTTCTCTCTGCCTCAGTTACCTTATCTGTAAAATGGGGATTAAAACTGTGAGCCCGACGAGGGACAACCTGATTACCTTGTAGCTACCAGCACTTAGAACATGTGTGGCATGTAGTAAATGCTTAACAAATAGCATAATCATTATATTTATTATCTCTAATAGTATCACTTTGACCTGGTAAAGAATTGTGGAAGAACCCTACTTAAGAGAACTTTCTACTTTTCTTCATCTCTACAGTAAGTATCATAATGTTGAACACAGTTTATAGGTTCTTCAGATAGAAAGATCCAGAGAGGGAGGAGAGGCATCCAAAGGAAAGGAGAGGAAAGAAATAAGAAAAGGAAGGAAAAATGGGTGAAAAAGCCTTCCTCTTGAACACCAAGGGGGCTACCACATTTCCCTTCCATCTTTTAGAATCTACTTTTCTGTTTCCGGTTCCCTGAAATGGAACCGGAAATACCAATATCAATCAGTGGAAATATCACTCAGTGATATTTAAAATTAATTGGAAATATTGATCAGTGATATTTATTGATCACTTACTGGGTCCAAAGCTCTGTTTGAAGTACTTGAGAAAGTACAATACAACAGAGTTGGTAAATACATTCCCTGTCACAACGAACTTACGGTCTAAAGGACGAGCTGACAGTCTAGCGTAAAACTGACTTACGAGTCATTTGAAACTTTCAGGATGGTTCTTAAAGTTACAAAGAGTTCCCCTGGCACACTGCATTTCATGTAAATGGCATGGAGATGATTTTCCAAAGCTAATGGTCGCAATCGTGTAGGTTTTGTACAGGATCTTATTTAAATTAGATTTTTCAATTCTTCATTCCATGGGAAAATTAAATGAAAAACAATAGCTAGCATTAATTCAAACCCTTAACAGTTTAGTGCTATTGGTCAAGGGATAGATAGCTAATAACCTATTTTTCTGCTGCAATTCTCAGATCATCGAGAAGTCTATTGATCGCATGAGTGCAGACTCCAAGAAGTCATCCAACGAAACAAAAACATGAAAAATCTAGATGAAAGAAATCTCAATTTGCCAAATGAAAAAAAAAATATATTTCAAGACTCTAAAAGAAGTCCCTGCCGCTTTGAGGGAAAGTATTTAGAACTGTTATACAGAATTCAAAATTTAAGGATCTCTGGTTGACCTTTCTAACTGATAGTGAACAAGGGAAAAGGTGGGTAAAACAGTGATAGAAATGGAAATGATATCTTCTGGACATTCTGATGACACGCCTTTGAAACCATGTATCCCTTGATCACCCTGAAAAGTCTTCTGGAAGCAGTGAGGCTTAGGGGATAGAGCACAGGCCTGGGAGTCAGAAGGACCAGGGTTCTAATCCTGCCTCCTCCACCGTCTCTTGTGTGATCTTGGATAAGTCATTTTACTTCTCTGGGTCTCAGTTCCCTCATCTATAAAATGGGGATAAAGACTGTGAGCCCTATGTGTGACAAGGACTGTACACAACCCAATTTCCTTATATCTACCCCAGCTCTTAGTACCATGGCTGGCACAGAGTAAATGTTTAACAAATACCCCAGTTACTTTTACTATTATCCCACTGTGCTCACTCTTATTGCCACAAATGTCCAGAGCTTTTCTGTAGTCACATATTTCGCCACATTTCAGATCATGACGAGGTTGAGGGGGTTTTCCAACATATCTTGGGGTGTCCAACATGACTTACATTGGCTCCATTGCATTTTGATCTTATTCAAAATCAAATTTTCAATTCTGGCTTGAATGGGCTCCAGCCCAACACACCCACTGAGCCAAACACTGAAAATAAAAATGACAAATCCTATCCAAAGCTGACTTTTACGCTTGTGTTTATTAAGACATCCTCTCTCCCTTCTCCTTGATTGCAAGTAGAAGAAAAATGGAATTCATTTCTTTCTTCAAGTTTAAACACTTATTATTTAAAAACACATAAAAATACTAATTATGGAACCAAGTAAACATTTCAGCAAAATAGTTTCAAATGCAGAGTTCGAAACTGAAATGACTGCATTTAGGGAAAGGCTTTTCATGGCATGATTTCACTATTCTGAATCAGGAGTTTTCATTTCAAAGTTACAGAAGAAAATAATTAGAAAAGGAGGAAATGGATTCCTAAGTGTATGGGCTAATGTGAGCTCCCATCATGAGTTCCACGTCTGAACAGAGCTAAGCACTCTGCTTGCCGTTACTGGAACAAGAGCAAAGATTGCCCTTAAAAAGCATGTTTCGGACTGAAAGCAGTTGAAAGACAAAGCCTTTCAGGGCTCAAATGTGTGTTCAGATTCAGATCCATCAAGCAAATTCAGTGAAAGAGCACGGGTTCATGTTTTTGTCTGTGGGTCCCCTGCTTGTCCGATTGAATGTTTACACATTCACTCTTGGTGGGGTGTTCCTAGGGCGGCTGTTTTCAAGCCACTCCTTCTCCCCCCTCAACAAACCTTGACCTGGAAATGGAAGCAGTGTGGCCTGGTGGAAAGAGGACAGGCCTTGGAGCCAGGAAAACCTGATTCCTCATCCTGGATCCACCACATATCTTCTGGGTGACCTTAGGCAAGTCACTTCACTTCTCTGTGTCTCGTTTACCTCATCTGAAAAAGGAGGATTAAGACTGGAAGCCCCACAAGTGTCATGGACTGTGCCCAACCGACTAGCTGGTATCTATCACAGCACTTAATACAGTGCCTGACAAATAGTAAGTGCTTAACAAATGGCATTTTTGTAAGTGGGCAGCCATGCTTGCTTTCTCTTCTCTGATCCTCCCAACACTTCTCCTGTCCATCATGCCAACAGAAAGCCGATAATGATAATAATAATAATTATGGTATTTGTCAAGCGCTTACCATGTGCCAGGCACTTGTACTAAGTGCTGGGGTAGATACGAGCACAGCAGGTTGGACATAGTCCCTGTCTCATGTATGGCTCGCAGTCTCAACCCCCATTTTCCAGATGAGGCGCAGAGAAGTAAAGTGACTTATCCAAGGTCACATAAGAGACAGGTGGCAGAGCCGGGTGTGAGTGAAGCACTGAGAACACCACTGCCCTCATTGCTGGATGTTTGGAAGTCACAGCCAACCAGATTGAATTTAGCCCAGCTTGGGGATGATAGGAGGGAGTAAGAGTGAACCATCTGTTTTGGCAGCTTGCCTGGGCAGTCTGCCCTAGGGCAGGCCCTGCGAGGGTCAGCAAGCATGAGAAGCCTTAAGCCATTCATCTTAAGGTTAAGCTGACCATTCAACCAGATCTCACACCGAAAAAGTCCAGTTTTCAGCTGGCCAGTCCACCCTCTGTTGGCCACAGATAGAGGACTGGGTACCATTACATCCAATGTTTTTATTCGGAAGCTCCAGCCTCTCTGGTACCTGCCACTGAATCCTACTATCAGGAAGAGCTCAATAAATAGCATTGATCAGGGGGTTGAATGATGGGCAAGAGCCAATGGACGCATCACCTTCACTTCTCCTGGGCAAATGTACATATATACGAATAATAATAATAATGATAATAATAATTATGGTATTTGTTAAGTGCTTACTATGTGCCAAGCACTGTTCTAAGCACTGGGGTAGATACAAGGTAATCAGGTTGTCCCATGTGGGGCTCACGGTCTTAATCCCATTTTACAGATGAGGTAACTGAGCCAGAGAGAAGTGAAGTGACTTGCCCAAAGTCACACAGCTGACAAGTGGCAGAGCCGGGATTAGAACCTCTGACTCCCAAGCCCGGGCTCTTGCCACTAAACCACGCTGTTCCTCCTCTCCCCATACCCCCTCCCATCTCCATCAGCCCCACTCGCTCCCTCTTCTCTACCCCCCCCCCTCTGCCCCAGAGCACTTGTGTGTATATATGTAAATATTTATAATTCTATTTATTTTACTAATGAGATGTATATATCTATAATTCTATTTACATTGATGCCTGTTTACTTGTTTTGATGTCTGTCTCCCCGCTTCTTGACTGTGAGCCCGTTGTGGACAGGGATTATCGCTCTTTGTTGCTAAATTGTACTTACCAAGCATTTAGTACAGTGCTCTACACACAGTAAGTGCTCAATAAATATGACTGAATGAATGAATGAATGATGGAACGACCCTTGGGTCTGACAATCATTGACACTGGCTGAGTGTGTTTCAGAAGCCATTATACTGACCCTAGGGTAGTCCCATGCTTCAGATCAATCGATCAATCAGTGGAATTTACTGAACACTTACTATGTGCAGAGCACTGTACTGTTTGGGAGAGTACAGTACAACAGAATTAATAGTTACATAGAGCTTAAAGTCTAGAATTGGTAGAGCTTACAGCCTAGAGGGGGAGACAGACTTTAATATAACTAAATAATAGGGGAAGTGATGTGGTCCAATGGAAGGAAGATGGGCCCGGGAGTCAGAGGACACAGTTACTAAACCCAGCTCTGCCACGTGCCCGCTGTGTGACCTTTGGCAAGGCACTTAACTTCTCTGTGCCCCAGTTACCTCAACTGAGAAATGGAGATTCAATTCCAGTTCACCCTCTTATTTAGACTATGAGCTCCATGTAGGACCTGCTTATCTACAGTGCAGTACAGTACGGTTCTTGGCACATAGTGCCTAGTGGAAAGAGCACGGGCCTAGAAATCAGAGGACCTGGGTTCTAATCCTGACTCTGCCAATTGCTTGATGTATGACCTTGGACAAGTCACTTAACTTCTCTGTGCCAGTTTTCTCAACTGTAAAATGGGGATTCAATACTTGTTTTCCGTCCTTCTGAAGACTATGAGCCCCATACCGGACAGGGACTGTATCTGACCTCACTGACTTGTACCTACCCCAGTGCTTAGCGTTTGACACATAGTAAGCATTTAACAAGTACCATAAAACAAACATCATAATTAGATGAATACATAGGTGCTGTGGGGCTAAGGACGGGTGAATACGAAGTAACCAAATGGCACAGATCTAGGTGCAGAGACAACATGGATGGGAGACACACAAAGAAGTTGTGTTTCCAGTGGATCCCCAGAGGTCTTGTCTTGCCTAATGCTGTCGAATTGTCTCTGACCCATAGAGACGTCATGGACACATCCCTCCCAGAATCCCCCACCTCCATCTGCAATCATTCTGATAGTGGATCCATAGAGTTTTTGTGGTAAAAATATGGAAGTGGTTTACCATTGCCTCCTTCCATGCAATAAACTTGAGTCTCGGCCCTCCACTCTCTCCCATGCCACCCAACCCAGCATGGGTGAGTTTGACCTGTAGCAGATTGCCTGCCACTCGTTAGTCACTGCCCAAGCTAAGAATGGAATGGGTAGGCCTCTGCTTGACTCCCTCCCATAGCCGAGACTGGTAGAGTACTGGAAACTCTCCAGGTGCAATCCCGAGAGGGGCCCCCAGCAGTTTTTCTTCCCCAAATCCAGATCAAAGTCAGAAAGACTCACGGTGGGGAAAGAGACAATGTTTTCTCCATTTAGCAGTCTTTTGGAATCCAAAGAAGATAATTCTGCCCAATGACTTTACTCCACATGCTCTGTGCCCGAATTCATCATTACAGTACTAGCTAAAAGGTAATAAGATAATAAGTACAGTGCTCTGCACACAGTAAGCGCTCAATAAATACGATTAAAGTACAATTCAATGAATAATTAACAATGGGAGGGCATCATCTTCAAAGCCCTTTTAAAAATCACATTTCCTCCAGAGCATTATGTACAGCACTCTGCACACAGTAAGTGCTTAGCAAATTCCACTGATGGATTGTTTGATCTCAAACATGGGTCAGCTTAGCAGTTTCTGGAACCCAGTCACCAAGTGTCGATGACTTTCTGACCCAGGGTTCACTCCATTGTTTGCCCAGGGGGAATGAAGGTGATGTATCCATTGTCTTGTGTCCATCGTTCAACCCCCTGATCAATGGTATTTACTGAGCACCTCCTGAGAATGGGATTCAGTGGCAAGTGCCAGAGAGACTGGATGCTTCCAATGAAAACAATGGACGTAAAGGTACCCGATGCTGTATCTGTGTCCTACGGGGGTGGGCTGGCCAGTTGAAAACTGGACTTTTTGGTGTATGATCTGGATGAATGGTCACCTTAGCCTTAAGATGAATGGACACCTCTCCTGCCCTTCTATTTCCCCTCTACTGCCTCTTCAACACTTCCACATCACCTACGCAGTAGGGTACTCTCTCCCGCCTCTCCTTCAGGTAACACTTATTTACACATCTTTAAACTCTGCTGCTGCCATGACTTGTGATTTATTTTGATGTCTGTCTCTCCCATTAGATTGCAAGCTCTCTGAGGGCAAGGATCATGTCTACTTACTCAATCACACTTCCCTAAGTGTTTAGCACAGAGTGATAATTCAATGAATATTATTGACTGATTAACAGAGAAGATCACAGAGTTCATCGTCTTCTGTTGGAAGAGACGTTTCACCTTAATGAAAGAGATTCCGGCATCGGTCAATCCCAGCCAGCAGGATTATGAATGAATGAATAGTATTTGTTGAGCGCTTACTATGTGGCAGGCACTGTATTAAGCACTGGGGTAGATATAAGATGATTAAGTTGGACACAGTCCCAGTCCCGTATGGGGCTCACAGTTTTAATTCCCATTTTATAGATGAGGTAACTGAGGCGCAGAGAAGCAAAGTGACTTGCCTAAAGTCACACAGCAGACAAGTGGCAGAGCTGGGATTAGAACCCTTCTGATGTCCAGACCCATGCTCTCCCTGCTAGGCCATGCGGTGAAAGTATTTTCACCTCTATGATGCCACAGTGACCATGATATTTTGGGAAAATGGCAGGGCCAATGAATAGTTAAACATGGATAGAATCTGATCAAAAATTTCAGGTTCAGCAAGGTTCCCACCCTGACTTCTGTTAACACTTCCCACCTTATTGGTATTCAACACTCTGTTTTACTTAGGGTGTTTTTTTTTTTGATGGGTAATGTCTTGGGCCTCCTTTTGAAGGGATTTTGCTGATCACCTGCTATGGAATGCCTTAGGAATCAATGTACTTGTTTTGATGAAACTGGATTATCGTAATTGTTTATTTTCTAGAGAGCTTAATTGCACTGTATTGAAGACTCTGCTTATTCTGAATGCAGCAGCCTGGACTATTTGAAAATCTTTACCCAATCTTCCCATGAAGTGAAGTATTGATTTTAAAATTCTTCCCCTGACATACGAGGCCTTGAATTGATTTGCTCCAGCACACCTGTCCAACCTGTTCTTAGTTTATATTGGGGACTCATTTCAGACCCTAATTGTCTCTTTATTTAAACCATCCTGATGATGACCTTACATCAAGAGGAACTTGGGACAACAGGAGGGAGAATGAACTTTGACCACAAAAATTTTTCATCAGTACCCGTGTTAAAAACTGAGGAAACCGACGTTTCAGGCTGCCCTTTATCACTGATGCTCAGTCTGTCCTGAACCCTGTCTAAAGTGCCTCATCTTGGCAATTCTCAGAGGGAAAACTGGACAGGCCATGGCAGAGACGAGCCAGCTCCCAGTGCAATCATGGCTAGTACTAAGGGAGCTATACTGGAACACAACACCTGATATTTTCCCCCGTAGAGGCCGGTCTGAACCGGATTGGGGAAGTCAAGCAGAATGAGCTTGGCAGCCAGATCTAGACACGCTGGGCAGGGAGAGAAGGAAGAGGGTGGTGAAGTTTGCTAGACTATGGCAGAGGTCAGGAGGGAGAAGCTTAAGACCACATTACATCTAGCGATTAAATGCCTCAGGCTGACTCTGTTCCCAGGGAGGAAAAGACTGCGATGTAAAGAAAATATGTGTTTCCTACTTGCAAAGTACTTTACCTTCCCAGCAACACTGTGCAGCTTCTCTCACTTCAAAGAGAAAGACTTTGAAGCTCAAGATAGCTAACTGATGCCCATGGTAAACTAGTCCTAGGGGCAGATTTGTGATTGATGGCTTAGATTTTCCCAAGCCTAGAGTTTCCAGTCTGGTTTAGCTACCGAGGCATAATGCCTTGCTTCCTGGAGGCTTTTCTAGAAATGTTGTTTTCTTCTCGAGGGAGTATTTTTTCAGGATCTCATGCTCCCATAACTAACCGAATCATGAGCCTGCTTATCGTGCAGTCTCCCAGCCCTCATTCGATGTTCCCCCCAGTTTAACTGTCCATAACCATGGGTTCCAGTCACAGTCTCCATGGATAGCACAACCGTCAGCAGGCTCATTCTCAAACGTAAAAGACAAGGATATTGGCGTCTATTTTACTTTAAAATGGAAACTTTCAAGAGGAAGCATTTCAATGTGCACTCTCTAGTCTTCCACTGGGGAATACTTGCCGAAAATAAAAATAAGCTCACAAACTGACTGCACTCCAAGGGTCAAAAAGCAATTTGAGTAAATGCATTATTGAAAGGAAAAATCCTAGCCAATGTAGTACAAGGATGAGGAAAGAATTCAGGATCCCAAAGGAAAAAGGATGTGGAACTTAGCCGAGGTCTTCATTTAGAGGCTCAATGTTGAACTTGGAGGACCAGAGTGATTCTGTAACTGAAATCAAACCCCTTCCCATTTGTCTGTAATTTCATGCTAAAAACCAATGAGATGCAAGACACTCTCCCCGACACACAAACAATACACAAACACACACACACCAAATTTTGAGACCACGAATTGTGTATGAAATGCATAGTATAGAAAATAATCCTTTGGTAAACAGTCAGAAGTGGAGTTCAAAATTTGAGGTACGATTACTATGTAAAGCCAGTGAAAATATATATGTTACAGGGCTAAACAAAGACACTTCAGCTTTGTTTTTATGCACTAAACAATACCCTACTTTCCTCTGAAACCTATTCCTCAGTTTAGGGCACATAGATTTCTGAATAGAAACAGTTGTCAAGAATTCAATAACAATGAATCAAGATCCTGAGAAAACCAAAAGGAAACAATGTGAATATATGTATATATATTTATATATATATCTATATTTTTTTTCCCTGAGAAAAATCTTATACCTTTTGAATAATTAACTCAAGGAGTCATACACACATGGAAATAAGGCTCAGCACATCCTCATCCAGGATTGTGTTTTGTAATTATCATCCCTTGCTGAAAAAAACAATATTTCTCTACCTTACCTGTCTGGCACACGCCCTGCTTCTGTCTCCTTGGCTACGAGATACATGTAACCTTTTAAATATGATTTGCAGTAATTGGCAAGTACAAGCAGTCTTACCCTGAGGTAGTTGAGGGTGAAGTTGGTCAGACCCATTCGGGTGATGTTTTTGGACAGCTGCTCTAGCACCTGAGGGTCTTGTGCCTGCACCGAAGAAAAACCCTTTTTCACTTGGACATTCTTAAGGAAATCATGCTCATGGTCAGACATTTTACATTATTCTTTGGAAATGGGAGGCAAAGCATGGTTTTAGCACTTCATGTTTACTGAAGGTCAGGGGAGATGACCAAATTCATCAGAGAAGCATGTTTAAGAGAAACTCAAGGAGCAATTAGAGTCAATCCTGCAGGCCTAATGCACGCAAATGTTCAGCTTACTTTAATTCTGCTTCACCGTGTGACCAAGGAGGATGGGATCTGGCCTAAATGGAACATTCTTGCCCTGACATGTTCATGACCAGGGTCATTAAAGTCTGGGCAACTAATGGATGTTACCATATGCAACAGTGACCGAGATGATGTGCTTTCAATTTGTGCATAACCCTGTTTCCTGACCAGTCCGGGTTCCCTTGAGGGTTGAGTTTTGTTTAACGCCTTTGAGTCGAGGGTTGAATTTGAAAGCTATGGCCCCTGTCCCTGAACACCTGAAGGTTCAGAGTCCCAACCCACCAAACCAAGCTTGGGACTATTCTGCACACAGTAAGTGCTCAATAAATATGACTCAGTGAATGTTGTCAACTGCTTTAATTTCTCAAAGAGCTGAGGGAAGTCACAGATGGGAAACCCCACATCCTTTTGATTTAAATTGCCAAATGTTTTTAAAGAAGGGATGCAAAAATCAGAAGCTTGGCCCAAATTCTACCTGGAGGGAAACAATCCACCACTTTACTATGTGCGTGGGTCTCTACTAGCACAAACATAATGTTGTCTAAACATGTAAAACTGTGCTAGAAATTTTCCCGTCTCTTTCAGATCTGTTTTTCAAACTGGAAGCTTCCTTTCCCTAAGGAGGTCGGGGGGGGGGGGGGGGGGGGGGAGATAGGGATTGAAAGGCAGAGAAAAATGAAAGCAGAGCTCAGCTTCAGTTTCAAACCCCTCCTCTGAGGTCTGTGATCTCCACCACTGAGGGTACACGAGGGAATCAAGTGGCATCAGGGTTGTTGGATAAAGAGAACCTTTAAAATCCCAACTCCATATTGAATTTGTAGGTGTATTTTTCCTTCTAGATGCTTCCACTCCACAATTTCATTTTTTTCAATTTTTCACTTATCGAGAACATGTTTATTTTCCCTACAAGACCATGAATGATAACGACAACCTGGGACACAGAGAAAAATATCTTAAAATGTTTACTGAGGTAACATTGATTCTGAGTTTAAAATAATAGACAATTATAATAGAGGCTTAGAACACCAACAACGAAGCAAAGTAGAGTGAAAATAAGGGCTCTCAGATTAAAGTAGTGGCCAGAGAAACTAAATATTTACAGCTAATTGTATTAGGTGTGAAAAGTACTGGAATCCTAAAGGAGACAATCTTAGCTCCAGTGAGAAAGGATTACTTACATGCATGGCTAGAATGCTGCGAGGGACTAATTCTCGGTATTGTCTAATGGTAAAGTGCCATGTTTTTATTCTCATGAGATCATCAAAGGTAAACTCCAAGATCAGGCGTCCTTCTGTGCATACCTAGGATTGGAAAACAAAAGCAACAAGGTTTTCCAAGATGCACTCTGTGAAATTAAATTAAATACGAAAATGCTCGTCATTAGTGGGGGGAGATTTCATCATCCCAAGAAAAAGACATTAGTGAAGCACTGAAGGATTTCTCGGGTTTTCTTCCTTTGAAGAAACAGCTTGTTACAGTGCAGCTTTTATAGCGTCATGCCCTTCAAACTTTATTTATGTGTCATTCCCATTTTCCTTTTGAATTGCCACTGCTAGTTAACAGCAATAAAAACTTGGAAATGGATGGCTTTGTTTTGAATACCTGAATACCAAACTGAGCCAGGGGTCCTAGGAGGAAAATACTTCCTGAAGAGGTGGGTGTCTATCGGTCTGGTTGAAGCCATGGCAAGTAATTCATCGTCTCACATTGGAACCGGTGGAAGATAAACAGAAATGCAATAATTGGTGGCAACGCAACCACTGGACTGTCAACAGACACCTGAATGGAGAGGAACTGAGCGGCAGCCGTTGTGGTCACGCCTAGAAGAATGGTCCTTCAAGGCGGCAGGGAGCCCATTCAATTGGCAACTCTTATGTCATATTCATATGTCATATATCATAAGTCATATGACATATTCATATGATATTGGAGAAGCAGCGTGGCTTAGTGGAAAGAGCCCAAGCTTGGGAGTCAGAGGTCGTGAGTTCTAATACCGGCTCCGCCACTTGTCAGCTGTGTGACTCTGGGCAAGTCACTTAACTTCTCTGTGCCTTGTTACCTCATCTGTAAAATGGGGAGTAAGACTGTGAGCCCCACATGGGACAATCTGATAATCTTGTATCTATCCCAGCGATTAGATCAGTGCTTGGCACATAGCAAGCGCTTAATGAGTACCATTATTATTATATTCCAAGGGCCTTCTCTGGGCAAAAATTTCTAGGATCAAATGGACAAAAGAGCACTTTTATCTTAATCAAACACTGCATCATTTTGGGGAAAACGCCTTGTAAAACTCTGGGAGCTTGTTTGTTTGGCTCTTCACAGCCCGAAGGGCTAATCATTTCAAAAATTTAGAGAAGCAGCATGGAGTAGTGGATAGAGCACAGGACTGGGAGTCAGAGGTTGGTGGGTTCTAATCCCGATTCTGCCACTTGTATGGTGTGACCTTGGGCAAGTCACTTCACTTCTCTGGGCCTCAGTTACCTCATCTGTAAAATGGGGATTGAGACTGTGAGCCCCACGTGGGACAGGAGCTGTGTCCAACTGGATCTGCTTGCATCCATCCCAACGTTTACTACAGTGCCTGACATGTAGTTAAGTGCTTAACCAATACCATTATTATTAAATAGGAAGAGACTCATCTCTATAGCCTTTCCAGGACCACTGCCCCATAATTGTTGATATCACAGGTGAGACTCTCTTAATGGATTCCAATTCCTGGGCAGCTTATTTCTAGTCCGGTTGGTCTTCCAAGACAAGTTTCTGCAATCTCAGGCGGTGAAGGGTGAGTGTGCTAGGGAAGCAGCGTGGCCTAGTGGAACGAGCACGGGACTGGAGTCAGAGGACCTGGGTTCTAATCCCAGTTAATAATGTTGGTATTTATTAAGCGCTTACTATGTGCCGAGCACTGTTCTAAGCGCTGGGGTAGACATAGGGGAATCAGGTTGTCCCACATGGGGCTCACAGTCTTAATCCCCATTTTACAGTTGAGGGAACTGAGGCACAGAGAAGTTAAGTGACTTGCCCACAGTCACAAAGCCGACAAGTGGCAGAGCTGGGATTCGAACTCATGAGCCCTGACTCCAAAGCCCGTGCTCTTTCCACTGAGCCACGCTGCTTCTCTAAAACCTGGTGGGGGACCTTGGGCAAGTCACTTAACTTTCTTGTTCCTCAATTCCCTCGTCCGCGTGGCCTAGTGGAACGAGCACAGGACTCAGAATCAGGGGACCTAGGTTCTTATCCCGGTTCTGCTACACACCTGCTGGGTGACCTTGGGCAAGTCACTTAACTTTCCTGTGCCTCAGTTTCCTCGTCTGGAAAATTGGGATTCAATACCTGCTCTCCCTCCTACTTACACTGTGAGCCACTTGTGGGACCTGCTGACCTTTTATATACCCTAGCGCTTGGCACACAGTAAGCACAAAACAAGTATCACAGTCATTATCATTATTTGTATTATGCAATGATGATATCCTCCCACTCCTGAAGAGAGGGAAGCAGGTCAGTGACCTGGCTGGTTTATCCCCAGAGCTCCATTAGCATTGCAAATGATTTACTCAGGGCTTTCCAAGGAGTTGCGCAGGGATTAAGCCACACAATTCCCACGGGGTGTTAGTGTGCCAGAAGGGACCTGCCCCGAGGGGGGCTGAGAAAAGGGTGGGGGCTGTAGGAAGCAGTAATTAGCAAAATGCCCTTACACTATAACGTCCAGGCAGCAGGATGGCATAATCCTCTATTTTACAGAAAGGGGATTACTGAAAGTTTAAACAAATATTAGCTGAGTTAAATGCGGAGCTGCTTTATTATCGCATCCAGATCTTCCTTGTTATGGACTGCAAACCCAGAAGGTTACAGGTTCTGATTTACTTTGAATTAGAGTGATATATTGCCAGTCATTCTGATGGGTCACTCAGCCGGACGGGGAGGGTCAAGTAGAATTGTGTTCTTTACCTGCTCTAAATTACCAAACCCACACCGTGAGGGACATTCGCTTTGAGATCCTTCGGGCAGTCAAAATGTTATGGGTTCATGAACTAGAAACAAGCAACAGGTCATTTGTGGCCTGGTCTTTCTTTCTCTCTCTCTCTCTAAATGACTGGTTCCTGTGAAACAAGATGAGCTTCTCGGGCTGCTGTCTTCAGGCCAAAGATTTCATTGCTTATTTATTTATTTATTTGTTTATAGTATTTGTTCAGCACTTATTATGTGCCAGGCCCTGTACTAAGTGCTCAGGTACAGACAAACTAATCAGGTTGGACACTTCCAGGACTCACATGGGGTTCACATACTGACCTCCATTCTGCAGATGAAGCAAATGAAGCACAGAGAGATGAAGTGATTTGCTCAAGGTCTCACAACGAAAAAGTGGCAGCGGAATTAGAACCCAGGTCCTTCTTACTCCTGGCCTCAGCTCTATCCATGAAGCCATGCTGCTTTTCTTGCCTCTATTCATTTTACTTGGTTACATCTCACAGGATCCTTCATACCCTATGCATCTTTGGAGGACATCGAACTCTGGTGGGGAGGAGGGGTTATTTTTTGTGTGTATGCACTCGCTACCAAATAGACGTAGCAAGAAACACACCAAGAATCAAGAGGCACCCACACCCTCACACTGAAATAGTAGAATGCACCTAGCCCCCCAAAAAGGAAAGAAAATTCTCTTCTTTCAGAGAAATTCTGTGCATCGCTCTTAATCAATACAATTAATGTAGCTTTTCTCTAAAGTTGGCCTTTTTTCTTGCTAAAGCCACCTTTCACAAAGAATCCCCAATCCAAAGGGTCCCCAATTAAGAAAACATTTTCTGTTGTGCTGAATTCATGTTACCGTACTGTGAGCTCTGACATTTTGTTTCTGTGGTAACCAAAATCAGCTGATTAGTTGGCATGGCAACAGAAAAGATGTAATCCCAGCAGACACACTCTAATCATTGCCCCCCAGCACAGATGGTCTCCGGAGGATCAACAAGAAAGAGGCTGGCAGGCACTCGGCATATCACGTGCTGGCTGGAGACTAGGCCAGGAACAAGAGAACTAAAAAAAGAACATTTCTCCAACTAACCAGTAGCTTTTTAACCCTTTCCTTCCTTCGGCTATTTGTGGCACGAGAGTGAGGTTAATACTCAAGTAAATAACTTCAGCATTGCTTTCGTTAAACCTCACGGACACTTCGTAAAGCACTCTCCTGTTCACCTTCGGACACCATTTCTGTTGGTTAATTCCCAGACCTGTCCAAAATTGCTTTAGTTGGCTATACCTGGGTTATTTCACAGTGGTTAGGCAAACACATGCATGTGCGATGTAGATGTAAAATCATACAATCTTTTAGTATGGGGACAGAAGTATATTTTGAACCACTGTACAGTATTATACTTGTTAACTAACGGTGATTAAGTCACTGTCAGAGACATAAATAAGGGGACGCTTTTATTGGGAAATTGGAGGATGCATCTTAATGCTATTTTCTTGCAGTGCTGAGCTATGTAAAATTAATTTAGTTGAAGGCAAGATAAATAATAACAAGAAACATAATGTGCAAGAAGGCAGCGTGGTTTTATAAATTCCACCACAAATACCTATGTCTGCAAAAATGATAAACCTGGGACAACCCCAGAGGAGCTCTAAATCCTGCTTCAGTACGTAAAAATTAAAAAAAAAAGTCACCCCAGAGAGAATTAAGTTCAGCATCAGATGAGATTTTTCACTTTCAAATACAGAACAATTTTGTTTTTTTCTTTTATGAGTTGAGCTGCCCCCGTGATGATTCATATGCTTTTTATTTCCCATGGTTTTTTTTATTTCTATGTTGTTTTATTTCTCATTTTCCCCCAAACTGACATTTATTTCAAGTAAATATTTCAATATAGTTTTAAAACCAAATGCTTATTTATCCAATAATCATTTTAATGTAATCAGAAAATCCTAAAACACATAATATACACCAGAAAGCTATTAAATGGATTACTGTGGATTAAGGTTGCTGTGGATTCTGGACTCACCAGTTGACCGAGTATTTGTAAGAGCTGTTGGGATCTGTTGGGTCAAAAGCTAGTCAGGGAATTATCATTTATTGATAGTGTTAATCAGAACAATGTGATGAAGTACTTGCCTACTGATGTCAGGATACTTATAAAGGCTAGGAAATTATCACTGCTCAAATTTACTGAGCTTTTTTCCAAGCTCTATTTTAAAATGACATAATAGACACTAGAATATTATTCTAGGCTCTGAAAGAGCACCTGTGTTGTGCTTATCCCCAGTAATACTCTTACTGAAGGAAGGAGATTTCTTTTTAGATCTATCAAGGACAAAATAATAATTTGAAGTTTTCTCCCTGGAATAGTATAACCATCTTAAAGCAAGTGGAATTGTCAAATTTCTTAAAAATAAATGTGCATAATTAGTTTCCAGAGTAATATTACATTAGGATATATTTTTCCAGAAAGAGATATTTTTATTTTATGTTTCATCCTAATGCTACTTGGCAAAAGTTGTAATAAAGTACAGCAAATCAGTGGCTTTATTTTCTTAGGATGAATATGGTTTCTGAAGGGAAACTTTGGAAGAAAAATTTGAATTGGCCTAAATTTTCCTAGAGCAAGCTTGATAACCATAATGATAATAATGACAATTGAGGTATTTGTTACAGTGTTACTACGTGCCAGGTACTGTATTAAGTGCTGGGATGGATACTAGCAAATCGGGTTGGACACAGTGCACGACCCACGTGGGGCTCAGAATCTCAATCCCTATTTTAGAGATGAGGTAACTGAGGCCAGAGAAGTGAAGTGACTTAACTAAGGTCACACGGTAGATAAGTGGCGGAGCCGGGATAAGGACCCGTGACTTTCTGAATCCCAGGCCCACGCCCTATTCACTACGCTATGCTGCTTATCAGCAGGGACACTACAATGCCACAAAAGATCAATGTTTCTGGAGCCACAAGTCCCACTTTCAGGCCCATTCCAGGACGTTGGATGCCAGCATCGAGAAATCGTGGGAGAAAATATTTCAAGTATCACTTGATTCCCAGCTCACTGCTACCTTGGTTCTCTTTCTGTAATTCAGAGAGGCTGTTGGCTCCTTGTGGGCAGGGAGCATGTCTACCAACTGAGTTTAGTGTGGTGTGTTCTATACAGTAAGAGTTCAATAAACACCATTGATCCATTCATTGGTGGTGACAGTTTTGGGAGGCTTTCTGTGCCATTAGGAAACCGATTCATACCACATCCACCCTGTCTTAACCACTCCAACCTACCAATTTTCACCTCTGTCATGCTGAACTGCAAACCCCTCAATCATGAATTGGCTAATGAATCATTAAAACACAGGTGAGCGGGTGGGTGTCTCTCCTTGCTCCCACTGACACAGGCAATAGCCCAAGTAAATTATCCTGGACTCAGGGAAGGCTAAGCAAACCCAGAATTCATCAAAATTCAGGGGCCAAAAAAATGTTTGTAATTCATTATGTGGTAGGTTTCCAAATTTTTTTTTAATGAATGTGAAATTTTAACAGTGATTTACACTACATTCAGCAAATGCAAGTTTGGAGAAATCTACACACAGAAGAGTAAAAAGAAAGAAATACATAAAAGGACCTTAGCAAGGTTTTTCTTTCTGATTTGCTGCAGCTAGTAGAAATGCCCCTGCAATGTTGGTGCTTTAAAAGCAGGAGGGACAATTCAATCTACTGCCAAGCAATGTGTGGATTTTGATTCCCTGAGAAACGGTCAGAAATCTGATTCAAAATGAACATCAAAGATGAGCACATTATATGCAACCCAAGTACCATTCCTTTCCACACAGGGTGAACCACTTCTTCCATGCATGAAATGCCTATTTTATAGACAAGGGATTTTTTTCTGTCTTCTGCAAACTAATTTCGTCTCTGACTAAACTTTCAACTGTTAAAACTAGAAGACACCATAAAGCCTATTTTATTTTTCCCCTTTTTCACCTATCAATTTATCTTTCATATATCACTGGGAAAAAAAAAAACTGGACTAATTAATTTTGGAGAGCAATTCATTTGGCTAGTCATTTTTGCAGTTACTATAATCTACCTTTCTCTGATTCACATTCTTGGGCTACAACACAAGTTTGGGTTTCCTTTCCAGTAGAAATAGCTTTGGTCATGCATTTAAACTGTTTTTATTAAACTGCTTAAAATATTTATGAAAACATTTTAACACATTAGGTTTTAGAGAGTTCTCATAATGATACCCAAATTTAGGCTTAAACAAAACTGAGAATGTTCTTTAACAGTTAGGAAACACTTTAAAAAATAAATAAAAGGTCCCTGGAAAAAGCTCCATAGGCAACTTGAATCTTACTTCCTTTTAATATTATAGTTCTAATTTCCTGGCTCATGTGCTCTTTCTTGGATACTTGATAAGCAGATATAGAGAGGTTCACAAAGATCATCAGCCATGAACCAAAAAAAAAACAAACAAAAACCTCCAACTGGTCTGAAAATGTCTGAAGTATACAAAATCAGCTCAACCTTCCAGAACAATAATTACTGTCTTTCAGACCACTAGCAAAGCAAAGAAAAGCATGCTTTATTTAGTGTCTCCCAGTACCTTAGTAAACATGGGTTTTCCATGCTGGGTAACCATGGTGCACTGATCACAGTCCACTGTGATGGATGAGTTGTGGTATGACTCTTTGGAGTGCTTGAGAATGTAATACAGGTCCGTTACACCTCCTTCAAAGACAGTGCTAAAATAACGAGGAATCAGAGTCCTTCCAATTGCTGTGAGAAAAATATGAAGAAAAAACAAAAAAAGATAAATACTTAAACTATCTTTCAAAAAAGAATAACCACCCCCCACAAAAAAGTCCCCTCAAAGCTACAATCGATGTCACTGAACACAGTTCCTCTTAAAAATATATATTATCCTTTAAGACCTACAACACGTATGTCTGTTTAATACTGCCATGAAACAGTGGAGATTTCTCTCCAAGCAAATTAAGGCAGTTTGAAGGGTCATATTTTTCCATCTTGAATTCATTCAACTATACTTTCATCAGGAGCATAATTTCTAATACATGGTGAGAAAACATCACAGCTAATTAGGAACCCTAGCTATATGAATATGTAGAACATTACATATATGAATTAGAACACACGATTCATGAATTACAGATGTAGAGCTGATTAAGTTGAGATTGGCCATTACTAGTGGGATGACCATTCCAGATTTCCTGCAGCTATAAAAGGCACATTCATTCATTCATTCATTCATTTATTCATTCATGTTTATTGATCATATCTGGGATATCTGGGGCACCTGGGCCAGATTCTGCCACAGCCTGTGATAGCCAATGATTTCAGCAGGCTGGTGACAACTTTGGAGAGCTCCCCTTCCCGAGGCCAAGATGTCTCGTTGGCACCTGTGACAAAGACACTGACCTCTGAGCTAAACAGTAGTGATCAGATGATCGCGACCAGACTGAGGCAACTAGAGAAAAATCCTCTTGCCTCTTTAGTTAGGTTTCCCTGAAATCCCTGCTTTAGCATAAACAATGGATAAATCAATGGTACTTAGGGAGCACTTACTATGTGCAGACCATTATATTAAACGTTTGGGGGAGTACAATAAAACAGAGTTGGGAGACAACTTTCTCGGCCCACAGTGAACTTTCAGTCCAGAAGGGGAGACAAACATTAATATAAATAAATAATTTATAGTATATCATTTTAAGATATGTATGTAAGTACTGTAGGTTTGAGAGTGGCACAAATATCAAACGCCCAAAGGTCACAAATCAAAGTGAACCAAAGAGGCAGAAGGGAGAGCGAGCTGAGGAAAAGGGTCTTGGAGGAGATGTGACTTAGTAATGCTTTAAATGGAGAGAGAGAGGTGGTTTGGCATTTATAGAGGGAGAAGGAGTTCCAGACAAGGGGGAGGAGGTAGGCAAGGAGCTGACAATGAGATAGAAGAGCTCTGGGCACAGTAAGTTGGCGTTAGAGGAGCAAAATGTGAGGGCTGGACTGTAGTAGGAGATCACTGAGGTGAGGTAGGAGATGAGCAGTGATATGAATATAGAAGCAATAAGTGGCAGATTGAATATGTGGATGGAATGGTGCAGCTGAGTCGAGGACAACGCCAAGGTTATGGACTTCTGAGGACAATGGAACTGTCTACACTGAAGGGAAAGACGGGGAGAACAGGATTTGGGTGGGAAGATGAGTTCAGTTTTGGACATATTTAGTTTAAGGTGACCCTCTCAGGATCACACCTGGAGAGTTTCCAATACTCTACCAGTCTCGGCTATGGGAGGAAGAGTCAAGCAGAAACCTACCCATTCCATTTCTACCTTGATAGTGGCTAGAGAGTGGAAAGGAATCTGCTACAAGTCAAAACTCACCTGTGCTGGGCAGTAACGGCAGGGGAGAAAGTTGAGGGTGGAAACTCAAGTTTACTGCATGGAAGAAAGCAATGGTAAACCACTTCCATATTTTTACCAAGAATACTCTATGGATACAATACCAGAACGATTACAGATGGAGGTAGGGTGTTCTGGGACAGATGTATCCATGAAGTCATTATGGGTCAAAGATGACTCAAAAGCATAAGGCAAGACAAGTTTAAGGTGATGGTGAGCTATCCAGGTGGAGATGTCCTGAAGGTAGGAGGCAATGCAAAACTGCAGAGAAGGAGAGAGATCAGGAGTGGAGTTGTGGATTAGTAAATCATCCAGAGAGAGATAGTGGCTGAAGCCATGAGAGCTAATACGTTCTTTGAAGGGAGTGGGTGTAGATGGAGAATAGACGGAGACCCAGAACTGAGCCTTCCCCACTGTCAGAGGGTGGGAGGCAGAGAAGAAGTCTGAAAAAGAGGCTGGGAAGGCTCTGTCAGAGAGACCGGAGGCGAAGCAAGAGAATACAGTGTCAGTGAAGCCAAAGTTGGATGAAGTTTCAAGGAGAAGGGGGTGCTCTATAGCGCTGAAGGCAGCTGAGTGATCTAGGAGGATTAGGATAGATTAGAGGCTGTCAGATGTGGTAAGGAGGTTATTGATTACCCTAGAGAGGGCTGTTTCCATGGAGTGAAGGGGGCGGAAGCTAGATTGGAAGGGATCAAGGAGAGAATTGGAGAGAAAGTGGAGACAGTGAATGTAAGCAATTCTCTCAAGAGGTTTGGAGAGGAATGGTAGGAGGAAGATGGGGTGATAACTGGAGGGAGCTGTGGGTCAAGGGAGGGTTTTTTAGAATGGGGGTAGGTAAGCATGTTTGAAAACAGCTGGGAAGAAGTGGTTGGAAAATGAACAGTGAAGATGGCAGGCAGTCAAGGAGGGAAAAAGGGAAGGGGCGAGTGTTTCTACAAGGTGTGAATGGTGGCATCAGAAATTTAGAGAGGAGGTGAGAGATCTCTTCTTGAGTTAATACAGGGAATATAGGGCGAGTTGAAGACCGTGTAGGACGAGGGGGAATGTAATTAACGCAAGCGTAACCTCTTTTCTCTAATTGTTGTCAGTCACCTGTAACATTCGTCTGTCCTCTCTCTGGGAAATTTGTCTGTTTTACATTGTACAATGGGCACTGCATGGTTGGGGTTATTTTGGGTTTTGTTATTGGTGACAGGGTTTACTTTGATTCTGTTTCAGTCATCTTTTATTCTGTTGTTTTGCATTGGGTTATTGTGATACCCTTTTTTCTTTATTGATTCTACTTCTCTTTGGCTTGCATTATATTCATTTATATAGCTATTCAATTTTACCTGCAGTTTGATCCTTTTTCTTCAACCCCTTTGGGGAAGGCCTGGACCATTCATTTGGCAACGGAACATCTGGTTCTTAATACAGTTCCTCTTAAAAGCCTACAAATATTCTGGCACTAGGTTAGACTTCGCAGGAGTAGAGAGACACTGTGCGTGTCCCCTGAGAAGCAGCATACTTTCAGACCTACAAAGGGGTGAGGGAAACCCAGCAATTGACCACAAGACCGGAGAAGTCTACCTTGTATATCAATTTATGGCAACTGTGACCAGAACGGGAGAAGATACCTGGGGGGTTCGAGGTGCTCAGAGCAATTTGTCACTGTGACCTGGTTGATGGGAGTGTTGTGGGTGTCACCTTTGTCTTATGGTTATGGAGGTCACAAAGGGGGAGCTGTGAGAGGCTTGCTCAGACCTGCCAGGCACCCACCCTGATCAGGGGTCAGTGGAATATTCTGGGAGGGGACTGACTTCTCGGCCAATAGGATGCTAAATTAAGAGAAAGGATTCAGTTTGAAGTTAGCTGTGAACTGTGCTGTGGAGTTAGTTGAGGACAGGTGTCATCTGTTCTTCCTGAGGTCCAGGAGAAAGATCTGCATACGGTCACAAATTTCTCTCTACCCAAACTCTTCCTGGGATAAAAAGGGTGTGAATTAGTTTGCTTTTGACCTTAACCTGTGTATAATTTTAGGGAAGCAACATGGTCTAGTAGAAAGAGAATAGCCAGCGTATAAGATCTTAAATGTATCCCACTCCAGAAGCCCCTCTATCTTTCAGGTTGTCTTTCTCCACGTTATTTCTCTTGCTTGCCTTCCAAAAATGCAGTGACTACGCTGTGCCCAGTATTTCAACTTCAAGGATATAAGAGTTTAATAAATTCTAAAATTAGTTCTTTTTTATCTGATATTTCTCAGGAGGTCCAACATTTTGTAACCCTTTGACAATCTCACTGTACTATACATACCTTTGTGCGTGCACCTACCAGCTCCCCCACAAACACACATTTCTCATGAGGATATACAGGATATACAGGAGGATATACATTTTTTGCCATTTTAATTTAATTAGAGAACTCTAGGCCTATTATGTCAGCAGAAGACTTTGGGATTAACTTGCAAAATGTTATTTCTATCGTGAGCTCTCAGTATTGTGCCCTGTCAAATGCAGAATTAACACTTGAAGTTAATTTTGCACATTTCCCACCCTTTTGGCCTGAAGCTGATTACTGCAAATCAACATGAATGGTGAACATAATAGGGCAATCTGAGATTTCTGCTGATTAGGATAAATGTATATTTTTGGAATGCGGGATCGGTGTGAAAATATTTTACCATCACATCAATGAGAGTTCTATAGAATTATGAAGTGGTTGATCCTATATTTGGATCTTAAATACACATTCATAACTTGAGAGTAAACGCTGAAATGCAAGTCAATACTCCAGTAAAATGGTGTATTGTGCTCTGATGACACTGAAGGAAATAGGGGTGAAAGTGATGATGACGAGCCCATGAGAAATGGAGCCCACAGTTCTGACCCAAATGGATAAAAGTCAGGACTGTCATAGTCATAGTAGATCTGCTTTGTGGAAGCAATCATCCCCACACAATAGCACAAAATCACCCATTGCAGTTATCCTTGAACATTAATATGGACGCAGCTATCTTTGTTAGGGAAAAGAAAATCACAAAGGAATCGTGCTGAGCAGAGTTCTTCACTATTCTTGGAGCAGCAGTGTGGCTTAGAGGGGCTTTGGAGTCAGAGGTCGTGTGTTCTAATCCTGGCTCCACCACTTGCCCACTGTGTGACTTTGGGTAAGTCACTTAACTTCTCTGTACCTCAGTTATCTTATCTGTAAAATGGAGATTAAGACTGTGAGCCCCACCTGGGACAATTTGATTACCTTGTATCTACCCCAGGGCTTAGAACAGTGCTTGGAACATGCTAAGTGCTTAACAAATACCATCATTATTATTATTATTAAACATTTAATCACCATAAAATTAATAACGATCTGGAGCTTAATTTATTATTATTATCATTAATAATAATTGTGGTATCTGTTAAGTGCCAATTAGGTGCCAGGGACTGTTCTAAGCAATGGTGTAGATACAAGGTAAGTGGGTTGGATGCAGTCCCTGTCCCACATGGGGTTTGCAGTCTTAATCCCCATTTTACAGATGAGGGAACTGAGGTCCAAGGAAGTTAAGTGACTTGCACAAGGTCAGACAGTAGACAAAAGGAAGAGCCAGGGTGAGAATTCAGGTCCTTCTGATTTCTGGGTCCATGTTCTATCCACTAGGCCACTCTGCTTCTGGTACTTTTAGTATTTGAAGGGGATACGACTAGTGAGACATTATTATCAGTCAGTCGATTATATTTATTGAGCGCTTACTGCATACAGAGCACTGTACTAAAGGCTTGGGAAAGTACAAAATAACAACAAACAGATATATTCCCTACGCATAGTGAACTTACAGTCTAGAAGGGGAGATGAATGACTTGCCTAAGGTCACATAGCACACCAAAGGGAAAGTGGGCTTGGAACACAGATCTTCTTTTGTATCTGTGGCTAGCCCATTGTGACTCCTCCGCTATTTATTTCCCACCTGTGTATTCTTTCCCAGAACTTAGTATGTTGCTCTTCACTCAGTAAGCATTTAATAAATTATAATAATAATTATGGTATTTGTTAAGTGCTTACTATGCACCAAGCTCTGTTCTAAGTGTTGGCACAGATACAAGGTAATCAGGTTGTCCCACATAGGGCTCACAGTCTTAATTTCCATTTTACAATGAGGTAACTGAGGCACAGAGAAGCTAAGTGACTTGCCCAAAGTCACACAGCAGACAAGTGCCAGAGCAGGGATGAGAACCCACGTCCTCTGACTCCCAAGTTGTGGACGTGTATTTAAATGTTGAGGGGCTAAGCAAAGTTTAAATTGGCAAAGTTTACCCAAGTTTAGAAATAATCATTAATGAAACCTACTAATGAATATAATTTTGAAACAAGTGTATGTCATTTTAAGCCCGTCAAATGGCAGGGACTGTCTCCATCTGTTGCCGACTTGTTCATTCCAAGCGCTTAGTACAGTGCTCTGCACATAGTAAGCGCTCAATAAATACTATTGAATGAATTTAGATAACTAAAACAGCATCTCCAAAACAGGTGAGACTACTTATATCAATTTTGCATGGTCTGAGGGTAGGCAACACTATAAAGTAAGGGGGAGGAGGGAATTGTTTTATAGAACTGGGGCTGGAATGTCCACATCTGAATATCATGGAAAAGATAATTATGCTTCAGGGAATAATCATTTTAAAAAATTCATTTCTGAATTAGAGCTAATTTTGAATTTTATAACATAAAAAAATCCCATCTGAGACCACTTAGTTTTGATTTGTTTCTACTTTTGAGTATTTATGTGCCCCATCCATAAACATTCAAACTCTATAAACAAAAGAACACTGTCTTGTTGGAAAGACACAGCTTGCATGCCAAGTCTGCATTCCAAGACTTTTTTTTTAATAGAGAAGGAATATCCTTGAAAATGAGTTTTCAGAACAGCCAGATTCAAATTCCACCAAATCTGTAGGGGAATGCCTGACGGAGGGACCGGCTGCCATCTTAACTTGTGTGGCTCCTCCTGTTCATCCTGTCTGGAAAAACAGTGGTTCTTCCTTGGCTTAAATGTCGAAGGAAACAATACTAGATCTTTGTCCCCTTTGCCCAGTGAAGCCTGGATTCCTCATCTCCTTCTACAGCTGTCTTATGACCTTCTCATTTAAACACTGGAGAGAGAGTATATAAACGACAGCTCTAAACTTTCCATTAACCAACGATGTTCTTCACTTCTCTAATTGATCAACATTCATGAAATTAAAACAGAGGGGCAGCACAATCAATTTATATTTGCCTTTCTTTCCATTTGGTTTATTTGTGTTCTTTTCCCTTCAATAGCCTTGCACAAGTTCTTTTGCTTTGCATTTGAATGATCGTATTATCGTGTAACTTTAATAACATCTCTTCAAGATTCAGCGTTTGAGCATTTTGTCCTTGTAATTATTTTTTTCCCCAGAAAGAATATTTTAACCGTATGGGCTTATAAGACTGTGAAGAAGAAAGTTTGAAAGGCAAGGCAAAGAAGTTTATCCACAATTTTATGACAAATCACTGTCAAAACATAACAAACCACCATCAAACTTCCAGAACTGTAACCAAATGTATGAATATATATATATATATATATATATATATATATATATATATATATAAAAAGGAAATCAGGGAGGGAGGACACTTTACAGGAACAACACATCCCTCCTAAGCATAGAGGGTAAAACTTTCATGGAAAATGACAGAAAAGTCTGAAGAAATGAGAACAGAAACATGAAATTCAAATCAATTTGTGGCTCAGATTGGAAGTTGCTTGTGGACAGGACCATGTCCAACCAGATTTGCTTGTATCCAGTCCAGTGCTTAGTACAGTATCTGACATATAGTAAGCGCTTAACAAATACCATAATTATCATTATTCTTATTATGTCTACTACTATTATACTCTCCATAACACTTCTTACAGTGCTCTGTGCACTTTTGGTGTTTAATAAAAATTATTAATAATAATAATGTTGGTATTTGTTAAGTGCTTACTACGTGCCAAGCACTGTTGTAAGTGCTGGGGTAGATCTAAGGTAATCAGGTTGTCCCACGTGGGACTCACAGTCATAATCCCCAGTTTACAGATGAGGTAACTGAGGCCCAGAGAAGTGAAGTGACTTGCCCAAGGTCACACAGCTGACAAGTGGCAGAGCCGGGATTCGAACCTATGACCTCTGACTCCCAAGCCTGTCCTCTTTGCACTAAGCCATGCTGCTTCTCTAGTTGAAGCCATCTAAAAGGAGATGAACTCAAGTCTTGCAAATTATCCGGTTAGTAATCCTCTCTTCCAATGGATAAATAAATAAATTGATCAATCAATCATATATATTGAGCCCTTATTGTGTACAGAGCACTGTATTAAACACTTAGGAGAGTACATAATAACAGAATTCGTAGACACATACCCTGATCACAGGGGACTTACCGTCTAGAGGGGCAGATAGATATTTAAATAAATTCTGGATATGCACATAAGTGCTGGGGCTGAGGGAGGGATGAATAGCACCATGGCTCAGTGGAAAGAGCTTGGTCTTAGGAGTCAGAGGTCATGGGTTCTAATCCCAGCTCTGCCACTTGTCAGCTGTGTGACTTTGGGGAAGTCACTTCACTTCTCAGTGCCTCAGTTACCTAATCTGTAAAATGGGGATTAAAACTGTGAGTCCCATGTCGGCCAACCTGATCACCTTGTATCTCTCCAGTGCTTAGAAGAGTGCTTGGCACATAGTAAGTGCTTAACAACTACCACCATTATTATTATTATTATTAAAGGTTATAAATCCAAGTGCAAGGATGCCATTGATTAGAACTGACCACCACAGTTCACTGAGTGATTAAAGAAGACGGGACACCTGAAGAGAGGATCCCTTCTACTGGGATCTCATAAGGATTAAAAATTATTGGATTAGGATGTCCATTAAAAAACACCTAAAACAAGAATCTTTTGAAAGAGACTGACTGTGTGTGTGCGTGATTAAAAACACCAAACAGGTTTAAGAGCAGATTTGTGAAACTGCCACACCCAGAGATCTTTAAAAATAAAATAATGTTCTGACAATGGATATTTTCAGTTGTCACCTTTCTGGGAGCAGGGAAAGGGACCAGATGCCAGGGCTCCGCATGCAGTAAGGGCTCAATGAATATGATTGACTGAATGAATGAATGACTGCCCGCTGAAGCTATTTTTGCTTGGAGTCTATGCTATCCAACTGATGATGAGGACTCAGTGGCTGAAAGCAAAGAAGGGTCCCCAGTATTATTCCTAAAATTTTCATGATCTATGATACTATATAAAATGCCTCTAAGTGGACTGGAAACAGGTCAGAAGGTAAGAAGAAGTGCAGCCTACAGGAAAGATTATGGGACTGGGAGGAGAAGAGGGCCCAAATTCCATCTCTGTCCCTTGCCAGGGTGTACGATCTTAGGCATGTCACTCAACTTCTCTGTGCCACAGTTCCCTCCTCTGTAAAATGGGGATTCAATGCCTGTTCTTCAGCCACCTTAAGTGGGTGAGCCCCATGTAAGATGGGGACCGTGTCTGATCTGCTTGTCTTGTATCTACCCCAGTGCTTAGTAGAGTGTTTGGCATGGAATAAACACTTAACAAGTACCACAATTATCATTATTGTTAATTTTAGGTATAAATAGAGGCTTGTCCTAAATGGTGGTTCTGAAGCCTATCTAGTTAATGATAACCATCGTGCAATTATTAATTCAATCGTATTTATTGAGCACTTACTGTGTGCGGAGCACTGTACTAAGCACTCACACAGTACTAAGTGCTTTCTTTCAGCTGCACTGGTATCATCAACTCATCATTTTCCTTCCAGTGGCTGAGTGGTTTGTGCTGTGTCACTAGAAATGTTAATCGAAGAAATTCTACAGTGTTTCTTGCAGGACACTGGACTTTCACTGAAGTTTCAGGGGTCTCTATAGGTTTGCCATGGAATTTAGGAGAGCCATTGAGGAAGGAAATTGAGTATTCTGAACCTGACACTGACACTGAGGTAATCAAGATCAACTATAACAATGAAGACCAAATTGTGTGCCCCATCAGTGTCTGTTGAATAGCTATGGGAAATGAATTGGTGGTGAAATTCCATAGGGTCAGGGTTCATTCTACAATTCCCCCTCAGTTCCCCAGCTTAGAACAAGAGCCAGTGTGTTGGGAGATAAAACAAGTCTCTCTCTCCAATCATCTAGGATACAACTGGAGCTCCTGGGAGAGGCAGCAGGGGAGAAAACTATACCTTAAATGTATCTTCTTCCACCCTCAGAGAGTTAGTACCTAATACAATGCTAGGCAGTTTAGTACAGTGCTTTGAACTCAGTAAGTGCCCAAGTGAATGCCTAAATGAATACTGAAACTCCTTTGAAGTAGTATGGCCTAGCAGAAAGAACAGGTGTCTGGGAGTCAGAGGACCTGGGTTCTAACCCCAGATCTGCCGCTTGTCTGCAGTGTGACCTAGGGCAAGTCACTTGACTTCTCTGGGTTTCCTTATTCCTGAAAATGGGGTTTCAATCCCTGTTCTCCCTCCTAGTTAGACTGGGAGGCCCATGTGGGCCAGGAACTGGGTCCAATCTGGCGATCTTGTATCTATCTCAGTGCTTGGTACAGAGCTCAGTACATAGTAAGAGCTTAACAAATACCACAATTATCATTGTTGTTGTTCTTAACCTGACAAGTTAAAATTGATTTAGGTCACTATACTTAGGACTTAGCATAGAGATTTTGTGAGATTGGGCTTTTTCAATCATTTGATAAAGTCTTGCAAGTAATTCCATGAATCCTAAGGTTTTGTGAGCATATACAAATTGATAATCAATATGATCATTCATTCTATTCCATTCATTAAATTGTATTTACTGAGCTCAAGTCACTTAACTTCTCTGTGCCCCAGTTACCTCATCTGTAAAATGGGGACTAAAACTGTGAGCCCCAAGTGGGACAACCTGATCACCTTGTATCTACGCCAGCACTTAGAGCAGTGCTTTGTACATAGTAAGCGCTTAACAAATGCCATTATTATTATCTTTATTATCACTATGTGCAGAGTACTGTACTAAGCGCTTGGGAGTCAGAGGTGGTGGGTTCTAATCCCAGCTCTGCCACTTATCAGCTGTGTGACTTTGGCAAGTCATTTAACTTCTCTATGCCTCAGTTACCTCATCTATAAAATGGGGATTAAGACTGTGAGCCCCACGTGGGACAACTTAATTACCTTGTATCTACCCAGCGCTTAGAACGGTGTTTGGCACATAGTAAGTGCTTAACAAATACCAAAATTATTAAATTTTTAACAATGCAATAATAAACCGATACATTCCCTACCCACAATGAGCTTACCGTCTAGAAGTGGGCGGCAGACATTAATATAAATGAAAAGATATAAATTACAGATATGGCATGCTCCGGTAATAGAAACATAATAAGAATAATGATAATAATAATAGTATTTTTTAGTGCTTATTATGTGATAGAATCTATGGCAGATACAGTGTAATCAGATCAGACAGTCCTTATCACATACGGCGCTAGGTCTAAGGAGGTGAACGAATAATTAAGATCATTTTGGGATGAACAGATATGAACCATACCATACCAGTGGATATTAGTTGTTAGACTTCAAAATATACCCAGAATATTTTCTTGTTCTGCAAGTTACTGGTGAATGGCTTGCTTTTGATAGTTGAGAAAATTAATAAAGAAAGTAAAACTTAAGACACTGATTGAAACAATTCAGAAAAGCAGTCCTTGCTCATTTTAAGACCAGTAGAAGGATTCCGGAACTTGGAGATGGATGAATGTCTGCTACCTGAACAAAAAGGACTTAAAGAGGAAAAATACAATAGTTTTAGCGATCAAATGAGATTTCAAACTTTCTTCTTTAGAGCCGCATAAACTCATGCAGGCCTCACATTAAAAAAAAAAGAAAAGGAAAAATAATAGGTTTTAGTCAATGTCAGTCAAATGTACATTCTTCATAATTCCAAGTGAAATCCCTCTCAATAATACAAAGAGAAGGTAACAAGCTGCATATAATAACAATAATGCTTGCACAATAGGGGTGGAACAAATCTGAACAAATGAGGAAATGACCTCTTCCTTTAACACGTCTTTTCCTTAGCTGTGGGATATTTTCCACACCTCACAGGCAATCATTATGCAATCTTATCTCTCTTTTTATATTTGCTACAACAATGGAGCGTGCCTTTTGTGCGCAACAAATGACTTTGTTTCTTATAGTTGCAATTTCCAGTTTCTAGAAAAGAGGTCCAAGGAGTGGGCAAGTAGTGCCGGTCTTTTGTTAAGCTCCAAAGAAATCCCATGAAGTCACTTTTCTTAGAAAACTTAAGCACGTGACACACCTATTCATTCATTCATTCAATCGTATTTATTGAGTGCTTACTGTGTGCACAGCACTGCACTAAACGCTTGGAAAGTGCAATTCAGCAACAAAGAGAGGCAATCCCTGCCCACATGGGCCCACAGTCCCATTCATAAAGAACATTAAATTCAGTTTACTCTGGGAGGGTACTGTGAGATTAGCAGACAGGATCCCTTCATTGTAAACTCATTTTGAGCGGGCAGTATGTCTACCAACCCTGTATTGGACTCTCCAGTACAGTGCCCTGCACACAGTAAGTGCTCAATAAATACGGCTGAATGAATATAAATGGCCTACTATTGATATCAGTTACTTGGCTTCAAAGTCAATAGAAGCTGAGCACAGACAACTAATCACTGAATTCATGTTATCTGTGGGCTATCAATCATTTGTATTTATTGAATGCTGACTGGGTGCAGAATTAAATGCTGGAAATAGTACAGTACAGTAATATAACACATTCCCTGTCCACAGGGAGCTCACGGTGTTGAGAGGGAGACAGATATTAATATAAATAAATAAATAAATTACGGTTAGGGACCTACATGCTGTGGGGCTGGGAAAGGGGAATAAATTAAAGGGAGGAAGTCTGGGCAACACAGAAGGAAGCGGAAGAAAAGGAAAAGAAGGCTTAGTCAGGAAGGCTTCTTGGAGGAGATATGTCTTCAATAAATATTTGAAGGTGGGGAAAGTAATTGTCTATCAGACATGAAGAGGGAGGGCATTTCAAGCCAGAGTCAGGATGTGGCTAGAGGACAGCGGCAAGATAGACTAGATCAAGGTACAGCGAGTAGATTGGCTTTAGAGGAGTGAAGTGGGTGGGCTGGTTTGTAATAGGAGAGCAGTTAGGTGAGGTAGGAAGGAGCAAGGTGATTGACTGCTTTACAGCTGATGAGAAGCTGTTAGGTGCGGAAGTGGATGGGCAACCACTGGAGATTCTTCAGGAGTGGGGAAACAAGGACTGAACGTTTTTGAAGAAAAATGATCCATACAGCAGTGGAGTAGGGAGAGGCAGGAGGCAGGGAGGTCAACAAGGAAGATGATACAGTTATCAAGTGAGAATAAATGCTTGGATTAATGTGGTAACATGGTAATGCCGGATAAACCTGACTTCTTTCATTCATGGCTCGGGAATAATATTCCAATGAGAAATTACCCTAAATCCCTTTAATTATTTTAAAGTTGAATGACGGCAAAGAAAAGGTACCAAGAAAATGAACTTCTGCCACTGGGGTCATAAGCAATTCAGCCCAGTATATGTATTGTTTGAAGCAGCGTGGCTCAGTGGAAAGAGCTGGGCTTGGGAGTCAGAGGCCATGGGTTCAAATCCCAGCTCAGATGTTTGTCAGCTGTGTGACTTTAGGCAAATCACTTCACTTCTCTGTGCCTCAGTTCCCTCATCTGCAAAATGGGGATGAAGACTGTGAGCCCCACGTGGGACAACCTGATCACCTTGTATCCCCTCCAGTGCTTAGAACAGTGCTTTGCACATAGTAAGTGCTTAACAAATGCCATCATTATTACTATTGTGTTGAATAACATATATGAACTTCAATAATAAGTGGACTATATATATATATATATATATATATATATATATATATATCTCCATCCAAAGTGCTACCACTTAAATACTCATCCTATCCTGCCAGGATTACTGCATCAGCCTCCTTGCTGGCCTCCCAGCCTCCCGTCTCTCCCCATTCTAGTCCACACTTTGCTCTGCTGCCCGGATCATTTTTCTACAAAAAATGTTCAGGACACGTTTCCCCACTCCTCAAGAAAGTCCAGTGGTTGCCCATCCAGCTCCGCATCAAACGAAAACTCCTCACCATTGGCTTTAAAGCATTCGATCACCTTGTCCCCTCCTACCTCACCTCTCTACTCTCCAACTACAGCCCAGCCCGCACACTTCACTCCTCTAATGCTAACTTTCCAGCTGTACCTTGATCTCATCTATTTTACCGCTGACCCCTCACCATCATCCTGCTCTGGCCTGGAACTCCCTCCATCCTTATATCTGACAATTACTTTCTCCCCGTCCAAAGCCTTATTGTCCAAAGCCTTATTGATGGTACACCTCCTCCAAGAGGCCTTCCCTGCCTAAGCCCTCCCTTTCTTCTCCTCCAACTCCCATCTACCTCCCCCTGATTTGCTCCCTTTGTTCATCCACCCTCCCAGCCCCATAGCACCTATATACATATCTATAATTTATTCACTTATATTAATGTCTGCCTCCCCCACCTCTAGAGAAGCAGCGTGGCTCAGTGGAAAGAGCTCGGGCTTGGGAGCCAGAGGTCATGGCTTTGAATTCTGGCTCTGCCATTTGTCATCTGTGTGACTGTGGGCAAGTCACTTAACTTTTCTGTGCCTCAGTTACCTCATCTGCAAAACGGGGGTGAAGACAGTGAGCCTCACGTGGGACAAACTGATTACCCTATATCTACCCCAGTGCTTAGAACAGTGCTCTGCACATAGTAAGCGCTTAACAAATACCAACATCATTATTATTATTATTAGACTGTAAGCTCATTGAGGACAGGAAATGTGTCAGTTTACTGTTGTATTATACTCTCCCAAACACTCAGTACAGTACTCCGCACACAGAAAGAGCTCAATAAATCTGACAATAAATGAATAAATGTCTGTGTGTATATATATATATGACCATTATAATATATATATATCTCATATGTTATCATACGTAGATTTCCATATCATACACTTTATTATTGAAGGTCATTGGACTCATTCAGGATTCTGTTGCTAAAACACGATTTTATATTGACTGTAAATCACATTTGCATTAATTGCCTTTTGTAATTCCTACTGATGTGATTTTTTTTCCTCAGCCACATTTTCAGTCATTACAGGCTTTACATTTGAGTTGCTCCATGCGGATGTGAGCTACACACTCTCATCTTTATCCACGAACCCCGGCAGTTTGAAAAGCATAATGATTGGCAGGGGTTAAAGTGCAGTTTTATTGGTCCAAAGGAAATCTGTATGCATTCTACAGCAGCAAACCAGGTATTCACTATCATCAAGATGGCAGCTTTTACTGCTAACTCGGGTGACCATTTGTCCATTTTTATTTCTCTGGATGACAGTCACAGTTTCAGTTGGTTTGTCGCCTGCCTGGAACAGACGCCTTTCTGTCTGTTACTTTTGTCCTAAGCAGACAGCCTCTCTCAGCCTCGGCTCCTGCTGCCAAGACCCAGAGCTCAGAGGATTCTTCAGGTGGAATTAGGAAGGCTCCTAGAGATTGTTGCATTTGATGTCATTTCATTATGTTGCGCACCCAGCATCATACATGTGTTGTTTCTAACAATTTCTCTTTCGACTGTAGACTGTAAGCTCCTTGTGTGCAGGGAGTGTCTACCAACTCTATGAGAAGCAGTGTGGCTTAGTGGCAAGAGCATGGGCTTGGGAGCCAGAGGTCATGGGTGCTAATCCCGGCTCCACCACTCGTCAGCTGTATGACTTTAGATAAGTCACTTAATTTCTCTGTCTCAGGAACCTCATCTGTAAAATGGGGATTAAAACTGTGAGCTTCATGTGGGACAACCAGATTGCTTTGTATCCACCCCAGCACTTAGAACAGTGCTTGGAACACAGTAAGTGCTTAACAAAGACGCTTATAATTATAATTAGATTGTACTCCTCATCTATCAACGGGGATTAAATTGTACTCCCTCTTAAACTCTAAGCCTCATGTGGGACAAGGACTGTGATCAACCTGATTATCTTATATACACTGCATACTTAGTACAGTGCACGGTACACAGGAAGTCCTTAACAAGTATCATATTTATTAATTAGTATGACTCTTCCAAGCACTTAGTACAATTCTCTACACAGAGTAAGCACTCAATAAATGCCATTGATTGATTTCTTGATTGATTCTCCACACACACCACAAGCCACCCTTTTCAAAAAGACATTTCTGATAAGAATTGTTTCTGTGTAACTGGAGTTGTTCCCCCTAGCCTCGAACTCCCTGCCTTTCTATGTATGCCAGACCATTGCTCTCTCCACCTTCAAAGCATTATCAAGGTCATGCCTCCTACAAGAGGTCTTCCCTGATTAAGTCCTCTTTTCCCTGGCTTGCTCTCCCTTTTATGTCACCTACGCATTTGGAACTGTGACCTTTGGATATTTGATATTCACCCCAACCCAAACCCACAGCATTTATGTGCATGTCTTTAAATCATATATTATAAATTACTTGTTTATTTACATTCACCTCTATAAGCCCCTCTAGACTATAAATTCATTATTGGAAGGGAACGTTTCTGTTAATTCTGTTGTATTGAACTGGCTCAAATGCTGAGTACAGTGCTCTAGACATAGTAAGTGCTCAATAAATACCATTGATTGATAATTGGATAGTAAGGAAAAGTTGAAGAATTTCCTACTCCAAGCATTTTTAAAAGTCACAAAAAGCTACAGTTTCAGCAGAATGTCCCCTGAAGTTGTGAGAAGCTGAAGGAATGGGGAGGAAGTATTATTCTCTTTTACACCTCTGGATCCCAGTTAATATTTACTCTCTTTTCTGTTCTTGCTGTATCTTTATGTCACTGATTTCTACTTTGGAATGTTTTAATTACATTCTTAACAGAGGTTTACAAACATCAATCGTCACTACGATGACACCCTTGAGTGGTCATTTTTACTTTTTATACCAACACCTAATGTCTATAGCTGAGGGGTTTTTTTGTTTTTTTATTTTAACCCAGTGGACATTTCAATGATGGTAGTAATTGCATTTGAGGTGCCAGTATACAGACACTTCGCCTATTTGCCCATCTGCGTGGTCACAAGCTGGACCAGATCGATGAATCTTTAGAGGACAGCACTAATAGGCTGGGACTCTGAGCTGATTCGAATGGTGGCTAGTACAACACCATAAATGCTATCTAATTATCCTATTTAGCACATAGCATTTATAGCACCTAATGAGATGTGCAGTACAGTTTCAACATTCCTCTCCTAATAAAAGCAATAAAATCATTTACTGCAATGCAGTTTTTAGAACACTGGGAGCTGTTTCTGCATTGAGAAGAGGGCTGAAAACCACAGCAGCAGAAGCACAGTTCTGCTTTCTGCCTTCTTCAGCCTCTCCTAGCAACAGCCGGCTAGTCTCAAGCGGTGTGTACCATGTCCCTATGATGTCATTAACAATGGCAAAGATTGTTTCTTCAGAGAAATTGTTTCATTCTTTTTCCCATGTGGGAAACGGATGCGCTTTCCTTCCTTCCTCCTCTGGCCATCCTTCTCCTCCTCCTCCTCCCCCCCACCCACCCCGGTCTATACTCAGTCTCAAATATAGGCCTGCATTTTGGCATCGCAGATGATGGGATGGCAAAAATTCATACCCACAGCTCAGCCACATGTGACCGGGATCCCAGAGCCAAACTGGGGTCCAAAGTTTCTTTGACAACAGTCTCATCAGCTTCAGCCTCAAAATTTCTCTCAAACCTAACTGGGTCTGGCACTTGGTCATGCCCATTTGTTCCTCCCAGCACAGCTAGCCAATCTGGTTTTACCTATTCAGAAATTCTGTCTAGGGCTTAGGGTGACAATGAAGATAGTAATATAATAATAATAATTATGGTATTTGTTAAGCATTTATTATGTGCCAGGCATGTACTGAGAGCTGGGTGGATACAAGAAAATTGGGTTGGACACCGTCTCTGTCCCACGTGGGGCTCACAAGTTCAATCCCCATTTTACAAATGAGGGAACTGAGGCACAGAGAGGTGAAGGGACTTGCCCAAGGTCACCCAGCAGACAAGTGACAGAGGTGGGGTGGGAGAAAGGACTCTATCTGATTGAGAGCAAGTGATCCTTTCCCCTAGAAACAGGAGAGGCAAGCACTCAGTCCTGCAAAATTGGAGAAGCAGCATGGCTTAGTGGGCAGAACATGGGTCTGGGAGTCAGAAGGATGTGGGTTCTAATCCTGGCTCTGCCACTTGTCTTATGTGTGACCTTGGGCAACTCACTTCACTTCTCCATGCCTCAGTTATCTATAAAATGGGGATTAAGACTGTGAGCCCCATGTGGGGCAGGGACTGTGTTCTACTTGATTTCTTTATATCTACCCCAGGGCTTAGAAAAGTGCTTGGCTTAACAAATTTATTTATTAGAGATTGGGGTGAGCCTGGGAAATGAGACACCCGGAAAGTGGTATACAGAGGGGCACACACAACAAACCCAAACCCCACAACAATCGTGTATTTAGGAACGAATACGCCTTAGGGACACTTTGGATGGTCTCTCCTTAGTCTTGGAGCATGAATAATTGCTTTTGCTTCAGTGTACAGAATGGTACTGCTCTCAGTCAGGAGGAAGAGCACGAAGTTGGGAGAGAGAAACAATTAGATTAAGATTTTTATATCTTGTACATATATAGGTTCATATTTATTGAACAAAAACTCATAAAATGCCATGTGGTCAGGAATACGACTGATGGAAATTTAGAAAAGCTGTTAAATGGATCAGGAATTCCATAAAACTAGGGGTTAGCAGTAAGGGCAGGGAAACCAGCGTCATTTTCAAATGGCTCGAGTTCAAAAAAATCTCAGATTGCACCCTGTCAAAGACTTTTTGCTTTAACTTTTAAACCCCTATATACTTTATGAGAATCAGAAACACACCCACAACATTCCTCTTACACAACTCACCAAATGTTGTTTTCTAAGCGTTATGTGATGTCCAAGAAGCCCTTTGAGATTTTTAAAAATAAGGGTTGACTTTTCAATCTCTCAAGCAGAAAGTAACGTTTTCCAACCAATACAGACCCCAAAAATATTGGATGGTGATGGTGGCACATTCTGAATCCACAAAGTCCTATGGGATACAATGGATTCTCACAACCCTAGTTACTGCCGAGTGTGTCATATGAAAACGACTACTGATTTTTCAATACCTACAGAACATGAAAGTAGCATAAATTCCAAAGTAATCCAGCTTCTTTCCCTCACCATAGAGGACTTCTCCAAGTTAGAGTCCCTGTCAGTTTCTTTGGGAGCAGAAATTACTTCAAAGTAAAAATTGATTTCTGAAAATTGTTAGCTTTATGTTTCACTTTGATGCAGATCAAAAAGAAAATAAGGATGCTTCCATTTGCTTCATTCATTCAATCATATTTATTGAGCACTTACTGTGTGCAGAGCACTGTACTAAGTGCTCGGATGCTCTGTACATAGAAGAGAGTGAAAATATCCAAGAAAATCTCCTAGATAGCGGAGAGTGGGAGGGTTGACTAGATTTTAGACAAATCTGCTTTTGTGCTGGCTAGCAAGAGTTACTGTTTCAATTTCCTAACTCGAAACTGCTTTCTCTAACCATTGTACAAAAGTGGAAAATCAAACCTCCAGGCACAGCAGATATTTTCTTGCAAGGAATCTAAGTCAAGAATTAAATGGAAGTATGCATGATTAAACCTGGTGGAATAGGTGTAACTAATAAAAAAAAATTGATTGTCAACTGTACGTCATATTCATATTCATGTCCCACATTTGGAGCATCGTCACCTTCAATTTCCCTCTCCTAAAAAAAGTTTACAGATTTCTACTTTTTTCTTTACCACAGCTAAGTGATATTCTCACTTCTGGTCAGCATCAATCAGCATGGCATAGTGGAACGGGCCTGGGAGTCAGAAGGGTTCTAACCCTGGCTCCGCCACGTGTCTGCTCTGGGACCTTGGGCAAGTCACTTCACTTCTCTGTGCCTCCATTCCCTCATCTGTAAAACGGGGATTGAGACTGTGAGCCCTACGTGGGACAGGGCTTGCGTCCAACCCAATTGGCTTGTATTCATTCATTCATTCAATCAATAGTATTTATTGAGCGCTTACTATGTGCAGAGCACTGTACTAAGCGCTTGGGATGAACAAGTCGGCAACAGATAGAGACAGTCCCTGCCGTTTGACGGGCTTACAGTCTAATCGGGGGAGACGGACAGACAAGAACAATGGCACTAAACAGCATCAAGGGGAAGAACATCTCGTAAAAACAATGGCAACTAAATAGAATCAAGGCGATGTACAATTCATTAACAAAATAAATAGGGTAACGAAAATATATACAGTTGAGCGGACAAGTACAGTGCTGTGGGGATGGGAAGGGAGAGGTGGAGGAGCAGAGGGAAAAGGGGAAAATGAGGCTTAAGCTGCGGAGAGGAAAAGGGGGGATGGCAGAGGGAGTAGAGGGGGAAGAGGAGCTCAGTCTGGGAACGCCTCTTGGAGGAGGTGATTTTTAAGTAAGGTTTTGAAGAGGGAAAGAGAATCAGTTTTTCTCTGGTCTATCTACCCCAGTTGTATCCACCCCAGTGCTTAGTACAATGCCTGGCACATAGTAAGCGCTTAACAAACACCACAATTAAGTGCTAAGTATAGTATTCTGCACTTAGTAAGTGCTCAATAAATACATTTGAATGAATTTTTCTCCTGTCTCAGCTTCTCCATTTTTTTTATCTTTCCTTCAATCGGTCCAGTCTTAATGTTTCTGTGGGAACCACTTTCTTTACTTCCTCTTGACCACACCACAATCCTTTGCAAGTCATTTTAATCAAATAATAATGATGGTATTTGTTAAGCACTTACTATGTGCCAAGCACTGTTCTAAGCGCTGGAGTAGATAAAAGGTATTCAGGTTCTCATAGTCCTAATCCCCATTTTACAGATGAGGTAACTGAGGCCCAGAGAAGTTAAGTGACTTGCCCAAAGTCACACAGCTGACAAGTGGCAGAGCTGCAATTAGAACCCACTACCTCTGACTCCCAAGTCAGTGCTCTTTCCACTAAGCCACAATTTCAATTTCTTGTCACATTTTTTAAATCTCACCTTCACTACCCACTTCTGACTGGGATAGGTTAATGGGAAGTTTGTGTATCTTAAGCCCCTCCTCCTTAAGCTCCGATTCCCTGGAAAGAAGAAACTCTTGATTTTGTAGACAAAAGTCAGAGGGCTCCAGATTCCAGCAGGCCACAGAATCCAATGAAAAGAAGAGGAAAAATTGGCCCAATCCACTCTTCCCTGCCAGGAGTCTTCCTCCAAAAGAAAGGGAGAAGAACGGCTTTTAGCAAGGCCTGGGACCAAGAAAAGTCTGGACAAATCCCTGCTTGACCCTGCTTTAATGCAAAGAACCTGGGAAATCTTGTTTCTGTCTAGACCCTTCTCTCCTGGAAAAGTTGAAGAGTCCCAGGAATCCAACTCTGATGAAGAGTCTCATCTGCCACCAGCAGCCAGCTGCAGCTGGGTACTATGGGGAGCTGAAAAGAGCAACAGAATCCCAGTGAAGCCCAGGGATAAGTATAAGGGAGGGGCTACGACAGACCACCACATTCCCCACTGTCAAAGCCTTATTAAAATTACATCTTTTCCAAGAGGCCTTCCCTGATTAAGCTCTCTTTTCCCCAACTACATCTTCCTTCTGCACTATCTATGCACATGGATCTGTACCCTTTAAGCACTCAATTGTCACCCCACCCTCAGCCCCACATCACATCTATATACGTGGGGGACCACGGGAGCACGGGGAATGGCAAGCGGTTGAGCCAAGAAGCGAGGAGAACACGTCCCAGGCTATTTGGCACACACCTTCGCCCCGACTTCCTTATCAGAGGGAGACCAGATGAAAACATCTCTGATCTCGGATGCCATGCGTGACTGCATACCCCTGGGGGCCTCCCAAGGCTGACTTGTTTTTCTCAGCCTGGACCTATTTGCTAGGTACTCGCTTCTCGGCTCGGCCGCTTGCCATTCCCCGTGCTCCCGTGGTCCCCCACGTATATATCCATAATTTCTTTATTCTTATTAATGTCTGTCTCCCCGTCTACACTCTAAGCCCACTGTGGACAGGGAACCTATCTACCAACTCTGTTATATTGTGCACTCCCAACCACTTGGCATAGTGCTTGGAACACGGTAAGTGCTCAATAAATACCACTGATTGATTCATTGGGAAAGCTCTGTGACCACAACAGACTGTGTGCACTAGGCAAACCTTAATAATAATAATAATAATGTTGGTATTTGTTAAGCGCTTACTATGTGCCGAGCACTGTTCTAAGCGCTGGGGTAAACACAGGGGAATCAGGTTGTCCCACGTGGGGCTCACACTTAATCCCCATTTTACAGATGAGGGAACTGAGGCACAGAGAAGTTAAGTGACTTGCCCACAGTCACACAGCTGACAAGTGGCAGAGCTGGGATTCGAACTCATGAGCCCTGACTCCAGGGCCCATGCTCTTTCCACTGCGCCACGCTGCTTCTCATGGAGGTATTAGCTAAGTGTTTACGAGGTGCCAAGCACTGAACTAAGCACTGGAGCCAATACAATATTTGCCCAACAGTCACAGTTTCTGTCACACATGGGCCTCTCTGTCTAATTAAGGAGGGGAACAGATATTCAATCTGCATCACGGAGATGAGGAAACCGAGTCCCAGAGAAGCTAGGATGCTTGTCCAAGGTCATAGAGCAGGCCAATGGTAGAGCCGCGATTGGAACCCAGGTCCTCTGACTCCCAGGCCCTGCAGTTTCTCTATAAATTCCAGTGATTCAGAGCCTGCACTTAACAAATACCATAAAAAAAATCGTGTCAGTGAGGACTGGTGTTTGAACTGTCCCCTTCCCACCTAATGAATTCCCACCCTTCAGTGGATAGTAAGCTCTGCCTCCTTGACACTTCTCATTGGTCACCTCACTGATTATTTTGTGCAAGGGATCATTAATCCATCTAGATGAGAGGATACAGGGATTGGTAGCGGGTTGATTGGCAAGTGACCCATCCAGACCTTTTGTCTCTGGATTTCTCTGTGGCAACAATGAAAATCAAACAAGATTTCCTTCAACAGAAAAACAACACAAGAGAGCTCATGAGGATGCCATTATATTCTCTTTGATTTGCATCAGAGTGCAATATGGAACAGAAGACAGTGCTAAACAGAATGAATTATGTAGAGGGCAGGAAAAACATCACAGTCAGAACAAACAGAGCCACTTTTAAGCAAACAATCCATCAGTGGTATTTTTTTGAGCGCTTATTGTGTGTATAGCACTGTACTAAGCACTAGGGAGAGTACAAAAAAATAGACAATATGTCTGTTTACTGGGGGGCAAACTGACAATAAAAATAAATTACAATTGGAAGAAACGTCCTGAAACCTGGGATCAGGGATGATGCTGGCACAGGCCTACCTGCTGTGTACTCAACAATTAAATGAGGAGTCTTCTATTCTCAACAAAGTTGTACTAAATTCATCATCATCTTTCACTGAAACCATGGGCACTTTTAACGTATTTCTAGTTTAGGATTCTCTTCTATGAGGTTATGGGAAATGTAGCAACAGAAAGTCATATAGTACCTTATTATTGTGATTGATGCCCAACCTAAAGGAAGGGTGAATGGGAAGTTTGAAAAAAGGCACTCTGCTCTCTCAGATAAACATTTCCATTTGCAAATATTACTTAGTGCTGATTTAATTTTAGCAAGCAATTTTGGGGTATCTAAGGAGCACAATTTTAGTCATATTACATCTTGAGTGAATCAACTATATGAAGTTGGCTTTAACCGAGCAATATGCCCAACATACTCTTCTATTCTGCCTCTTTCAAAAATGTGACTAATTTATGAAGACCAGAACCCATAATTTATTGGTCTAAAGCTGCAGGGCTTGAGCAACTTATATTGCATTCTTGACATTCCTTTCCCAAGGAGACAGATGAAACTACATGAGACTTCAGGAACAATTTTCTCCAAATAAAGGCTCACTTCTCCATCAATGATTTGGATGATGGATTAGTAGTCATCATCTTTCTTACTCCTGCGATAACATATTGGGAAGAGCAGCCAGTACATGGGACAATAGGATTAACATTCAAAATAACTTGGAAGGTTCATGGTCTAATGGAAAAGGCATGGGACCTGAAGTCATGAGCTCCGGGTTTAGTCCCGCCTCTGACCTCTGGGTGACCTCAAGCCGGTCACAACCTCTCTGGGTTACAGTTTTCTCATCTGCAAAATGGGGACTCTATTACCTGTCTGTGATAGAAGCAGTGTGACTCAGTGAAAAGAGCGTGGGCTTCGGAATCAGAGGTCATGGGTTCGACTCCCGGCTCTGCCACTTGTCAGCTGTGTGACTGTGGGCAAATCACTTAACTTCTCTGTGCCTCAGTTACCTCATCTGTAAAACGGGGATTATCTGTGAGCCTCACGTGGGACAAACTGATTACCCTGTATCTGCCCCAATGCTTAGAAGAGTGCTCTGCACATAGTAAGCGCTTAACAAATATCAACATCATTATTATATTGTGAAGATGAGATAATTAAGGTGAAGGTACTTTGGAAAAAAAGGTTTTATAGAAAAAAGCAAAGTTCCTGATGATTAGTAATACTAATTATTGTTAATTATCAATTATTTTTATTATTAATATTGATTATGATATTTAAGTGCTTACTATTATGCCAGGCACTGTACTAAGCACTGGGATAGATATTGGCAAATCGGGTTGGGCACAGTCCCTGTCCCATGTGGGGCTCATCGTCTCAATCCTCATTTTACAGATGAGGTAACTGAAGCACAGAGAAAGAAGTAAATTGACTTGCCCAAGGTCACACAGCAGACAGATGGTGGGGCCAGAATTAGAGCCTGCGAGCTTCTGACTCGCAGGACTGTGCTCTATTCCTTAGGCCATGCTGCTTATTTTGCCAGAAATAAATATCAAAGTCAGCAAACCAATGAAGACTAATTTCCTAGAAGGCCAAAACAAGATCTGTGAATGCAACACATATCATGATACGCAAGGCACAAGAATAATAGCATAAGATCTAGGGGTTCCTATGTCCCCTAGAAACCGAACATGAATTTTAAAGTGTATATCCACGATATATTTAGCCATACTGTAGGAAGTAAATGAATCTTCCTCTGTGTTTTACATTGGTTAGGCCTAAATAATGTGCTCGAGACTGTAAGCTCCCTCTAGACTGTTAGCTCTTTGTGGGAAGGAAATGTGTCTGTTTATTGCTATACTCTACTCTCCCAGGTGCTTAGTACAGTGCTTTGCACCCGGTAAGTGCTCAATACATACGATTTCCTGACTTCTCTATCCAGCATTGGTTTCCAGAGCCAAGACAAATATAGAGAAAGTGGGAAGAGCATGGAGAAGAAGAATAAAAATAACCAAACAAAAAGTGTTTGTGGTAAATTTCTTATACTACTACTACTAATAATAATGATATTTCTTAAGCACTTACTATATGCCAGGCACTGTACTAAGCGCTCAGGTGGATACAAGTAAATCAGGTTGGGCACAGTCCCTCTCTCACATGAAGCTCACAATCTCAATCCCCATTTTATAGATGAGGTAACTGAGACCCAGAGAAGTGGAGTGACTTGCCCACGGTCACATAGCAGACAAGTGGCAGAGCCAGGATTAGAACTAATAACCTTCTGACTCACAGGCCCATGCTCTAGCCACTTCGCCATGCTGCTCCTTGAGGGCAGGGACCCAGTCCACCAACTCTCTCAAATGCTTAGTATAGTGGTCTGCACATAACGAATGTTCACTAAATACCATCGATCGCTTGCTTGATTGATTGAATTACAGTACTTTTCTTACAGTAGGTAAGCTGGGCTGTTGAATTCTACTCCAGCTGTTGACTATAATGCACTGAGGCATAAACTGGGCCTATATAGAAAGCTTATAATTTTGATTTAAAGCTCCTTCACAGGGGATGATATCATATATATTAAAATCCATGTAGCCTTATACACACATGCCATATATATTACATGGATTTTAATTTAGCAGTCTAATTCTTTAAAATACTCCAGAAAGATGAGGAGATGGAAAAGATCAATAGGTCCAAGAAGAGCTAGGTTAGGTTAAAGGGAGAGAGGTCCCTAATAAAATGTTTTCATTCCCAAACACTTTCGCATTATTTATGTCATTTTTGTTCTCACAACATCTTCATGAGGTAGGGAGAGGTAGGTTTTCTTACTATTATCCCCAGTTTGCAAGTGGGGAAATGGAGGCAGGAAGAAGTTGCTTAATTTGTCTCAACTCACACAACAAGATAGGGGTAGAACTAAAACTAGAACCCAGGTCCTCTGACTCCAGGTTCTGTGCTCTACCCATTACACCAACCAATCAATCAATATTATTTATTGTGGGCTTACTGTGAGCAGAGCATTCGTTCATTCAATCGTATTTATTGAGCACTTATTGTGTGCAAAGCATGGTACTAAACACTTGGGAAATAGTATAATAATAAAATTGGTGGTATTTGTTAAACACTTACTATGGACAAAGCACTGTCCTAAGTGCTGGGGAGATTCAAGGTTATCATGTTGTCCCACATGGGGCTCACAGTCTTAATCCCCATTTTACAGATGAGGTAACTGGGTATAATAGAGTTGGTTAATGTGATCCCTGCCCACAAGAAACTTTTTAGACTCTGAACTCCCCAAGAGACAGGGACAGTGTCTAATTTCCAATTGTGTATTCTTTCCCATCTCTTAATTTAGTTCTTTGCACACAGCAAGTACTTAGAAAATCAAATTTATTGAGTGCTTACTATCACTGGACTAAATACTGGAGAGAATACAGTATAACAATATAATGGACATAGCAGGAGAAGCAGCATGGCTCAGTGGAAAGAGCCTGGGCTTGGGAGTCAGAGGTCATGGGTTTGAATCCCAGCTCTACTACTTGTCAGCTGTGTGACTGTGGGCAAGTCACTTAACTTCTCTGTGCCTCAGTTACCTCATCTGTAAAATGGGGATTGAGACTGTGAGCCTCATGTGGGACAACCTTTATCTACCCCAATGCTTAGAACAGTGCTCTGCACATAGTAAGCGCTTAACAAATACCAACATTATTATTATTCCCTGCCCAAAATGAGCTTACAGTCTAGATGAAGAGCTTACATTACTGCTATTTACTGCTCAAGAGAAATGTTAGGGATGATAGAGAGGAAAGTTAGAGTAATTTGAATACTAAAGAAAGGTTTAGATTCATGAACAAAGGTTAACGACAAATTATTAGAGGGAAAGGTTTGGGACATTATAAGGTATAATCTTAACCTTCTATTGGAGATCGAGGAAGGTAACTATTACACTGTTCTTCCAATCTATCCAATCTATCTTTGGTTTCAACTTCGAGGACAGACTTTGGAGCTAGATGTACCATTGGTTTACTCAGAAATGACATTTCTTAAGTCTACAATGCTAGTGAATCACCATATTTTTTGGTATAAAAACTCAGGATATTTTTTACTACTTTCCATATTCTACTCAACCTATACAGAAGGCAACCAAAGGCAGAAAGTCAAAAATGGAGTGTGAGTCTTTCAGTTTCTCTGCTATATGATATACCTATCATCCCCTACTTGGAGTGGGCTTGGATCTCTGCTGAGGCAGACCTGGGTATGATTAAACAAGAGACTGATTGCTTGGGACATCCCTTTGCGCCTTAAATAGAGAGTTCTACCACAGAATAATCCTGAGTTTGGAGTCAATTTTTGAGATTCAACACAATTCACTCCACTTTTCCCAAAACTACCTCTTCAGCTCTAAGTGCTGGGGCAGATAGGAGTTTATCAGGTTGGACACAGTTCCTGGCCCAGATGGGACTTACAGTCTAAATGGAGGGAAGAGGATTTACTCCCCATTTTAAAGATGAAGATATGTCTCATCTTTTGATTTGCTCAAGGTCCCACAGCAGGCAATTGGCAGAGCCTCTATGTGGTTAATTCCCAAATCTCTCTTACCATCCTCCACCTCTCTCCGGTTTAAGATCCTGCATTTCCTCTTGCATCCAGAGAAGCACCACATGGACATGCAGTAAAAATAGACTAGACTATAGACTAGACTAGACTAATGGAAAGAGATTGTATGGTTCCAACTTAAAAATATAATGAGAAATACGAAAAAATAATCCTAATCAATCAATCAATTATATTTAGAGCACTTACTGGGTACAGAGCACTGTACTAAGCACTTGGGATGATACAGTGTAACAGAGTTGGTAGACAGGCTCCCTGTCCATGACGAGCTCGGAATCCTAAACTTGGAAGTACGTGGTCAACTGACTCCATTTTCCCCAATCACCTATGATCTTTTCTTTCACATTTTATGTTCTTCACAAGCTTATTTGCTATGCTTAGAATAATCTGCTACTCCCCTCTTCAGTCCCATAGGCCTTGATTTTAGGTTTACTTCCTTTAGAAGAACCTTCCTAATTAACACAGAACTTCCATGTTCCTTTGCACCCACCAAACCTCACTTTTTCTGTATGTATCCAAGTAGCAATCAGCCAGTCAGTGCTATTTACTGAGTGCCATCCGTATGCGGAGCACTGTACCAACCGCTTGGGAGAGTATAATGTAATAGACTTGGCAGGCATGACTCTTGCCTACAAGGTGCCTACAGTCTAGAAGGGGAGAATAATAATAATAATAATTGTGATTTTTGTGCCAGGCACTGTACTAAGCACTGGGGTGGATACAAGCAAATCGGGTTGGACACAGTAGTTGTAAAGCACTGTACTGTTTGGGAAGTACAAAACAATCAAGAGAAATATTCCGTTTACAGGGACTTTACACTGTAATGGAAGAAGCAGTCACTAAAATATATGCAAAGTAATCAGGATTAATAATTGAATGTACAGTTCAATAATGATATACATATAAATCAAGCATCGGTATTTATTGGGAGCTTACTGTGAGTAGAGCATATACTAAGCCCCTGGGAGAGTACAATACAGCAAAATTAGCAGACATAAATACTGAAGAGGAATATATGATGATGATGGTATTTGTTAAGTGCTTACTATGTGCCAAGCTCTGTATTTACAAGGTCATCAGGTTGTCCCATGTGGGGTTCACAGTCTTAATCCCCATTTTACAGATGAAATAACTGAGGCACAGAGAAGGTAAGTGACTTGCCTAAAGTCACTCAGCTGACAAGTGGCGGAGTGGGGATTCGAACCCATGACTTCTGACTCCCAAGCCTGTGCTCTTTCCACGAAGCCACTTTATGCTCTTCTCTCTCATCAATGACTCTTTTAACTCATGCCCTTCCTCCTGACTGGAACTCCCTCCCCTTCACATCTGACAGACCACCATTCTTTCTTATTTTCAAAGTCCTACTGAGAAGCAGCATGGTATAGTGAATAGAGCCCAGGCCTGGGAGCCGGAAGGGCGAGGGTTCTAAATCTTTGCTCTGCCATTTGTCTGTTGTGTGACCTTAGGCAAGTTGCTTCATTTTTCTGGGCCTCAGTTCCCTCATCTGTAAAATGGGGATTGAGACTGTGAGCCCCATGTGGGCAGGGACTGTGTCCAACCTGTTTTGCTTGACTCCACCCCAGCACTTAGTATAGTGCTTGGCACATATTAAGTGCTTAACAAACACTATAATAATAATTATTATTGTTAAAATGGCATCTCAATCAATTGATAGATCACATTTCTTGGTAACTTACTGTTTGCAGAGCACTGTACTAAGTGCTTCGGAGAGTACAATATAACAGAATTTGTAGACACATTCCCTGCCCACAACGGGTTTACAGCCTGGAGGGGGAATATCTCTTCCAGAAAGGCTGACCTAACTAATCTCTCACCTCCCCATCCCATTTACTCTCCCTACTACCAGTCAAAACTACAGTAGGGAGAGCCAAACAGAGGCCCACCCACTCCATTCCTAGCTTGGGCAGTGGCTAGCGAGGAGAAGGCAATCTGCTACAAGTCAAAACTTCCCGTGCTGGGGAACAGAGGCATGGGAGAGAGTCGAGGACAGTGTCTCGTATATTGCAGGGAAAGAGGCAATGGTAAACCACTTCTGGTTTTTTTTTTTCAAGAAAACTCTATGGATCCACTACCAGAACAATTGCAAGCGGAAGTGGGATGTTCTGGAAGAGATTTGTTTATGGCGGCGCTAGGGCTCGGACACAACTCAACAGCATAAGATAACAACGGTCTCTATACTCCTTGAGCACCTAGGTACACTACCCACATCCCCACAATACTCACAAGTGGTTTCTCCCTTCCTCTAATTTATTTTAGTGCTTGTATCTCCCAGTGGACTGTAAGCTCCTTGAGCCAGAGATCATGTCTACATTCCCTATTATACTCTCCCAAGAACTTAGTGTGATGCCCTGCATAAAGTAAGTGCTCAATAACTATCATAAATCAGGGCAGGGCCTCTGTCCAACTTCATTGGCTTGTATCTACCCCAGTGTTTGGAACAGGGCTTTGCACATGGTAAGTGCTTAAGAAATACCATCATTACTATTATTATAAACACAAGTGCCTTTGACACTGTCGACCATCCCCTCCTCCTCCATACCTTATCTCACCTTGGCTTCACGGACTCTGTCCTCTTCTGGTTCTCCTCTTACCTCTCTGGCCGGTCATTCTCGGTCTCCTTCGCTGGAGCCTCCTCCCCCTCCCATCCTTTAACTGTTGGAGTTCCTCGAGGGTCAGTTCTTGGCCCTCTTCTGTTCTCCATTTACACTCACTCCCTCGGTGAACTCATCCGCTCTCACGGCTTTGACTACCATCTCTACGCAGATGACACGCAGATCTACATCTCCGCCCCGTCCTCTCCCCCTCCCTTCAGGCTCGCATCTCCTCCCGCCTCCGGGACATCTCCACCTGGATGTCGGCCCGCCACCTAAAACTCAACATGAGCAAGACTGAGCTCCTCGTCTTCCCTCCCAAACCCGGTCCTCTCCCAGACTTCTCTATCACCGTCGATGGCACGACCGTCCTTCCCGTCTCTCGGGCCCGCGATCTCGGTGTCATCCTTGACTCGTCTCTCTTGTTCACCCCACGCATCCTATCCGTTACCGAGACCTGCCGGTTTCACCTCTACAATATCGCCAAGATCCGCCCTTTCCTCTCCACCCAGACGGCTACCTTACTGTTACGGGCTCTCGTTATATCCCGGCTAGACTACTGTGTCGGCCTTCTCTCTGACCTCCCTTCCTCCTCTCTCGCCCCGCTCCGGTCTATTCTTCACTCCGCTGCCCGGCTCATCTTCCTGCAGAAATGATCTGGGCATGTCACTCCCCTTCTTAAACAACTCCAGTGGTTGCCTATCGACCTCCGCTCCAAACAAAAACTCCTCACTCTAGGCTTCGAGGCTCTCCATCACCTTGCCCCTTCCTACCTCTCCTCCCTTCTGTCTTTCTACCACCCACCCCGCACGCTCCGCTCCTCCGCCGCCCACCTCCTCACCGTCCCTCGGTCTCGCCTATCCCGCCGTCGGCCCCTGGGCCACGTCCTCCCGCGGTCCTGGAACGCCCTCCCTCCTCACCTCCACCAAACTGATTCTCTTCCCCTCTTCAAAACCCTACTCCTCACCTCCTCCAAGAGGCGTTCCCAGGCTGAGCTCCTCTTCTCCCTCTACTCCCTCTGCCATCCCCCCTTTACCTCTCCGCAGCTAAACCCTCATTTTCCCCTTTTCCCTCTGCTCCTCCACCTCTCCCTTCCCATCCCCACAGCACTGTACTCGTCCGCTCAACTGTATATATTTTCGTTACCCTATTTATTTTGTTAATGAATTGTACATCGCCTTGATTCTATTTAGTTGCCATTATTTTTACGAGATGTTCTTCCCCTCGACTCTGTTTATTGCCATCGTTCTCGTCTGTCCGTCTCCCCCGATTAGACCGTAAGCCCGTCAAACGGCAGGGACTGTCTCTATCTGTTGCCGACTTGTTCATCCCAAGCGCTTAGTACAGTGCTCTGCACATAGTAAGCGCTCAATAAATACTATTGAATGAATGAAAGTGTTGTGGGGAAAGTTTCTTAAACATTAAAAACAATGTTCATCCTGTCATAATTCAAGATGAACTAAATGAAGATTTGCCCCAAATCCTCCTTCCCCAATCAGGTTGGAAGCAAGCAGGAGAAATCTGAGTCTGCCTCTTAGGAAAGTTGAAGTTCAGAAAGTGAAGAGAAGAGATGAGCAACATAAAAACCAGTGCTTGTTCTAGACAACCATTCCTAGTGCCTTCCTATAGTGCCTCTTTTTCGTTTATTTGGAGAATGGAGTTTTCTCATCAGTTCTTTCATTTCCCTGTAGACTGTGAGCCCGTTGTGGGCAGGGATTATCTCTCATTATTGCTGTATTGTACTTTCCAAGTGCTTAGTACAGTGCTCTCCACACAGTAAGCACTCAATAAATATGATTGAATGACTGAATGAATAAATTGATTGTTAAATGCTAGAGATGGCAGATTGGTTAATAAAATTTTAGTTTGGGGAATTACTCATGGAAGGCTAATGGAGGTGGACTTTTAGGAGGACTTTGAATTTGGGGAGGACTGTGGTCTGTCAGATATGGCGACGGGGGGAGGGAGGAAGGGGAAAAGGGAGGGAGAAAGGGAGGGAGTTTCAAGCTGGAAAAGTCGTGTGAGGACATGGAATCAGAATATTTGAGAGCAAAGTTGCCTGTGAATATATTCATTGAATATATTCATCCCATATCTGTCCCAGTTTTACTGACCTTCAATATTCAAAATGCTTTGAGATTCGAGGCCATAACTACTAAAACTTTAGAAATCCCAGAGAGTTTGGCACACGGCTATGAACCATATGGGCATGCAAATATCTGATGATGATGATGATAAACTGAAATAAAGTTGAAGAAGACTATGAATTCTGAACAAATAACATGTGACTAATACTAAAATAAAAGAGCAAATTGAATTAAAGTAACAATTTTCCACTGTTAAGATTGACAATCTTTTGTTTTCTCCTACTTCTATTTTATTCATCTTGGACCACTGAAATGAATAAAGAAAAATGCGTTTGCAGGATTGACGGTTACAAATAATCTAGGCTCTAACAAAGGATTTACAACATTTTAACAAAAATAGGGCAAGATTGCAGTCCTGTCTAATGAGAGTTACCACCCTCAACTCAAAAATATAAAGAGAAAAATTTTTCTATATTTTCCCTTAACAACTCTATAGACTCCTTCCATCTCTCTGGGTCACCTTGACAAAACAGTTTTTCTAAGAAGAGAATTAGAGTCGAATTGTACTATTCATTTGCCAAGAAAACTCTTTCCTCAAATGATTCTTTAATGTGAGAATAGTAACAGAATTTTGAATAGGACTTGTTTGCACCTTCTCGTTTCAAAGATTTCAAAGATTTCCAGATGAACTTCAAGATCCATCAATCAATCCATCCATCAATCAATAGTATTTTTTGAACATTTACTGTGCGCAGAGCACTGTACAAATCACTTGGGAGAGAACAATACAATAGAGGTGGTAGACATGTCCTCTGCCCATAAGGCTCTTACAGAGAAGCAGAGGCAGGGTGGTCTAGTGGATAGAGCATGGGCCCGGGTATCAGAAGGACCTGGGTTCTAACCCTGGCTCTTCCACCTGTCTGCTGTGTGACCTTGGGCAAATTACTTCACTTTTCTCTGCTTCAGTTTCCTCATCTGTAAAATGGAATGAAGGCTGTGAGACCCACATCATATGATAAGGATTGTTACCAGCCTGATTATCTTGTATTGTCCCCAGCGCTTCATACTGTGCCTGGCACATGGTGAGTGCTTGACAAATACTGCAATTACTATTATTACTGCAGTCTTGACTTCCTTGCAGATCTCCAATGAAAAGATCAGGTTTTGGTGCTTCTACTACGCACGTTTTGTTGCATATGTTGATGTGTAGCTACAGTAATTCTGAGCTCTGGCTGTTAGGTTTGTTCCTCTTCAGACTGGCTTCTCTCTCAAAGAGCATTTACCATTTCCAATCCACTCCCCAATAAGGCATTTCCCAATCTCCAAAAAAATCATCCCTTAAAAGCTCATCTCAGTACACTCTCCTCTTCAATCACTGAGGCAAAGGGTTTGTGCTTTGATTTGGACAATCATTAACTCCCTTCTTGCTGGTCATCTTGGAAACCTGGGCTGGCTGACTGAGTGCTAGGTGGGATTTTGGAGAAACCATGCAAAGTACCCTGAACCTGTCTTTTTTTAAAAAAAGAAATGGCATAGCCCCTACTATGTGTCTAAGAGCTGAATGGAACTAGGCTGACTCAAATGAATTTGGGGTATGGGCTAATAAGCACTTTAAAATGATTGCTGGATTTCCAGCAGTGGCTCTGAATCTCTTCTAGGATTCTGCCATCTCATGTACTATTCTGAAGTGGTTTCAAATCCTGGCTATGTCATTTCCTCCTGTGCAACCTTTGCCAGTCATTATTTAATTTCTCTGTGCCTCAGTTCCCTCTGCTGCAAAATGGCCAATAAAGGTGTATTCTCCCCAAACTTTGACAATGAGCCCTGTTTTGGCAGGGACTTCATCCAACCTGATTATTGTATAATTACCCCAGTGCTTAGCATGGTGCTTGACAGATGGTAGTTACTTACATACCACTAGGATTATGATGATTATTATAGCTGTTATTATTAGACTCTTCAAAATTTTATGAACAGGACCTCATTGTAAATAGATTGATTTTCATGAACTCACCTAAAAGTCTAGATACCTTTTCAATGTCAACTGAGGAAATTCTGTGGGTTGAAGCTTTTCCACCTTAAAGCATTCTCCTCAGTGGAAATCACAGATCCCACCTGGGTACAGAAGTAGTACATCAAATTCTGGAATGATACACAGTTCTGAAAATCTGTAACTCTCCACTTCCCTTGACGGCTACTAACGTAGTCAGCTGAGAAGCAGTGTGACCTAGTGAAAAGAGCAATGGCCTGGGAGTAAAAGGACCTCTGTTCTGATCCTAACTCTGCCACCTGCCTGCTCTTTGACCTTGGATGACTCTCTTAATTTCTCTGTTCCTCAGTTTCTTCCCTACAAAATGGGGATAGTTACCTGTTAACACTCCCTACCCTCTCCCTACACACTTAGACTGTGAGCCGACGGAGGACAGGGATGGTGTCTAAACTGATGATCTTGTAACTACCCAAGTGCTTAGTTCAGTGCTTGGCACATAAGCACTTAACAAATTCCACAGTAATTACAGTCACACTTTTCAAGATGTAACTTCTTCCCATCTTCTTCAAGTCTTAATAAGCAGCAGTCACTTTTCTAGAACAGGATATTAAGTATCTTCCTTCTTCTCAACTGAATGCCTCCTGGCAAAGCACTCCTCCAGATTTCCCAGTTACTCTATCAATAGAAATGGTTTTATTGACCTGACTCACTCACAGTATGGACAGTCTCACAGTGGGAAACTTTTTTCAGTACAGCTTGCCAAAACAGGCCAGGATTAGTAAGAATACAAATTTAACCAAGATTGAAGAGTTTAGTAGTGAATATTAGGAAAAGTGATAATATTTTATATTACTTTTAATTGCCTTGTTTTCATTTCATTGCCTACTAACTATATTTCTGGGAGCTTTCTTTGGAAATGATGGATTTTTTTTTCATACCAGAATGATGAAAGAGCATTTCCTAAAATGATTCAATAAAAGTAAAATATTTTTGAACTAGAGAACATGAATCTTGAATATTATTCTTTCTCCAGACAAAAAATAGTAAAATGTCTTCGGATAATACAGAGGAACAATTCATGTGTGCCTATGATATTCCAGATTCAAAGTGTTGCTTCAAGTTTCTGGAAAGGCTAGGACTAAGGAAGTAGCGATTATCCAAAGCTAATTACTCATATTACAGATCCTTTAGCATTTGAAAGCATTACATCGATTCTATATTTATAATACTTCACAGTTTTACATCTTGATATAGAAGAGCCGGTGATCTATTTAAAAACTGCAAGCGAATGCCTAATATAAGGAATTAAACTATTCTCCACTTAAATAGCTTTGGATTTTTCTGAAAACCTTTTGAAATGGGAATTTTTCAGCAAATTAAAAACGTCTTTTTAAACCATCCTCCTCTTACTCTTCAGTATTCATGCAGCAAAGAGTAAGTATTCCAGTGGTTTTTGCTGAGCAATTGTTTTGTTGATTTTAAGTGCTCACTCAGGTTTTATGAAAACCCTTGCTGTAGAGTTGTCTTTGGCAAAGAAACCAATCCTGCTGGAATGTCATTAAAAATGGCAGATCAAGTCTATTCAGTGATCTTGTTTATGCCTAGGGTAATAATGAATGCGCTGGAGATTTATTGCAACTACACGGGGAAATTCTCGCTTCGACAGATCTCTCAGTACAGACCATGGACTAAAGCAAATATTTCCAGCAATTTGCTGAATCACTATCTCACAAATTAGCCAGTCTCCTGACTGAGTCTTTCATGCGAACAGTTAGTGCACTGTTCATTCGGTTTCCTTTCCTTCATCCCTACTTTTCATATATTCCAGTCAATTAACCTCTATGACCACTCCACGTTTTTTGTCCTCTTCTCCTTTCCCTCTTTGGGTTACCTCTTCATTTTTCTCCTCCCTTCTCTATTTTTTTTTGGCTAACAAATCAATCACAGAAGTTCATCTGCTGGGAAGATGTTGATGCCTGAAACCACTAGAGAAAAATTCTGAATCAAATTGAAGGAAAAAATATAATTCTACGCTTGTTTTGTGTTCTGTTTTACACAATAATTAATGTTGGTATTTGTTAAAGGCTTACTATGTGCAGAGCACTGTTCTAAGCACTGGGGTAAACACAGGGGAATCAGGTTGTCCCACGTGGGGCTCACAGTCTTAATCCCCATTTTACAGATGAGGGAACTGAGGCACAGAGAAGTTAAGTGACTTGCCCACAGTCACACAGCTGACAAGTGGCAGAGCTGGGATTCGAACTCATGAGCCCTGACTCCAAAGCCCGTGCTCTTTCCACTGCGCCACGCTGCTTCTCCTCTTGGTTATGTGAATAAATGAGATACATTATCATCGTCATCATCAATGGTATTTTTTGAGCACTTACTGTGTGCAGAGCACTGTACTAAGCACTTGGGAGAGTACAATAAAACAGAGTTGGCAGACACATTCCCTGCCTACAACACGCTTATAGCCTAGAGGGGGAGACAGACAGAAATATAGGATACAGAAGGATCATGGCTAATTAATCAATCAGTGTTATTTATTGAGCACTTACTGTGTGCAGAGCACTGCACTTAAACATTTGGGAAAGTACAGTAAACAGAATAAGAATATATGATCCCTAGCCCTAGTGGAGGAGACAGATATAAAAATACATTTCATGGATAGGTACGTAAGTGCTCTGGGAGTGAGTAATAAAATATACAGCTAATCCAAAACACTATTTTGGGCATAATTAATCAATAGTACTTAGTATTTGCCAGTATTTTCATGAATAAAGAGATGTTTATTCATTCATTCAATCGTATTTACTGAGCACTTACTGAGTGCAGAGCACTGTATTAAGCGCTTGGAAAGTACAATTTGGCAACAGATAGAGGCAATCCCTACCCAACAATGGGCTCGCAGTCTAGAAGGGGCTTCTTGCATATTTTTATATAGGTTGCTTCCCCTACCTCCAACTTATTTCATTAGTTAGGTGACAAGATTCTAGTTCAGTGGAAATAGCAGAGGCATGGTATTCAGAAGACATGGGTTCTAATCCTGGCTCTGCTCCTTGACCCCTGTATGACCATGGACAAATTACTTAACTTCTCTGTGCCTCAGTTACCTCACTTATACAATGGGGACAAAATACCTGTTCTCTCCCCCATTGGACTGTGTGTCCTATGTCTTATCTGACCTTCTTATATTGTATCAACCCCAATGTTTAGTAAAGCACTTGGGGAATAGTAAACACTTAACAAATACAACAATTATTGTTACTTTTATTATTAGGGTAGGGAAAGGAGAGATTAATCTAGCCTGGATTATTTAGATTAGATGGTCCTGGAATGTCCTCCCACCTCAAATCTAACAATGACTCTCCCCGCTTTCAAAGCCTTTTTGAAGGCACATCTCCTCCAAGAGGCTTCCCTGATGAAACCCCACTTTTCCTCAGTTCCACTCCCTCCCACATCACCTTGACTTGCTCCCTTTGCTCTTCCCCCTCCAAGCCCCTCAGCATTTATGTCCATATCTGTCATTTTATTTATTTGTATCCATGTCTACCCCGTCCCTCTAGACTGTAAGCCCATTGTGGACAGGGAATGTCACTAGTTATTGTTGTACTGTACTTTCCTAAGCACTTAGTACAGAGCTCTGCACACAGTGCTCTATAAATATGATTGAATGAATGAATGCATTAGTCAGGGAAGTCTTCCTGTAAAAGACGTAGGAGATGTGATTTTAGGAGAGCATAATAATGATGGCATTTGTTAAGCGCTTACTGTGTCCCAAGCTCTGTTCTACATTCATAATAGTCTCGCAGATATGAAGAGGAGGGTGTTCCAAGCAGGGGGAAGTATGTGAACAAGAATATGATGGAAACCTCTTTGCTCCTCTAAAATCTTCCAGAATTTGGAGCAAGTAGTGAAATTAAATTCTATTACCACCCTAACCCAAGAGGGAAAGGAGGAGCGGGGAAGCAGCAAACTATAAAATAGACATAATTTGGGCAGCATAAGGAAGGAGGAGAAGAAACAAGAGTCCCAGATAATCCACGACTGGATCGTCAGTCCATGAGTAACTATTTCTCGCAAAAGGTTGGGAAATTCAGTGAAAATGCCAAATGTGATTTTTTTGTGTCTCCAATACATGAATGGCTGAATCATGAGGCATGGGAACTAAATTTTCCTTAAATGCTATGACAGAAATAACCCTGAAAGACCGCTTAATCATTTTCAAGTTCTGTTCACTTGGATCAGTAGATTCCATTCATTCATGCCACTCTCATTTTTCTCAGCTTTCTAACTACTCCTGGGTCGCAGCCACATCATCCATTATATGGTGATAATTCAGGTCAGTGAACATCCCTGAGCACAACTTGTTTGTGAGGATCTTACAGCTGGAGTGAGAGAGATACACTGCAATCTGTGGTAAGGACTATTCTATTATTTTTTACACTATTAACACCAATTTCAGCTGTTTTAAGAGAAGGCTTACAAAGTCAATGTACAACACATGTGTTATATTATTGGGAAATATTTTTAACGAGGAAATGACTATTCGACTTCTAATAGTTTTCCACCCCTCAGAACTCATTTTTCTTAAAATCCTCACAGTTTTTGAACATTTCCATAAGAGCACATTCAGTTAACGATATTAGCTAAATTTAAACTGCATCTATACCAGAGATAATTAATTCACAGATGAAGGATTCAGAAGCTGATAGTTTCTGAAGTGAAAAGAAGGGCAACATTTTTTTTTTTAATGCAACAGAGAAAATAAATTGATGGAAAACATCTGAAAATTAAAAAGTGGTCAGTTTAAACTTTTACTCCATATTGGAAAACTTTTAAAGAAGAAAAAAATTAAGCCTGAGAAGTTACAAAAGCAAACGAATTTAGAACTCAGCTTCGTACTTCATTACCTTAACCGATTGCTTTGAATTACTTAGTACCCTCACTCTCAGGAGACTTCTGGACTCCTGGTCTGGATCGTGAGTTTGAAGGCAGTTATACATTTAACTCAATTTACAATTTGGTTGGCCAACATTTGACCTTCGGAATTACATTTCTAAAGGATCCTGTCCCTCTGGGGGAGTAAAATTCAGGTGTGTGGAAAAATAGCTTCAGTAGAAGACTGTGTTCAAATTCAGCTGTTTCTTCGATGAATTTGATTATCTTCTTTGAACCCGGTTGGGCCTAGCTTTTTGCTCTTCCAGATTTATAATAATAATAATAATTATGGTATTTGTTAAGTGCTTACTATGAGCAAGGCACTGTACTAAACACTGGGGTAGATACAAAATCAGAATGGACACAGTCCCTGTCCCATGTGGGGCTCACAGTCTCAATCCCCATTTTATAGATAAGGTAACTGAGGCCCAAGAAGTAAAGTGACTTGTTCAAGGTCACACAGCAGAGAAGTGGCAGAGCTGGAATTAGAACCCATGACTTTCTGACTCCGCCATCCTTTAATATAGTGTTCTGCAAACGGTAAGCACTCAATGCCACTGACTGAGTGATTGATCAATTTTCACTTGTCTTCTTTTCCCTGCCCCTGCCTGCAAAATTTTGGGTTTGTAGGTAGCTAAACCTGATGGGGTTGCACTATCAGTCATTAGGAAAAAAGCATCTGCCCAAGGTCAAAATGTTAATAGCTCCATCAGCAAGAAATAGCTAATTGAAGGGACATTAAAGATTTCTAATAGGAGAAACAGGCAGGGCAGAGTTTTCATAAACCAGAGTTATCAGTCCCTACTCAAACAGTGGTTTTCGGTAACCAAGATGTACATTGGGGGAGGACAACCGGGTCTAATCAGTTAATCAATTAATCTAATCAGTTAATGAGAAGCAGCATGGTGTAGTGGAAAGAGCCCAGGCTTGGGAGTCAGAGGTAATGGGTTCTACTCCGGACGCTGCCCCTTATCAGCTGTGTGTCTTTGGAAAAGCCACTCAACTTTTATGTGCCTCAGTTCCCTCATCTGTAAAATGGGGATTAAAACTGTGAGCCCCATGTGGGACAACCTGATTCCCTTATAACTACCCCAGTGCTTAGAACAGTGCTTGGCACATAGTAAGTGCTTAAAAAATACCATTATCATTAATAATAAATTGGGGCAGCTGCTCCAATTAGATGGCAGGGAATGTGTCTACTAACTCTACTGTACCGTGCTTTCCTAAAAGTTAGTACAGTGCTTGGCACAGTAAGCAGTCAGAAAATTCAACTGATTAACAGTATGATGTAATGACGCCATAAATCCCAGTTTATGGTAGGGCAGCACAATCCTCTAGCCCCAGGAAACTGAGGTGATAATATGGCATTGGGTGCTGATAGGGTAAGAAATTGGAAAAATCAAGAGACAAATGAGATGCATTCTACTGGTTGAGGGGGACAAGGAAACAAGGAGATCAGTTTTTGAGAAAATGCAGGCATATGAGAGGTATTAAAAAAAAGTTGTGTCTCATTGTTAGGTAACGAAAAAAGTTCCAAATGGGAGAGACTGAAATTTCATACTTTTAACATTTTTTTAAAAATTTCTGTTTTCACAAAAAAGTCACTTTGGATCAGAAATGTTAAGCCATAACTAGAATGGGAGGCCAGGAAGCCACAGGAAAGAAGAATGGATGTACTGAAGACTGTCCAAGCAGATTAAATGCATGCGAGTTGGAAAACTTGATGACTTCTTTTCTTTATTAAAAAATTGAATGATGATGGCTGGAACAGAGCCAGTAGCAATCTTTATTTATTTATTTGTTTATTTATTTATTTATTTTTTGAGAAGAATTGGAATAAGGATAAGGAAACTGGAAAAGGGTGAATATTGTCCCTCTCTTAAAGAAAAAATAAACTACCCTGAAAATGAAAAACCTATGGATCCCACTTTCATTCTTGGAAAAGTAGTTCACATAATCAAAAACACCCATTTGTAACATCAGTCTTGGAGGAATAGTTCAAGTGGCAATTTGGGGGATAAGTATTTTAATCAATCAATCAAATGCATTTATTGAGTGCTTACTGTGTGCAGAACACTACTAAGCATTTGGGAAAGTACAATATAACAGAGTTGGTAGACATGTTCCCTGACCACAAAGAGGTTACAATCTATGGGGGGATATATACATTAAAATAAAATACAGATATGTACATAAGTGTCATGGAGCTGAAGGTGAGGTGAATAATGGGTGAAAGTCCAAGCTCGGGGGTGGTGCAGAAGAGAGTAGGAGAAATGAGGGCTTAGTCAGGGAAGGCCTTCTGGAGGAGATATGATTTTAATAAGGCTTTAAAGGTGGAGAGAATGATTGTCTGTCTGATATGAAAAGGGAGGGATTTCCAGGCCAGAAGCAGCATGTGGGTGAGGGGTTGACGGTGAGATAAGATCAAGATTCAGTGAGGAGGCTGGTGTTAGAGGAGTGAAATGAGCATGATATTTTCCATAAAAATTGTGCTCTCTGTTTTCTGTCAAGCACATCGGATGGGGTGGTGAGCACCTTAGGGAATAAGGTTAGAATGCAAAATTCTCATTCCAAATGAGAAAGAGCATGGCCTAGTAGAAAGAGCATGACCTTGGGAGTCTAATCCCAGCTATGCCATTTGTCTGCTGAGTAACACTGGGCAAGTCTCTTCTCTGTGCCTCACTTACCTCATCTGTAAAGTGAGGAATAAGACTGAGCCCCATGTGGGAAACAGACTGCGTCCAACATGATTAACTTGCATCTACCTTGCGTGGCTCAGTGGAAAGAGCACAGGCTTTGGAGTCAGGGCTCATGAGTTCGAATCCCAGCTCTGCCACTTGTCGGCTGTGTGACTGTGGGCAAGTCACTTAACTTCTCTGTGCCTCAGTTCCCTCATCTGTAAAATGGGGATTAAGACTGTGAGCCCCACGTGGGACAACCTGATTCCCCTATGTCTACCCCAGCGCTTAGAACAGTGCTCGGCACATAGTAAGCGCTTAACAAATACCAACATTATTATTACCCTACAGATACACCACTTAACCTCTCTGTACCTCAGTTACCTCATCTGGGGTACAGACTGTGAGCCCCAAATGGGACAACCTGATTACCTTTATCTACCCCAGTGCTTGGAATAGTGCGTGGCCCAGTGGATAGAGCACAGTCCTGGGAGTCAGAAGGTCATGGGTTCTAATCCCAGCTCAGCTACTTGTCTGCTGTGTGGCTTTGGGCAATCACTTCACTTCTGTCTGCCTCAGTTACCTCATCTGTAAATGGGGATAAAGACTGTGAGCCCATGCAGGACAGGGACTGTGTCCAACCCTATTTGCTTTTATCCTCCCTAGGGCTTAGTACAGTGTCTGGTACATAGTAAGCACTTAACAAATACCATAGTTATGTTTAGACTGTGAGCCCATTATTGGGCAGGAATTGTCTCTGTCTGTTGCCGAATTGTACACTGCAAGCACTTAGTACAGTGCTCTGCACATAGTAAGCGCTCAATAAGTACTATTGAATAAAAGTAGTATTGAATAAATACTATTGAATGAATATAGTAAGCACTTAACAAATACCATAATTTAGTGCTTAGAACAGTGCTTGGCACATATTAAGCGCTTAACAAATACCATTATTATTATACACATACACAAATTTATGGCAGGAGACAGGACGTTCTGGAGAGGGTGTGTCCATGGAGTCGCTATGGGTCAGAAATGACTTGATGGCATTTGAAGAAGATCCCAGTGCTTAGTATGTATGCACTTAGTAATTACATAATAAGTACTTAACAACAAATACCATTTTTTAAAAAATGAACTTGATTTAGTTAGAGAGCGAAAGAGTTGTTAAATTTAATCACATTTAGAAGGAAATGTGTGACTAGTTTACTCAGCTGAAGGCAAAAATCAATCCATTGTATTTACTGAGTGCTTACTGTGTGCAGAGCACTGCACTAAGTGTTTGGGAGAGTACAGAACCACAGAGGTGAGGTAGTAAACACATTTTCTGCTCAGAAAGAACGGTGCAGATATAATAATAATAATAATGTCGGTATTTGTTAAGCGCTTACTATGTGCAGAGCACTGTTCTGAGCGCTGGGGTAGATACAGGGTAATCAGGTTGTCCCACGTGAGCCTCACAGTTAATCCCCATTTTACAGATGAGGTCACTGAGGCACCGAGAAGTTAAGTGACTTGCCCACAGTCACAAAGCTGACAAGTGGCAGAGCCGGGATTTGAACTCATGACCTTTGACTCCCAAGCCCGTGCTCCTTCCACTGAGCCACGCTGCTTCTCTATGAATATGAATGTTGATGTAGGGAAAGCCATGTTTAAGTACGCTCTTGAATGAAATGGGGATCACAGTGGCCCATAAGCTCAGGGAGAAGCACTTATGTATATCATAATATTAAGGTCAGCCAGTCAATCATATTTATTGAGCACTTACTATGTGTAGAGCACTCTACTAAGCCCTTTGGAAGTACAGTAATAACAACAGAACAGACACGTGGCCTGCCCACAACAAATTTACAGCCTAGAGGAAAAAGGAATACCAAGATATGTGCTTAGAAGAAGGCAGACCTTGTGAAGTAACCATTTCCAGTGGCATTGGCCAAGATCTTCATTAGATGAGAATATGCAATTTGGTTGCTTCAGCTTGATGGCCTCCTCCTTGTATTCTGGGTTTGTTTTAGAACCTGTCCATCCCGAGGCTCCCTGGGGAGATCTGAGCGATGGTTTATCCCTGGTAATTCACAACGGGGACCCAAGAGGGACCACTACTTAGTCCAGAGGCTTTCTGGGGATTAATAGCTCTGGAGCAATAAAGGGGGTCTGAGGTCTGACTTCCGGGAACATGTTCAGCAATAATCGCTTCACCCGGGACCTTATGACACTCTTACTTAATGCAAATTTTGTTACATTACATAATTTATGCTGTGAAGTTGGCAAAGTGATGTCCAGAATGTCTTCATGCTGGTCACTTTATTAGTAGTAGTAGTAAAGAAAATGACAATGATAATAATGATAATGATAATAGTATTGTTTAAGCACTTGGTGTATGCCAAGGACTGTACAAAACTTTGGGGTGGATACAAGATAATCAGGTAGGACACAGTTCCTCTCCTACTTGGGGATAATAATAATACTAATGATAATGACGGTATTTGTTAAGTGCTTACTATAAGCCAAGCACTGTTCTAAGAACTAGGGTGGATACAAGCAGATCGGGTAGGACACAGTTCCTGTCCCACATGAGGCTCCCAGTCTCAATCCCCATTCTACACATGAGGGAACTGAGGCCCAGAGAAGTTAAGCGACTTGCCCAAGGCCACACAGCAGACAAGTGGCAGAGTCGGGATTAGAACCCATGACCTTCTGGCTCCCAGGCCCATGCTCTGTCCATTATGTCATGTTACTTCTCTGTCACAATCTAGGTGGGGGAACAACAGGTATTTGATCCCCACTGTACAGATGAGGAAACTGAGGCTCAGAAAAGTTAAGCCACTTGTCTAAAGTCTCACACAGCAGGCAGATGGTGGAGCCTTGATAAGAATCCGAGTCTCTTGAGCCCCTAGTTCTGTACTCCTTCCTCTAGGCCAATCTGCTTCATAGCCCTAATGTACTTATAACATCCGTAAATTATTTATTTACCATTCATGTCTGTCTCACCCTTAGACTATAAACTCACTGTAGGAGAGGAACATGTCTACTAATTCTATTACACTGTACTATCTCAAGCACTCAGTACAGTACCCTGCACACAGTAAGCACTCAATAAATATGATTGATTGACTGCTTCACCCTGCTTACTAAATGAGCTAAACTGAACGGGTGAGGCTTCCTTGTTTAGTAAGCCAGGAAGTTTAGGAATTATCTATTGAAATAGAGATGACAAAAGATGGCTAACTATACCAAACTCAGAGAGCTAACCCCCCTCTAGCTATCAAAATCAATAAATCAATGGCATTTATTGAGCACTTACTGGGTGCAGAACACTGTACTAAGCACTTGGGAGAGTATATGTAACAGAGATATTAGACACGTTCCCTGACCACAGTAAATCTAAAAGCTTGTAAAAAAACCCCTCATGGTTATATTCAGATGAGAGATGATAGTCAAACCAAAGCCACCTCATTTGGAAATGGATCACTTTTTAAACATCAACAGAGCTAAAGTTGTGACAAAATGTCTGAGGTCTTTTTGTGTGTGTGTGTGTGTGTGTGTGTGTGTGTGTGTGTGTGTGAAAAGAGTAACTTTTATTTTGAATGTTAGCCGTACACAAAAACATCTGAAATGAATAAACTTTTAAAAATTGCTCGGCTTAGGACATAAAAATAAATGCCTAAACAGATTGATTGACTCCAGGGACCAGGAGTTTTGCATGCCAACTTTCAACCGCAGGCAAACTTTTATTGCTGAGTTTTAAACCCTTGAAAAATCAGAATTTAAAATGGAAATGCTGACAGACTTTTTACTGTACTACTGCTAATAGGAATCAACATCAGAGGAGTAAATTTAAAGCAGGGCTGTAATTTTCTGATGTAGTTTTTTTTTTTCTTGTAAGGATCCACTGAAACCAGACAAACAGAATTCAAAGTTGTTGTTTTTTTCCCAAAGTACCTTGGCAGCACTATCTGTTGAGAGAGTCAAAATGCACTGAAATGCTTTGGAAACTTTTCTTTCCTTATACAGGTAATTAAATGATCTCTAAAATCTACTCCCTGCACACAATTATTATGTACAAACACAATTACATAGTGTTTTTTGCTTACTTTTTAAGGTAACATGTTACTTTAGTTGCTCATTTCATTATATGTTATAGTTCAAGCATTCCCTCAGGACAATTTGTTGTTGTTGTTGTTTTGAGAAGCCTGTTTGCTGACTAGTGTGAAAGGATCACTCAGGAGATGCGATTAGCAGTCACTTGTTTCAGTAAACATTGAATGTAACATATGCCTCTCAAGTAATGTGTATCCAAACATACAATTTACAAATAATTAACATCATGTTAATTAGTCACATTAATTTATGCCACTTTGTGGAATTATTTCCTCGGAGTCTTTAGGAATGCTGCCAGCAGTTTGAGCCAAAGAGTGTAAAAATTTGCTTGAAGTAAGTGATTCGCAGCTTGACTAGGAAGCAACTAGAGGGTAGGAAAACTGATGAAAGATCATTATGTCTCGGGGGTGGACTAAGGCAGACCCGGAAGCACAGAGATTCAGGATGTCTTGAAACATTTCATAGAAAGAATTCTCTAATCACATATTTTTTTTCCCCACTGTCAAGAAGCCCATGGCTTTGTAAGTTTGAGCCCCTGGCAAAATTTTGTGAAGACTGTGGGTTAGTTCATATGATCTGTTTCCAGAAATCACCAGCTGAAAACAAAGCTTCTCAGCAAAGAAATACCAAAATTAAGATGAGCTTCTCAAAATAAAATGGGGAACCATTTGGAGTCTTCGTATGTCTTTTGAATTTTGGCACCATCTCAGGATTTCAACCTATCTATTCTTAAGAACAGTTAAACACAGCCAGACATTTCGGGAAGCATAATAAGTGCTCAAGGATAAGAGAAGCAAAGCATTATTTTTTTCCTAATGGTATTTCTTAAACACTAAGCACTGGAGTAGATACAAAATCACTGGGTTGGATACAGTCTCTGTCCCACAGAGGGGTCACAGCGTGGCTCAGTGGAAAGAGCCTGGGCTTGGGAGTCAGAGGTCATGGGTTCGACTCCCAGCTCTGCCACTTGTCAGCTGTGTGACTGTGGGCAAGTCACTTCACTTCTCTGTGCCTCAGTGACCCGCAGCGTGGCTCAGTGGAAAGAGCCTGGGCTTGGGAGTCAGAGGTCATGAGTTCGAATCCTGGCTCTGCCACTTGTCAGCTGTGTGACTATGGGCGAGTCACTTCACTTCTCTGGGCCTCAGTTACCTCATCTGTAAAATGGGGATTGAGACTGTGAGCCCCATGTGGGACAACCTGATTCCCCTGTGTCTACCCCAGCGCTTAGAACAGTGCTTGGCACATAGTAAGCGCTTAACAAATACCAACATTATTATTATTATTATTATTATTAAAATGGGGATGAAGACTCTGAGCCTCACGTGGGACAATCTGATGACCCTGTATCTCCCCCAGTGCTTAGAACAGTGCTCTGTACCTAGTAAGTGCTTAACAAATACCAACATTATTATTAATCCCCAATTTACAGCTGAGGTACCTGAGGTACAGTGAAGGTAACTGGTTTGCTCAAGGTCATATAGCAGACAAGTGGTGGAAGCAGGATTAGAATCCAGGTCGAGCCTCATGCTCTATCCATTAAGTCACACTGCTCTCCACACTGTTCTTTATGGATAGGGATAAGCAAAAACATAAATAAATGAGCAAAAGATATCCAAGCTCATTAATTTGGTGTAGTCAGTATGGAAATTGTTTCTGAAAGGGCTGAAGTACGTGCTTTCTCCTCTAGACTGTAAACTTCTTGTGGGCAGGGAACATGTTGACCAACTCTGTTATAGCGTACTCTCCCAAGTGCTTAGTCACCTCTCAGGGTCAAACCTAGAGAGTTTCAAGAACTCTATGGGAGGAAGAGTCAAGCAGAGGCCTACCCATTCCATTGCTAGTTTGGGCAGTGGCTAGTGAGTGGAAGACCATCTGCTTCAAGTCAAAACTCACTCGTGCTGGGTAGCAGTGGCATGAGAGAGAGTCAAGGGCGGAGACTCAGGTGTACTGCACGGAAGGAGGCAATGGTAAACCACTTCTGCATTTTTACCAAGTAAACTCTATGGATTCACTACTAGAACGATTGCAGATGGAAGTGGGGCGTTCTGGGAGAGATATGTTCATGATGTCGCTATGGGTCGAACACGACTCAAAGGTATAAGACAGTGCTCTGCACATAGTGAATACTTAATATATATGACTGCTTTTTTTTTTTTCAAACTTGGGTCCTAATAGAGAATGGAAAAATTGAATGGAAAAATTCAGGACTTGATATTCCCTTCAGAGTCACTTTGCCATTCTGGATCTTTTCAATGTGGATGCAAAGCCACTGGACAATGTTTGATTGGACACTGACTGTTTCATGCCCTCACTCTTTGTTTTGGGGACCACCGCCCAAAGCCATTCCAAGTGAGATAGGCTTTAATCTGAACTTAGAACTATTATTTGGTTTCAACTGTGGCTTGGAAATATATCTTCAACTTGGGGTTGTAACTCATTTAAGCAAGGAAGCAGCCTAGTTTAGTGGAAAGAGCATGAGACTGGGAATTCAGAGGAGAGAGATTCTAAATCCAGCTCCATCACTGCCCTGCTGTGTGACCGTGGGCAAATTACAGCGTGGCTCAGTGGAAAGAGCAGGGGCTTGGGAGTCAGAGGTCATGGGTTCGAATATCTGCTCTGCCACTTGTCAGCCATGTGACTGTGGGCAAGTCACAACTTCTCTGGGCCTCAGCTGCCTCATCTGCAAAATGGGGATTCAGACTGTGAGCCCCGCTTGGGACAACCTGATCACCTTGTATCCCCCCAGCGCTTAGAACAGTGCTCTGCACATAGTAAGCGCTTAACAAATACTAACATTATTACTCACACTCTGTGACTTTATTTTTTAAGGCATTTGTTAAGCACTTACTATGAGCCAGGCACTGTTCTAAACACTGGGGTGTAAACAAGCTAATCAGGTTGCCCACATGGGACTCAGTCTTAATCCCCTTTTTACTGATGAGGTAATTGAGGTCCAGGGAAGTGAAGTGACTTGCCCAAGGTCACAGAACAGACAAGTGGCGGAGCCGGTATTGAAACCCAGATCCTTCTGACTCCCAGATCCATGCTTTATCCATTAGGCTACACTGCTTCTTTTTATTTCTCTTAGTATGACCATTTCCACATCTATAAAATGGGGATCTTCTAAGTAGCTAGCTCCATTTGGACCAGGATCTGTGTTCTGATCAGATTATCTTGTATTCATTCATTTTTCATTCATTCAATCATATTTATTGAGTGCTTACTGTGTGCAGAATACTGTACTAAGCACCTGGAATGTACAATTCGGCAACAGATAGAGACGATCCCTGCCCAACTACCCCAGTGTTGCCGGTCAGCAAGTGCCTAGTAAATGTCATAACTAACTACTGAAATTTAGTGATAAGACGTTTCTGGTGACCATCCAGTAAGAGAGAGTACTTCTACTGATCCTAGATTAGATATATTCAGATTACCTCATTCGATTCTAATGCCCCTCATTCTTGGACTATGAGCCCCACATGGGACAGGGACTGTGTCCAGCCTGATTATCTTTTATCTATTCAACACTTAGGGCAGTGATTGACACATAGTAAGCACTTAAAAAGTACAATAATAAGAGAGGAGCAGCATGGCCTAGTGAGTAGAGCACAAGCCAGGGAGTCAGAAGGACCTGGGTTCTAATCCCAGCTCTGCCACTTGCAGTTGTGTGACTTTCAGAAAGTCACTTCACTTCTCTGTGCCTCAGGTAGCTCATGTGCAAAATGGGGATTAAGCCTGTGAGCCCCACGTGGGACAGGGACTGTGTCAAACCTGACAACTTTGTATCTACACCAGAGTTTAGTACAGTGCCTGGCACAGAGTGAGTGCTTAACAAATACCCCCTTCCCTCCCTCAAAAATAAAAAGAGGAGAGGAGGAACCTGCTCAAAAGACAAGAAAGCTATCTCTTTTACTATTCAATCAGACCTTGGATCTTCTGTTTTGATTGTAAAGACACAAGTTAGCACTAGATGTGATATGACATGAGCTTTTATTCCCTGTGAACTGGGTGGAGGCCAATCACTTCCTTTAAATCAATAATAATCCTAATAATTATGGTATTTGTTAAGTGCTTACTAAGTGCCAGACACTGTACTAAGTGCTGGGGTGGATACAAGCAAATCAGGTTGGACACAGTCTCTGTCCCACATCCCCCTCACAGTCTCAATCCCCATTTTACAGATGAGGTAACTGAGGCAAAGAGAAGTGAAGCGACTTGCCCGAGGCCACCCAGCAGATGTGGTGGAGCCAGGATTAGAACCCATGGCGTTCTGATTCCCAGGCTCATGCTCTATCCACTACATCATGCTGCTTCTCAGGAATACGAAGAACCCGAACGATGGAAATTCTTAATCTAGGAACATCTGGACTGAAACTAGTGAAAGAGTTGAATGGCTGTTTCAGTGAAGTGATAGTGAAGAAAATTTCTTTTTATTACTAATCTTCTTCATATTTCAGAAGCCCTAAACTTTCAGCCTGTGCATGACTTCATGAAGGTAGTGTCACACTGGGTCGATAGCTGAGAATATAGCGGGGAAGTGCTGAGCAGGAGAAAAAAAATACATCCTTTAACATGACCCAGGGATCGGCGAAAACCCATGAGAAAAGTCTTCCTCTAGAAACCAAGGTGTTTTAAATGGGAGCTCATCCCCACATGAAATTGTAGATGGCCCCTAGACCACCTTAATAATAATATAATAATAATAATGTTGGTATTTGTTAAGCACTTACTATGTTCAGAGCACTGTTCTAAGCGCTGGGGTAGATACAGAGTAATCAGGTTGTCCCACTTTAGGCTCACAGTCTTCATCCCCATTTTACAGATGAGGGAACTGAGGCACAGAGAAGTTAAGTGACTTGCCCACAGTCACACAGCTGACATGTGGCAGAGCCGGAATTCTAACCCATGACCTCTGACTCCCAAGCCCGTGCTCTTTCCATTGAGCCATGCTGCTTCTCTTATCGACACCAACCCCCCCTCCCCACGTTCTCTCCCAGAATCTAAACTTTCTTCCTGTTGGGCTTGACATCATCCCACACTCCCTGCCTCACCATCATTCTCCCCTATCCCTTCTCCCTAAAACTGCATCTGCCATCATTGCTATATTGCATCTCCTCCAGGAAGCCCTTCCTGATTAATCACTCATGTCCTCATTCCCCGATCCTCCCAACTGCTACTTCAGAGTTTCTGAGATACCTAAGCACTTGGGTTCCCAAACACCCCAGTGGCAAGTAGGTACTTGTCTTCAAACTCTGTTGCTTGACCCAACCTGTAGTATGTGCTCCTTGACGGCGGGGATTATATCTCCTAACTATTACACTCCACCAAGCTTTTCAATTCATGCTCTGCACATACAGGTTCTTAATAAATACTATCAATTGATTGATTGATTGATTTCAAGTATCTGTATGCAGGTCAGTCTACTGGGTGCTTAGAAACGTATGCTATTTAAGTCATACTCTTTGCAGAGTTTAAAATCTAAGTCCCAGGTTTTAAACATAGAGAATCCACTTATCTCAAAATATCACAGTGACTGAAGCTTCCCATCTGAACTCTTGGCCAACCATCCCATGTACAATGATTACTATCAATCTACTGCACATCCTCCTTTGTATCCTTTAACTTTCACTTCTTCGTGGCATGGGGTTTCTTTACTCATTCCATTCATTCATTCATTCAACTGAATTTATTGAGCACTTACTGTGTGCAGAGCACTGTACTAAGTGCTTGGGAGAATTCAGTAGAACAATTAATGGACACAGTCTCTGCCCAAAATGAGTTTACAGTCTAGAGGAGGAGACATACATTGATATAAAGAAGTAAATTACAGCTATGTACATAACTGCCATGGGGCTCGGAGCGGGGATGAATAAAGGGAGCAAGTCCTTCACTCCTGCCTCCCCATAGAGAAGCAATGTGGCTTAGTGGAAAGAGCATGGGCTTGGGAGCCAGGGGTCATGGGGTCTAAATCCGGGTCTGCTACTTGTCAGCTGTGTGACTTTGGACAAGTCACTTAACTTCTCTGTGCCTCAGTTACCTGATCTGTAAAATGGACATAAAGACTGTGAGTCCCACATGGGACAACCTCAATACCTCGTATCTAACCTAGTGCTTAGAACAGTGCTTGGCACATAATAGGTGCTAAACAAATACCATTATTATTATTATTATTATAGTCACTTCTTAATTCTGATCAGTTGTTATCTTTAACCTTAAATACCTCAAAATAAGGAATATATGCTGGCATTTTATTTTCTACCTACTTCCTATTTACCTGCTATGGATTACGTTAACACACATTCCTAATCACTTCATTACCTGTAAGTATCAATCAAACAAACAAATTTATTGAGCACTTATTGTGTGCAGAGCACTATATTAAGAACTTGGTAGGGTACACTATAACAGAGTTGGTAGACAGGTTTCAGTCCATCAATCAATCAATCGTATTTATTGTGTGCTCACTATAGGCAGAATACTGCTTCCTGCCCCCACACCCCACAGTCTAGAGGGGGAGAGAGGCATCACTGGAAATAAATTGTAGATATGCACATAAGTGCTGCGAGACTGAGGGCAGGGTGAATAAAAGGAGCAAATCCCAGTGAAAGGGTGACTCAGAAGGGGATGAGAGACGAGAAAACAAAGGTTTAGTCCGGGAAAGTCTCTATATTATGACTAAGACATTCTATTTTGACCAAGTATTATGACTAAATCTTAATAAATATTACGATTAAGTATTTTTACTCAAAGGCAAAGTCAGCACCATCATCTCCATTATTATTATTACTATGATTGCTTGTTCAATGTCTATGAACCGTATAGCACTGATGCTATGCAAAAGATGTGAATTGAAGAGTTCCTGTTCACAAGAAAGTTACAGTCTCCTGGGAAGGGGGAGGACAAACAGAAAAATAACAAACCCACCTCCTCCCCATTCCCAGTCCAGAAAAGTTGAGATGTCCCCAGTCTTTTAAATATTTTAAAGATACTGTATTGCTAGCCCTTCACTCTAGGAGAAGGTCCGGGCTTGGAGTCAGGATGATATGACACATTTGGAGGAGGGGGCCTGAGACTACAACCCCATGAAAGACCCTGCCCCAAGGGCAGGGTCTCGAACCATGCCCCTGTCCTCCCCCCACTTTTCTTTTTATTTGTTTTTTAATAATATTTGTTAAGTGCTTCTTATGTGCCAGACACTACACTAACTGCTGGGGTGGATACAAGGATGGATAGAGGCCAAGTCCCACATGGGGCTCACACTTTTAATTTCTACTTTACAGATGAAGTAACTGAAGCTCAGAGAAGTTAAGTGACCTACCCAAGGTCACACAGAAGACAGGCGGCAGAGCCGGTATGAGAACCCAGGTCCTTCTGACTCCCAGTCCTGTGCTCTATCCACTATCCACTCCAGCAGATGACAATCTACATTCTTGCACATATATCTTATTGCTCCAAACCAGGTTGAACCCAGGGTTAAGAAGACCTTGCTAAGTTTGGGGTTTCTAAGCAATTACTCCTTCCGTTCATCGATTCCTGCATCTATATGTTTCTGACATTTATCATCTAAGTCACCCTGTTGGTTACTTCTTCTGTTTATTTTTCGATCTTCTTTTTCCAGTCCCGTTTAACTGACATCCAACCTAGCTTGCTTGCAGAATCACACTTACTTATAGGAGTGTCAGCAGGTGGTGGGTGGTTGTGAAATCCCTCTTCTGTTCCTTCAGCACGTCCCTGTCACCTAAGCTTTAGAGACCCCTCTTCTCCCCAACTCCTTTCCGCTACCTTATTTATTTATCTTTAAACTGTTTTTACCAAAGAATCAATCAGTTGTATTTATTGAGCACTTACTGTGAGCAGAGAACAGTTCTAAGTGCTGGGGAGGTACAACATATCAGAGTTGATAGACACATTCCCTGCACACAATGAGTTGACAAGTCTAGTGGGAGAGACAGATATTAATATACAAAAATTAAGGATATGAACCTATAATTCATTTTAGTGTATGTCTCCCCGCTAGACTGGAAGTTCCTCAAGGACAGGGATGATGTCCACCAACTCCACTGCACTCTCTAGCAGTTACTACAATGCTCTGCACAGAGTAATCACTCAAATGCTACTGATTGATCGATATACCCACTGACAGACAGATGCAGAAACACATGGCCAGATAGGGAGGGGAATCTGATACACAGCACAAAAATCAAACCAAGAACACAGATATGTTTATGTTGTCACTCTTGGATTTATGGACAGGAGTGGGGAAAGGAAGGGATGGAGGAAGACAAGGGAGAGAGTAGATTGGCAAAGGGAGGAGGGAGTGAAGTGATTTTCATGTCAATGTGCAATTGTTTAGATTACCATTTTAAGATTATGCATCAAACAGAAACTCCTCACAAGCTCTCAGTCATCTTGACCCCTCCTACCTCACCTCACTACTCTCCTACTACAACCCAGCCCACACACTTCGCTCCTCTAATCCCAATCTACTCACTGTACTTCCATCTCATCTACCTCCCTCCCTCCCTCCCTCCTCATATCCGACAGATAATTACTTTCCCCAACTTCAAAGCCTTAATGAAGGCACAGCTCCTCCAAGAAGCCTTCCCTGACTAACCCTTCAGTTCCTCTTTTCCCACTCCCTGCTGCATTGCCCTGACTTGCTCCCCTTATTCACCCCCCACTCCAGCCCCCAGCACTTATATAAATAGCCGTAATTTATTTATTGATATTCATCTCTGTCACCCCCTCTCGACTGTAAACTCATTGTGCGCAGGGAATGATGTCTGCTATATTGTTGTGTTGTACTCTCCCATGTACTTAGTTTAGTGCTCTGCACTCAGTAAGCACTCAATACATGTGCCTGTTCCCTTGATTGATTAGCCTTTGTTTTTAGGCCTTGAAACCATGGACGAAAATCTGTCTTGGTTTTGGAGTCATTTGGTATTATGTTTCCTCTTCAGAAGAAATCTTTGCGTAATTGCATTTAGAATATCTTCTACAAAAACCTTTAGTAATAACAGCATCTTTTAAGTGTTATACATTACATTCTTTGGGGGCATTTTTGAGTCACTTCAATTTTGATTCACTTTGGTCCTTTTTAATATTTATCCCATATATTTCTGAATACATGAAAGCTATTCACTAATGTCCAGCACACCATTGAGAATATGAAAGCGGCAAATTCATCATGGGTTTAAAGAATGCTTTAAACTTCAAAGCCATTTGAAAGAGAGCTATACCTATTTTGCCCAGCCTGGAATGGCACATGGTGAGAACAGCACTGTTGGCCATGTGGGAATCTTAAAATACATTTGAAAATAATTTTTCTTAATTGAAAGAGGCCATTTTGAACCTAGTGCTGGATAAGAACAACTGGCGGGTAAGTAGGAGGAATGTTTGTGCCATTGGCCCACTTGGGGTGGTAGGAGGGGGAGTCAGGATGAAGAGAAGACTCATATCAGATCCCATAAACCAAGCTCCATTTTCTTTAAGGTCTGGCTTCACACACGTTGAGGGATCCATTCTCTCTTCAGAGATCCTGGGGAAACATGGATCCCGTTAATAGCCTTTGCCCTTGCGGTGTTCAGTCCTTCGGTGTTTAAGCACTAAAGTGCTTCGGGTGGCTGAAAATGTATGGAACTGGATGAATGCATGGGGATTTCTGAGGCGGAAGGTAATGACCATCTAACATGCAAATTCATAAATGAGTATCAATATGTAGTTACACTTTTTTTAATGAGTGTAATTTATCCAACTGACCTCTGGAAGTGTTCCTGCCTATTGCCAATGAATGTCATTTAAAAAATTTGTATTATTTGCTTGATGGTCCATGATAGCATAACATATTTCCTTATTTGACAATGAACAAAAGTGAAAAGATTAGACCAGAGCCCTCAACAACTGGTTCAGGGCCATTAGTGTATCTGTTTATCATCTTGGAGGGAGTTTTTGGTTTTTTGTTTTTAATGTTATTTGTTAAGCATTTTCTATGTGCCATTCATCTCCTCACTCTTGTTCTCCCAGTTTGGAACTCCTTTCCTTCCCAGATCTGCAAAGACTACAGCTCTCGTCACGATAAAAGCCTTCCTAAAACACCATCTCCTCTAACAAGGCCTCCCAGATCAATTTCCAGCATTCTACTAAGTCTTATAAACCCATTAGGTTCCTCTAGTAAACTTATGGATTTACCATATTTAGATATTTATGTTTGTCCCCATCTCTTTGGTATATATATTTATTCAATTATACACTCAATTATTTATCTTGACCATTCTAGTAGTAAATATGTTTATGCCTGCCTCTCCTATTCGAGCCCACATTCTTTGTGGGCTGGGAATGTGTCAGTGTTTTGTATTTCTAAAGGATTTGCTATACTGCACTGCAATCAGTCAATTAATCCATCGGTTGCATTTATTGAGCACTTAAAGTGTATTCCATCTATCACCAAATCCTGTTAGTTCAACTTTCACGACCCTGTTAAAATCTGCCCTTTCCTCTCCAACCAAACTACCACCACATTAATTTAAGCACTTATCCTATCCTGCCTCGATTACTGCATCAGCCTCTTTGCTGACCTCCCTGCCTCCGGTCTCTCCACGTTAATAATTGCGGTATTAGTTAAGATACTGTGTACCAGGCACTGTACTATGTGCTGGGGTAGATGCAAGCAAATCGGGTTGCACAGAGAGAAGCAGCGTGGCTTAGTGGAAAGGGCACGGCCTTGGGAGTCAGAGGTCGTGGGTTCTAATTCCAGCCCCTCCACTTTCCAGCAGTGTGACTTTGGGAAAGTCATTTAACTTCTCTGTGCCTCAGTTACTTCAACTGTAAAATGGAGTTTAAGATTGTGAGCCCCATGTGTGGGACAACCTGATATCCCAGCGTTTAGAACAATGCTTGGCACAAAGTAGGTGCTTAACAAATACTATCATTAGTATACAGGCCCTATCGCACATAGGGCTAACAGTCTTAATCCCCATTTTTCAGATGAGGTAACTGAGGCACAGAGAAGTGAAGTGACTTGTCTAAGGTCACATAGCAGGCAAGTGGTGGAGCTGGAATTAGAACCCAGGTCCTTCTGACTCCCAGGCCCGTGCTTTATCCACAAGGCCATGCTGCATCTGTCTCCTGCCTCTCCCTACTCCACTCCAGTCTGCTGAATGGATCGTTTTTCTACAAAATGGTTCAGTCCATGTTTCCCCATTTCTCAAGAACCTCCAGTGGTTCCTCATCCACCTCTGTGTCACACAGAAACCCCTTATCATAAGCTTTAAAACACTCAATCATTTTGCCCCCTCTTATCTTACCTACCTGACTTCCTACTACAACCCAGCACACGCATTTTGCTCCTCCGATGCCAATGTACTCACTGTCCCACAGTCTCATCTATCTCACAGGTAACGCCCTACCCGCATTCCTGCCTCTGGCCTGGAATACCCTCTTGCTTCAGGTCCAACAGATGCTCTCTCTTCCCATCTTCAGAACTTATTAAAAAATCAGGTCTCCTCCAAAGGTTTTCCCCAACTAATTCCTCATTCCTTTGCAGTACGATTACATCCTTTATTCATCCCATCTCAATCAAACGACACCGCCACTAGTCTGCTCTGTGATCTTGGGCAAGACACTTCTCGGGGCCTCAGTTACCTTATTTGTAAAATGGAGATTGAGATTGTGAGTCCCACGTGGGACAGTCTCTGTCCAATCCAATTGGCTTGTATACACTCCAGCGCTTAGTACAGTGCTTGGCACATGGTCTTACGCTGTTGAGTCATCTCCGATCCATAGTAATGCCATGGACGCATCTCTCCCAGAGTGCCCTGCCTCCATCTGCAATCACTCTGGTAGTGTTTCCAGAGAGTTTTCTTGCTAAAAATATGGAAGTGGTTTTCCATTGCCTCATTCCACACAGTCGACCTGAGTCACGGCCCTAGACTCTCTCCCGTGCTGCTGCTGCCCAGCTCAGGTGAGTTTTGACGTATAGCAGATCGCCTTCCACTCGCTAGCCCCTGCCCAAGCTGTGAATGGAACAGGTATGCCTCTGCTTGACTCTCCCTCCCATAGTCGAGACTGGTAGAGTCCTGGAAACACTCCAGGTGCGACCCTGAGAGGAAGCCCGGCACACAGTAAACGTTTAACAAATATCACAATTATTATATCCATAATTTTATTTGTTTATATTAATGTCTGTCTCCTCCTCTAGACTGTAAGCTCATTGTGGCCAGGGAACATTGTCTACCTACTCTTACGTGGTACTCTCCCAAGTGCTTAGTGCAGTTCTCTGCCCACAATAAGTACTCAATAAATATGATCGATCGATTGTAGAGTACTGTACCAAGTGTTTGGGAGTGTACAAAGTGTTAGTAGACACGATCCCTGCCTTCTAGGAGCATACAATCTAATGGGGGAGACAGATGCTAAAATAAATTACAGGTAGGAGAAGGAACAGAGCATAAAGATATGCGTATGAGTTTGGGTGAGTGGAGTGAGAACCAAAGTCCATAGAAGATGAGGACTCGAGTACATATGCGATGCAGTAGTGGGAGAAAATAGGATGTGGAGACGACTACTGATTGTTAGCTCTAGACTATTAGCTCGTCACGAGCAGGGAGCGTGTCTACCTACTCTGTTTTATTGTACTCTCCCAAGCACTTAGTACAGTGCTCTGCACACAGCAAGTGCTCGATAAATATAATTGGTTGATTGATAAGGCTTCCTGGAGGAGATATGATTTCAGTGGGCCTCTGAATATGGGGAGAGTGGAGGTCCACTGACTATGGGTTGGGGGAGGTGGTGCACCCATTGCACCAAAAGTGGGTGCTCAATAAGTACCAAAACTACAAACGCTGGGCCCCATAAAAACAACATTCTGGGCTCCTGTGTGGAAATCAACTGGATCATTGACTTCCTTTAGGGAGAAATTCCTTCTTCTAGGCAAGAAACTGAAGGAACCCATGTGGCTTACTGTGAAGCTATGTGCAGGAGTCGCTTGCCTTGGCCACTTAAAATCCACATATAGTTTCTGCATCTCTGATGTTCTGCAGCGTGGCTTAATGGAAAGAGCCCGGGCTTGGGAGTCAGAGTTCATGGGTTCGAATCCTGACTCTGCCACTTGTCAGCTGTGTGACTGTGGACAAGTCACTTAACTTCTCTGTGCCTCAGTTCCCTCATCTATAAAATGGGGATTAACTGTGAGCCTCATGTGGGACAATCTGATTACCCTGTATCTACCCCAGTGCTTAGAACAGTGCTCTGCACATAGTAAGCGCTTAACAAATACCAACATTATTAATTCAGAGAGAGAAGTCAGTGGGATCCCCCTCAGGGTTGCACCAGGAGAGTTTTCAGTACTCTACCAGTCTTGACTAAGGGAGGGAGAGTCAAGCAGAGGTCTACCCAATCCATTCCTAGCTTGGGCAGTGGCTAGCGAGTGGAAGGTGGCCGGCTACAAGTCAAAACTCCCCTTTGCTGGGCAGCAGCGGCATGGGAGAGAGTCAAAGGCTCTCAAGAGTCTCAAGTTGCGCGGAAGGAAGCAGTGGTAAACCACTTCCATATTTTTACCAAGAAAGCTCTACGGATACACTTCCAGAATGATAATAATATTAATAGTGATGGTATCTGTTAAGCGCTTACTATGTGCAGAGCACTGTTCTAAGTACTGGGGTAGATACAGGGTAATCAGGTTGTCCCATGTGAGGCTCACAGTTTTCATCCCCATTTTACAGATGAGGTAACTGAGGCACAGAGAAGTTAAGTGACTTGCCCACAGTTACCCAGCTGACAAGTGGCAGAACTGGGATTCGAACCCATGACGTCTGACTCCCAAGCCTGTGCTCTTTCCACTGAGCTATGCTGCTTCTCTAATGATAGCAGATAGAGGCGGGGCGTGCTGGGACAGATGTGTTCATGGTGTCGCTATGGGTCGGAGACGACTCAACAGCATAAGACAAGCCCATGGGAATGGAGACGCCTTGAATGAGGTAAATGGGCCTGATGTTGATGGATTTGCCCAGGGGGCATGAGGAGTGAGCTCTACTGTCTAGTAGCTCATGCTGGGGGGTGAGTAGGATCCTCTGCTAGAAGGAGCAGGGTCTGTCCCAATTTCAGCCAGAGCCCATTTTCTCCCATTTCTTTGGTAATCTTGGACCTCCCTTCATAGCAACACATTAGATGATAGTAGATCTGGGGTTACACTCCCCCGGCCCTTATACGTACTATGCCCATTCCCTCTTCCCTGCTTCCCATCTCAAGGTTGCAGCAATGGAGAGGTGACCACTGCTCAAAAGTGATGGAAAAGCAGCAAAGGCATGGATATAGACAAAGAAATGGGCAAAAGTTGTACGTTTTTCCTCCACAGTAACATGGCTCTGAAAAGATTTACATTTCTAATGCCAATCTGTAAATTTCCCTATTGAAAATCAATCTTTTCTTTTAAGAAAACAAACTCTCAAAAGCCAATCTCATCCCGGCGATCTTCAGTGCACTTTTATTGTTCCAGTTCACAACTAAGTGCCACGCTGAACCTAGTTTGAAGGTTAAGCCTTCTCCCAAGGGTACCTGGCCTCTCACAAGTTATGAACTCCCCAAACGAGTCCATAACAGAAATATCGATAGATGAGTGGCCACAGTGACTGCTCTGCAATCAGTGGAACTCTGAGATCATTGGGTTGCAAGCACGCAGAAGCCTTACACTTCGGGCTGTACATCTCTCTGGTTCCCAGGACAGACATGACCCCGGTGCGTATGTTTTAATGAAAGCAGAGCACTCTACTGCATGGGAAATGGTGTCAGCCTGAAAAATACATTTATGGAATACTTCAGAGTTGTGTTTTCAGTAAACTTTGGTTGTGCACACAACTGCCATTTTAAGACAATGGGAACTGCCTGGGTGACCATGGTTTGAGCTAAACTTGGCAGAATGATCTTTTTGTCTTCCTTTTGCAGAGGCTTATTCTACAGACACATGTTTTTGCTTAGAAATGTACAGAGGTGAATAAATCACTTGCTCGGCATTCCCTTAGAGCTGGCTATATTAACTTTCTTGGCATGATCTCACCACTTAAGTCAACATGACTTAAGAATTTATATAACAGGGTATTTGTCTTTAATCCATACTTTTTCCTGAATCTAAAGGCCCATCTGTTGAATAGGAAATAAATGCTATCCTTGCCTCAAAGACCAAATTTTTCCAACTTACATTTGTTTTTAATCAACTTATTTGACTAATTTCAATTTTAAATAGGCAGGAGAGATATAGTTCTGGGTATTCCTGCTGGAGAAATCTAATTTTTCTTTACCTAATATATGAAGAAGCACAATGTAATCAGCCTCCTGAGCAAAGTTAATGGACAAAAATTCATAGCATTATAAGGAAAATGGAGTCTCCCCGTTGTCTTTATGAAAACATAAGATAATGGACTGGATCTAGTATCTATTACTCAAGATTGGGAAGCAGCGTGGCTGATTGGAAAGAGCCTGGGCTTCGGAGTCAGAGGTCATGGGTTCGACTCCCAGCTCTGCCACTTGTCAGCTGTGTGACTGTGGGCAAGTCACTTAACTTCTCTGTGCCTCAGTTACCTCATCTGTAAAATGGGGATTAACTGTGAGCCTCACGTGGGACAACCTGATTACCCTGTATCTACCCCAGCGCTTAGAACAGTGCTCTGCATATAGTAAGCGTTTAACAAATACCAACAAATACCAACATTAAGATTTCAGATTTCAGTTCTCAGTTCTGCTCTGTACTTGTTTATGATGATTGATGGTATTTAAGTGCTATGTGCCAAGCACTGTTCTAAGCGCTGGGGTAGATACAAGGTAAGTAGGTTGCCCCATGTGGGGCTCACAGTCTTAATTCCCATTTTACAGATGAGGTAACAGGTGCAAAGAAGTGAAGTGACTTGCCCAAAGTCACACAGCTATGTGGCAGGGCCAGGGTTAGAACCCACAACCTCTGACTTCCAAGCCCAGGCTCTTTCCACTAAGCCATGCTACTTCTCATTAAATGATTAGATTAAGATTTGTACAATTCTACAAACTGGTATATTCCTCTGGCATGCTTTAACTCTGTCCTCTCCTCTGCCCAGCAAAACTATTTCTCCATCCTGATTGACATTCATGCCCATTACCCTGTCAGTTGTTCCAGATATTTAACTCCCTCCTCAGGTCCCCTGTCCCACCGACTCCTCCATCCCTTGCCCCCTGGCCTTTACTTCATCAACAAAATTGACACTGGCATAATCTCCCCTGCCCCTACTTCAACTCTCCCATCTTTCCCAGCACTAACTCCAGAGGAAATCTCCTGACTTCTCTGAATATCCACCCCCTCCACCTGCGCATCTGACCCCATTCCTTCCCACCTCATCAAACCCTTGCCCCCTCCCTTCTTTTCTCCCTAACTGCCATGGTCAACTGTTCACTCTTCAATGGCATCTTCCCCGCTGCTTTTAAACATGCCCATATCTCCCCCTCCTAAAAAAACCTTCCCTTGACTCCACAGCTCCTGTCAGTTATTGCCACATCTCCCTTCTACCATTCCTCTCCAAAATCCTTAAGCGAGCTGTCTACACCCACCACCTCAAGTTCATCTCCTCCAATTCTCTCCTTGATATTCTCCAATCTGGCTTCTGTTCTCTTCAATCCACAAAAACCACCCTCTGGAAGGTCACCAATGATCTCCTCCTCGCCAAATCCAGTGGCCTCTACTCCATCCTAATCCTCCTTTAACCTCTCAATCTCCTTTGACACTCTCTACAACTCCCTTCTCCTGGAAACATCATCTAAAACTTGACTTCACTGACACTGTCCTCTCCTGGTTCTCCTCGTATCTCTTTGGCCACTTATTCTCAGTCTCTTTCACGGGCTCCTTCTCTGCCTCCCATCCCTTAGATGTGGCTCAAGGTTCAGGTCTGGGTCCCTTCTTTTCTCTAACTACACCTACTCCCTTGGACCCTTGGAAAAGTCATTTGTTCACACGGCTTCAATTATCAACTCTATACTGATGAAACACAGATCTACATCTCCAGCCCTGATCTCTCTCCCTCTCTGCAGTCTCACATTTCCTACTGCCCTCAAGACATCTCTACTTGGATGTCCTCCCATTACCTCAAACTTAATATGGATAAAACTGACCCAAACCTTGTCCTCCTGCTCACTTTCCCATCACCGCTGATAGCACCACCATCCTTCCTGTCTCACAAGCCCATTACCTTGGCATTATCCTTGACTCCACTGTCTCGTTCCATCCATATATTCAAGCCATCACTAAATCCTGTCAGTTCTACTTTCACAACATTGCCAAAATCCACCCCTTCTTCTCTATCCAAAGTGCTACCACTTTAATGCAACCACTTATCCTATTGAGCATTGACCACTGTATCAGCCTCCTTGCCTCCTGTCTCTCCCAACTCCAGTCTATACCCCATTCTGCTGCCTGAATTATTTTCCTTCAAAAACATTCAGACCCTTCTTTCCCACTCCTCAAGAAACCATCCAACTCCATTTCAAACAAAAACTTCTCACCATTGGTTTTAAAGCATTTAATCACTTTGCCCTCTACCTCACCCCGCTACTCTCCGACTATAAACCAGCCCACATACTTCATTCATCTAATGCTAACCTTCTCACTGTACCTTGCTCTCATCTATCTCATCACCAAACTCTCGACCGCACCCTGCCTCTGGCTTGGAACACCTTCCCTCCTTATATCAGACAGATAATTGTTCTCCCCCACTTCAAAACCTTATTGAAGGCACATCTCCTCCAAGAAGCCTTCCCTGACTAAGCCCTCCTCTTCTCCCACTCCCTTCTGCACTGCTCTTACTTGCTCATTCATTCATCCTCCCTCCTATCCCCACAGCACATATGTATACGTTTGTATATATCTGCAATTTTTAAAAAATTTAATCTATTTATATATTTATATTAATGTCTGTCTCCTGTAGACTGTGAGCTTGTTGTGGGAAGGAATATGTCTGTTTGTTGTTATATTGTACTCTCTCAAGTGCTTAGTACATTATTTTGCACACAGTAAGTGCTCAACAAATACGATTGAATGAATCAATGAATTAATTCAATTTTCCAATCTCCGTGTAATGTCTATTACTTAGTTAACTACTGGTTAACTTGGTTCTACCCCAGTGCTTGGAACAGTGCTTGGCACAGTGCCGGGCACATAGTAAGTACTTAACAAATGCCATTAAAAAAAAACTAAAACCCCCTCAAAAATGCAAAAAACCCAAACTACAGGCCACTGAGTCCATCAATGGAAGGAAATTCAAGTCAGCGAATCTATTTTCTGGCTTCCAGTTTAATGGAACCCAAACCAACCCAGAAAGATACCTCTTGTAAATAGATTTCACATAGGAAAATGCATGCAGATTTTGGGCTTTGAGAGATTAAATTCTGATTTAAATTTTTATCACAACATGACAGACATGATTTTCTCATCAAGTTTCCAAACTGGGGACTACTGTTATTTTGGCTTTATTTTCTTGCAGCTGGATTCTTGGCCTGAAAGAGGATGTGTCCTCGAAGCCTCTGCATGGTTTCCTCTTCCTTCAGCTCCCACTGTTGTCAGCTCCTTGAAGGATGGGATTGCAAAGTCTGTTGTATGTTCTCACTGCCATGAGGGGTTGGAAGAGTGTCTTGTCTTATGCTGTCAGTTCATCTCCGACCCAGAGCAACTCCATATATACATCTCTCTCAGAATGCCCCACTCCATCGGCAAATGTTCTGGTAAGGTATCTATAGAGTTTCCTTGGTAAAAATTCAGAAATGGTTTACCATTGCCTTCTTCCGCACAGTTAAATTGAGTCTCTGCCCTCGACTCGCTCCCGTGCCGCTGCTGCCCAGCACAGGTGACTTTTGACTTGCCCAAGCTAGGAATGGAATGGGTATACCTCTGATTGACTCTCCCTCTCGTAGCCAAGACTGGTAGAGAAGTGGAAACTCTCCAGATGCGATCCTGAGAGAAGGGTTGGAAGAGTATGGTAGGCATAAGTAGAGGAACGTCAGCTGGTGAAGAACCAGCTGAAGAACTAAAGAACCATCTAGAGCTTCTTGCATTGTGGACAGGCCCAGCAGGAATCTTAAAAATAGCTGGCTAATGTGATTAGTGTAGGCCACAGCAGCAGCTGAGGTGGCTAACGAAATAAACACTCATGGGTCTATGTGAGTACAGAATCAGCACTGTGTTGCCCGCACTTCAATTGCAAATGGTTTTTGTAGGTTACATCTTTGCATGCATTTCTTGATGTCTGTGCACCTAGTCAATCATTTCACTTGCTGCTCTAGCACCATGGGCAGGAACAATTGTGTGTGAGTTGGGCTACACAATCACTAGGATTATAATCGATTCCCTCATGCAGGTCTTAGATTCCAAGACTTCATGTTTGGACCAAATTTCATCTGCCATGTATGGCAGGGGACTTCATCTATCCATATTCCCAAATGTTTAGCACAGTGCTCTGTGTGGCTTAGTGGAAAGAGCACGGGCTTGAGAGTCAGAGGTTGTGGGTTTTAATCCCGCTCCACCACTTGTCAGCTGTGTGACTTTGGTCAAGTCACTTGACTTAACTTCTTTTTGCCTCAGTTACCTCATCTGTAAAATGGGGATTAAGACTTGTGAGCCCCGCGTGGGACAACCTGATTACCTGGTAGCTTCCCCAGTGCTTAGAACAGTGCTTGGCACATAGTAAGAGCTCAACAAATACCATTATTATTATTCACAGGGGCTCAATAAAAGCCATTGACAGCGGCCAAAAAACCCTCACTGAGAACTGAGTGTCCCTCCTAAACACTGTAGCCTAGTGGATAGAGCACAGGCTTGGGGGTAGAAGGACCTGGGTTCTAATCCAGGCTCTGGCGTTTGTCTGCCATGTGTCTTTGGGCAAGTCACTTGGCTTCTCTGGACCTCATTTCCTTCATCTGTATGGATTAAGATGGGGATTAAGTCTGTGAACACCGTGTGGGACGCTGACTTTACCCACTTGATTAGTTTGTATGTACCCCAGCACTTAGAACAGTTTTTGACACATAGTAAGTGTTTACCATACACCATCATCACCATTATTATTATTCCAATAGTTTGGCAAAGAAGAGAAGCTAAACCTTCAAAGGATACTTTATATCGCCAAGATCTGCCCTTTCCTCTCCACCCAAACGGCTATCTCATAATATCCCAGCTGGATTATTGTGTCAGCCTTCTCTCTGATCTCCCTTCCTCCTGTCTCTCCCCACTCCAGTCTATTCTTCACTCCGCTGCCCAGCTCATCCTCCTGCAGAAACGCTCTGGGCATGTCATTCCCCTCCTCAAAACCCTCCAGTGGTTGCCTATCGACCTCCACATGAAACAAAAACTTCTCACTCTAGGCTTCAAAGCTCTCCATCACCTTGCCCCCTCCTACCTCTCCTCCCTTCTCTCTTTCTACTGCCCACCCTGCATGCGCCACTCCTCTGCTGCCCACCTCCTCACCGTCCCCCTTTCTTGCCTATCCCACCGTCGACCCCTGGGCCACGTTCTCCCGCGTTCCTGGAATGCCTTCCCTCCTCTCCTCTGCCAAACTAATTATCTTCCCCTCTTCAAAACCCTACTTAAAGCTCACCTCCTCCAAGAGGCCTTCCCAGGCTGAGCTCTCCCTTTTCCCTCTGCTCCATCTGCTCCCCCTCTACCTCTCCTCAGCTAAGCCCTCTTTCCACCCCCTTTCCCTCCGCTCCTCCCCTTCTCCCTTCCCCTCCCCTCAGCACTGTGCTTGTCCGCTCAACTGTATATATTTTCATTATCCTATTCATTTTGTTAATGAGATGTGCATCACCTTGATTCTATTTATTTGCTATTGTTTTAATGAGATGTCCATCCCCTTGATTCTATTTATTGCTATTGTTTTTGTCTGTCTGTCTCCCCCGATTAGACTGTAAGCCCGTCAAAGGGCAGGGACAGTCTCTATCTGTTACCAATTTGTACAATCCAAGTGCTTAGTACAGTGCTCTGCACATAGTAAGAGCTCAATAAATATTATTGAATGAATGAATACTATTGAATGAATGAATGAATACCAGGGGAGATTTTAGCCCAGAGTCAGCTTTATGGTTCACAACGCAGTCGCTTGTCAGAAAGAACTGAATTTTGGTATGCCTATGAGGGGCTGAGATATGGAAAGTAGCCCAACTCCCTCCCAGTAATGTGCCTGGTCCCTCAGGATCCACTCCTTAGGCCATTTCTTGTTCCTCTGCCTCCACATGTCAACCCTCTCCCCCACCACCAGTCTTGAAGCACACCACTGCAGCCCCTCAAATTCCCCATCTGCAAGGGCTGAAAAGGCCTGAAAGGAAGCAAGACTGGAGTTGGATTTGGGAGTGAACAGATGGTGAGGAGGAGGAGGAAGTGGGGAGAGAGATGAATGTTGGACCCTCTCTGAATCATCCCTACTTCCACCACCAGCTTCAGATCTTTTCTTCCTCCTCCTCTGCCTCCTCTCTGTTCCCCTCCCTCTTCTACTCCCCTTTCATCATCCCGATTCTCACCCCATCCCTCTTGGCTTCCTGGCTTTGCAGACTACCGGGCACAGAATATAATTACTTCCCAGACTATCCTCAGGAACTCCAGTGGAAATCCAACAGGGATGCAGGGCAGTGAGGTAGGAAAGGCTAGATTTGACTGCAGCACCAAATCTGTTCAATAATATTACTGCCAGGAGATATCCTCTAATTCACAGTGCAACTGAAAAAAACCTCAGCTTCTGTGCATTTTGTTTTCGCCCCAGAGAAACAAAATCTGGATGTGGCTGGGTATTTACTGACTATACAATTAAGGCTGCTTACAGTTTACAGTTTGTGTACCACTGTTGGCTCAATCATTCCACATGCTAGTCCATTAGGGCCAGGTTTAATTAAACAAAAAAATCCTTCTGGCTACCCCATCATGGTAGTCTGAGTCTTTGTGGCCTTGCACAGGATGCTGGGTTGGAGGAATCAGGTGAAAATTTTACTGAAATAGGCCGTCGGAGAGACAACGTCTATATTTTCAATTGTAATGCATCTAAAACATGTCCATCCAGAGATGATACTGGATTTCCTCTCCTTTTTTGATTATAGCAAGTTAGATCACAGTTGTCTTTAGGAGAGTTTGATTGTGCCCAAATGGTAACTTGTACCATATTGTTTTGGTCTTACCTACTGGAGCTTTATCTCTCCCTTGGCACTAGCATTCTTTGAAGTTGGAGGGCATCCTCATCCCCAGAAGGAAAGATTCATGTCAAGAAGACTGGAAGAAAACTAATGTTTATTATCTAATCCTCTAGACTGTAGGCTAATTGCGGGTAGGGATAGAGCACGGGCCTGGGAGTCAGAAGGTCATATGTTCTAATTCGAGTTTCGCCACTTGTCTGCTGTGAGACCTTGGGGAAGTAGCTTCACTTCTCTGTGCCTCAGTTACTTCATCTGCAAAATGGGGATTGAGACTGTGAGCCCTGCATGGAACAGGGACTGTGTCCAACAGATTTGCTTGTAACCACCCCGAGTTTAGTGCAGTTCCTGGAACATAGTAAGCACTTAACAAATACCAACGTTAATTAACTCCATTGTATTATACTCTCCCAAGCATTCAGTGCAGTGGTTTGCATACAATAAACTCTCAATACCTTGATTGATAATCCCCTCAAGTCTTTGTTTACCTCCCTAGGTACCTAATCCGAGAGTGTTCATTTAAACTGCTCATTCTGAGATTGATTCAGCTACTTGCTCTTTGCGTGTCATCTTCTTTCCCTTCCTGGGCATTTGGTTCCCCCCATATACAAAACGACAGCAACAGTTCTGATCTCCCTCATAGAAGAGCCACAGGAATGACTGGCTGAATAGGCTCAAGTAGGATCAGTGTCAAGCAGGACTAGGAGAAATTAAATGGCTCAGTGGAAAGGGCGCAGAACTTGGAGTGAGGAGACCAGGCTTCTAATCCTTACTCTGCCCCTTGCCTGCTGTGAGACTAGGCATGTCAGTTAACTTCTGTGCTTCAGATTCTTCACTGGCAGAATGGGGATTCAATACTTGTTCTCGCTCAATCGGCCACATTTATTGTGTGCTTACTGTAGGCAGAACACTGTCCTAAGCACTTGGGAAAGTACAATATAACAAAATTGCTAGACATTCACTGCTCACAAAGAGCTAACAGGTATATACATAAGTGTTGTGGGGGATGAAGGTGGGGTGAATATCAAATGCCATGGTGATGTAGAAGGAAGAAGGAGTGGAGGAAATGAAGGCTCAGTTGGAGAAGGCCTTTTGGAGGATATGTGAATTTAATAAGCTTTTGAAGATTGGGAGAGATGATTTCTGTCAGATATGAAGGGGAAGGGCGTTCTAGGCCAGAGACAGGAGATGAGTGAGTGGTCATTGGTGAGATAGATGAGATTCATTCATTCATTCATTCAATAGTATTTATTGAGCGCTTACTATGTGCAGAGCACTGTACTAAGCGCTTGGGATGAACAAGTCGGCAACAGATAGAGACAGTCCCTGCTGTTTGACGGGCTTACAGTCTAATCAGGGGGGACGGACAGACAAGAACAATGGCAATAAATAGAGTCGAGGGGAAGAACATCTCGTAAAAACAATGGCAACTAAATAGAATCGAGGCGATGTACAATTCATTAACAAAATAAATAGGGTAACGAAAATATATACAGTTGAGCGGACAAGTACAGTGCTGAGGGGATGGGAAGGGAGAGGTGGAGGAGCAGAGGGAAAAGGGGAAAAAGAGGGTTTAGCTGTGGAGAGGTAAAGGGGGGATGGCAGAGGGAGTAGAGAGAGAAGAGGAGCTCAGTCTGGGAAGGCCTCTTGGAGGAGGTGAGTTTTAAGTAGGGTTTTGAAGAGGGAAAGAGAATCAGTTTGGCGGAGGTGAGGAGGGAGGGCGTTCCGGGACCGCGGGAGGACGTGACCCAGGGGTCGACGGCGGGATGGGCGAGACCGAGGGACGGTGAGGAGGTGGGCGGCAGAGGAGCGGAGCGTGCGGGGTGGGTGGTAGAAAGAGAGAAGGGAGGAGAGGTAGGAAGGGGCAAGGTGATGGAGAGCCTTGAAGCCTAGAGTGAGGAGTTTTTGTTTGGAGCGAAGGTCGATAGGCAACCACTGGAGTTGTTTAAGAAGGGGAGTGACATGCCCAGATCGTTTCTGCAGGAAGATGAGCCGGGCAGCGGAGTGAAGAATAGACCGGAGCGGGGCGAGAGAGGAGGAAGGGAGGTCAGAGAGAAGGCTGACACAGTAGTCTAGCCGGGATATAACGAGAGCCTGTAACAGTAAGGTCTTCCTTACAGTGAGATCAAGGTCTTCCTCTTCAACTGCCATTGAGTCGCTTCCGACCCATAGCAATTCCATGGACACACCCTTTTCAGAACGTCCCAATTTCTGTCAAAAAGTCGTTCTGGCGTGTGTATACATAGAGTGTTCTTAGAAAAGAGATGGAAGTGGCTTACCTTTTTATTTATTGCCTTTTTCTATGCAATAAAAATGTGAGTCTTTGCCACTGACTTTGTTCAATGTTTTGATCACTTTATTATCTGCCTTTGACTCCCACGCCTCTGCTGCCTAGCACAAGTGAACTGACTTTGATGCTTCAGCTTAGACCTTTCCATTATGGCAGAGCTCTTAAGCTTCATTAGCATACACAAAATCTCCTGCCAGAGTAAGGAGTCAGTTCCTCACAGATGGAGGTATAGTAAGTAGACTGAAGCAGCATGGTGTAGTGGATAGAACATGGGTCTTAGAGTCAGAAGGCCCTGGGTTCTAATCCCAGCTCTGCTACTTGACTGCTGTGTGACTTTGGGCAAGTCACTTCACTCTCTGTGCCTCAGTTACCTCACTTGCACAATGGGGATTGAGACTGTGAGCCCCATGTGAAACAGGGGCTGTGTCCAACCTGATTTGCTAGTATCCAACCCATCGCTTAGTACCGTTTCTGGCACATAATAAGTGCTTAACAAATGACATTATCATTATTAATATTATTATTAGATTGGCATTAGAGAAGTGAAGTGAGCGTGCAGGACTGTAGTAGGAAACCAGGGAGGTAAAGTAGGAGGGGGCAAAGTAATTCAGTGCTTTAAAGCCAGTGGTAAGGAGTTTCAGTTTGATGTGGAGGTGGATGGGCAACTCTGGAGGTTCTTGAGCAGTGGGGAAATATAGTCTATATAGTTTTGTAGAAAAATAATCTGGGCAGCAGAGTGGAATATGAAATGGAGTGGTAGGCGGATACAGTAATCAAGGTGGGATAGAATAACTGTTTGGATTAATATAGCAGCAGTACGGATGGAGAGGAAAGGATGGATTTGATGATGGATTGAGTATGTTAGTTGAATGGAGAGATGAGTAGAGGATAATGCCAAAGTTACTGGCTTGTGACACACGAAGGATAGTGGTACTGTCTACAGTGATGGGAAAGTCGGGGGAAGACACGGTATGGGTGGGAATATGAGGAGTTCTATTTTAGGCATGTTAAGTTTGAGGTGTCAGGACGACAACCAAGTAGAGATTTCTACTGTGAACCCTATGAGCGACAGGAACTATGTCTGACCTGATTGCATTATATTTGCCCTAGAGCTTAGCTCAGTATTTGGTACACAGGAAGCTGACACCATTGTTATTATTATTATAATGATGATGACGCTCCTTGAAGTTGGGGACCAGATGTTTCTCCTCTGCTGAACTTTCTCAAGTACTTAGCTAAGGGCTTGGCCCTCAGTAGGTGCAAATCGATTGACTGGTTGACCTAAGAGATGCAAGAGTGAAAGAGACAAAGGGAGAGAGTTGACTCGGAGAACTTGGGGATGAATGGTTGGGTAGATTGACCCTGCTTAAGGGAAACTAATAGGCTCAAAGCTAGGGGACATGTCTGGAAACACCAGACCAACCAAAGGAGTCAAGAGATGGGGGCTATTTCATGGCCTCCTTTTCAAATGTTCAGAGAACCCATCAAGTATGAGAGTGCCCCCAAGAAACTTCTTCTCAAACAGCTGGGTGCTTTAAGCTACAATTAGATTATGTGAGAAGAAATTCAAGAAATAATAGCTGCTTTCTACACATGATGACAATGGGTTCTGTCAGACCTTTCCTTGATGTTTGGAAGGAATTCTCTCAACAGAAAATACTCTGCATGGAGTCCATTTGAGCACAATTTATAGTGTCTACTCTCTGATCATTAGCATTTTTACATTTATTGAGCACGTATTGGGGGCGGATCCCTGAGAACACGCCATAGAAGTAAAAGAGATGATTCCGCAGCATCGGTCGGTCATAGATTTCAGTGTGAGAACACAGGAAATGAGGCAAAACCTCTGGGTTTGTGATGAGAGGGAGTAGGAAGGAGTTTGCATTGGCAGGAAGGGGGAAGCCAGCACCATTGGAAAACACAGAAACTTTTTCAGTGCCCTGCACCAGGGAAACATGAACTGAGGCTGCTGAGAAGGAAAGAGTTAAAGGAATCTAATCTGCACCCTTGTTTATTTGCGTTCCGGTTTCCTTTTTAAACTACTCTACTGGGAAGAGCCACAAGACTTCCTTGCTCCTTATTAAAAACTGCAAAGACTGCTTAGGCAGCAGCTACTGTAGGTCACTACTGCAAGCAGAGTGTAACAGTAAACAAGGATGGTATCGGTGGAGGGAGAAGAGGTGGTTCATTAACATCTTAGTCTAGCTGTAATTAAACATTCTTATCTCATCTGTTCCGCCCCCAAACAGCAGCAATTATTCTGTCCTTCTAGTACAGGGGTCAAGAACCTAAGGCTCATGACCCACATCCGGTTCATTTTGGAATCAAATGTTCATTTAAGCGTTGAGGCCCACCTGCAAACTCAGCACCACGAGGACAATGCCTCCACATCAAAGAACCACACAGGAAACTGGGCAAGAAGGAATAGAGATGCCACATCCCCCTGGGCCAGAAAGGGGACAAGAGACTGCCCATATGGTGGCTTCAAGCCTCATTGGATGCCTGAGAGGGCCCAAGCTATTCTAATCTCCTTCAACCCCTGACGTTTAGTCTCTTCCCCCCACCCATACCAAGCAGCAGAGGCACCAAGGCAGTCTGGCCAGGTTGGGCAAAGATGGGGATGACGGCTCACCCCTTACCCTTGCAGGGCCGAAGAGCAGCCCCTGGATAGCCCTTGGGTGTCACACAGACTGATAGGGGCCACACACGGACTGTTGGCTGGGCAAGAGAGCACTGAAGCGGTGTTTGCCGGGGCGGGGAGGAAGGTGGAGAGGACCAATTCATCTGTTGTGCAAGGCATTACAGACCGTCATTCCAGATCTGCCCACCCAAGGGTGTTGGGTCTTGGAGGTTAGCACCTTTGGTGGTGGTGGAAGAGGAAGATGAAGAAAACAATTAGATAAAAGTGCACAATTCTCTTTCTCTATCTCTCTTTCTACCTCCCCTCAAGAAAGATTGTTCTTGCCAGGTCCTTCTCCTTTCCCCTTTTCCCCTCCTCATCAGTTTCTCCTGCTGCTCCTCATTCAGGTGGAATTTTCCCCCTGAATCAGGTCCATGGATTGGGCATCTTGGGGACTGGGACACACCCTTTTGGCAAGAGCATGGGCTTGGGAGTCAGGGTATGTGAGTTCTAATCCAGGCTCCTCCACCTGTCTGCTGTGTGACCTTGGGCAAGTCATCTCAGTTTTCTGTGCCTTAATGACCTCATTTGTAAAATGGGGATTAAGACTGTGAGCCCCATGTGAGACTTATTACCTTGGACCTATCCCAATGCTTAGAAGAGTTCTTGGCACATAGTAAGTGCTTAGCAAACACCATAGTTATTGAGAAGCAGCATGGTGTAGTCAACAGAGCACAGGCCTGGGACTCAAAAGGTCATGGGTTCTAATCACAGATCGACCACTTGTCTACTATGTGACCTTAGGCAAGCAATTTCACTTCTCTGGGCCTCAGTTACCTCATCTGCAAAATGAGGATTGAGACTGTGAGCCCCATGTGGGACAGGGACTGTGTCCAACCTGATTTGCTTGTATCCACCCCAGTGCTTAGTACAGTACTTGGCACATAGTAAGCCCTTAATGAATATTGTAATTATTATTATTACCACAACATAATCGATAAATCTTATCATTGAGCACTTACAGTGTGCAGAGGACTACATTAATCATTTGAGAGAGAACAGAACAACAGACACATTCCCTGCCCACAATTAGTTTATAGTCTAGAGAGGAAGACAGACATCTAAATAAATACATTACGGATTTGTACAGAAGTGTGGTGGGGCTGGGGATGAGGGTGGTGAATAAAGGGAGCAAAGCAGGGTGACTCTGAAGGGAGAGGGAGAAATGGAAATGAGGGCTTAGTCAGGGAAGGCCTTTTGGAAGACACGTGCTTTCAATGAGGCTTTGACAGTGGGGAGAGTCATTTTCACATATGAAGAGGGATGGCGTTCGAGGTCAAAGGCAGAACGCGGGCTAGAGGTCAGCAGGGAGAAACCACCGGACTGGCCAGCTAGAGTTGACCGGTTGAATCCTCCAGGTGGACTGTGGGACCCCACCCATTCACCCTCCAGGCTCAGTGGCATTTCAGAGTTGGACGGGAAATAGGGAGGTGATGGGCAGGGGAAGAGCCAGCTGATGTTTCCTCAGAGTGGTAATAGTCGCTCAATTCAGCACTTCCCAGTATTTATTCAGCACTTCCTGTGTGCACAGCATGGTACTATACACTTTGAAGACTTCCCTCTAGACTGTGTGTTCTTTGCGGGCAGGGGACATGTCCCACAGTAAGTCCCCAATAAATACCACTGATTGGTTGAAAGTACAATACCGTGGAGTAGGTAGTTTCTTCCCTTTTTCTTTCCTCCTTTCTCTTCCTCTCCCTTCCTTTTCCCATTCCCTCACCCTTCCTATCTTTACTAGCAGCAATAGCTGTTGCTATGAAGCAGTTACACGACACAAGGATGCCATCACACTGCATCCCACGCAGAGAGATGTGCAGATTTCATCCCATGGTGATGTCACATGTCTCAATGTAAAGCTCTTCACAGATCAACACAACAGCTCAAAGGTTTCATTTTGTTAGAATTCTGAAATAAAAGAAAGGTTGCTGACCCCTTTTCTAACTACACAGGGAAACATTTACATCAAGAGATGGAAAAAGAAATCTGCCTATCTCCTGTGAAAGCAACCAGAAAGGGGCATTCTGGAACATCCCTGTCATTCTCTACATGCATCCTTTCGAAGAGAAAGCTGGGATTTTCTCCCGGGAAATTATTTTCCATGGGATCAGAGCATCCAACTATCCTGTCCAATCTACCCATTGCATCAGAGCTGTGTCCCCTAACCTTCGAGGGGATCTAGGGAACTGAAGGTAAATGTCCGCAACTTCCCACATGAGAGGCAGGAATCGGTATGGACCTAAAGAGTGGAATGTCGGTTGCCCTAAAATTCACAGTTGGGAATCTATGAAATTTTATCATTCTGAAATGTGGCAAAAAGATAGAGTTTACAAAAACTTTTCAGGAAAAGAAAAAACACTCTCTGAAAAGACACTAACTCAAGGGAAGACAAACAGAGATATAAGGCTACTGTTGGGTGATATTACTTGGTAAAGGGCAGTTACCAGACAACAAAGTAAGCTTGACTGTCTGTGGGATCGAGTCACAGGTTCTTTGCTTGGAGAAAACACACAGGCTGATGCAGAGTTGGGGTTTTCTGGCCATTTGTGTGTCTATTTTTGTTCCCCATGCAATTCTTTTCTTTCCCAATCTGTATGCCAGAGACTGCAGAAGGAGAAAAGCTCTTACTGGCAAAAGGTAAAATAAAGATGAATACAAAAATGACTTTCCATTTTTTCCTATTTCCACACTCGTTTTATGATTTCTCTCATGCACAGAAAATCCCAGAGACTTTCTGGTCTGGGTGTCAAAGTCACTGAGGAAACTTTGGGGGAAGGCAGAAATAATGTGCCTTGTCGGTGCTGGGAAAGGCGATCTGAGAGATTTCCCACCTAATAATTTCCATTTTATGATTTTTCAGAATTAACTGTTTAAAACAAATTAGAAATAGATTAAACAAGGTACCTTTGGTCAAACAGAAAAGCAATTACATGATAGGAAATTGTAATAATCCATCACAGCATTCTGGTTAGGACTCCCACAGCTTTCCTGAGGGTTTGGGAGGGGGGAGGGAGAGACTTTTTATTTTTCCATCATGCATCAGGTATTTGCTGTGCAGTAAACAAACACCAAATGATTTTCTAGAGTTTCAAAGGGCTCAGGATAGGGATAGATACACTGGGTGATGCAATTGGCAGAACAGTGACAATCCTTGTACGTGGCTCCTAGAGGGCAGGGAAGGTCTCTACCAACTCTATTTCACTGTTTTCTCCCAAGTGCTTAATGCAGCGCTCTGCACACAGTAAATGCACAATAAATGCCACTGAGCGATTAAAATGTCTTTCCTACCTTAGACTACATGAAAAACCATTTTCATTTGAAGTATTCCATAACAATTCCAATGGGTGGAATATGGTTTTTTTCTTTCCATTAGGTACTTTGATTTCAAAACATCTGCCTTAATATGGAAGCTGGCTATCTCTAGAACTACGGGTTTATTGGGTTTTCTGGTTACCCACATAAAACATGTTCTCAAAGCCTATTTCAAATGGTCATTTCCTGGGTGGAAATTCAGATTATGTTGTAGTCTGGGCTGAATCAGTCCCTGGTTGTATCTGGAGCTAATCAGCTTTGTGGTGACGCCATATGGTGTGGGATGCCTTTATTCCACACTGCATACGATGTCACTGGACCTTCAGCAGCAGAGAGAAATCCAAAAGTCCCCCAGAATATCCTTCCCCAACTCCAAGACATACCACAAGAGGATCGATCCTTCCTGGGTCACAAGCCCATATCCATGGTGTTATCCTTGACTCCTCTTTCTCATTCAAGCCACATAATCTATCACTAAATCCCATCAGTTCAGTCTTAACAAACTAAAATCCACCCTTTCCCCACCATCCCAACTGCTACCCTGTTAATCCAAGCACTTATCCTATCCCACTTTGATCACTGTATCAGCCTCCTTGCTGACCTTCCTCCCTCCTGTTTCTCCCCACTTCAGTCCATACTTCATTCTGTTGCCCAGATCATTTTTCTACAAAAATGTTCAGTCCATGTTTCCCCACTCCTCAAGTACCTGCAGTGGTTGCCCATCCACTTCGATATCAAACTTCTTATTATCTGCTTCAAAGAGCCCAATCACCTTGCTCCCTCTTACCTCACCTCACTACTCTCTTACTACAACCCAGCCTGCATGCTTTGTTGCTCTAAAGCCAACCTCAATCTCGTCTACCTCACCGCTGACCTCTCGTCCATGTCCTGTCTCTGTTGAGAAAAGCTTTCCTTTATTATCAGAAAGACAATGGCTGTCTCTTCCTCCAAAACTTTACTGAAGGCACATCTCCTCTAAGAAGCTTTCCCTAAGCTCCCACTACCTTTTTTCCCACTCCTGACTGTGTCATCCTGACTTGCTCCCTTTATTCACTCTCTCTCTTCACAGCACTTATGCATATATCTGTAATTTATTTAATTATTTTAATGTCTGTCTCCCTTTCTAGACTGTAAGCTCATTGCGGGCAGGGACTGTGTCTGTTATATTGTTGTGTTGTACTCTTCTAAGTGCTTAGTACAATACTCTCCACACAATAAGCGCTCAATTAATATGATTGATTGATCTTGAGAGGGGAGGTATACCGGATCCCCATGGTCATTTAGGCTCCTCTAGAGACATGTTCAGCTCCCCTTAATAGCGTTCTCCTAAAAGGGAGATAAGGAAAAGGGCAGCCACCCCTTGTTAACCCTGAAAATGCAGTTGGAGGTGATGGACCAGCAAGCTGGGTCTTGGCCCCTATAGGACTAGCAACCAAGGGAGAATCTCCACACTACAAACCTGGGGGGAAAAGTCAACAGTTTTTTCACAGTTCATTCTGGTTTGTTTCTCCCCTGAGTTCAAAATTTGGAGACTGTTTCCGGGACAGCAGCAGCTGGCAATTTCTCTGCCAGGAAAGCAGGTGTTGCCAGTGGGCGGGAAGAGGCTGACGCCGGATGCTCTGTCTCTTGGACTGATCAGGGGCAGCCAACCAGTGAGCCCCATCGTCTCCTCCCTCCATGGTGCTATCCTCTTTTCTACCCACTGCTCTAATGGCCAGCGACCTGTGTCTTTAACTTTCCATCATTCCAAGTGGGTTCCAGAGGCCCTGAAGAAAGACAAGTTTTTCACCTGTGTATGTATTCAATCGCATTTATTGAGCCCTTACTGTGGGCATAGCACTGTAACTAAGAACTTGGGAGAGTTACCATAAAATAATAAACAGTCACGTTTCCTGCCCACAAAGAGCTTCCAGTTTAGAGGGCAGATTGGTAAGGGCTGCTATGGCAGAAGCAGTTTACCCAGCCGAAGGCCACATTGTGGGCTGCTTGGGCCTTCAGCACTGGTAGCCCGTGTAAATCCTGTCCTGACTGTAGTGACAACCTTTGTCCATCTGCCTGCTAGTGGAGGTTTAAACAAGGTATCCACAGGCAACAGAGCTCTGGAGTCAAGGATAAACCAGATTCTTATTCTCCAGCTGTTTACAATCCAACAGAAGAGAGTGGATGGCAAGTAAGCCACTCGTGTAAGCTTGCTGTGGGCCGGGAAAGTATCTACCAACTCTATTGTATTGTACAGTGGTCTGCACACAGTAAGCATTCAAAAATACCACTGACGATGATGATGATGATCAATATGCACAAATAATTATGCTGTTATCTGATAGTTCCAGAGGACGGGCAGATGGGTGATTCTGCTGGTTATTATTATTATTAATTCATTCATTCAATTGCATTTACTGAGTGCTTACTATGTGCAGTACACTGTACTAAGAGCTTGGACAGTACAATTCACCAGTAAAGAGAGACAATCCCTGCCCACACCATTTTTGTAACAATTATAATGGTTTTATTAAATGATTATTCTACTATACCATAAATAGCATGACACTATAATATCTTAATATAAAATACTATACTCTCTTATTTATTACAAGATAATCAAATAATCAGATCAGACACAGTCTCTGGTCTACATGGGACTCACAGGGAGAGGGAGAATGGATACCTCATGCAATTCTGCACATAAGGACACTGAGGCATAGAGAAGTTAAGTGACTTGGTCAAGGTCACACAGCAGGCAAGTAGCAGAGCAGGGTTTAAAATACAGGCCTCCTGATTCCCAGTCTCTGCTCTTTCCACTAGGCCACACTGATTTCCCGATTGTAGAGAAATTGGTCTGGAGGGATTACAGATGTACGGTGAAGGGAGGAAAGGATCAGACTTGGGGGACAGGAGAAGCAGAATGGCCAAGTGGATAGAACACAGGCCTGGTAGTCTGAAGGACCTGGGGTCAAATCCCGGCTCTGCCACACATCTGCTGTGTGACCTTGGCCAAGTCACTTAATTTCTCTGTACCTCAGTTCCCTCATCTGTAAAATGGGGATTACTACTGTGAGCATCATATCGGATATAATCTGCATCCAACCTGATTAGCTTGCACATACCCCAGCCCTTAGGATAGTGCCTGGCACGTAGTACATGCTTAACAAATACCATTAAAGAAAAAATTAAAAAAGGAGGAAAGTTGGGGCTTTGCATTTAGGAAAAAGGCTAAAGGGTGGGCAAAGGAGTACTGAGCAGCTTCCAAGAAGTCCCAGAGACCCAAGGTTGGGAGAGCAGGATAGCTTGGGCAGAGTGGGCTCTGAAATCAGGCAGGCATGGTGCAACAATGCGAGGAATAGAATGAATCGCAATTAGGGTATCTTCTAAGTGCTTACTTTGCGTCAATCCCTATTCTAAGCAATGGGGTAGGTACAAGCTAATCAGGTCGGATGCAGTCCCTGTCCCTCACGGGGCTCACCGTATAAGTAGGAAGGAGATCAGGTGTTATTGATCAGGTGAAGAGCTTCGAAGGCCAAGCAGAAGTTTATATCGATCATGGCCCATTAGTGGGAGCACTTTGTGCTTGCTCAATACAGATAACAACAATAAATATTGAACAAGGTCAGTGAATTTCCCTTGATGATAGAAACTAATCACTATGACACATGAAATGAGTAGATGAGGTGAAGTCTCCAGACTGGGTTGATCAGTAGCCAAAATGAAAAACTGAGCTCCTTTTGGTAGCTGTTACATTGGCCTTGCTTATGCAAATTATAAGATCAATTTAATATTGAAAAGGCCAAGAATGTGTAGATCTAATCTCTTTTTATAAAGAGAGTCATCTTCCCTGGGGCTAGGAGAAGCAGCGTGGCTTATGGATAGAGCAGCGGTCTGGGAGTCAGAAGGATCTGGGTTCTAATCCCAGATCTGTCACGACTGCTGTGTAACTCTAGTGGTCACAACTTCTCTGTGCCTCGATTCCCTCATACATAAAATGGAGATTATTCTTAATCCATAATAATAATGTTGGTATTTGTTAAGTGCTTACTATGTGCCGAGCACTGTTCTAAGCGCTGGGGTAGACACAGGGGAATCAGGTTGTCCCACGTGGTTCACAATAGGGTTCGGGCTCGTTGGGGGTTTTGTCTGGGATTCCATGTTTTCTGTTTATGAATAGAACTCACAATAATAATGGTATTTGTTAAGCACTTACTATGTGTCAAGCACTATTCTAAGCACTGAGATCCCTGTACCACAAGACGCTGACAGTCTTAATCCCCATTTTACAGGTGAGGTAACTGAGGTGGAGGGAAGTAAAATGATTTGCCCAAGGTCACAGAGCAGACAACTGGCGGAGTCAGGATTAAGATTGTGAGCCTCATGTGTGACAGGGACTGTATCCTATATGATTAACTCATATTAACTCATGATTAACTCAGATTAACCCCCAAGGTTTAGAAGAGTGCTTGGCAAATGGTACGTGCTTAACAAATACCATTATAATAATAATAACGATAATAATAATATTATAATAATATTAACCAACTAAGGAGGTACCTAGGTGTGATGTTATTTCCTCTCCAAGGAGGTGACATTTGTTGAAGACTGACAGCAGATTACCCTACCTAAATGATGTGACCAACAAAAGTTCTGGATCCCGTCCGATATCATTCTGCCTACAGGATATCCACTTACAGTGGGAATCTACAGTGGCACAATATGTATTTTGTGCTGAATCTCATTTCACTCCAGTCCAAATCTACCAACACCCTTGTTAAGTGATTCAGAGATGGTGGTTGATGACTACTAATATCAGAAACCATTTGTTGTAAAGGGGCATGGAGGTCGGAATCATTTCTCTTCACTGAGTCATCAGTAAGTTCATGAACAGAAAACATGGAATCCCAGACAAAACTCCCAACGAGCCCGAACCCTAAGTAATAGCCCATCTTCGACCCAGTAGGAAAAGCACTGAACTCACTGGAACATTCTTGGGAAAGCAAGAAATAAAATCCATATGTATGGGACAAAGACCATAAGAAGAATGGCACATTATTTTAATTGGCATAAAATTTAACATTATTCATAGCCCAGGGTGTCTTGGAACTATGATGAGGCTACCAGCCAGAGGATATTTCTACTGCGGTGAAAGGAAGTGACAGACCAGTATTAACTTTGGGTCAGTCAAACATCATATTTATTGAGTACTTACTGTGTGCAGAGCACTGTACTGAGCATAGGGAAGAGTACAACATGACAATATAACGGACACATTCCCTGCCCAGAAGTAGTTTACGGTTAAGGAGCACACTGGAAGAAAGCAACAACTTAAAAAATGTGTGAATTTCCGCATTACTAGGCCAACCCAGAGACTGGATACAGGGAAGCCAGAAAAACATTCGAACAGAAGAGCAGTTGCCAAAGCCTCTCCCAGACCGGAGGGCCGCTAGACCATCAGGATCATGTAACTTGATGGATCATGTAACCTGAACCAGCCCAGAAACTTCTAAGTCATTTAACGTCTCTGTGCCTCAGTTACCTCATCTGTAAAATGGGGATTAAGACTGTGAGCCCCTTGTAGGACAACCCAATTACCCTGTATCCCCCGCCCCCAGCGCTTAAAACAGTGCTTTGCAAATAGTAAGCGCTTAACAAATATCATTATTATTATTATTATTTACTCTACTCCCAAGGAGCTGACAAGGAAGGGACCTTCAGGCATGAGTGAGCGAGAGGGTTCATATAGGGAAGAAGCTGGACCTAGTGGAAAGAGCATGGACTTGGGAATAATAATGTTGGTATTTACTAAGCGCTTACCATGTGCAGAGCACTGTTCTAAGCTCTGGGGTAGATACAGGGTGATCAGGTTGTCCCACGTGAGGCTCACAGTTAATCCCCATTTTACAGATGAGGGAACTGAGGCCCAGAGAAGTGAAGCGACTTGCCCACAGTCACACAGCTGACAAGTGGCAGAGATGGGATTCGAACTCATGACCTCTGACTCCCAAGACCGGGTTCTTTCCACTGAGCCAAGCTGACCTGAGTCCTCATCCCAGCTCTGCCACTTGTCTGCTGTTTGACCTTGGGTAAATCACTTCACTTCCCTGTGCCTAAATTTCCTCATCTGTAAAATGGGGATTAAATCCTACTTCCTCCTACCTAGAATGTGAGCCCGATGCAGGTCAGGGACCGTGTCCAACCTGACAAGCTTGCATCAATCCCAGTCCTGAGGGCAGTGCTTTGCACATAGTAAGCGCTTAATAAGTGCCATTAAATGATATATCATTAGCATTAATAACACTATTACTATAATAATCATTTATACGTGTCAATAATCATAATTGTATTTGTTAAGGGCTCACTCTGTGACAAGCAGTGCATGAAGTATTGCAGCGGCTACAAGAAGGTCACATCAAATATAGATAACATTCAATGTGTGAGTACAACACTTGTCAGGCAGGCTAAGGAGACCACGAGCAAAGATCTTTCAGCTCTTGAAGACCAACTCCCAGAGAGCACACTAGACTCTTTTGGAAGAGCCAATTTTTGGCAGCCAGCAGGCTTATCAAAAGGGACATCTTGAAGATGTTTAATTTTAAAAAATGAAAAAAAAAATAATAGCATTTGTTAATCGTTTACTATGCATCAAGCACTGTTTTAAGCACTTGGGTCCTTACATGAGGATTAGACACAGTCCTTTGCCCATATGAGGTTCACAGTCTAAGGAATGAAAAACAAATATTTCATAGAAGCCTGAAGCACAGAAAAGTTAAGTGACTTGCCCAACATCACACAGCCGGCAGGTGACAGAGCCAGGGTTATTAATAAAAGGTTGGCTGAAGAAACCCACCCCTGGGGTCAACACTGATGGCACACAAAAGTATTGAGCACCCCTTGCTACCCTCACAGCCCTCCCCGATCTCTATTTACACAGCACTGACAGGGCAGGAATATGGATGGATGGCCATTCATGCCCACCCACTCAGTGGACAATGAAAATGTGAAGCTTCTATTATTTTATTTCAGGCATGAGTGAGCGAGAGGGTTCATATAGGGAAGAAGCTGGACCTAGTGGAAAGAGCACAAATAGTGCTCAACAAATAGTTATACAACAGATAATCACTATATAATATCCTTTATAGAGACACACGGCCTAAGTTTTTTGGTTTTTTTTTAATAATGAAGAATTGTTTACCAGTAGTCTAACATTTGGATAAAAAGATACACACACACACACACACACACACACACACACGGTTCCTGCCACCATCCACTATTTATGTTTATTCAGCATCACATCCAGAGGAATCCTCATAAACCATTTCAAATAAAAATGCTCATCAAACATGGTAGAAAGCCCAAAGTATTGACACTGGGTTTTCCAACTGCAAAATTGGAATCTATTCAGTTTGGCTTCAAAGCCGGTTTTTCACTACGTGTTTCCGACTGGGTCAGGAAGATCAAATTAGAGAATCATTTTCCAACAAAGTGAGTCTGTCTGGATTCAATGTGACGGGGTGTCAGAAGAAATAGCTGTGAGAATGTCAATAGCTCTGGGTGTGGTTAGTACCGCAGCACAAGTTTTCCTTCATGTGGGGTAAAAACGATACCACTATATTATGGAAGACCTGGCAGAATAGCATTTTATGCTGTTAGAAAAAGTGTCAGAGAAATCAGAAAGTGCAGTTTTATCAATTAACACTATGCCATCACACACAATTCTACTATGTGTGTATGTGAGATGATGATGATGTGGATTTCACTTCACTTGGACTGAGCAATCATTTTGGTTACTACCACACATTCCCAGCATCTCAAGGTAGAAGGTAAAACATCCTGTCTCCATAATTGACTCATACTTTTATCATTTGCAATTTAACTACTTGGCTTTGATGTTTTATTAATAAGGGGGGCACTTGTTAAATGCCTACTATGTGCCAAGCACTGTAGTAGGAGCTGGGATAGATACAAGATAATCAGGTTGGACACAGTCTTTGCCCCACATAGGGCTTCCAGGCTAAGTAGGTAGGACTGAAGTGGGGGCTAGCAATAAGGCCCTTAATAAAATGCAGAATCACCTTCAATTTTTAAAAACTCAAGTAAGAAAATCCATTTCCTGACTTTTTGAAAGGAAATCAAACTTTTTTTTCTGATGGCCACGCTTTGATTCCCAGGAGCTTATGAAAAAAGGAGCATATGTGTAAATAAAGATAATATTGTAATTAATTGCTTATTTTCCAGGAACTGTTGTTTCCAACCTTGTTCATCTCTATGCTGATTTTATATAGCCAAAAAAGAAGACAAGTATGTTAGATTGCTAGTGGGATTTGAGCTGTAAATAAGTAAGGAGTAGGTGCTTCCTACGTGGTTGTAATTCTGATTTACTGATAAGAAGCAAAGCTGGGGAAAAAATCTATCAAAACTTCAGAATCTGAACTGATTAGGGTCCCCAAACCGGTCAGCTTCAGGAGTGGGAAACAGGTGGCTGCAGAGGTGGCGTTTCATTTCATTTCATGCATTTCAAATACTGAGATGGAGGTTCCCAGTCTACTAGATGGACTGATAATTCACAAATGAGTGGTGGTCATGGTCCCTTTCCCTCCCTTCTATGAAACCTGAAATCTGCAGCCTTCACATGATCACAATTTATTTTGGTGGGAGGAAATTTCTAATGGATTCATGATTTTTCCTTTTGTCTCTGTTGAATGAAGCTCTAATTTGTGAAGTCCTTGAAAAGCAGGTTTCATCCTAATCCACCGTCCTGCAAAAATGGAACAAAGTTGTAACTGACATCAGTGATCCCAAGGCAAGATAAGAAGTAGCCATTACAGAATGCCCGCTGGGATATACGAGATGGTCACCTGAGCTCTTCAAAAGGATCTCTGAAATGAGCTTCCTTGTTTTTAACTTCAGACACCCTCCAGAACATTCCAAGAGTATTTCATCCTAATAGATTTGTATGATTTCCTCTTAAATTGTTCTTTGTTTCCTCCCAAGCAAGGGCTCATATTCTTCCTCTTGTTTAAAACTCCCACTCCCTTCATATCTCACAGGCCACCTCTCTCTCCATCTTCAAAGTCCTAAAAAATCCTATCTCTTCCAGGAAACCTTCCCTGACTAACCTCCCATCTGCCCTTACCTTTTTTCCTCCTTTCTGCATCAGCCATGTCCTTGGGGTCATACCTCTTAAGCACTTTGATACCCCTCTTGAAGCCTCACATCACTTAAATGCATATCTTTCTTTATACTTTGCTGTTTCCCCTACTTCCATTTTATTTTAGCTTTTAGATTATAACCACCTAGTTGGCAAGTGTTTTGTCTACTAACTCTATTGTACTCTCCCAAAAATGTAGCCTGGTGCTCCACATACAGTAAGCACTCAATAATGATAATAATAATAATAATAATGTTGGCATTTGTTAAGCGCTTACTATGTGCAGAGCACTGTTCTAAGTGCTGGGGGAGATAAAGGGTAATCAGATTGCCCCACATGAGGCTCACAGTCTTAATCCCCATTTTCCAGATGTGGGAACTGAGGCACAGAGAAGTGAAGGGACTTGCCCACAGTCACAAAGCTGACAAGTGGCAGAGCCGGGATTAGAACCCATGATCGCTGATTCCCAAGCCCGGGCTCTTTCCACTGAGCCATGCTGCTTCCCAATAAATGCCACTGATTGAAATAAAGCAGCTCAAAAAGCTAGGTATGGAGTTTCAGGTGATGTATGAATAGAATTATTCTTACACACAGAAGAATTCCTATCAAGTAAGAGATTTTTAAATTTTGGCTAATGAATAAATGCACATATTTATGTAGCTCCCCAGTTATAATGCATTTAGAATATTCATGGAATATAAATTGAAATCAAATAATGATGATGTCCTAAACCATTTTAAACGCTTCCAAATGGTTCAATCAAGCAACTGTATTTATTGAGCGCTAACCGTGTGCAGAGCAAAGTGCATGGGCAAGTATAACATAACAAGTTGGAAGAGTGTTTAGAACAGTGCTTAGCACATAATAATAATGTTGGCATTTTTCAAGTGCTTACTATGTGCCAAGCACTGTTCTAAGTGCTGGGGGAGATACAAGGTAATCAGGTTTTCCCAGGTGGGGCTCACAGTCTTCATCCCCATTTGACAGATGAGGTCACTGTGGCACAGACAAGTGATGTGACTTGCCCAGTGGTGAAACCTGGATTAGAACCCATGACCTCTGACTCCCAGGCCTGTGCTCTTTCCACTGAGCCATGCTGCTTCACAGTAGTAAGCGATTAACAAATACCATCCATTATTATTATTACTATTATGTTCCCTGTCCACAACAAGCTTTCAGCCTAGACGGGGAGACGGACGTTAATAGAAATAAATAAATCATGGCTATGTACATAAGTTCTGTTGGCTGAGTGTGGGATAAATATCAAGCGCTTAAAAGGTCTTATCTTGTTTTATGCTGTCCACTGGTCACTGACCCATTGCGATGTCACGGACACATCTCTCACAGAACGCCCGCTCTCTACAAGCAATTGTTCTGGTAGTGGATCCATAGAGTTTTCTTGGTAAAAATTCAGAGGTGGTTTACCATTGCCTCCTTCCACGCAGTAAACTCGAGTCTCTGCCCTCGACTCTCTCCGATGCCGCTGATGCCCAGCACAGGTGAGTTGTGACTTGTAGCAGATTGCCTGCCACTCACTAGCCACTGCCCAAGTTAGTAATGGAATGGGTAGGCCACTGTTTGACTATCTCCCATAGTTGAAACTGGTAGAGTACTGGAAACTCTCCAGGTGTGACACTGAGAGGGGGCTTTAAGGGTGGAGCCTACTTTTAAAATGGATAATAATAATGGTATTTGTTAAGTGTTTACTATGTGACAGGCACTGTACTAAATGCTGGAGTGGATATAGGTAAATTGAGATGGACACAGACTCTGTTCCAAGTGGGGCTTCCAGTCCCAATCCTCATAAAACAGATGAGCCCACTGTGGGCAAGGATTGTCTCTATTGCTGTACTGTACTTTCCAAGCGCTTAGTACAGTGCTCTGCACACAGCAATTGCTCAATAAATACATTTGAATGAATGAATGAGGTAACTGAGGCACAGAGAAGATGTGACACGCCCAAGGTCACACAGCAGACAAGTGGCGGAGCCGGGATTAGAACCCATGACCTTCAGGATGCTTCTAGGTCACACATAAGTCCTTTTGCAGAAGGACTTATAGTTATTGAGAACTTCTGGTGGGCACAGAGTGCTATAAAAGGCTCTGGTGAAACTTTCAGAAGAAGCAAAAACACCCCAAATTAATGATAATAATAATAACAATAATTGTTAAGTGCTTACTATGTGCAAAGCACTGTTCTAAGTACTGGAGGAGTACAAGGTAATCAGGTTGTCCCACATGTGGCTCACAGTCTTAATCCCTATTATAGAAATGATATGCCTGAGGCACAGAAAAGTTAAGTGACTTGCCCAAAGTCACACAGCTGACAAGTGGCGGAGCCAGGATTAAAACCCATGACCTCTGACTCTCAAGCCCGGGCTCCTTCCACTGGGCCACACTGCTTTTAAATTCGTAAGTGAATATTTCTATTTTGGGATGATAGATTGAAATTTTATCATTTGCCACTGTGGTTTTAGAAGATCAGTTTGTAACTGATAATTGCTGCCAATGAATCGATCCATCCATTTGTCATATTTCTTGAGCCGTTACTGTGTGCAGAGCACTGTAGTGAGCACTTGGGAGAGAACAATATGACAATATAATAGAGACATCCCGGCCCACAACAAGCCCCCGAAGGTCTAACTTCATTGTGCTATCGGACTTAGTCTTTGCAATGCCTGGTTCCGTTTGCCATTTTGCTCATTGTTATTTCAATTTTCCTATAGTCCCTACTGTGAAGAACCATGTCACCTGATAGACACTTTCTCAACTAATTTATATATGGCTGTTATCTCTCAGCTGTCCCCAGTAATTCTTTATCATCCAAGACTGAGGTTCACTGTACTTTAAAAACCACTTTTCTGCCTTTCATATATTCTGAAAACTTCACTAACCTCTGTAATCTATGAAATTCTAGACACAAATCCACGGCAAATTTGCTTGAATGTTGCTTTTGGTTCAGGGAAATATTGAGGCCTGTTGAAAGTAGCTTTTCTTTTGAATTTGCCCAAGCGGACATATAAATCTTGTCAATAATGGGAAAAGAAAACTTCATTTTTCCTGACAGAGTGCAACAACAAATAATATACAAGTAATAGTGGTATTTTGTTCAGCTAGAATTCAGATAATCAAGAATATTCAACAAAATAAATGGATAGCTTCTGATTGCTCATTCATCATGCTTAGATTTACCATGGTGCTGACAGAATTATAGTCCATAGTTTCTAAAAAAAAATTAAAATGCTTACAAAGGTGGGAAATTTTAGAGAACCAGCATGGCCTAGTGGATAGAGCAGAAGAACCTGGATTCAGAAGGACCTGGATTCTAATCCCAGCTCTGCCACTTGTTTACTGTGTGACCTTGGAAAAGTCACTTCACTTCTCTGGGCCTCAGTTACCTCACCTTAAAAATGGGGATTAAGACTGTGAGCCTTAAGTGGGACAGACAGGGACTGTGTCCAACCTGACTTGTTTGTATCTACCCCAGGGCTTAGAACAGTGCCTGGCACAGAGTAAGCACCTAACAAATACCACATTTGTTAAATTTATTATTATTAATACTTGGCTACCTAGACATACGCAACAACCCTTGGTAAAACTGGATGAGAAATCAGGGATCGTGGATTTGATTACATTATCTCCAGACTTGACTGCCTAATATGTCTCATGTCTCACGTCACGATGGGATCACGTCCCCAGATTCTTTGGCATTCTTCCCAGGAGACCTACGTATTCTCTCAAGGGACCAGAAGACAACAAATGTCTTTTTTTCCCCTATGCCCACACTTCACGCTTTCCTGTAGACTTAAGTTTCCCGAGGGCAGACTCTATTTCTTTTTTTTTTTTATGCCCTAGGAGGTAATAGAACAATTACAGGTCCACCAAAACTACAACACATTTCTCAGTGATCTCCTTTCCCCCCACACTCAGCCCCATGAGGGAAAACGACTGTGTTTGGCAGGATTAGCTTTCATCTACCCCAGTTCTTGGCACATAGTAAGTACTTAACAAATCCACATTATTACTATTATTATTATTACTGAGAAACCTGGGAAATAGGAAATAGGAGAGCAGATATATGGCACAATATGTATCCAAACTACACCAGCAACATTTTCACAGGTATTCAGGATGGACAGATACTGGAAAGACACTGAAGTGATAATCAAAGATTGGTGAGCAGTGGATAGAGCACGGGCCTGAGAGTCAGAAGGACATAGGTTCTAATCCTGGCTCTGCCACTTGTCTTCTGTGTGACCTTGGGCAAGCCACTTCACTTATCTGGGTCTCTGTTATCTCAGCTGTAAAATGGGGATTAAGACTGTGAGCCCCACGTGGGACAGGGGCTGTGACCAACCCGATTTGCTTGTATCCACTCCAGCGCTTAGTTCAGTGCATGGCATATAGTAAGGGCTTAACAAATACCACTTTTATTAATAATGATAAATGAACTGTAATACATATGAACCTTCTAAAGAGTTCATAAAGTCAGACAAAGTCAATTCACCTGTGCAAGGCAGCAACGTCAGGGGAAAGAGTCAAAGGCGGAAGGTGAAATGATTAAAATGATTTCAAAGACAATGGCTGAGACTCAGGGTTTTACTGTGTGGTAGAAGGCAGTGGTAAACCAAGAAAACTCTATGGATACACACACCAGAACGACTTGATGACAGATGATGGGATTTTCTGTAAAGGAAGTGTCCATGGAAGTGTCCATGGAGTCACTGTGGGTCGAAAATGATTCGATGGCATTTGAAGAAGAAGAATGAGTTCATAGAGGATGAAACCTAGTGTGCTCAGAACGTTTTAGTAGTTACTGTACCTTCCTGATCTATGAATATTCACTCATTCATTCGATCGTATTTATTGAGTGCTTACTGCGTGCAGAACACTGTACTAAGCACTTGGAGAGTACAATTCGGCAACATATAGAGGCAATCCCTACCCAACAATGGGCTAGAAGCAGGGAGACAGACAACAAAACAAGTAGACAGGCCTCAATAGCATCAATACAAATAGAATTATATAGACACATCATTTATAAAATAAATAGAATAATAAATATGTACATATATACACAAGTGCTGTGGGGCGGGGAGGGGAGTAGAGCAGAGGGAGGGAGTGGGGGCGATAGGGAGGGGAGGAAGAGCAGAGGGAGGGAGTGGGGGTGATAGGGAGGGGAGGAAGAGCAGAGGAAAAGGGGGGCTCTGTCTGGGAAGGCCTGAATACAACAGATGGGGAGCAGCGGCCTGAAGGCTGGGGTACGGAACTTCTGGAAGACGTGAGGCGAGATGTGAAATACATAATCAATTAATCAGTGGTACGTATTAAATGCTTCCTGTGTGCAGAGCATGGGTACAGTACCGGGACACCTATGGTGCCCATGTTTCAGATGTGCTAGAGACCACAACATTGAGTATCACTGGGGTATGACTATAGGCAGGCAGGCTAGCAGCAATCCACTTCGGTTTAGTGTAGTCACCACTGCTGGATTCTAATAATAATAATGTTGGTATTTGTTAAGCACTTACTATGTGCAGAGCACTGTTCTAAGCTCTGGGGGAGATACAGGGCAATCAGGTTGTCCCACGTGAGGCTCAGGGTCTTAATCCCCATTTTATAGATGAGGGAACTGAGGCCCAGAGAAGTTAAGTGACCTGCCCACAGTCACACAGCTGACAAGTGGCAGAGCCGGGATTCGAACCCATGACCTCTGACTCCCAAGCCCAGGCTCTTTCCATTGAGCCACGCTGCTTCTCTACTGGCTGTATCCCTTTTTAATGACCCTCAAAGAGTCATATTAGGGATGCAGTGTGGCCTGGTGGAAAGAGCATGGGCCTGGCAGTCAGAGGATCTGGATTCTACTCCCAGTTCTACCACTTGTCTGCTGTGTGACCTTTGACAATTGACTTCACTTCTCCATGCATCAGTCACCTCATCTTTAAAATGGGGATTAAGAGTGTGAGCCTTAATGTGTGGGACAGGGACTGGGGCCAACCTGATTAAGTTGTATCTACTCCAGGGCTTAGTACGGTGCCTGGCACACAGTAAGCGCTGAACAGAGACGACTGAAAAAACAACAAAAACACCAAAATAATACTCTTCATTTGTGACATAAATAAATGGAAGTTCAGTGAATGGGAGCTGAAGGCTATTATGCCCTAAAGCATGTGTTTCTACCACATGTTACAATGCAACACCTTGGTGAAAATTAGGCCACATCATTCCAGCACCACACTGTCTGGACAGAACACGATCTGATGTCAGACAAAACAGTTGTACACAAGTTGGACACAATGTGAGTACAATCGTGCATTTTACTCCAGATGGAGTTCAGAAAGGAGAGTAAGCTTGGCATAGCCCATCAATGGGCAGGGATTGTCTCTATCTGTTGCCGAATTGTACATTCCAAGTGCTTAGTACAGTGCTCTGCACAAAGTAAACACAATAAATATTATTGAATGAAATTCTAGAAACACTGACTGGGTTGGTATCTCACAGCATCCTATGTTCATTCAATTATATTTTTAAGCGCTTACTGTGTGCACAGCACTGTACTAAGTGCTTGGAATGTACAAAGTCAGCCATGTGACTTTGGGCAAGTCACTTCACTTCTCAGTGCCTCAGTTACCTCATCTGTAAAATGGGAATTAAGACTGTGAGGCCCACATGGAACAATCTGATCACTTTGTATCCCTCCCAGCGCTTAGAACAGTGCTATTCTTCACTCCAGTCTATTCTTCACTCCGCTGCCCGGCTCATCTTCCTGCAGAAACGATCTGGGCCTGTCACTCCCCTTCTTAAACACCTCCAGTGGTTGCCTATCAACCTCTGCTCCAAACAAAAACTCCTCACTCTAGGATTCAAGGCTCTCTGTCACCTTGCCCCTTCCTACCTCTCCTCCCTTCTCTCTTTCCACTGCCCACCCCGCACGCTCCGCTCCTCTGCCGCCCACCTCCTCACCGTCCCTCGGTCTCACCTATCCCGCCGTCGACCCCTGGGCCACGTCCTCCCGCGGTCCTGGAACGCCCTCCCTCCTCACCTCCATCAATCTAATTCTCTTCCCCTCTTCAAATCCCTACTTAAAACTCACCTCCTCCAAGAGGCCTTCCCAGACTGAGCTCGCCCCTTTTTCCCTCTGCTCCCTCTACCCCCGCTTCACCTCTCTGCAGATAAACCCTCTTCTCCCCCCTTTCCCTCTCCTCCTCCCCCTCTTCTACCCCACCCCCTCAGCACTGTACTCCTCCACTCGACTGTATATATCTTTATCACCCTATTTATTTTGTTTATTTTGTTTAATGAGATGTGCATCACCCTGATTCTATTTAGTTACCATTGTTTTTATGAGATGTTCTTCCCCTTGACTCTATTTATTGCCATTGTTCTTGTCTGCCAGTCTCCCCTGATTAGACTGTAAGCCCGTCAAAGGGCAGGGACTCTCTCTATCTGTGGCCGACTTGTACACTCTAAGCGCTTAGTACAGTGCTCTGCACATAGTAAGCACTCAATAAATACTATTGAATAAATACTATTGAATGAATGCTTTGCACATAGTAAGCACTTAACAAATGCCATCATTATTATTATTACAATTCGGCAAAAGATAGAGACAATCCCTGCCCAACGATGGGAACTTGTGTGTGTGTGCAGTGGAGAGTTGTGGGTTCTTCCTAATCTGACACATGTGAACTAATATGCCAAACTGTGTACTCTCAAATGTGATTTATGATCTCACGCAGCTTGACCTCTTGACAGACAGACCTGGTCAAAGGAGTCCCAGAAATGAAAGAAGACCAGAGGTGTTAGACTAAGAGGTTGGAGTGAGGGCCATCTTTCCCTGCCTTTGAATGGGTAAGTCTTAAAATAACTGAGGTATTTCTTTAGCTCTTAGTAGGCGTCAAACGCCGTACTAAGCGATGGAGTAGATTCATTCATTCAATTCATTCAATTGTATTTATTGAACGCTTACTGTGTGCAGAGCACTATACTAAGCACTTGGAAAGTACAATTCAGCAGACGATACAAGATAATCAGGTCCCACATGGGTTCACAGTCTAAGTAGGAAGGGGAACAGGTATCGAACCCCCAATTTGCTGATGAGGGAACCGAGGAATGGAGAAAAAAGTGACTTGCCCAAGGTTGCACAGGAGATGTGCATCTTTTAGGAGATTGATTTGTTTGAGGAAAATGAAAAATCACATCAGAAAATGATTATCTTCAGAAGGAAGGCTACCAAAATGGCTAAACCATTTCAGCTGAACGTCTGAGTCAATCAAGGTAATCTGGCTGGAGAAGTTAATCTTCATTTGTGATCACTGCAATTAAATGACTACCCTTGTTCTCTTATATCACTGTGGTGATTTGTCATTTGAAAGACTAATACAAACAACAGTACACTGGTTAAAAAAAACATAAAAATAATAAATGTCACCTTAGGGAACACTAGGGATTTAATGCACTTGGATCAGAGGTGCTTTCCTTCCATAAACCGTGTATCTCTTCTGAGCACTGAGCTTCCTCTGAAGACACTGAGTGCTCAATGCTTAGAGGAGACCCAAGAGCTAAAGTCTATTTGAGCCTCTGGTTGCTACTTCTAGTCTATTGTTCTCTCCCAACTGCTTAGTACAACACCCTATACACAGTATGCACTAAGTAAATACCATCAGTTGATTGGCCCATTCCAGCCAATTTTAAAATGTAAAACAAGTTTATCATTAAGAAGATTGGTGAAATTTTAAGTTTGCGACATAAAGGGTGTCACGATTGAGGATTGACATTTTTGAGAGAAATGACAGGGTGATGCCACACGGAGAACAAATAAAACCAAAGAAAGCTCATCGTTACTGGTGAAACAGCGAATGGGAAACATCTTCCTGTCTCTGATGTCAGAGCTGACTCCAGGGGCCACTGGAGTCACTTTTTCTTGCTCTCCAACCAGATGGGACCAAACCCTTTTGCTCAATTAATGGGTTCAGTGCTTGTTAATTACCCAGGCGGTTTGTGGTGAAACAAAATTGTGTTCCCTTATTAGATCCCCAATATGGTTTGCCTTACTGTTCTTGCAGAGCATTTTTTAATTGTTGAATTTGTGACATCACTATGATTTCCAGGGCAATATCTAGTGAACTGTAGATATACCCAGCTCCCCTAGAACATGGAATCCTTCATTAAGGTCATGTCATGCTATAAAACCAACTGATGTCCAGCATGGTGTGGACGTGCACAATAGCCTCTTCCACCCCGCACTGCACCGAATCCAGGTAGAGACACATTGTCGACCTTCAAATGCATGTCTTCTGTTTTATTTTCCTACCACAGATCTTAAATGGATTGATCTATGTTTTTATTTTGATTATCATTTGTGTAGTCAATTACTTATTCTCTTATTTCATTCTGACATCCCTGAATTTCTTGTTATATCATGCTAAGCACGTATTTTTAAAGGTATTTTTGTCTGTCTTCCCCTTAAGATTGTGAGTTGCTTTAGAGCTGGGAATATGTCTCACTTCTGATGACTTTTCCCATGTGCTTAGGACAGTGATCCGCTCCCCCGTGACTACCCCTTCAACTACTCTCTCAATTGTCTTCATTGACTACCTTCTTGCCAAATCCAGCAGCCTCTACTCCATCCAAATCCTCCTCGAACTCCCAGCTGCCTTGGACACTTGACCACTCCCTTCTCCTAGACACATTATCTATCCCTAGCTTCACTGACACTGTCTTCTCTTTCTCCTCCAATCTCTCTGACTTCTCGTTCTCAGTCTCTTTAACAGGCTCCTCTTCTGCCTACCACCCATTAACTGTGGGAGTCCCTCAAGCTTCATTACTGGGTCCCCTTCTAGTCACCTTCTACACTCCTTACCAACCCACCCAAACAATCTCCTCCCTCTATCTTTCCTGTCACTGTAGACAGCACCACCATCCTCCCTGTTTCACAAGCCCGGGAAGCTTGGAGCTGTTTTCAACTCATCTTTCTCATTCAACCCATATATTCAATCTGTCACCATATCCTGTAGATTCAGACATCAAAGCATCATTAAAATCTGCCCTTTCCTCTTCATCCAGACTACTACATTAATCCAAGCATTTATCCTATCCCAGCTTGATTATCGCATCAGCCTCCTTGTTGACCTCCCTGCCTCCTGTCTCTCCCCACTCCAGTCCATACTTCAGTCTGCTGCCCAGATCAGTTTTCTACAAAACTGTTGAATACGATCCCCAACTCTTCAAGAACCTCTAGTGATTGCCCATCCTCCTACATGTCAAAAGGAAACTCCTTACTATCACCTTTAAATCACTCAATCATCTTCTCCCACTCCCACTTTATCTCACTTTCCCACTACAACAGCTTGCACACTTCACTCCTCTAATGTCAACTTATTCACTGTGCCTTGACCTTGTCTATACCGCTGCTGACCTCTCCCACGTCCAGCCTCTGGCCTGGAATGCCCTACCTCTTCATATCTGAGAGAGGATCACTCTTTCCACCTTCAAAACCTAATTAAAAGCAAATCTCCTCCAAGAGGTCAACTCATTTCATTTCCTCTTTTCCCACTCTGAGTGTCTATTGAAAGTGGATTCATCAATCAATCAATCCATCGATTGTCTTTACTGAGCACTTACTATGTGCAGAACACTGTACTAAGTACTTCTTCCACTCCCTTTTATATTAACCTTGCACTTGGATTTGTGTCCTTTATTCACCCCTCCCTCAGCCCCGCCGCAATCCTTTATATATCCAGAATTTATTTATTTATATTAATTCCCATCTCCCCCCATATACTATGTGCTTGCCATGGTCAGAGAACATGTCTACCAATTCTATTGTATTCTACTCGCCCAAGTGCTTAAGACAGTGCCCTAAACACAGTAAGCAGTCAGTGAATATGTTTGATTGATTCACATTCAGTAGGCACTCAATAAATACTACTGCCAGAGCAATGATCCTTAATTCTCCTGCTGTATCTATCCAAAATGCCCAGTGAAACTATCAGTTCTAGCAGTTGTGGGTTCACAGTTCTGGTTGATACCACAGACAGGGGCATGGGGGTAAAAAAATATAAACAGAAATTTGGGCATTTACATTGGTGAGGCTGCTCAAATAAGTGTTAGCTTTAAGTCTGTGGGGTATTCATAGAACACAAAAAGCAACTGCTTTCCAAAGAATCTAAAGTATCAGTGTTTTGCATTGATTAGATTGTCTTACATTCTTTCATTACTCTGTGCAGAGCACTGTACTAAGCACTTGAGAGAGTATAATACAACAACAGACACATTACCTGACCACAACGAGCTCACAGTCTAGAGGCGGAGACAGGCATTAATATAAATAAATGAATGAATAAATGAATAAATAAATAACCAATATATAGGTATATGCTGTGAGGATGGGAGGAAGGATGAACGAAGGGAGCAAGTCCAGGCAACACAGAAATGTGTGGGAGAAGGGAGTGGGATGATTCTTTTATAATTCTTTTTCATTAGGACCTTCGTGGGGGGAGGAGAATTACAGTTGGAAAGAAATATTTCCATATTTGATTGGAAACCTGGTAGCCAAAATAGGGTTAATTCCAAACTATCCTCAGAAACTACAGAATTACAGGTACTGTACTTCTAGTACTCTAGCCATGCAATATTTATAACCGTCATACAACTTTAATTTTTTCTTCTTTGCCTTGGAAAGAAAGAGTCCTTTTTTTTTAAAAGTACAGCAGTGCAGAAAAAAATGAATCTCACTTTAGTTTGGAATTTTCCACTCCTTCAGCTTCCCTCTTGGAAGGATGGCATTGTGACGGTTTCATAATCGAAAGAGTTAGGAAAGAGTCTTTGAGACTGGTAAATTTTAGAAACATTAGATGCTCCAAGAGGCTGGTTTAACCTCTTGCTGAGGTATCATCTGAGGGCAGGGATCATGTCTACTGGCATTAACTGTACTCCCAACCATTCAAGATAGGGTTCTGCCCAGAGTAAATGTTTAATAAGTACTTCTGATTGACCGATACACTTATGCATTTTTCTAAAATAAGCGGGCCCATATAGTGGCACTATACTAGACATCGAAGGGATCTCAGGTCATCTCTGCCCATGATTATTAATGGCCCTCCAGGTTTTTTTAAGTGAACTGAGATTTTTCTTGGATGATAATACTTAATAATCCTTGTTATATTTGTTAAGTGCTTACTATGTGTGTCTTGAGCTGGGGTAGATACAATACAATCAGATCACACAGATTCTACCCCACAGATGGCTCACAGTCTTGGGGCGGGGGAAGAGAACAGGGATTTAAACCCCATATCACAGATGAGAAACCTGAGGCACAGAGAAGTTAAGTGACTTGCCTAAAGTCACACAGAAGGCAAGGGGGCAGAGTTGAGATTAGAATCCAGGTCTCCTATGCCCTAGTCTTGTCTTTTTCCCACTGGCCATACTGCAAACTTGCTCTTGGCGGGAAATCTGTCATAGAAGGTACATGATGCATTTGTAAATCTAAATCCTCTTTCCACAGAAAAGCCTAGGAAGGTCCATCGTGATTTAGAATCTTTCAGATCAGTTCTTCACAATTTACAAACCACCTGGGTACTGAAAAACCTAAATCATCTTATTCCTTCTCATCAATAACAGGCAACACAAAGGAAAATTGAGCATAGATCAGCGTGATGGGACAGGAAAATGACCCATTAGGTTCTGTGCCTATATTTTGGGCAGAACAGAATCAGGTGACTGGGGAATGATGGGATCATTAGCAAATTGATTCTTCTGAAAAATAAATTAATTTACTGGTAGTTTTTAATCCAATCCCAGAATTTTACCTTGAAATGGGCCAGAGCAGCTAAGCAAGGAACATCTGAAATTCAGCCACCCACTCAACAGCTCTGAAAACTGCTCATCATCATCATTATCAGTGGTATTTATTGAGTGCTAACTTTGGGCAGAGCACTGTAATAAGCGCTTAGGAGAATAAGATAGTTTGTAGTCACATTTTCTGCCTGCAACAAGCTTGCTCACCACAAAAAGGAGGTTGTAGGTCTTCGGCGTGCGATAGCGCTGCCCAGAAATAGCTTAACTCTAACCCCCAAGATGTGATAGCATTGTGGACAACGAGAGGGAATCCCCATCACCCTGGCTACGATATTCCAATTAGAAATTCTATTCGACACTGAAACGGTGCTAGAAATAAATGGAGATCAGCAGACCATGTATTCTTAGCCTTATGTCTTTCTATGCTACAAAAGTCTATCCTATTTGCATATTCCTCAGGATCTCATCATGCAGAACATCCCTGTAAAATCATTTGCATTTCTTTTTTTAAGTCCATCACTGATTTACCAAGAAAGAATCATCCATTTAGCAACTTTAGAGGACTTTATGTTTTTAATGTAATAGGTTAACCAAGAATATAACTGTTACAAAGGCTATCACTGCCAACACCCAATCTGCAGATGATAACACAGGAGCTGATAGTCAGATGATAATAATAATGTTGGTATTTGTTAAGCGCTTACTATGTGCAAAGCACTGTTTTAAGCACTGGGGGGGATACAAGGTGATCAGGTTGTCCCAAGTGGGGTTCACAGTCTTCATCCCCATTTTACAGATGAGGTAACTGAGGCTCAGAGAAGTTAAGTGACTTGCCCAAAGTCACACAGCTGACAAGTGGTGGAGCCAGGATTAGAACCCATGACCACTGACTCCCAAGCCCGTGCTCTTTCTCCTGAGCCATGCTGCTTCTCTATGTGCATATGTGATGATGTACATGTGTGTACATATGTGTGCAGATGATGTACATATGTGCCCATATACACATGTGTACATATGTATACAGATGGTGTACATATGTGTCCAGTGAGATTCTGCCCTCACTGAAGCAGGTTTATTTTGGGGCTCCTTTGGTCGGGAAGAATTGGAGAAATTGGACGAACCCCATGAAGAGCCATGGAAATCATTATTGGGCTGGAAAATGGACCTGCAGTAAGAATTCAAGGCAATGGGATTGTTTAAATGAGAAGTCTTGAGTAATTATTTAATAACCATCTAAATGATATGAGAATGGTCTTCACTGAAATTGGAAAAAAATAGGCACGGATAATAGCAGAAGGAAGATGATTTGGAAATAAGTAAGATCTTATTGGCAACACCGAACTAGTCGTTGCTCGATCAATCAACAGTCAGTCTGATTAATTGTGCATTTACTCTATGCAAAACACAGTACTGAGTGCCTGGGAGATTACAATAGAGTTAGCAGACCTGATCCCCACTCTCAAGGAGCATATATTCTACCAGGGGAGACAGACATGTAAATAAATTACAGATTACAGAAAAGCAACATAATTTAAAGATATGTATTTAAGAGGTATGGGGTAGGGGTTTGCGGGGAGTACCCAAGTGCATAAGTGACACCTTGAGAAGCAACATCAGCTAGTGGGAAGAGCACAGGCCTGGGAGTCAGAAGACCCGGGTTTTAATCCCGGATCTGTCACTTGTCTGCTGTGTGACCTTGGGCAAGCCACTTAACTTCGCCCTTCCTCAGATAGCTCATCTGTAAAATGAGGATTAAGACTGTGAACTCCATGAGGGATAGAAACTTTGTGCAACCAAGTATCTTGTATCTACCCCAGTGCTTATTATAGTGCCTGACACATAGTAAGTGCTTCATAAATACCATTTAAAAAATAAATGATGAAATTAGAAGGCCCATCTCCTTTTCTGGAAAATAACACTCTGTGACAAAACCCATCATTTGACTGAGTTAGAGAAGGCAGGAATAGGACTAAAAATAATAATCATATTTGTTAAGCATTTATTATGTGCCAAGCACTCTACAAAGCCCTGTGTAGATACAAGATAATGAGGTTGGACACAGTCTCTGTCCCACATGAGGATCACAGTCTAAGTAGGAGAAGAAATACCGAATCCCCAGGATTAATTTTTGGAGAAAAGTGAAGCATAGAGACATCAAGTGACTTGCCCTAGGGTCAGGCAGTAGTTAAGTGTCAGAGTACGGATTAGAACCCGAATCCTCTGACTCACAGGTCCAAACTTCTTTTTCCACTAAGCTAGACTGCTTCTCTTTCTGCCACACTTGAAAAACAGCAACACTGTACTGTGGCAGGATTCATTCATTCAATCGTATTTCTTGAGCACTTACTGTGTGCAGAGACACTGTACTAAGCACTTGGAAAGTACAATTCGGCAACAGATAGAAACAATCCCTACCCAAGAACAGGCTCACAGTCTAGAAGGGGCAAGTCAGACAACAAAACAAAACAAGTAGACAGGCATTAGTAGCATTGATATAAATAAATAGAATTATATATATATATATAAAATAGAATTATAAGTATAATAATTATACTCAGCATCTCAGCATCTCCAGGACCACACCCACTTTGAAATTTTGTGCGCAATTCTCTACACCCATCACTTCTCTGAAGGCCAAAGACCAAATAAATCAATCTGTTAATGGCGTTTGTTGAGTGGTTACCATCTACAGAGCACTGTATTAAGCAATACAAGAAGTATTGTATGGAAGTATGGGAGGAAGCAATAAAACAGAGTTGGTAGATGAGATTCCTGTCCACAAGGGATACCTGCTGGGATACTGAAAGAAGAGTTCTAGGACCTGACCCCAGGTCCTAGTCTGGTCAGAGATAGCATCAGAAGCAACCCTGGACTGCTGGGCTTTGGCTTAGTCCACTAGCTTCAGAGGAAACAGTATGGCATAGTGGATAGAGCAGGGGCCTGGGAGTCAAAAGGTCATGGGTTCCAATCCAGGCTCCACCATTTGTCCGCTCTATGGCCTTGGACAACTCACTTCACTTCTCAGTGCCTCAGTTACTTCATCTGTAAAATGGGGATTAAGACTGTGAGCCCTTTGTGGGACAGAGATTGTGTCCAACTCGATTTGCTTGTATTCACCCTAGCGCTTAGTACAGGGCCTGGCCCATAGCAAGCGCTTAACAAATATGACTATTATTGTTAGGAAACAGATTCTTGTACTTTCTCAAACCCTTGGATTGTACCCTCCCAAGTGCTTAGTATGGTACTCTGTAAACAGTAAGCGGTCAGTAAATACCATTGTCTGATCTACTTCTTGAGCTGGATAATAATTCTGGATTCAGAAGAAACAATATTCATTTGTGCCAATGTAGGTAATCGCATACACTATGAAGAGCCAGTAAAGCCTGTCTCTTGAGAGGATTATCTTTCCATTTTGATGTTTTCTTAGCAAAGACAAATGGTCTCTCTCCATCCAGTTCACATGTGATGAGTCACAACATCACTGAATTGACATTCCACGGGGCACATTATGTTCTGATGTTCCAGAAAGAAATTAAAATTCCCTTTGGTTAAAGACTTCTTCTTTGGCTGGCCCACCAAATCTAGAAGAACAATCAGGCTTGAAATAAAGTAGTCACCATGCACTCCAGGTAATAGAAGCCAGAGCTAAATAACAAGAGCCAAGCCTGATGGCATTGTCAGTACATCCATATTCCTCACTGCTTTCCTCCTGCTCACATATTAACCAGTGGCTGAAAAGTATTTAAGTCATCTATCATACTTTTCCCAGCATTTAGTACAATGCGCTACACTCATGGTGCTCAATGAATACCATTACCTACTATAAAAAAGCCATTTGCCAAACTTTCTATGTTCACTTTCCATTTGCTTTTCTTTCCCCCAAGGCAAAAAGTGGTGGAATAATGGAAACTAGGCTCTCTGTTCCACTGGATTAACTGGGAAATGAGCTTCTGCTTAGCATCTATTGAGCACAAGATAAGAAGTCTTTTGCTTCTACAGAGACCAAGAGGAAGTGACCCCTGGAGAAGATGAGCTTCATGGACTTGTCAGTTCTGTTCCTCCATACCCTCAGTCCTTTGACGTTAAGCCTCACGGAGATTGAGGAGGTGTTATTTCTCCAGGCCATGTGAAGACTGATTTCTGTCCGTCAGTTCTCTCTGCAGTGGAAAAATCAGCCCACTGAACCCCGTGAAGCAGTTACCACACTCCTTCCTACTGAACACTTCCCTTAAAATCAAAAATCTACTTACTTCTGTCCCAAGCATTCAGTCATATTCGATCACAACCCACCTGCAGGAAAAATTCCTAATGAGAACCTGACAGGGTATTTCTGTCTGGAAACAACACTTCAGACGTTGGATGGTTAATTCCCCTCAGGCAGATGTGCCGGCCAGACTTAGCAGACATTTAGAGTGCTCTGAGTATAAAGAATGAAATAAACTGGATTTGGGGAAAGGGAAGCCCTTCCTAGCCCTCAGCTCATGTATGAGAAGCAGCATGGCTTGGTGGATAGAACATAGGCCTGGGAGTCAAAAGGACTGGGTTCAAATACCGGCTCTGCCACTTGTCTGCTCTGTGACCTTGGGCAAGTCATTTCACTTTTCTGTGTCTCCGTTCCCTTATCTGTCAAGTGGGGAATAAGACTGTGAGCCATGTGAGACAGAGATTGTGTCCGACCCGATTTGCTTATATAGAACCCAGCACAGTGTCTGGCACATAGTAAGCACTTAATGAATACCATTATTATTACTATTGAGAAAAAGCAGTAAAGTTATGAATAAAGGGGGCAGCTGTGAACTTTATCATAAAAGAATATTTTGAATAAATATTGGAATCCTTGCAATCCCTGCAGTGAAGATGTGGAATGGTATATTTTCTCCAGCTACAGGCAGAAAGACAATACCTCAGGGTTGCAGTGGACAAGATATTTCATTTTTCGAGTGCTGTTTTCCCAGTGATTACCTGACAAGAATCTGAGAAATGTATGCTAGTTATGGTGTCCTGCTGTTACCCAGCACAGGAGCAGGAAGCAGCGTAGGATATGGTCTCTTTCCCCATATTGACTGTGCCCACTTTTCTGCTCACATAACTCTCATCAATAGGTAAGTGCATACCTATTAATGATTTATTTTCTGAATAGCTTGCTTTTGATTTTCCAATCTCGATGTGTGCTCTCACTCTTACCTATAATACCCGCTTGGAAGCTCTTTGAGGACAGTGTGTGTTAGGAGCTCCTACTGAATGGTCCTGAGAATCTTCTTCAGAGCTAAGAACAGAACTTCAGTGGGAAGTAGCGTGGTCTAATGGAAAGGGCACAAGCCTGGGAGTCTGGGACCTGGGTTCTAAACCTGTCTCTGCCACGTATTTGTTGTGTGACCTTGGGTGTCACTTAACCCCTCTGGGCCTCAGATCCCTTATCTTTAAAATGGTAACTCAATGCCTGTCCTCCATCCTACTTCGACTGTGAGCCCCATATACCTGATTATCTTTTTTTTTTAATGGTATTTGTTAAGCACTTATTATGCGGCAAGCACTCGTTCATCTCCGCATGAAAAAGAAACATGCCTCGTTCTTGTCTTTGCCTGCCAGAGACTCCTTGCACATTCTCTTCTTCCATCCTGGAATGCATGGCTTAGTGAAAAGAGCAGTGGCTTCGGAGTCAGAGGTCACGGGTTTTAATCCTGGCTCTGCCACTTGTAAGCTGTGTGACTTTGGGCAAGTCATTTCACTTATCTGCACCTCACTTACCTCATCTGTAAATTGGGGATTAAGACTGTGAGCTCCACATGGGACAACCTGATAACCTTGTATCTACCCCAGCCCTTAGAACAGTGCTTGGCACATAGTAAACACTTAACAAATACCATCATCATCATTATTATTATTATCTAAGCTCTGGGAGTAGATACAAGCTACTCAGGTTGGACACAGTCCCTTGTCCACATGGGGCTCACAGACTTCATCCCCATTTTTCAGATGAAGTAACTGAGGCACAGAGAAGTTAAGTGGCTTGCCCAAGGGAGCACAGTGTTTGAGCCATAATAAGTGCTTAACAAATATCACAGCTATTATTAAACACCACTGTTGATGATGAAGGTGTCTAATACCCCAAAATGGTTCCCCAAGAAATTTGAGGGGAAATGGTCTGGGCCTGTAGGCTGGTGCTTTTGCTTGGAAAATTCAACTGATTAGAACGGCCATCTCATTTCTTCCATCATACTTCATCAAGAAGGGTAATAGAGAAAAAGGCCAAAATGATCTCTGTCAAGATAATGAATAATCATTTTGAGGGTAGAGCCTAATTATATAAAATCAATAATTTAATTTCCCAAAATTCTTTTTAAATAGAGAAGCTGTTCTGTTCACTTTAAGACCCCAAACCCTTGATTGCTAGTTATAAATGAATCTGAAAGAGATGGGAGAGATGGGAAAAGAATTCCTAGAGTAGTTCAAATCTCTCTTTTTTTTCAGTTTCCAGATCATTCCCTGGAATGCAGATAATACTCACCCTGTCATAATGCTTTCAGACCAGAGTGATTTGGCTTCAGCAGATGTGTCAAAAAGAACAAAAAAAAATTCTCCCTCCTTTTAATCTGCTGATGCTAAACTTCTAATAAGCACATTTGTACACAAACTTGCCAAATGCTTTCATTTGCTGCCCACATTGTTCTCCATATAAACTCTCCTAAAATTGTGTGTGTGTATGAGATGGTAATGTTCTGTTCTTTCACTGGAGGAGGAGTTGGGTTTTCAGGTTATATTTAAAAACGTTAAGGAAAGGAAACAGGGCATCATGGAAAAATTCCTCCTTCCTAACTTTCTGATAAATTAACCTTGCTTGACTCCTGACATTAGGAAGGTGAGGAGTTACAGTCCCACATAGATTAACTCTGCCTCTCTACCAAAAATCTCCTAATGCCTGTAATTAACGAAACTTCATTTCAAGTTGGAGAGAGCTGCCTCGGTCTCTTTGGTGTAGAAGGGGCCACATGAATGTTTTGTTTTAATTTTGTATTATTTTCATCTTCTTAAAGTATGAAAACAATTTTCTATATCATCTGAATGAATCAAAATTCACTAATTGTGGGAAGGCTGGCAACGATATTCTAAGAAGCTGTTACACATTGCTTTGAATTGGCTCCTTAGGAGATATGGTACAAAGATATTATCCAGTCCTGGTATGGCAAATAACCATCAAATGAGCTTAGCTCCTTTCTGGGATTTAAGCCTACTCTCTGGTAGTTCTGTTGATTTTGATCAATACATAGGTACAGCATGAATGTTGAGATGAACACGGTTTTCTCATTAAAAAATCAAGGAAACTGAATTACTACTGTAAATGATAGTCGACTAACGAAGATTTAGTGAAAAAAACACTGCTTCACAAAGATTGCTTTAGCAACCAATATTGGCCAAGTTCACTTTACGCAGAGGTTTGAAAATCCACTGTCTAAGGAATAGGGGAGTCTAGACGTGAAACAAGCTACATGCTGTTTCAGCAATACCATTCTATGGCTATTAAAAACCCAGTGTAAAACAAAATGAATCTTTCAGCAAGTTATACAACTATCAGAATAGCAAATTCTATGAAACTCAACATTGCCTTTATCATGTCTCTCTGTTGGATTCTGCAGATGGGGTTCAGGAAGAGTCCTCCACAATTTTGCATACAGATGGATTCACTTAGACTAATATCATTGAAAGACCCTCATAGAGAAGAGAGGTGGATGCCATGGAGCAGTAAGAGGTGACAGTGATTACACTATTCTTGTTAATGAAGAGGGGATTACAGGAGGAGACAAAGTATATGGACATGCATTCATCTTGAAATAGCTATATGAATACATAAACACATTCTTTTAAATATGAGTAAATTGAATTTGGAAGCCAGAAAGAAGCAATCTAGTCAAGCTGAGACCATGTCAATCAATCAATCAATCAATGATATTTATGGAACCCTTACAGTGTGCAGAGCATTGTATTAATGAAGCTGGTAGACATGTTCCCTGCCCATGAGGAGCGTAAAGGTTTTTGTTTTGTTTTGTTTAATCAAATGGTATTTGCTAAGAGCTTACTAGGTACCAGCCATAGCACTAAGCTCTGGGGCAGATAAAAGCTAATCAGGTTGGATGCAGTCAATGTCCTGCATGGGACTCACAGTCATAATCCCCATTGTACAGATGAGGTAACTGAGGCAGAGAGAAGTTACATAACTTGATCAAGGTCTCACACAGACAAATGGTGGAGCTGAGATTAGGACCCAGGTCCTCTGACTTCCAGGCTCCTGCTCACTCCACTAGGCAACTCTACTTTTCAGTCTAGAAGGGAAACAGACATTCAAATAAATTACACATATGGACATAAGTGCTATGGGGCTGAGGTTGGGGGGAATATCACATGATTATCTTTTTGTATCTTGTGATTACAAAAAGTCTTCTAAAAGATAAGTTCTGCACTGAATATGTAGCTATTTATAGAGAAAATCCAGAGGAGGCCATTAAAATAATTGAGATGGAAAAATATAAGGTCATATATGGGACATAGCTGACATTTGGCCACTAGTATTGTTCATCATAATTCAGCATGATTTGGCTCCTGAAAGCAAGGTAGCAAGTCACTTGGATAAATTCTTCATGGTCAGCAAATAGGCTTGACTAACAGCTGATATCCTGGGGTGTGAGGAGCTTCCCCCACCCCATCTTTCTGATATTGCCTTGCTGGCATGCCAGGCACTGCCCAAGTATTCATGGTCATGTCGGGAGTGGGGAAAGAGGGCATCGGTAGGTGGTGGAAGTCTTCTCTGTAAACAAGGTCAGCACAATGGTCTGGTTCCTGAACTCGGATCTGCACCCCTTAAACATTCGACAGTCACCCCATCCCCAGCCTAACCGCAGGTCTAGGCTCCCCTGTTCCTTAGATGATGGATTTTCAAACCTCTAAATAAAGTGAACCTGGCCAATATTGGTTGCTAAAGCAACAATTTGTGAAACAGTGTTTTTTTTCTAAATCTTGGTTATGTACATATCCTTATACACCATTTCCCCTAACCATAATTCATCCACTATTACTGCTATTCACCTCTCAGGGACACATCTGGAGAGTTTCCAGTACTCTACCAGTCTCGACTATGGGAGGGAGAATCAAGCAGAGGCATACCCATTTCATTCCTAGTTGGCCAGTGCTAGCGAGTGGTAGGCAATCTGCTAAAAGTCAAAACTTACCCACATTGGGTAGCAGCGGAATGGGAGAGGGTCGAGGGCAGAGACTCGGGTTTACCGTGCGGAAAGAGGCAATGATAAACCACTTCTTAATTTTTATCAAGAAAACTGTGAATCCACTTCCAGAACGACTACAGATGGAGGTGGGGTGTTCTGGGAGAAATGTGTCCATGGCGTCGCTATGGGTCAGACATGACTCAACAACATAAGACAACAACAATTATTCCTATTATTCTTATAATTATTATTACTATCCCTCGAGAGTCAGGGTCTGTATCTAACTCTCATCTACATACTCTTTCCCAGCATTAGTACAGTGCTCTGTACACAGTAAGCACTTAATAAATTCTATTATTACTATTATGATCATTCCCTCCTGTTTTAGATATTACTAAATTCTGCAACTTAATATTGTGGACCTACACCATCACTGTGTTCTCTCTATATTTTATCTAAAACTTAAATAAAACTGAATATAATCATACTTTGGTTATCCACACTATTGGAAAGCCTCTTAATTAAAATGTCGTATAAAAAAGCTAAAACATTTTATGGAAAATGGATTCTAAAACATACCAAAAAAAATAAACCCAGGAATTTAATCAACCCTTTAATCATCAACAGTTAACAGAATTGGATGGACCTGTTATTTTCAGTAGCAAGCTGAACCCACTTTCATAGTGATAATTTCTAGGGTTAATTGTTGCAGCTTAGTCAATGCTATCTTCTCCACCAGCTTTATTTTTATCTGCCAGTACACCAATATGCCATGATTAGCATAAATTAAACTAAATGAATTCTGTGGGTTACTAAATTATTTTACACTGATCTATTTTTTTCCCCCAAACATTTAAAGGTTAGGGATGGGTGAACAGTTTGATGGTGAATTCCTGCAGGCAGCTGTTCTCCTTCAATGAAGAAAGGCTTAAAAACTAGGTGATTGATTTTCAGAAATGTTTGGAGGAAAATTCAACACGAAAAATGTCATCCTATAAGATGTCATATCATTACATACTGCCCTTTCACAGCAGTACATGTGTGACCTGGTGCCTAAAAGCAGGGAACTCTGCATGTATACTTGGATAATGTGGACTGATTGGGAGAAACGACACACAATTTGTCTAATGGGTGTTAGATGAGAAACTTGGATGGTGTTAAAAATGAACCCTGTTGCCCTCCTACCAGTCTTCAATAAATAAGGGGAAACTGCATCTAGTACATTCACCCGGTTCTTCCTCACTATGATGTCCCTATTGCCTTTAATTGAAAACAGAGCATCTGCAGATATTATCAAAGAAATGGAAATTGCTTGGGCTTCAAGTGAAGTATGAGAAAGAGAGTTACACACAGGTTGAGGAACTAAACATTTCTGAGGGTCTTAATCATTTGATTAAGTTAAAATCTTCGGGCACATCAGTTTTTAGTGACTTCTTAATGGAAAAAAAAACTCACTCGTTTTCTCCAAAATCACCATCCAAGGGACATTTCACTCGACTGACCATCAACATGCACAGAGCTCTGTGGTGAATGGCCCAACCCTCTTTTCAGCCCCAGCCCCAAAGATCTCAAAGCGCCCAAGCCCCTCAACCCACGATAGGCAATTCCAGGGACCCAATGTTTTGAATTAATATTAATTCAAATATTTATACTAATAATATTAGTATTCCCTTGCCACAAGGTCACATGCTAACTCATATAAATTTAGTTGGAAACATTTTCAAATTCAATCCTTAGCATCACTTTTAAGGATGATATTCCTACCCACTCCTTTTCCCACCTAAGATTTCCTAATCATTTTCCAAACAACCTGGAATAATGGAAAATTTTTCCTTATAGCTTTCAACAATCCTTCAAGCTCCATTACCAATGTTTCCTCTCTTCCCTGTTGTGGAGAACACCCAGACACTCTCTTCCATAAGACCTTTTTTTTTTTTTACGTGAAGTCAGCTAATTCTTAAGAATTCAGAAAAATGATTCTGAATAGAAAATAGTATGGGCATTCAAATAGTTTCATCAAACTCCCTGATATTTTATAAAGCCAGATCTTCATGACCCAAAAGTAATAATTACATTTTCCATTTGTTCTTTCATGTTTATGGAGGGGAGCTTTGTCAAAGGGAGAGGTAAGAAAATGAAGGACTGCCTGGGGTTACTGTGACCAGTTAAAGAGAAGACATGGAGAGGGGAGGTGCACTGAAATCTCTCCAACATATCAAATGTAAGTTTAAGTGATGCAAAATAAGCCACAACTCACTCCTGACAGCTGGCTTGTTTCATGATAGAGGAATAACACAAAGGGAAATGAATAGAATACGAAAAGTAAGAAACAGCTTCTGGAGAGGTAAGCTCTAGGAGAGAGGGAAGAAGAAATAGAATCCACCCAGCAATTAGTACAGTGCCTGGCACATAGTAAGTGCTTAACAAATACAAGCAAATTGGGTTGGACACAGTCCCTGTCCCACGTGGGGCTCAATCCCCATTTTACAGATGAGGTAACTGAAGCACAGAGAAGTGAAGTGACTTGTCCAAGGCACACAGCAGACATGTGACAGAACCGGATTGGAAACCATGACCTTCTGACTCCTAGGTTTGTGCTTTATCTGTTATGTCATGCTGGGTGTCTTAGTGGAGGCCTGGGAATCAAAGGTTCAGGGTTCTAATTCCAGCTCCACCATTTGCATGACCTTAGGGAAGTCACTTAGATTCTCTGTGACTTAGTTACCTCATATGTAAAACGGGGATTAAAACTCTGAGCACCATGTGGAACACGGATTGTGTTCAACCTAATTATCTTGTTTCTATACCAGTGCCTGGCACTTAGTATACTCTTAACAAATACCATTAAAAATGACAGGTTATACTGTAATCAGCTCATGGAACAGGATATGTGATGAGATTGGTAGATTTTCCTCCTGCAGTAACTGAACATTTTCCTTTTTTTGCCTATTTTTTTCCCTATGGTATCTGTTAAGCACTTACTATGTGTCAAACACCGTAATAAATACTAGAGTAGATACAAGATAATCAGGTTGGATTACCCCACATAGGGCTCACAGTCTACATTTGATGGAGTAGGATTTACTCCCCATTGTACAGACGAAGAAACTGAAGCACAGAGAAGTTTAGTGACTCACCCAATGTCAGACCGCAGGGAAGTGGAAGAGCTGGGATTAGAACCCAGGTCCTCTGACTCATAAGCCTGTGCTCTTGCTACTTGGACACACAGCTTTTTTTCCTTCTGTTGCATGAACAGGTTCTCTGTAATCAATCAATCAGTGGTATTTCTTAAATGCTTACTTAAGGGGAAGTAAGCACTTGGGGAAGCAGCGTGGCTCAGTGGAAAGAGCCTGGGCTTCGGAGTCAGAGGTCATGGGTTCGACTCCTGGCTCTGCCACTTGTCAGCTGTGTGACTGTGTGACATTTGTTAATGAATTGTACATCGCCTTGATTCTATTTAGTTGCCATTGTTTTTACGAGATGTTCTTCCCCTTGACGCTGTTTAGTGCCATTGTTCTTGTCTGTCCGTCTCCCCCGATTAGACTGTAAGCCCGTCAAACGGCAGGGACTGTCTCTATCTGTTGCTGACTTGTTCATCCCAAGCGCTTAGTACAGTGCTCTGGACATAGTAAGCGCTCAATAAATACTATTGAATGAATGAATGAATGAAAGTCACATACCTTCTCTGTGCCTGTTACCTCATCTGTAAAATGGGGATTAACTGTGAGCCTCGCGTGGGACAACCTGATGACCCTGTCTCTACCCCAGCGCTTAGAACAGTGCTCTGCACATAGTAAGCGCTTAACAAATACCAACATTATTATTATTATCACTGTTTGAAGAGCACTGTACTGAATGCTTGGGAGAGTATAACACAAAAGAATTGGTAGACACATTCCCTAGCTACAGTGAGCTTACAGACTTTGAGGGGACGAGGCATTTCAGGAGTCAGGGAAGGTAGGGAGAGCTATTCTCAAACAGAGGGAGTCCAACCAACCCAGCGTGGCTTAGTGGCAAGAGCATTGGCTTGGAAGTCAGAGGTCAGGGGTTCTAATCCCAGCTCCACCACTTATCAGCTATGTGACTGTGGGCAAGTCACTTAACTTCTCTGTGCCTCAGTTACCTCATCTGTAAAATGGGGATTAATACTGTGAGCTCCACGTGGGACAACCTGATTACCTTGTATCTCCCCCAGCGCTTAGAACAGTGCTTGGAACATAATAAGTGCTTAAAAAGTACCATTTTTTTTTCTGTTTGTTTCTCTGCACTTGATGGACAGGCCCAGTGTCAGTCAGTCAATCAATCAATCACATTTATTAAGCATTTAATGTGTGCAGAGCACAGACGGTAGGTGCTCAATAAATGCTAGGAATGGAGATGATGGTGATGATGATCAAAAGCTGAATATTCCAAAAGTCTTATTGTTTTTTCTTTCAATCTTATCCTCCATAAATCTTTTTCTTTAATTTACCAAAGTGGCTAAAAGCAAGAGCTAAAATTATATGAATGAAATTCCCCCCAGTTCAATTCCGGAGCCATTGAAAATGACCTGGGAAATGGCCCAGAGACATGAAATCAAGGGAGAAGGCATGGTCATTAGAAAATTCACAGGCTCAAGAAGCTCAAGAACCCTCTGAAAAAGTGAGTGATTCTTGCAAATCGAAGGCCAATGTAAATTTCCAGTCTTTGATAATAAAATGAGTACATCACTTGGGAATCAGAACATAAAAAGTGCCTCAGAAGATCTCCCTAGAGGCAAGCGGAATATCTGAATACTTTCAATTTTCTATCTTGTACCTAGTACCGCACTAACTTGACTCGGCGGCCTGCATTCACTATTGAGCAACCATCCACACCTCTTCCGGTGGCAGGTTGGTTAATCTAATACAGCAAAAAAGGTCAGCCAAACAAGAGGCCATTCTCCTTTGTTAGCTAGAGCTTGGCTACAAAGAGCCAAGGGGAGCTCATTAGTTTGATGGGATATATTCACAGGATCAATGAAGTATATCATAATGATTTTATTTCAATTATGCCAATTCCAAAGAGAATGAGCTCTGCTCTGACCTTTGGTTCATCTGAACATCCCTTGGTAGCAACTGAAAAATTTAGTTAGCCAGCCAAAGAGAACAGAATTAGCACGTGTCTGGAATCCTGGCCTCAAATTTTTCCTGAAGCTTTTACCAGAAAAACTTTATGTACATAGGAGACAACTACTTTAGGCCATTAGTGGCAAGGTCATTTGAAAGGAGCAATTTTTAGCCTGCATTTCTGTGATATGCCCATCATAAAGTTAAGGGGCACCTAAAGCACTCATGCCATGAGATTTCTGACAAAGAGTTACCTTGGGATGGACAGATTCAATCAATCAAGCAATCATATTTATTGAGCACTTACTGTGTGCCCAGCACTGTACTAAGTGGGTGAGAGAGTACAACGTAACAGAGTTCGTAGGCATGTCCCCCACCCACAGTGAGCTGAATCTAGAGGGAGAGATAGATTCTAACATAAATTTTGGGTATGTAGATAACAGCTCTGGGACTGAGGGAGGAGTGAATAATGGAAACAAATCCCAGAGTGAGGGCAACATAAACAGAAATGGGAGAAGAGGAAATGAGGGCTTAATCGGAGAAGGCCTCTTGGAAGAAATGTGGTTTTAATAGGGCTTTGAAGGTTGGGAGATTGATCATCAGTTGGATATGAAGAAGGAGGGAGATCCAGAGGAAAAGTCGATGGAAAGATAGACCAGATCGAGATTCAGTGAGTAGGTTGGAGTTACAGGAATTAAGTGTGCAGGTAAGGGTTGTAGGAGGAAATCAGGGAGGTAAGGAAGGAGGGGGGAAAGTTATTGAGGAGTGGGGAAACAAGGACTGAATGGTTTTGTAGAAAAATGATCCTTGTAGCATAGTGATGTATGGACTGGAGTGGGGAGATATAGGATGCAGGGAGGTCTTCAAGGAGGCTGATGCGGTAATCAAGATGGCATAGGATAAATCCCTGGATTAACATGGTAGCGGTTTGGATGGTGTGGAAAGGGTGGATTTTAACCAAGTTGTGAAGGTTGAACCGACAGGATTTGGTTACAGATTAAATAATAATAATAATGGTGGTATTTGTTAAATGCTTACTATGTGCAAAGCACTGTTCAAAGCACTGGGGGGATACAAGGTGATCAGGTTGTCCCACATGGGGCTCACAGTTTTAATCCCCATTTTACGGATGAGGAAACTGAGGCACTGAGAAGTGAAGTGACTTGCCCAAAGTCACAGAGCTGGGAAGTGGCGGAGCCGAGATTAGAACCCATGACCTCTGACTCCCAAGCTCTGGCTCTTTCCACTGAGCTACACTGCTTCTCTGTGCTTCTCTAATAGAAGTAATGCCACTCTGCTTCTCTAATAACCCTCTATTAAATATGAGGGTTGAATGAAAAGATGAGTTGCCTGGGGATAACACCAAGGATCACGCCAGGCTTTTGAGAAAGGGAGGGTAGCGGTCCTGTCTACAGTGATGGGAAAGTCACTGGGAGGACAGGGTTTGGGTGGGAATATGAAGAATTCTGTTTTGGACAATTTAAGTTTGAGGTGTCAGCAGGACATCCAAGCAGGGATGTCATGAAGGCAGGAAGAAATTTGAAACTGCCAAGTACAGTGATCAGGGCTGGGGATGCAGATTTGGCAATCATCGGCATAGAGATGGTAGTTGAAACCATGGGAGCACATGAATTCTCCAAGGAAGTGGGTGTAGTTAGAGAACAGAAGGGGATCCAGAACTGAACCTCGAGGGACTCTCACAGTTAAGCAGTGGGCGGCACAGGAGGAGCCCGCAAAAGAAACAGAGAATGAGCAGCCTGAGAGATGTCAGGAGAACCAGGAGAGGACAGTTGAAGTCAAGGCGGGATAACGTTTCCAGGAGAAGGGGTGATCGACTCAGAAGGAATCCTGAAAATAGCTGACTAACGTGGGTGGCGAAAAAATACCTGCTGGTTTGTGGTGCTTCTGCACAGTACTGGCAATATGCTGCAATCCCTTTGGGCACAAATGGGTTTTTGCCTGTAAAATCCTTCAGTGCAGTTCACAAATTCCTAGAGCTTAATACAGTGTTCTACACACAGTAAGCGCTCAATAAATATGATTGAATGAATGACTGTGCAGTCCCCTACCTGCCAATAATAATAATAATGTTGGTATTTGTTAAGCGCTTACTATGTGCCGAGCACTGTTCTAAGCGCTGGGGTAGACACAGGGGAATCAGGTTGTCCCACGTGGGGCTCACAGTCTTAATCCCCATTTTACAGATGAGGGAACTGAGGCACAGAGAAGTTAAGTGACTTGCCCACAGTCACACAGCTGACAAGTGGCAGAGCTGGGATTCGAACTCATGAGCCCTGACTCCAAAGCCCGTGCTCTTTCCACTGCGCCACGTGCCAATACACACACTGCAGTCACTGCCCCACTGGGAACACAATCGGTAGGCGGAAGAGTAGACCTGGGAAGTTCCTTCTGGTTGGTTCTTGGTCCTCTTGGTAACTAGACCAACTCCTTGCCTTCGCTCATGACTGAAAGCCAGCCAACGAGTTAGACTGACAGCCCCTTAATGGCAGGGGTCATGCAGGCCTGGGAATCAGAAGGACCTGGCTTCTAATCCCAGATCCACCACTTCTCCGCTGTGTGACTTTAGGCAAGCTGCTTCACTTTTCTGGGCCTCAATTATCGCATCTATAAAATGGGGATAAAAACTGTGAGGTCCTTGTAGGGTAGGGACTGTATCCAACATAATTAACTCATACCTACCCAAGCATTTAGTACAGTGCCGGGCATATAATAAGCGTTTAAAAATGCCACAATTATTGTTATTAATTCTACCTCTATTGTAGTCTCCCAAGGGCTTAGTACAGTGTTCTGCACAGAGTAAGCACTCAATGACTATTCCTGCTCGATTGATTGATGGAAGACTCCATTAACATCAAGTGGTACACTTTGTTGCTGCCCAGAGAGATTATATAACTTGCTCAGGGCCAAACAGAAACTCTTTTACGGAATTAGAAATAGACATGGGGCTATGGGCTCTATACTATTTTGCCTGAAACAATACACTTTAATTTTTACAAATGACTGCTGTAAACAGTTTCTTGGCTGTAAACTCGTTGCGGGCAGAAAATGTGCCTGTTTATTGTTATACTGTACTCTCCAAAGCACTTAGTACAGTGCTCTGCACATAATAAGTGTTCAATAAACACACCTGAATTGAATTGAATTATCCATCGATTATCTGTTTGGAAAAAGTAGCACGTTTAAAGATACTGTATAATGAGTGTTACTGATCACTCAGTCAAGACTGTTTCTGCTATTAATAGCAACCCATAGATACATTACATTTGGAGTATAGGTTGCTTCAAAGGTCTCAGCACAGTGCTCTGTACACAGTAAGAATGCAAAACATATAATTGATTGATTCACTCAAAGGATGGGGTGTGCCTGAGACAGTGAGAACAAATTGAAGGAAGAAGATTAATTGAGATTAATCTGGTCTCTCAAATGTGTCTATCTCTCAATGAAATTTGATGAGTCTTGAGAATGTTCTGTACTTCATCAGCCGATCAACAATTTAACAAATAGACAATTCTCATTAGCACCTAGTCAACTGATGGAAATATTCCTAGGGCATAGAATAAATGGCAAAGAAATTGAAGATACTTTTTTTATTTTTAAAAAGATCACCTCGGCAGCAACTTACAGCTGAATTGAGTCTTTCAGACCCTCTGCCAGACAGCTATTTAGCAGGTCTGCTAGAGGGAGTCCCAGTAAATGCTGATGAGAAAAAAATAAAAATCAGCAGATCTGAGTTTGGGTTTCAGATGGTGAAAGGAGACCAAATCCATCTTTTCATGTTGCCAAGAAAAGGCTTGATCTTTTTTTAAAACCTTTAAATAGACTCAGGTTGCTAACAATTGAGAAATCTGAAGCATAGAAATCACTGAGACCTATTGATTTTTTAATATCAACTTATAGTAAATGCTTTTAAAATTGGTAGGTTCATGGCAAAACTACTGACACCTCAGTTCATAAGTAAATGCTCAAAATTAACCACTCGATTGCAGATTAAATGTAGACTACCTAGAATGTATCAAGTTCAATGCTCTCATTCTGAAAACGCTTAAAGGCAGGTCTGCGTATTTGGCCACGGTCTTGGACACAAACATGAGCACCAGCAAGGTTTTTTTGGTGCCATGCTGACTCCAGGTGGGGCTTGGATAAGCACGACACTGAGAACAAATAAAAACTGGAAGAACATTGGCTAGGGCACGCTGGAGCCATGCCATCCTGGGGGGTTTACGCCAGCTGCATATGTAGCTTCTGGGCAATCCTATCCCATTCAATCAGTCAGACAGTTAATTAATGGTATTTATTGAGTGCTTAATCGATCCATCAATCTTATTTATTGAGTTCTTACTATCTGCAGAGCACTGCATTAATTCATTCAATTATATTTGCTGAGCATTTACTATGTGCAAAGCACTGTACTAAGCACTTGAGAGAGTATAATACAACAACAAACAGACACACTTTCCCTGCCCACAATGAGCTCACAGTCTAGAAGACCAAGTACTTGGGAAAATACAATATAACAGAGTACGTAGATATGCTCCCTGCCCAACAATGAGCTTACAATCTAGAGGACTTTAGTGAGCAGAACACTGTATTAAACTCTTGGGTGATACAAAAGAGTTGGTAGACATGACTACTGCCCTCAAGGAGTTTTCAATCTAATGTAGGACTTTACAATCTATTTCCCTGGGGGGGGGGGGGGGGAATACATCAGGGAGATGAGAGATAATTCAGGGAAGGCTTCCTGGCAGAGATGTATTTCTACTGGGACTATAGGGCTGAACAACAGTGTACTCATCAATTATAAACTCTTCACAGGGAAGGAGAGGACTAAAATGTATCATAATCCAAGAACATAAGCCCATTGCACCACATCATCAAATCCTAGCTCTGACCATTGTGCCAGACCAGACTTGAGCCCCCCAAAATCAGGGGTTACATGCCCTCATGAATAATTGGGCCAGTGGGCTTGTGGAACCTGTAGGTCCAACAACTTATCGAGGTAGTTAAAGCTACTCTTGAGCAATGTGGCCATTGCTCTGGCGCATAGCCCTCTGAATCGCCTGACCCAGATGGGGCTGAGAGATCCAGGGAGCTATAAATGCGATGGACGAAGTAACCTAGCAACCAGGCCTGGCCGATGCAGCGGGTTTCCACCTTAGGTTTAGAAGTAAAGTGTTCCTTGAAATAAGAAACTCCAATTGGGAATAGCAGAGGCACTCCAGCCCTGCCATAATTGCCCAGAAGGATTAATTTCTCCGTTTTAATGATCACTATGGATAATCACAAACTTGTTTAGGAAATGTCACAAAAGTGACATTAGACCTGAATTCTTAATGGCAAATTCTAATGCTGCATGAAATGCTGCTTTGTTCATTGTGGGCAGGGAATGTATCTGTTTCTTGATGCACTATAGTCTCCAAAGTGCTTAGGACAGTGCTCTGCACACAGTAAGTGCTCAATAAATATGATTGAATGAATGAATAAAATTCCACTGGACTTTAAGGTCCTTGCGGGCAGGGATCATACCTACAACTGTTCTCTTCCAAGTGTTCTGCACAGAATAAGTACTCCATAAATACCACTGATTGAAAATTTAAATTGAACTATCCATGACTAAGGCCTTATTTCCCCTATCCTCCCTTCTTTATCGATTAATTGTTTTTATCGAACACTTACTGCGTGAAGGGCACTGTACTAAGCACTTAGGAGAGTACAAAAACCATCGAAACAGATACAGTCCCTTCCCACCACGAGCTTACAGCTTAGTGGATGAGTTTCCTATGCCCTTGGTTGTGTATCCCCTGAAGCACTTTGAAAGTCATTTCATCCCACAACATTTCTGTAAATAGTCTTACACTCTATTATTTCCCCTATCCTTACTGTATTTTAATATGTCACCCCCTCTAGATTGTTAAGCTCCTTGTTGGAAGGGATCGTGTATATTGATTCTATGTTGTATTTTTTCAAGCCCTTAGTAGAGTGCTTGAACACTAAGCACTCAATAAATACCATCGATTGATTAAATATTCAGTATTCTAACACAAATCCATTTCCACTCCTAGGCTGCTGAGATACCCCAAAGCAAAAGCAGCCACTAAAGCTAAGCCAGGGCACATAGCTAAAGGTTACTGACCCAAGACTCAAGCTTCGGCACCTTTCCATCTGAGGAGTATCTCGGTTTGCAAAGCTCTCGTCCCTCTAGACTGTAAGCTCACAGTGGACAGGGAACGTGTCCTCCAGCTCTGTTACACTGTAGTTTCCCATGTGCTTAGTACAGTCCTCTGAACACAGTAAGTGTTCAATGAATACAACTGATTGGTTCATCTCAAGAGGCACTGCAGAGGCAGAATCTCTGAATGCTGAAAAGTGAGATGGGATTGACAAAGGATAAAGGCATATGATTCTCATATTTTGCAGTGCTTATTACCATGTGCTAACTAACAGAGTGCGGGGATAAATACAGGAGCATCAAACCTACTTCCTGTCCCTTATCCATTTCACAATTTAAGAAATCGGAAGAGCAGATATTTTATCTTCATTTTACAGGGGAGGGAACTGAGGCCCAAAGATGTGGCTTGTCCAAGATTACATGGCAGGCCAGTGGAAGGTTGGGATAGAACCCAGGACTCCTGATTCCTAGTCCCAACACTCTGTCTACTAGGCAACACTGCCTAAAAAGATGGTGAATTTTTTTTATGATTAGTCTCCTCAGCTCATGGCTTCCTGCCTGACTTTTCATTTTTAACCTTTGTCTCTTCTGTTTTTTCCTTGCATCTCTTCCCTGATTTATTTTTCTATCCTACCTTAAAAATTCATGCACACACACACACACACACACACACAAAGATGACCGTAGAGCAACCTGGAAATCATTTGTTTTACCATATCATCAACTAACTTCTGTTTCCTCTTCTTCAGTTAGCCTTTGTCCTCTCAATATATGGAGGTACCACGCCTCAGTTTAGGTAGTGTGAGCCAAATCAAGGTTCCCTTTACATGGGAAAAGCTTTCTCTTTGCTCAGAGGGAGGAGTCTCCCTTCAGTTTTTGTAACTTTTGGGCATTTTGTCAGTGCTGAAGGTTTAAATGTTAGTTGCCGCCCAAAAGATCAGTGGTAGTTTTCAAGGCCAAACCTTGAAGTCTTCAAGGTTCAAACCTTCAGTCAGGGATTCTGAGGAGGTGGGAACAGGATGGAGGTAGGGCACAGATGTAGAAGCTGAGAAAAGAAATAAAAGGACCACATCCAAAGCATGCATAATTTTAGCAGTGACAAACTGGAAATTAAGGAAGTCTGTGAAGGGTAGTCTGGGAGAAGAATATGGTAGTGGAAAATCATGGATAATAATAATCACTATTACTACTGGTTAATCATTACTAGTCACTAATAATCATTACTAGTACTACTACTAATGATTATTATAATAATAGTATTTGTTAAGGACTTTGGTCAAGCATTCTATTTAGCATTGGGATGGGTAGAAGAGAAGCAGCGTGGCTCAGTGGAAAGAGCCCGGGCTTGGAAGTCAGTGGTCATGGGTTCTAATCCCAGCTCTGCCACTTGTCAGCTGTGTGACTTTGGGTACGTCACAACTTCTCTGGGCCTCAGTTACCTCATCTGTAAAATGGGGATGAAGACTGTGAGCCCTATGAGGGACAACCTGATCACCTTGTATCCCCCCAGCATTTAGAACAGTGCTTTGCACATAGTATGTGCTCAACAAATTCCAACATTATTATTATTACAAGATTGTGCACATGGGGTTCACCTCTGAAATGAGGAGGAGATCAGGTATCTTATTTATTTAATTTTTAATGGTATTAAGTGTTAACCAAATGCCAGGCACCATACTAAGCCCTGGGGTAAATACCAACTAATCCGGTGGGCACAGTCCATGTCCCACAAAGGGCTCACGGTCTTAATCCCCATTTTACAGATGAGGTAACTGAGGGACAGAGAAGTTAAATGACTTGCCCTATGTCATACAGCAGACAAATGGCAGAGTGGGGATTAGAACCCTGGTCCTCTGATTCCCAGGCCCATTCTGTTGCCCCTAGGCCAAACTGCTTTTTGCTGAATTGGTCCAAAAGGAGATGGCAATGGGGAGTACAGGATGGAAGATAAGTAAGATAGAAGACAATGTTTCAGGGGGATTCCTGGAGCCAAATGAGAAAGCTAAAGGTCCAAACCAAGACCCAAATAGAACACAGACCCTCCATTCAAATCAATCAATTAATCAATGAATGATATTTACTGAGTACTTACTATCTGCAGAGCACCGTTCTAAGCTCGTGGTAGAATATATTGCAATGGAGTTGGTAGACACCCTACCCTCAAGGAGCTTTCAGTCTTACGGAAATAGAGAAACCACTTCAGCCAAGGAAAATGGCTCTGGAAAAATCAAGGGAGATTTGCTTGGATTAGCAAAGATTCTTTAGACCACTTTATCAATCAATTGTATTTACTGAGTGGCTCCTGTGCAAAGAGCACTGTCCTAAAGTGCTCAGGAGATTACAATATAAGGGTTGGTAGTCATGTCCCCGGCCCACAAGCCTAGAGGGGGAGACAGATGCTAAACCCCAAAGTACAGATCTGTGCTGTGGGGTGAACAAAAGGTACTCAAAGGGTACAAATCCCAGTGTAAGGATGATGCAGAAGGGAGAGGGAGTAGGGGAAATGAGGGGTTAGTTGAGGAAGGGTTCTCAGAGGAGATGTGATTTCAGTACAGCTTTGAAGATGGGGAGAGTGATGGTTTGTCAGATGTAAAGAAGGAGGGAGTTCCAGGCCAGAACCCTTTTTTTTTCTTTTTTTCCTTGAGAGAGCCGAGAAAGCTGGAAACTGGGCTTCTGAATCTCAAGAGGAAACAGAGTTTTCCCTTCAGTTCCTAGTGACACAAACACTATTCCTTTCAGGGGGTGACATTTCGCTGAGGAACTCCTTCTACATAAACACTTGCAAGCCTTTTTTAACATTGGAAATTACATCGCCAAACCTAAAAGCAGGCTGAGTTCAAACTCTGTTCATCTTAAATGAAATACGCTTTAAACATAACACATTTTTGCTTACAGTGGGTCAGTCAGGGTCAGAAAATTGGATCTGATGAAGTTTCCTCTCAGGAATTACATTTTAAAAGTCACAGTTTTCGTTTTGAATGCGGCCTGAAAAACCCAGCAGTGGGCCAAAAATTAACCAATCTTTGAAATATAAAGCTGCATAATCTGTTGTATTTCAGGCAGTCTTTATCCTCAAAATCCCAGATCTTTGTTTAAGCTACAAACGGACTATAAAATTCAGCCCACTGCCCTCTTCTTATTATCCACATCCCTGCACAAATCAAATGAAGCTTTTGCTGTAAAGCTGATAAAAAACACCATCCACATGAGCAAGCTGATGTATTTAAAAAGTGGTTATCATTTCTAATCCTTTCCCTTCTCTCCAGGGAATATCATTTTTCTGTGAAACACACAAAACTCTACCACTGAGTACACATCAGCACTTACACTTGTTTTGATTAGGGATTTTCTGAAATAACATTGAACAAAGCGTTTTATCATTATCATTGATTTTTAACACCTTGGGAGTGAATCTGACAGTAGTGCAACTGTTTAATATCAGTGTGTAGCAAAGGATAGTTCCTCCAAATATTTGAACTCGTAATCCAGTTCAGAAACCTTAAGAAATGAATCTTTCTTTTCAGAGCTTGTGATTGCTGTTTTTACTTCACTACTGGTGGTTCAGATCTTTCTATGAATCCCAGTTATTCAGGAAAAACAAATTCTTAGATCAACTGCTTTCCAATCTCTCCGGCATGGATAAAGCTACCTGATTTTTTTTTTTTTAATCATATTTGTTAAGTACTTACTATGTGCCAGGCAATGTTTTAAGTGCTGGGGAATATAGAAGATAATCAGTTGGGCACAATCCCTGTCCTATATGGAGTTCATTATGTTAATCCCCATTTTACAGATGAGGTAACTGAGGCACAGAGAAGTGAAGTGACTTGCCCAAAGTCACACAGCAGACAAGTGGCAGGGCTGGGTTTAGAACCCAGGTCCTTCTGACTCCTGTGCTCTATCCCCTAGGACACGCTGCTTCTCTCTTGAATCTACAACAGTGCCTAACACAGTGGCTGGCACAAAATAGGTGCTTAAAGTATAGAATTTTTAAATAATGGAGTCAAGAATCAAGGGGAACAGGTCAAGCAGAACAAAAGGTAGAAATAGCACAGCTTGCAGACCACTTAGCATAACTCCATGCATAAAAATGTGACTGACTGTAGCACTAGAGAAAACCAGACACCCCTTGCTGCCCCAGAAGCAACAGAAATACGTTACATTTTGTACGTTACTTGAACTATATAATGTGGCATTATAGAATATAATGTGCCATTATATTCATTCATCCATTTATTTTTTCAGTCATATTTATTGAGCACTTACTGTGTTCAACAAAGCACCATACTAAGCACTTGGGAGAGTGCAATATAACAATAAACGGACACATTCCCTACCCACAACAAGCTTACAGTCTAGAGATTGCATTAAATATACTTCATTATAACCATAATAAGAACACCCAAAAATGTTCTGTGGGGAAAGCCCCAGAACCTAGGGTGTGTCTCTGGCAGGACAACCCAACCCCTCCCCAGAATGATTGGGTTCCCCTCCCTGTAAGCGTGGATGTGGCTTCCAAGGCCGAGGTCAAAGGGGGCTGGGCATTGGCAATAAAATGACGAGACACCTATCTTGGACTGGAATCAGACCTGCTGAAAGATGGACAGTCCAGGAGAAAACTGAATGAAGGGCCATCCTGTCCAAAAGATACAGCCTCATCAAGTCACCCTATAGTAGCTCATATCTTTTGAACCAGCAGAGCTGGAATTAAATAGGGGCCCACAGCGTGAAATCACAAGGATCTCACCTTTGCAAAAGGGACAGATGCAGATATTTGGGTGGCCCAGGACTCTTCTGATGCGGATACACATGGAGGAAGTGTTTTTAGGAGGTGAAACTTAGTGCCAGTATTTTGAACAACTCTCTTAGGCCGAGTCCGGCAGGAATTCACGGAAGCAAGGAGTGGGGCCAAGTGGGCTCCTCTCGTATGGCTGGGGCCCCTGGACATCACCTTGACATCGCAAAGAAATACAGTGCTAAGCGTTTAATATAGTGCTCTGCACACAGTAAACACTCAAAATATACATTTGACTGACTCACTGACTTGACCACCGCTACCTGGGAGGAACTTTTCGGTTCTTGCTTCTTGGACACTCCAGAATGGTGAAATGCCAAAGCTAATTTCTCTGCATCGTTTCCTTTGGAGATTTCATTTGGTACATCAAGATGTCACCTTTTGGGCCTAAAACAACTACTGCAGGAAAACATGCCACTAAAAATCCTTGGCCCTCAGAGAGAGATCCACCGTTCTCTGAAAGCCTTCAAACTGAAGATGAAATTCAAAGACTGCCTCTCCAGGAGTCTTTGGACATTCCTTCAGAAGTGCACCCATTCCTCAGGAACCATTTTCTGTTGTCAATTTAACCCGTCACTCACTCGCTGCTCAGATTTCAACCCATCTCATTATGAATCTGAACTTGACAAGCACAAATAAGTCAGTCTCTCTAATGAACGGTTATTTAGAGACAACCGGCTTTCTACTCAAACTTGAGCCCTCGGCCTTTTAAAAGGCACCGTGGGCTTGCAGGGAGTTTTCTTTTACAAATGCAAATACGATTATGAGTTATGCATTTCAATGCATCTTGAAAAGGTAAAGAACTAAACTCTAGGACTCGCAATAACAATGAATGTCTTTTTATCCCCTGCTGAGTAGCAAATGTTGCTTCATTAGTGCAGATCTTGGCACAATGAGGCTTGCATCCGAAGCGCTCAGTCCTGAACCCAAAGAAGCTGCACGTTTCATGGAACATATGATTATTAACCTACATCACGCACATCACAGTGGTCTCAGTGTATTGTTTTTCTTCAACTAATTTAACCCCTCATTAATAACCTTAATTATTATGCAAAGGGTAGCATTTACGCCGCACAGATAGCAGGAGATTGCAACGTAGAACTCGTTACCCTCAACAGCTGAAGCACCAAGAGTCAACTTGGAAATCATGAGGAATTGTTTAATACAAAGGGTCTGTCAAGGGCATACAATAACTGGGATTCCAGAGTATGGATTTTCAACACACAAAGAATCCCCAAAAACCAGGGTTGATAACTTGACAGAACAGAAAACCTCAAACGCAGACAACCTGATGGAGGTACAGCGAAATGAAGTCAGTCTGATTTTGGAAACAGTTTGCCCTTTTCACATGAAATTACAAGAATCAACATTATTTCTGCTTAACAGTCTCTCTTTCGTGAACTCTTTGAGGCACATGAGAAATAAATTGGAGTCACTAACAGTCCACTGGGCCTGCTACTGTGGCTACCGAATGGAAAGTAACACAAATTACCATTTGGAAAACTCAACTTGACTGAGTGTGGACACATACTTTAAACCACCAGAGGCTTCTTGCGGGGGAAGATAGGTAAAGTTGGATGGGGCTAAATGCACTCACCAGATGGCAATTCCTGCTGAAGCGAGACCTAAATTTAAGCTCACAAGAGTCAAATTATTTTTATTTAACATTTTTCCCATCAAGAGTCATATAGAGCAGACATAAGTGAAGCAGCGTGGCCGAGATGAAAGCTCAGAGGGCTGGGAGCCAGAGAGCCTGCATTCCAATCACTTGCCTGCTGTGTAACTTTGGGCAAGCTGCTTTATTTCTAAGTGCCTCAGTTTCCTCATCTGTAAAATGGGGGTGAAATACCTCTTCTTCCTCTTGGATAATTATTTTTATTATTATTGTTGGTATTTGTTAAGCGCTTACTATGTGCGGAGCGCTGTTCTAAGTGCTGGGGTAGATATAGCCCTGTGTCTACCCCAGCGCTTAGAACAGTGCTCGGCACATAGTAAGCGCTTAACAAATACCAACATTATTATTATTATTATTATTACAGGGGAATCAGGTTGTCCCACGTGAGGCTCACAGTCTTAATCCCCATTTTACAGATGAGGGAACTGAGGCACAGAGAAGTGAAGTGACTTGCCCACAGTCACACAGCTGACAAGTGGCAGAGCCTGGATTCGAACCCATGACCTCTGACTCCCAAGCCCTTTCCACTGAGCTACGCTGCTTCTCAATAATGAGCCCTCTTGTGGGACAGGGACTGTGTCTGACTTGATTATTTTGTATCTACCTTGTGTGTAATAAATGCCCCAATTGTTATTATAAAATGCACACCTATAAAGATATGATTGCAAAGGTGAAACTGAGGCAGTGTGGGAGAGAGGTCCTGGAGGGCTCTCAGCGTAGGAACAAGAGCTCACAGACTGCTCTGGTAATAATAATGATTATAATTGTGGTATTTGTTAAGTGCCCACTACATGCCAAGGACTGAACTAAGTGATTGGGCAGATGCAAGACGATCAAGTCTCATATGGGGCTCTAAATGAAAGGCAGAACAGGTATTGAAACCCCATTTTGTAGATGAGGGAAATGAGGCACAGAGAAGTCAAGTGACCAGCCCAAGGCAGCACAGCCAGTACGTGGTGGATCCGGGATTAGAACTCAGCTCCTTTGCCTCCCAGCCCGTGCTCTCTCCACTAGGCCACGCCGCTTCTACTAGATCACACTTCACTTTTCATATACAACTAACTCTTCGGCATTTGACAAAAGCCTTCTGTGACTCAAATACCATTATCCGGGAGAAGCTGGAGAACGGAAGATGTTCTTATGCCCCACCCAGGTTGATCAGCAAATTTACCATCTTTTCTCCTAGCAATCTTTTCTGAACTTTTTGAGATATACTGTGTCCAACTGAAATCCATATGACAAGGGGGTGTTGAGGGCCAGACCTCCGATATGGATTTCATGACTGATTATGCTCAACTTTAAGAATTTCAGTCAGATGCTTAAATGTTATAAATTCTGGAACTCACCACCTCATCCACTGCCTAAGAGGATTAGTCTATGTCTGTCACCAGTCTAATGACAAGGTGGAAGAGCTGGAGATGCGGGAGGTGAGATATCCGGTGAGCCCGATTCTAAACCCTCTTGCGGCTGCCTCCCTGTCCAAGTCCAGTGATGCCTCCCTTCTGGGAGGCCCCACCTTCCACCTCCTCTCTGTCCCCTGGAGGGACAGTGACCTTGGGGGCTGGCGGTTACGGGGGAAAATGGCCCGGGCGGGCACGAGCCTTCCCAAGAAGCCGGGACAGAGCCCCTTCAGGTTTTCCTCCGGCTCTTAGGTGCCCGGGATGGTCTGCCGAAGAGCTGGAGCATGGCTGAGGCCGGTGGCCGTGGTGCAGGTGTTGGGGGTGGTAGGAGCAGCGGTTCTCTGTGTCTGAGCGGGGTGCGGATGGACAACCGGGCGGGGACGGGACAGGAAAGGAGTCTGATTTAGAAAAATTCTGAGCAATCTCTCAGTCTCTTGGTCCCACTGTGACTTCACCCCATCAATCGATCGATCGATCTGATTTATTGAGCTCAGTGCACAGCACTGTACTAAGCTCTTGGGAGAGCACAATATAGTGGAAGCAGCATGGTGCACTGGATAGAGCATGGGCCTGGGAGTCAGAGGGTCATGGGTTCTAATCCCAGCTCTACCACTTGTCTGCTGTGTGACTTTGGGCAAGGTAGTTCACTTCTCGGTGCCTCAGTTCCCTCATTTGTAAAATGGGGATTAAGACTGTGAGCCCTATGTGGGTAAGTGACAGTGTCCAACTTGATTTGCTTGTATCCACTCCAGTGCTTAGTACAATGCCTGGCACAAAGAAAGTGCTTAACAAATATCACAACTATTATTATTAGTACTAGTAGTATTAGAAAAAGGTGGTAGACATGTTCCTGAGAGTCAGGAAACTGGGTTCTAGTCCACCACTTGCCTGTTGTGTGGCCTTGGGCAAGTCACCTAACTTACATATGTCACAGTTTCACATTCACCAACTATTCTCCCTCCCCTTTAATGTAAGCGTGCTACGTGGGACAGGAACTAGACTAATTCTCTCGACTGTGAGCTCGTTGTGGGAAGTAATGTATCTGTTGTTATATTGTATTCTTCCAAGCGTTTAGTACAATGCTTTGAACACAGTAAGTGTTCAATAAATACTACTGAATGAATGAAAGGAACTCTGTCCGACTTGATTATCTTATATCTACCCCAGTGCTTGGCCTATGGTAAGCACATAATAAATACCAAAATTAATTAATTTGTCAGGAGTTTCTGCATACTCACTTCCTCCTCTGCATTCTATCTTCTCCTGTCTTCTATTCCTTTCCAAAACAGCAGCAGCAGTGCCAAGGTGTAAAAGAAGTAGGAGTCCAATCAATTAAACGATGGTATTTATTGAGCACTTCCAGTGAACAGAGCTCTCTATTGAGACGTCTCCGTGGGAGAGCAGAAGCGAGCACCTGGAATCCCTTGACTTCCCATTTGCCCTTCCACTTTCTGTCCATCTCAGCACTGATCAACCTCCTAATGTACCACTCCTCTCTTTAACCTCATCTACTCCCACTCCCTGCTATTGTCTCATGTCGCTTTCATGGCAATACTACTATTATGTAAAGTTTAAATGTCCCCGCAATTAAAAAAACCACCACCAAAACTGTGGGTGGGTGGGTGTGTACAGTTATAAATCTTTACCCCAATTCCTTAGCATATATAAAAATGTTTTCAATTTCCACTAGACTGTAAGCTTCTTGAGATCAGGGATTTTATCTGTGAACTCTACTGTACTGTACTCTCCAAGGACTTAACATGGTGCACTGAACACAGTACGCACTTGATACATATCATTAACTGATTGATTTCCAATAAAATTAGAAAAAAATGTAGCATCTTTTAAGTGCTTACTATGTCTCAGGCACTGTTTGGAGTAGTGGGGTAGATAGAAGATAACCAGGTTGGACACAATCCCTGTCTCACATAGGGCTCACAGTCTTACTCCCCACTTTACAGATGAGGTAACTGAGGCAAAGAGAATAGAAGCGACCTGCACAAGATCACACAGCAGACAAGTGGCAGAGCCGATATTAGAACCCATGCTCTTCTAACTACCAAGCCCATGCTCTTTCCACTAGGCCACACTGCTTCTCCCTTCCCCCTGACCCGTATCATGCTATTTCTTTTGGCCCTTGATTAAACCTGACCTCCACAACAGTTATGCTTTCTCCTCTCCCCAGCACTCATATTCTCTTTAGCCTAACTTCCCATATGCCAGACAATGAAAACTGCCAAATTTCCCTAACTCTTTAGAAGAGGTTGGTGTGAGACACTGAGGACAGAAAAGAATGAACTAGTTTGACAGCCAAAGCCTCAAAACATGAAATCACTGTCTACTGGTAAGCGTGGCTCTAGACTGTAAATTCATTGTGGGCAGGAAAGTTGTCTATCAACTCTGTTATAGTATACTCTTCCAAGTGCTTAGTACAATGCTTTGCACCTAGTAATCACCCAGTAAATATGATTGACTGATTGATTATTGGCCTCAAGAGAACTAATTAAAAAGTAGTGAGATCCACTTTTTTTTCTCCTGTATTTTTACTTACTCTGCCTTCTTAACATCTCCCCATCTCCTCCTAAAAAGCCATGTAACAATACCTGAATTTTCCCTGGGCTTCCCTTTTGCCTTCAGCACTTTTATTGCTGTGGTGTGACTCTAATGATAACAGGCTTGCGGTAAAGGGAAAAATCCCTTTGTAATGCACAGATGCTAGGGAGAATATAGAAACCACTACTTTTATTTTTCAAGATAACAGATTTGTTCACAGAATAAACATTCAGCCTTTAAAACACCCGTTTAGAACTTGTGGCAACTAGCTTCTGGGATCAAAAAGCAACTTGCCCTAACCCCAAATCACAGACTCTTGTTCAGTAGCTGAGCCTCAGATCAACCCATAAACAGTGGCAAGTAGGGGCTTAGCACGAACATGGCGACTAGGCGAATATTACATCTTGGTCAGTAATGTTGCAAGAATAGAACTCCTCAGACCTGCCACTGATAAGCCATCGCATGTAGAGTAAAAGGAAAAATTGCTACTTTTGTTATCTTGTAACCAAAATGAATACAAATATGATAATTTTTCATAAGAACAAGAGACTTGGTGATAAAAGGCTGAGGGAGTCTCATGCACTGAAATAGAAACTGTCTTTCCTGCATCTTTAATATGATATGATGTAGACAGGCATGCTGCAGGAGATTAGAAGTTACCCACAAGCTTTATTACCTTTGATTTTTAGCCGTGTGATACATAAAATTAATTTGTATTTTGCTGTAGAAAATGCAGCATTAATGATATCAAATGTCTATGTGAACTTTTTTCTTTATGTGGGCGTATGGAATCCTTGTTTTTTAACTTGCCAACTTACCGTACCTCGATCTCTACCATCTCACTGCTGACCCCTTGCCCACATCCTCCCTCTGGCCTGGAAATCCCTTCATAAAGGACAGACCACCACTCTCCCCACCTTCAAAGCCTTATTAAAAGCACATCTCCTTCCAGAGGCCATCCCTGCTTAAGCTCGCATTTCCTCTACATGGTCTCTCTTTCAGCATTACCCTTGCTTTTGAATTTGCATCCTTTATTTACCAGACTCTCAGTCCCACAGCACTCATGTACATATCTGTAATTTATTTATAATAGTGTCCATCTCCCCTTCTGAATCTTAAGCTCCTCGTGGGCATGGAACGTGTCTACACAATATGCTGTAACGTCCTCACAAGCACTTAGTAAAGTGTTTTGCAAACGGTACAGTAAGCACTCAACAAATACCACTGATTGATTTGGGGATCATTCACTACAGCACAGAATAATCCGCGGTATGCAAAATGGGTTGCAGTGGCCAATTCAAACATTTTCCTTTTAAAGAAGTTGAAAAACAAGGATTCCATAAGCCTACATAAAGAAAAAAGTTCACATAGACATTTGATATCATTAATGCTGCATTTTCTACAGCAAAATACTAATTAATTTTATGTATCACATGGCTAAAATCAAAGGTAATAAAGCTTGTGGGTAACTTCTAATCTCCTGCTGCATGCCTGTCTACATCATATCATATTAAAGATGCAGGAAACACAGTTTCTATTTCAGAGCATGAGACTCCCTCAGCCTTTTATCAGGAAGTCTGTTGTTCTTATGAAAAATTACCATATTTGGGTTTAATTAAATAATAACTACAATAATAATTCTGCCATTTGCTAAGCAAATAATTCTGCTATTTGGTAAGCATTACCAAGTTCCAGGCACTGTGCTAAGCGTTGGGGTAGATAAAAGGCAATGAAATCAAACATAGTTCTTGTACCATTCATTCATTCAATAGTATTTATTGAGTGCTTACTATGTGCAGAGCATTGTGCTAAGCACTTGGAATGTGCAAATCGGTAACAGATAGAGACAGTCCCTGCCTTTGACGGGCTTACAGTCTAATTGGGGGAGAAGGACAGACAAGAACAATGGGCAAAATAGCTCCTGAAAGCAGGGATCGTGTCTACCAACTCTAGTTTTCTGTCCTCTCCAAATCACTTAGTCCAGTGCTCTGCACACAGTAAGCACTTAATAGAGAAGCATTGTGGCTCCGTGGAAAGAGCACAGGCTTGGGAGTCAGAGGTCATGGGTTCTAATCCCAGCTCCACCACTTATGAGCTGTGTGACTTCGGGCAAGTCACTTAACTTCTCCGTGTCTCATTTACCTCATCTGTAAAATGGAGATTAAGACAGTGAGCCCCAAGGGGACAACCTGATGACCTCGTAGATACCCCAGTGCCTAGAACAGTGCTTGGCACATAGTAAGCACTTAAAAACTATTATTATTATTAAAAAAATATTTTTGTTGATTGACTGGGCTCACATTCCAAGGGGGCAGAAATCATTCATTCTTTTAATCATATTTATTGAGTACTTACTGTGTACAGAGCACTGTATTAAGTACTTGGGATGTACAACTCTGCCAGAGTTAGAGACAATCCCTGCCCAACAACGGGTTCACAGTTTAAAAGGAATAACAGGGATTGAATCCCCATTTTACAGATGAGGGAGCTAAGAAGTTTAGGTGACTTGCCCAAGGTCACAAGGCTGGTAATGGAACCCATGTCTCTTGACTCCTGGGCCTATGGTCTTTCCACTCGGCTTTCCACTGATGCTTTGTTCCGGTATTTCCTGGCTCCGGGCTTGCAGGTGCCAAATATGACCCAATGTGGGAGATTCCTCAGTCAGCTGGAGCGGCATCAATGAGGGGAGGTTGTGCAAGACTAGTGAGGGCCTGGAACTTCAGCTGACACCATTTTAATAATAATAATAATAACGGTACTCATTAAGAGCTTACTATGTGCCGAGCACTGTTCTTAAGCACTGGGGCAGATACAAGGTTATCAGGTTGTAATCGCGGGGGGCTCACAGTTTTAATCCCCATTTTAAAGATGAGGTAACTGAGGCACAGAGAAATTAAGTGGCTCGCCTGAGGTCACACAGCAGACAAGTGGCTTAGCCGGGATTAGAACCCATGCCCTCTGACTCCCAAGCCCATACTCTTTTCACTAAGCCACAATTTTGGTATTTCAATAGTGAGAATTGGTAAGAGGAGCCTGAAAAAAGGACAAAATGAAGAAGGTCTGTCTTCAAACATGGGCCTGGCTCTATACAAAGCCTTATTTATCAGTGGGTTATACTTATTGAATGCTTATTGCGTGCACTGTAAGAAGTACTTGGGAAAATACAATATAACAGAGATGGTAGACACAATCTCTACCCACAAGGAGCTACAATCCCTGAGTTGGTACCCACAGTCCCTACCCTCATTCTATAGGGGGAGACGAACATTGAAATACATAATGGATATGGGAAAGAGTAAAGTACAAGGATATGTACATAAGTGCTGAGGGGCTGGGGTGAGGATCAAACAAAGTGCTGAAGGGGCACAAAGCCAAGTGCATAGATAAGGGAAGGGTGGGTAGAGGAAATAGCTTAATCTAGGAAGGGCTCTTGGAGGAAAAGTGACTTTAGAAGAATTTAGAAAGTGGGTAGAAGGGTAGACTGTCGGATACGAAGGAGGAGGGAGTTCCAGTCTCGAGGGAAGAATTTGGCAAGGGGTCAGCGGTGGGATGGACAAAATCGAGGGTTGGCATTAATAGTAGTGGAATATGCACGTTGGACTACAGGAGCAGGTTATCAGTGAAGTAGGGTAGGATGGAGAGAGCTGATTGAGTGCCTTAAAGCTGATAGTAAGGAGTTTCTGTCTGATGCAGAGGTTTCCGAGAAGAGGGGAGATGTGGACTGAGCGGTTTTTAGCAAAATGATCCGGGCAACAGAGTGAAGTATGGAAAGGGAAGAGACAGGATGCAGGGAGGTCACTGAGGACACTGTTGCAATAGTCAATTCATTCATTCATTCATTCATTCAATCGTATTTATTGAACTATAATAAAATGTAATATAATATGCAATCTAATTATAATATATAATCATATATAACTACAAACATATAATGTTATATAATATATTTATGATATATAATCATATAACATATAATACCATATGATTACGATTATACAACTACAATTATATAATTTTAATAGGATTATATAATATAATTATAATATATACTACAATATATATTGAACTGTACTAGTCACTTAGAAGACTACAATACAACAATAAACATATACATTCCCTGCCCATAAAAGCTTACAGTCTATAAACACAACTGATTGATTGATTGATTGAGAGTCAAGGTAGGAAATGATAAGTGCTTGGATCAGCATGGTAGATAGAACTGACAGGATTTAATGACAGACTGAACATGTAGGTTGAATGAGAGAGAGGAGTCGAGGATAACGTCCAGGTTATGGGCTTTTGAGGCAGGGAGGATGGGGGTGCGGTCAACAGTAGGAGGATGTTGTAGGTTTGGGTGGGAAGATGAGGAGATCTGTTTTGAACACATTAAGTCATGTTTAGCTATAAATGGTGATCCAGCGTCCAAGGTCACAGATCCTCACCACATCTGACTGGGAAAGCAGCATTGAGCACAGGCCTGGAAGTCATGTGACCTGGGTCCTACTACCAGCTCTGTCACTTGCCTGCTTTGTGATCTTGGCCTCCGGCCTGGAACACTCTCTCTTCATAGCCGACTGATAATTACTCACCCCTCCTTCGAAGCCTTAATGAAGGCACACCTCCTCCAAGAGGCCTTCCCAGATAAATAAAAAAAAAATTGTGGTATTTGTTAAGCGCTTACTATGTGCAAAGTACTGTTCTAAGCGCTGGGGGATACAAGGTGATCAGGTTGTCCCACGTGGGGCTCACAGTTTTAATCCCCATTGGACAGATGAGGTAACTGAGGCACAGATAATTAAGCGACTTGCCCAAGGTCACACAGCTGACTAACGGCAGAGCCGGGACTAGAACCCGTATCTGACTCCCAAGCCCGTGCTCTTTCCACTGAGCTACGCTGCTCCTTTCCTCTTATCCCACTCCTTTCTGCGTGGCCCTGACTTGCTCCCTTTATGTATTCCCCCTTCCAGGCCCACAGCACTTGGGTACATATCTGTAATTTATTTATATTAATGTCAGTCTCGCCCTCTAGTCTATAAGCTCACTGTGGACAAGGAACATATCTGTTTATTGTTATAGTGTACTCTTTCAAGCACTTAGTACAGTGTTCTGCACACAAAAAGCACTCAGTAAATACAGTTGACTGACTGACTGGCTCCACCCCATCCCGTCTTCTACCACCCTGGTGAGAAAGAGAACAGCACCCAGAGCATGCATTCTCTTTTTGATTTCACACATATCTCACACTTTGATTACTCTCACACATTCCTAAAAGGAAAGAAATGATATCTGGTAAGCATTTCCTGTTTGCCAGTCACTGCGCTATGGGTTAGCGTAGATAGAAAAAAGATAATCATGTTAGACACTGACCACGTCCCACATAGGATTTACTGTCTTAATTTCCATTTTACAGATGATTTAACTGAGGCATAGAGAAGTGAAGTGACTTGTCCAATTTCACACAACAGGCAAATGACAGAATTGGATTTAGAATCCAGGTCTTCTGACTCCCATATGCCTTTTACACAAGGCCACACCGCTTGTTAGGGTTTATTTAACCAATGAATCAATCCCAGAGATAGGGGTAGGTTTAATATTCCTCTTAATATTTCCACAGCTGCTTCTGTTTTGACAAGGGCTGGTGCACTATTTTCTTAAATAAGGCATGGAGCTGGTCTGACGTTAGTTTAGCAGGGTAATTATCAAGTGAAAAATAGCTGCTGCACCACTGTGAACCTGCATACCTACTCTGTTAATTACTGATTGGGTCCCATGTTAGAAAAAAAATAAGAGTAGAGTTTTGAGACTTGTATAAAACATATTTGGGCACAAAATCTAAAAATGAAGAGGACTAGTGCGGCTGCAATTAGTAGTTTACATATATGATCGATCAAATATTGTTTATGCTTTTTCTACAGATTCTATTATACTGGGATCCCAGAAACAAATGATCAACATTCACGAAAAAACATGGGAGTTGAACCTTAGTGTGAATTCCTTGGTAGCAGATGGAATAAATGGACTTAACTTTAACAAATGGTGGTGAGACTTCAAATAAATAGCATAATAGACCTTTTCAAAGAGAATTTTACATGGGCAAATACATCTCACAGGTAGCATTACATAAGTACAATTCTTGGGTTATTTTCAAAGAGAAGTCAGCCATGAGCTCCTTTGCGGAATTACCCTAGGCGGCCTTTATCAGTGAAACGTGTCAGATGTTTTTCTTTCACGGTTACACATCACCGAGAGATGCTCTCTGGAGCCAAGGAGGCAAGAATGCTAACATCACTGCACTGATTTTCACAGTAACAACAACGATAAAGATAATAACAATAATAATAATAACGACGACTCTGGACAGGGATCAGGTCTACCTTCTCTCTTGTTTAGGACTTTCCCGTATGCTTAGTAAGGTCGTCCACGCACAGTAAATGCTCAATAAATTCCATCGATTGATATTTGTTAGCTCATTACATGCCATAAACACTGCAGCCAATACAAGGTCATCAGGGTGGACACAATCCTGTGCTCACATGAGACTCACAGTCTAAGCGGGATGCAGAACAGATATCTAATGCCCATTTTATAGGTGGGAAACCATGGCACAGAGAAGTTAAGATACTTGCCGGCGGTTTGGTCTTGGGCAAATGGTGGAGCCAGGTTTAAAAACCAGGTTCTCTGACTCCCAGTTCCCTGCTCTTCCCACCAGGCCACAGTAAAATTCCGAGATTATTTTTTCCATTGTTCTCGGTGCAACTAACCTGACAGAGCAAATGATACATTTTCTAAATTGAAACAAAGATAAACAATCAAAGTACAAATAAGATTTTTCAAAGAGGGAAATAAATAAGACCTAAGTATTTCTGAAATGCCTATAAAAATAATTTAATGCTCTTTTAGTCATGGTTAATAGAGGATCAGCTTCTAATGGATAAGTAGGGTGCTTCCTTGCAAGCCACCTAGTCTCCTCTATTTTTCCCCCCAAATTTTGATTTTTTCTTTTTTTTTCCTTAAATACACTGCATTTTTACCCTTCCAAGCTCATCCTAAAAAGTCAAGGCTGCATGTTGCACACGGGAAAATAATGTGAATTGGGCATATGAAAACACATGGGGCAAATTTAATAAATTTAAACAAACATAAAACACTGTATAATTAGGTAAAGGTAATTCTGCTGCAATGCATAATAAAACTTTAATATATCAAACCCTCGGATTCAATGTGTTGCTAAATCCAAATGCCACAGTCTGTTGGAATTAAACAATAAATAAAAAAGCATATGTACCCAGCTAGGTAATTTTCGAATGTATCCTTCCAATTTTTAATGAGATGAATCTCAAAATATAATTAATGTGGTTTTGTAGAAGTGCTAATTTAACTGCACACACACACACAAATGGCTTTACTTTTACCCTACCAAGGAAGATTTTTTTCCCTATTGGATATGCAATAGAAGTGAAGACCGTGAGTGACATTTGTTCTGATTGCTCACACAGACGGGCACACATCATCCATTCAGCACAATAAATCAAGAGCATAATACAGAGCTGATAAAAACAAAACACAAATTTACTCAGAGGTCAGAGCCAAATATGAGATAAAGAAACAGATTATTGAACCAGACCTTCTGATTCTAATGAAGGGCTTATAGAAAAAAAATGGTTCTGAGAAAGAGACTAGAGTTGGAAATTGCTACTCACTCCTTTAGCAAAAGGAGTATTATGCTCAGTGTGGGCAGGAATCTCATCTACCAACTTTACTGTACTGTTCTCTCTCAAGAGCTTAATACAGCGCTCTGAACACAGTAAGCACTCAATAAATATGACAGAATGAAATATGAGCAGTTGTTCATTCAATTGTATTTAATGAGCCCAAACTGTGTGCAAAGCACTGTTCTAAGATCTTGGGAGGTGTACAATATAACAAGAAACGGACACATTCCCTGCCCACAGTCTAGAGATTGATTAATTGATATTACCAGTGAGGTAAGAGAGAAGGAAGGCGACCTGCCCATGGTCCCAAGCACATGTGGCAGAGCTGGGATCAAAACTCAAGTCTTCCTGATTTCCAGGCTTATGCTCTATCCACTAGGCAGCACTGCTTCTCTGCTACTTGTCTGTGTGACCTTGGGCAAGTCAATTCATTTTTCTGTGCCTAAGTTATCTCATCTGTAAAATGCAGATTAAGACTGTGAGCCCTAAGTGAGACAGAGATGGTGTCCCACCTGATTATCTTGTAGCTACCCCAGGGCTTAGAACAGTGCCTGGCACATAGTAAGTCCTTAATAAATAGAATTCAAAAAGAGGTGGTGGGGGAGGGATAGTGGTTCACTGGATGGGAATGCCATTTTAGTGTTGGGTGGTTGAGGTGAGGGTGGTGAGGGAGGGGTAGGGTGGTGGGGGTGTGGCAGGGAAACTTTCTAGGACAGACCCAGGGAGCATGACATATCAGAAGAGTTGCCAGGGGAGGTGCCGGGCTGGGAGACAATTGGAGGATGTTCGTTATGGACAGGAATGTATCTCTTTGTTGTTATATGGCACTCTCCCAAGCGCTTAGTACAGCGCTTTGCACACAGTAAGAGCTCAATAAATACGATTGAATGAACAGATGAATTTTCATAAAGGGGGAAGGATTTTGATGACCTAAGGAGGAGACATCCAGAGGAAGGGAGATCCTGAAAAGATAGGAAAACCTAGGAAAGGGGAGAACAGGCAGCAAGGGCTGAGGGTCAGATTCCTAAAAAGGGGTGTGTGTTGGAGGAGGGAGGAGGGTTGCAGCAGGAACTGTCAAAGCAACTTCTGGGATTGGCATGTCAGTGGCTGCCTAAAGTATCTCTTCCGGAACACCTGTATCCAGCAGTAGCTCTCCCTCCCAGCCTGATGACGGTTCCCACCCAGTGTGTCCGAAGTGGCAGGGCTGTCACCCAACCAGCCGGTCCAGTCGGACACCTCTTGGGGTGGGGAACTCATGCAGAGGAAGGCACCCAGCAACAAACCCTGCCTCAGCTCTTGCTCCGCTCCCAAGACAATTCTAGGCTGAAGAGAGTGAAAATCAGCAAAATGCGAATATTAAGAGTCTCAGTGTTCACCTGAGAGGGAAAAAGGGCTGTCTCCTAAATCCCTCTAGATTCCCATTCTATAAGCTGATTTTATGCCATCTACTTTCCTCCGAGAGGAGGTGATTTTAATCTTTTGGGGGGAGGTTGGGAATGCAGGTGTATAGACAAGGGTGGATATAATAATAATATGATAATGGTATTTGTTAAGCGCTTACTATGTGCCAAGCTGTTTTCTAAGTGCTGAGGCAGATACAAGGAAATCAATCAGGTTGGACTGAGTCCCTGTCCCACAGGAGGCTCACCCTCTTAATCCCCATTTTCAGATGAGTCAACCGAGGCACAGAGAAGGGAAGTGACTTGCCCGAGGTCACAGAGCAGGCAACCGGCGGAGCTGAGATTAGAACCCACGGCTTCTGACTTCCAAGCCCATGCTCTTGCCACTAGGCTATGCTGCTTTTGGTTCCTCCCCGAATTTCTGTTTCTTCCTCGAATGAGTTTTGCCGAATGCTCAAGAACATCTTCTTTCAGAGTGGGTAGTTCTGTGGTTCTAATTTAAATGAAAGGGAGTGAAATATGTTCCAACACGGGGCTGGCGGGAGTATGATTAAAAGAATCATACTTGCAAACCACCTTCAGAGACTTTCTGAAAGACATGCTCTTTGAGAAAAAAACTTTTCAAAGTCGTTGCCTTGATGAAATAGGAAATTTGCAAGTTAACCTAGGTAACATTTGCTTCCAGAAGGCCTGTCTCTCTGGGATGATTTCTTTTATTACATGTGATGCAATATTTGGGAAAAAAAACGTATTCAGGAAAAATAGAAAACTACTCTTGGAATGCACACATCTCTACCAAGCACAATAAAAATCCAGCTGGGTGAAGAGAGCCAATAATAAGGCTGGAGAAAAACAGCAACCGGAGATACAGAATCCTCTGGGGCTGGTACAATATTCTTGACCTTAGGGGAATGTGTCCAAAGACTCAATATATAAAAATGCACATTGCAAACAAAATTGAAGAACTTAAATATCGCAATACCAAAAGAATAAGGGGAAAGGGGAGAATGTGGGCAAAGGAAACATTAGAGCAGAACAGCAAGCCAATGTAGAAAAGGATCAAATGAGAAGCTACTTAGTGATTATCGATATCCCTAATGGAGCTGGGAAATGTCAATTTCTGAGGAATGCTTGAAACTGAGGCTGGCAATGCCATGTCTGGATGAGGTGGCTGGAGCATTTTGATAGGATTATTTTCCCCTGGAAAATTGCCCCTAATGCCCAAGGGATACATGTGAGGGCAGCGGAGTCCTGTCCTGACAAAGATCATGACATCACAGCTGTGGAACTGCGGGCCTGTGGATTTGGCTCACAGTCAAACTGGGAGACACTGTGGTCCGGCACCAGACTCAATGATAGACAGCATCTTGGACACTTCCAATTCCCAGCAATATTCTCCTAACTGGCTGTCACTAGGGAAGGACGTGAGGATAGTTTCATTTTAGGGAGCATAGGAAACGGTTACGGAATCAGCAGGAAGCAGTGGAGCAAGAATTGGGGGGTGAGGAGGGAAAGAACTTCAGGTGGATTGTTGGAGGGGCTGAGAAGCACGATATTTGAAGCAGAAGCTGCCGCTGAAAGGCTCTCTTAATCCATCAATCTTATTTATTGAGCGCTTACTGGGTACAGAGGGCTGTACCAAGTGCTAGGGAGAGGACGATATAAGCCAGTTAAGAGGTGTCAGCAGCCTGCAAGCCAACAGAATCAAACCAATCCTGTCTAGAGGAGCACCCCATTCCAATGAATTACTCAATCAGTGATATTTATTGAGCACTTACCATGAGCAGGGTACTGTGATAAGCACTTGGGAAAACACATTTAATTCATTCAATCATATTTACTGAGCGCTTACTGTGTGCAGACCACTGTACTAAGTGCTTGGGAGAGTAGAGAAGCAGTGTGGCTTAGTGGAAAGAGTATGGGCTTGGGAGTCAGAGGTCAGGGGTTCTAATTCCTGCCTCTGCCACTTATCAGCTGTGTGACTTTGGGCAAGTCACTTCACTTCTCTGTGCCTCAGTGACCTCATCTGGAAAATGGGGATTAAGCCTGTGAGCCCGACATGGGACAACCTAATAACCTTGTATCTATCCCAGAATTTAGAACAGTGCTCTGCACATAGTAAGAGCTTAACAAATACCATCATCATTATTATTGTGATTACGTTATAACAATAAACAGATACATTCCTTGTTCACAGTGAGGTTATAGTCTAGAGGGGCAAACTTACAGTAGAGAGGGTTACAGTTACTGTTGGTTGGCATAATCTCTGACCTCAAGGGGTTTACGGTCTAGTAGGAGGAGCTTACAGACTAGAATCCAAGTCAACCAGGTGATCCATCATGAACAAACTCTCACTAACTGCACACCAGCCTTCCCTCTTCCGGCTTCTCACACTATCTGTACCTCCCCATGCTCCTGTGAGCCAGGACCAGGAAGGTCAATCAATTAACGGCATTATTGAGCATTTACTCTATGCAGAGCACTCTACTAAGCTCTTGGGAGAGTAACGGAATTGGTAGAATTAGAAACCAGACTGTCCGATGACCACCTTGTTGGTAATGCAGATTCCTGCCTGTTTCTCCAAGGTGAGGGATGTAGAACCTGGATTGGACCAGATCTCATTTTGCCTTATAGTTCCTTCTTGGGCAATAAAAATCCATCCCAAAAGATAAAGGGTCCACCTTATCACTGGAATGGAATGAGCATTTTGCAGAGAAACAGTAGAGTCTGATCCCACAGTGAGTCAACTACTCTCTTGGGAAATCTCAAAACTATTCTCTGCTGCTCAGTTGCTCACCCGGACTAAGGGAGATCATTCACTAGAAGATTCATGCTGTGAGTCCAGCCAGTCAATCACTCAATCTGTGAGTGGGTAGGTGCCACTTGCATCATAGAGAAGTCATGGGAAGGTCATAGATTCTAATCCTGACTCTGCCACATATCCGCTGGGTGACCTTGGGTAAGTCACTTAGTGGAAAGAGCCCGGGCTTGGGAGTCAGAGGTCATGGGTTCTAATCCTGACCCCACCGCTTGTCAGCTGTGTGACCTTGGGCAAGTCACTTAACTTCTCTGGGCCTCAGTTTCCTCATCTGTAAAATGGGGATGAAGACTGTGAGCCCTACGTGGGACAACCTGGTATCTACCCCAGTGCTTGGCATGTAGTAAGCACTTAACAAATACCAACATTATTATTATTATTCTCTGTGCCTCAGTTACCTCATCTTTAATAAAAGGGGATTTAGACTGTGAGCCCACTGTGGGACAGGGACTGTGCCCAACCTCATTAACTTGTACTACCCCAGAGCTTAGAACACTGCTTGGCAAATAGTAAGCACTTAACAAGTACTATAATTACGATTATTATTCTCTGTACCTCAATTCCCTCCTCTGTAAAATGGGGATTGAGACTGTGAGCCCCACGTGGGACAGGGACTGTATCCAACCCGATTTGCTTGTATCCAGTCCTGTGCTTAGTACAATGCCTGGCACATAGTAAGTGCTTAACAAATACCATTATAATTATTATTAATGACATCAAATGTCTATTCTGTGCAGAGCCCTGTATTGAGTGCTTGGGAGAGTGTGATGCAGTAGAGTTGGTAGACATGATCTCTGCCCCTAAGGAGCTGACAATTTAGCTTCAGAGAGAACAGGTCTCCCAGACTCCCCTGGTATCTGAAAAATCCTCTGGTATCCAACCAGGTGATCGGAGGAAATCTGTTGTGCTGGGATCATCCCACATCATAGGATCGAGATCGCGAGGAAAGCCCACAGGTGACTCCAAGCCACCTGTGGACAATCAGCACGTTGGACAACTTGAAAATGAAAATAAAGGACGTTAAAAGTCGAAAGCCCTCCGAACCTCCCGCGGGGCTTAAACCACTTTACTCCAGCAGAAGCTAATGAAGGCAGCTGAGTTTCCAAGGAAACAAGTCAAACGGGAAAGGAAGAGGAAGTGAAAGAGGAGGGGAGAAGAGATGAATACATTTCTAGCCCTGATATAACAATTTGTTTCTTGTACTGCTCTAAATGCCATCTGTTCAGGGGGAAATACGTGGTTGTAGGTGAGAAATGTACTTCTAGGATGGAGTTCCCCATTACTGAATTAGAAGCAACAGTGTTGACTCAGCCAGCATCAAACTGTCTACATTGGCACAGTCTAAAGGAAAAAGCACTAAAAAGGAGAAGCGGCACTGTGTAGTGGATCGAGCACGGGCCTGGGAGTCTAATCATGGGAGTCATGGGTTCTAATCCTGCCCCGCCACTTGACTGTTGGGTTACAGTCGCTTCACTTCTCTGTGCCTCAGTTCCCTCATCTGTAAAATGGAGATTGAGACTGTGAGCCCCACGTGTGACAGGGACTATGTCCAACCCCATCTGCTTGCATTCACCCCAGCGCAGAGTACAGTGCCTGACACATAGTAAGCGCTTCACAAATATCACAATTATTGTTATTACCTTTTTAGATTGAACTTTCCCTTGATCCCTAATGAAAGAAGTCATGCGCCAGTTAGAAAGAGGACAGAACTGAGGGCCAAAAGATCTGTGCTGTATTCCTGGTTCTACCACTTGCCCGTTTGGTGACTTTGGGCAAGTCACTTGAATTTTCTGTGCCTCACTTTCCTCACCTGTTAAATGGGATTAAATACCCATTCTTCCACCTCTTTACACTATGAGTTGCTAGCGGGGCTGGAATTGTGTCTCATCTATTTTTCATAGGTGTACCCAGTAGTGCTTGGAAAATAATAAACAAACAACTATCATTATTATAATGATAATCCCGATTAGACTGTAAGCCCGTCAAAGGGCAGGGATTGTCTCTATCTGTTGCCGACTTGTACATTCCAAGCGCTTAGTACAGTGCTCTGCACATAGTAAGCGCTCAATAAATACTATTGAATGAATGAATTATTATCACTGATTATTAGTATTATTTCCATGGAGCTGTCACAGCCAATGCGAGAGTTTATATGAAACACTTGGAGTACTCGGGAAGAAAGTCACCAAACATATTCAAGGTGCTGTTATTGTCTGCGTTCATCTTGGCACCATAAAAGAGCAAGGAGGAGGGCTTATCCCTTGGTTTCCTGAACTTTGACAAAATAATGACCACTGTCACTTCCGGAAGTCTTAGGAAATACACATCCAGTGGATTTCAGAAATGCCCACATTCATAGGTGGGTTTGCAGCTCTTCAAATTCAAATTGGCAGTGTAAATTCCCAGAGCCATAAATTCACTGTGGGGACAAGATTTTCCTCACAAAGCTTGGCTAAACCTCATCTGGAGGGTTCATTATTACCTAGCATTGCCGTAATTTGGATAATTTGTTACAGCTGCAAATGTAATAGCGAATCCTTACGTTCCTTCCCGCAACTATTTTCTTCATAGATACAAAGCCTTCAGCTAATTAGGGGGTAACGTAGACAAGCTCCAATTTCTCGTTCGGTGACGGCAAAACCTTTCACATTTGTGCAGAACTACTTGACTGGAAAGGGTTAACCTTCTCTGCAGTGCTGCATAAACTCTGCACATTCTTCTTACTGAGCATGCTTCATCCTTCCTGGCTCCAGGCTTGGGCTGTCAATCACCTGTCACTCCCAGCCACATCATCACCGTGTGCACATCACCAAGCTGTCAGCCCGGCAGCTGACAGGTCTCCTGCTAAGGGCTGTCGATCAAACGAGTTTCTCTTATCTGTTCTGGAAATATTTTCGTTCCAAGAAACAAAGAATCTGGACAACAATGGATCACAGTCTAGCATTTCTTCCTTTACACGTGGCAAGATCTTAAGAGGAAATTAATCTATTTTACCTCCAGATGCAGGTGGAGGGAATCCGCTGGGTTTGGATACTGTAATATGGTTTTTTTGGGGGGTCCCTAATAAATTCTTCAACGACCAATGGGTGCGCATAAACAAAGATGCCGGGCATTTGGCAGGGTTTCACCTCTCCAAAAATCTCACAGAAGAAATGGATACAATGTTGAGAGTTATTCAGCAGATAGATACCATATTCAGGGGATTTTACGGGTACAAGACTCCCTGGGCTCCCCAAGATTTCCCCTAAATCAGCAGCATCTTATCTCCAAGACTCATCCCATCGAGGCATTCGTTCATTCGATGAGATTTACTGAGCGCCTACTCTGTGCAGTGCACTGTACTATTCCTCATCTATGGGCTGAGGGCTGGAACTCCACTAGGTAAACACCTTGTGGATAGAGCACGGGCCAGGGAGTCAGAAGGACCTGAGTTCTAATCCAGTCTCTCTCACCTGATTGCTTGTGACCTTGGGCAAGTCACTTCACTTGTCTGTACCATAGTGACCTCATCTGTAAAATGGGGATTAAGACTGTGAGCCAATGTGAGATAGGTGCTGTGTTCAACACGATTTGGCTTATATCCACCCCAGTGCTTGGTACACACAATAAGAGCTTAACAAATGCCAGAATCATTATTTTAATTCCCCATCTACCCTCACCATCAGTACAGATCTGTCAAGAGGGACAGCCAGAAGTGACCACGTAGAAAGGCTCACATACAACAAACACATACACATACACACACACACACGACAGGGGTTTGCAATTGTTCCTGATCACTCAGGTAACAGGCCTTTATTGAAAGAGGGCTCTTCAACTGCATCTCCCACTGATTCCTTTTAGTGGGGCAAGGAATGATGATTTTACAGGGGAAAAAAACGGAGATCTTGCTGGTGCCACAAAAGCATCACCACTGCATCATGACAGAATTATGCAAATGGTAATGGATTAGCATAATTCATAGCGTGGAGTGTAGCATGAAATGTAGGTGGAGGGGTTCTGACTGAATCTGACGTCGAAGACCTTAGCGAGAAAGCTGGGAAGAGTTTGTTCAAAGGTCACTGAAAATTAAAAATAAAACCTTGTGTCCTTACAGCTTTCAAAAGCACTTGCAGGAATTCAGACTTTCAATCGTGATTTTTTTTTTATATATCAGCTACCCTGCAAATCTCTGAATTGGTCTGTATTTAACTGCCCATGCTTAGTAGATAGTCCAGCCATTATGATAGAATTTGTGACAACAGGACACTTCAGCCAGTGACAAATTCTTTCATATGCAGTACTGTTTTCTAGAAACAACCCTTGTGCTGATCTAACTGGACGTTAATTGCTTTTGTGCTGATATATCTATGCCTTGTGGACTGATAACACAACTAGCAAATCTGATATCTGACAAGTTGACTCAACCTAATCAGGACAGATCAGCTGTTACCAATGTAGCTACAGGCTGTAATTTGAGGATCTTTACAGTTATCACTCGCTTGAAAGGCAGGAAACTGTAATTCTGTCAACACTAATCCAGAAATGTGTGTTCAGAGGAGCTGAGATTCTTCCCCCCAGAAAAAAGATAGCACTTGTCAAAGAAATACCTGAGATAATTGATAAAAGGAATTAGAAGTGGGTGAGTGATATACTGACAATCAGTCACTTCAGAGAATGAAAAGAGAGCCTTCCGATTCAGACCGTTAAACACGGAGTGTAAGCTGTCAAGGAAAGGGCAGGGTCAGTAGGAGTGAACCGCTTGAAACAATTTACTAAGCCGTTTTTACTTATCATTGTGTTATTTGCTTCTTGTTTTCCTTGCCATCCAAATACTGAAACCAAGAAAAATTCTAACCTTCAAAAGAGATTTCTCAAGAAAGGTACCTAGGGCAGGTGCCATTTACCAAAATGCCCTTATGGGAACCGGACAACTGTCAGGAGCAGAGGTATTATCCGCCTGACAGCGCCATTCTACTATGAAGATCCTCATGGTTTTATCCCAGGCGAAAGGTAACACAAACAGAAAGTTCATATGGGAACAATAAGCATCTCTTACTGTATCGCTTTGGTCCATCTTCCAAACAAAATGAAAGGGTTAATGTGGCATCGTCTTCAAAAAATTCGGTAGCGAAAGCATCCCACCAGAGGTTGTCACTATCCTAGAAAGAAGCAAAAATTGTTTACTGAAGAGGAGATAAACGAGAGAGAGTGATTAAAAAATAAAATAAAATTCCAAATCTCCACCTGTTTCAATAGCATGGCGGGGTGGAGTAGGTGTGTGTGTTGGGGGGTGCACATGTGAGCATGTTCAAAAGAGGCTGCTCATTTAGTTGAATAAGAAGGAGATTCCAGTTTAGTTAGCTACTTATTACAAACCGAATGAAAATTAATTATTAAGACTACAGCTGTGTAAATGTAATACACCTTTTATACACAGTGTCAAATCTAAACATTTTAAATATAGCAGTTTGTACTCAATACAAAAAAATCTATTGCATTTAAACTTGTTTTCCTTTTTGGTAACAAAGATATTAGCTTTCCATCATTCTTTCATTAACACAATCATATTTACTGAGCGCTTACTGTGCACAGAGCACTGTACTAAGCACCTGGAAAGTACAACTCGGCAAAGAGACTAATCCCTACCCAACAACAGGCTCACACTCTAAAAGGGGGAGACAGAAAACAAGTAGACAGGCATAAATACCATCGAAATAGATAAATAGAACAATAGATATATACATATCACTAACAACATAGAATAATAAATATGGACAAATATACACAACAGCTGTGGGATGGGGAAGGGGGTAGAGCAGAGGGAGGGAGTAGGGGTGATGGGGAGGGGAGGAGCAGCAGAGGAAAAGAGGGGCTTAGCCTGGGAAGGCCTCCTGGAGGAGGTGAGCTCTCAGTAGGGCTTTGAAGAGGGGGGAAGAGAGTTAGTTTGGCGGAGGTGAGGAGGGAGGGCATTCCAGGACAGTGGTAGGACGTGGGTCAGGGGCCGATGGCGGGACAGGCACACAATGAGGTGGTGAGCGGCACCAGAGGAGCGGAGTGTGCGGGCCGGGTTGGAGAAGGAGAGAAGGGAGGTGAGGTAGGAGGGGGCCAGGTGACGGAGAGCTTTGAAGCCCAGCGTGAGGAGTTTTTGCTTCATGCGAAGCTTGATAGGCAACCACTGAAGGTTTTTGAGGAGGGGAATGACATGCCCAGAGTGTTTCTATAAAAAGATAATCTAGGCAGCGGAGTGAAGTATAAACTGAAGTGCGGAAAGACAGGAGGATGGGAGATCAGAAAGGAGGCTGATGCAATAATCCAGTCGGGATATGATGAGAGATGTACCAGCAAGGTAACAGTTTGGATGGAGAGGAAAGGGTGGATCTTGGCGATGTTGTGAAGGTGAGACCGGCAGGTTTTGGTGATGGATTGGATGCCTGGGGTGAATGAGAGAGCAGAATCAAGGATGACACCAAGGTTGCGGGCCTGTGAGATGGGAAGGATGGTCATGTCATCCACAATGATGGCAAAGTCAGGGAGAGGACAGGATTTGGGAGGGAAGATAAGGGACTCAGTCTTGGACATGGGGCTCAGTCTCATGGACAGTGAAAATAGGGAAGAAGAATAATACTTTTGAATAACTTATTTGAAAATCAATTTGACTCTACACACTGCACTACTTCTATGGTAAAATCTCTAAACATGCCACATCCTCATATCATCATAAATGGTATTCATTGAGTGCCTATTGTGTGTAGAGCACTGTACTAAGCACTTGAGAGTACAATATGACAGTTGGTGGACACATTCCCTGACCACAACAAGCTTACAGTCTAGAGGGTGACAGATATTAATGTAAATAAATAATTTATAACACAAATTTATAGAATACACTATAAATAAGCAATAAGAAATGGCAGAATGAACTTTAAACACAGGCTTAGTGAAAATTGTGACACCAAGAGGAAGAAATGAATGCAATGTTGTATTCTGTGGGTAACAAACACAACAGTAATAATTCTGGTACTCGTTAAGGGCTTACTAGGTGCCAAGCACTGTCCTAAGCACTAGAGTACATACAGGTTAATCAGGTTGGGCACTGACCCTGTTCCATACTGGTGTGTGTGGGGGGGGGGGTCACACTCTTAATGCCCACTTTGCAGATGAGGTAACTGAGGCACAGAGAAATGAAGTGACTTTTCCAAGGTCACCCAGCTGACGTGGTGGAGCCGGCATTAGAACCCAGGCCCTTCTGACTCCCAGGCTGATGCTCTATCCACTAGGCCATGCTGCTTCTTGTGCAGCTAGTGGAAAATCTTGACATGCCCAAGACTGACAAGCTAATTAGTCATGCACACCCACAGACTAATACAACCTAACCACCCAAAGAGTCACCTTTGGACTTGAAGGTTCTCTCTCACTCCCCTTCCCCCCGCCCCTATATTTATAGATATAGGTCTTCAAATTACTAATGAGGTTTCTGAGTGACATTCATTTAGAAGTACGTACTGTTATAGGCTGCATTATGAAATGTATTTGTCCAGAGGAGAGGTGAGGAATGCAGTAGAAAATGATCATTTGAATGAAGCTGATGATTGTCTTGGAATGACGAGTGCATCCATCACTTTTCCAGAAACCATTTTAGGGCTAACCCAGGCAAAAAACATCTGAATGGCTACTGTCCCTTATGGGTCATCGTGGGCTTCCTGTGGGATGGGAAATAGCGTGGGCTAGTGGAAAGAGCCCAGGCTTGGGAGTCAGAGGACCTGGGTTCAAACCCCAGCCTCCCTACCTATCTACTGCGAACTAGTTACTTAATGTCTCTGTACCTCAGTTTCCCCACCTGTAAAATGGGGATTAAATCCTACTTCCTCCTACTTAGATGGTGAGCCCCATGTGGGACAGAAACTGAGTCCAACCAAATGATCTTTTATCACCCCAATACTTAGTACGATGCTCGGCACACCGTAAGTGCTTAATAGGTACCATTAAAAAAAGGAAAAAAGATGGAGCTAAGAAGAATTTGGAAAAATCTCATCCTATTAGCTGGCCTTTGCCTCCACTGCTTTGTCCAGAATGCAGAACCTTATTTCCCTGGATTGCCCAAAACTGTGTTGGGGTCTATATCTAATGGTATTGTGCTAGTTCCAGATGTTGAGGACGAAATCATACACAGCTGCAGGCACACAGGAGTAATAACAGTATAATGGGAAGCAGCATGGCATAGTGGAAAGAGCATGGGCTTGGGCATCAGAGGTCATAGGTTCAAATCCCTGCTCGCCACTTGTCAGTCATGTGACTTTGGGCAAATCACTTAACTTCTCTGTGCTCAGTTACCTCATCTGTAAAATGGGGATGAAGACTGTGAGCCTCGTGTGGGACAACCTGATTACCCTGTACCTACTCCAGCGCTTACAACAGTGCTCTGCACATAGTAAGCGCTTAACAAATACCAACATTATTATTATTATTATTCTCTGTGCCTCATTTACCTCAACTGTAAAATGGGGATTTAGACTGTGAGCCCCACATGGGACAACCTGATTATCTTGCACCTATCCCAGTGCTTAGAGAAGCACTTGGCAACTAGTAAGCACTTAACAAATTCCATCTTTATTATAATTATTATCATCAATAATAATGATAATAATAATAATGATAGTCAGTTACTGAGTAAGTCATTAAGGTGTTGACCAGAACAGGCCTTCACCTGTTAGGGAATGAAAAAACAAATCGAATGGGGACTGAGAATTTATTTAATCAATCTCTCCTTGCAAAGCAGAGCAAAAATGATAAATGAACACTGCCTTTCACAGCTAGGACCTTCCTGATAGACACCTTTCCACATCACCTCGACTCACCCCCTTTGCTATTTGCCCCCCTCCCTGCCCACCGAACTTCTGTATGTATGTATATATAATTCTATTTATTTATATTGGTGCCTGTTTACTTGCTTTGATGTCTATCTCCCCCCCTCTAGAGCGTAAGCCTGTTGTGAGCAGGGATTTCTCTATTGCTGTATTGTACTTTCCAAGCGTTTAGTACAGTGCTCTGCACATAATAAGCACTCAATAAATATGATTGAATGACTGAATGAACTCTTAAAATAAAATAAAAAATCCTGGATCATACACAGGAAAGGAGGAAGAGTAGTGGATTAAACAAAGGCCTATGATAGCATTCCAGAATATAAGCAGCAGACATTTTCACAGCATTCTTGCCTGAGAAAGTGCAAGAATTGAGAGTTTTGCAAGGACTGGCCTTGTGAGTAAACAGGATTATACTGGAAGTGAAGCCACAATATTTCAGAAATGCAGGATATTTTTATCTGGAATCTTTCAAAACTAGCCCTACCTATTTCACAAACATGTTCTCTGCGCCAATGCAGCCTGCATTAGGCAGGCATATTGTTTTCATAATTATGACATTCATGAATAATTATAGCATTTATTAAAGAACTAACTGATGGGGAAAATACAAGGTTATCAGATGAGACACAGCCTCTGTCCTACCCGGGGCTCTGTCTGGAAATGTTTTTGGTCAATTCTACACGGAGATAAACTAGCAATGTGCGTCATGCCAATATCCATTTGGGAGTTATGAACGTGGAAGCAAAGAGGTGCCTTTGGCTCACTGAAAGAAGGCAAGTCCCTCTTTTCCTGATCCTCCTAAACCCAAAGGGGCATCCTGCTCTTTGAATGTGTGTTATTTTCAAATGCGATATTCAAATGCATTCTTCCTGGAATTTATAATGCAATATTTGCATGGATCTCATTTGCATAAAACTATGCCAAAAGGCCTGAAGGTGTCCAGGATAGGCCTTTTCCGACTCAGGTAAACTTTGGAGGTCAATCCAACCACAGGATGCATCACAAAGACTGATCGTCACTTCACCTCCTTCTTTTAAGTCCCTCTCCCTTCTAGGAAGGCACCTGATAGCCCCTTGGCTAAGACTTAAATCACTCTTTGGGCCAAATTCACAGAAATCAGTGAGTTGCTATCAGGGAAATCTAAAAAGACTCTGGATTTTTTCAAAGTGTGGTCAAGAATTACTATTCGGCATGTGGCTCTTTCGTTAATCTAATTCTTAAGACCTGAGGGACACTTAATGGAAGAAATAAGAGGATGGTGGAATGAGGGCTGTAGCCCAGCCAGAAGGAGGCAGAGCGACAGTACTCTGCACACAGTAAGTTCTCAGTAGATACAACTGATTGACTGATTTATTGAAGGAAGGCAAATGGCTCCAGAAAATGTCTCAGCCTTTGTCCATTGCTTCCAGAGGTTTCTGAGATTTTTTTGTTGTTGTTATTGTTCTCCTGCCTGGGTTCCTGTGCAAACCTCTATATTTAACAGAAAAGGATAATTCACTGTCTCCTCTGCAAGACCCAGCAAAAATCTGCCAGGATCTGCCAGAACCAAGCTTTGAATTTGAATCTCATCTCCTCATCCCCTTTTCCTTTGCTCCTCCTCCCCTCCCCATTGTCCCTACTCCCCCCCTCTGCTCTACCCCCCTCCCCACAGCACTTGAGTAGATATGTACATATTTATTATTCTATTTCATTAATGATGTGTATATATCTATAAATCATTTTATTTCTATTGATGCTATTGATGCCTGTCTACTTGTTTTGTACTGCTTTGTTGTCTGTCTCCCCCCCTTCTAGACTGCAAGCCCATCGTTGGGTAGGGATTGTCTCTATTTGTTGCCGAGCTGTACTTTCCAAGTGCTTAGTAGAGTGTTCTGCATATAGTAAGTGCTTAATAAATACGACAATCAATGAATCTCCTCAGCTTTCTGCCCTCTGACCTGTCAGTCACTCAATCATATGTATTGAGTGCTTCCTGTGTGCACAGCACTGTACTTAGCACTTGGGAGAGTACAATATAGCAATATAACAGACACAATCCTTGCCCACAGTGAGCTTACAGTCTACAGCGAGAGAGAGAGAATAATATAAATTAATAAAATTAGAGATATGTACTTAAGTGCTGTGGAGATGGGGGTTGGTCAATAAAAGGAGCAAGGCAGGGCAACATGGAAGGGAGTTCAAATCAGTCTGTTGGGTTGTCATGCAGGAATGTAAGGGTTTAGTGTTCAGTTAGTAATTCAAAATATTATCTCCCTCCCACACTGTCTTTAGCTTCCTGAGATACGCCACGACCACTCTATTACTCTATTGAGCTATCTTGCGAGTACAGTTGTTATGACACCTCATACCAAATGTGTACACTTTATGGGTCATAGCCAGAATGAACTGCATTTGCTTGTTTCTCAATTCCTTGGCACAGTCTTTAACACTAGATTGCTAGGAGCTCTTGAAAGATTGATGCTTGCCTGCATGGGGAATGAAAGCCAACTTACTGAATGCTTTCCTCAGTAAAGTCTTCTCCCAGTGTAATTTTGTGTATTAGAGCAGAGCTTGAATGAAACCAATGGAAATCCAGCAAGCTTGTACCCCAGACAAGGCTTATCTGCTCCTGAAGGGCTAACCTTGAGTAAGCAGCTTGGCCTAATGGAAAGAGCACAAGCCTGAGAGTCAGAGGACTTGGGTTCTAATTCTGGCTCTGCCACTGATCTGCTCTGTACCTTGGGCAAGTCACTAACTTCTCTGCGCCTCAGTTCTCTCATCCGCAAAACAGAGAATCTACACCCGTTCTCCTTCCTACTTAAACTGTAAGCCCCATGTGGGATCTGATGATCTTGTATCTATTCCAGAACTTAGTACAAGCTTGGCATATAGTAAGCACTTAACAAAAAACACAATCATCATTCTTATTATTCTTGTAAACATTTCAAACAAAAAAAGCAGTGGTTTATGGGGAGCCCTTGGGATAAAGCACAACAGACAAATTAAGGGAGAAAATATAGTATACTCACTTTCTTACACTACAGAGTAACAACACCTGCCATGAAACTGCCCAAATACCATAAATATGTGTCCAAGGAATAATCATGGCCTTTACTGAGGGACCATTGGGTCCATTACTCTTAACCAAGTAATTGGGAAAAATACAATGGAAGTGTGAACGTATGCTCCTCGTCCATAAGGACCTCGAGGGGACGTAACAGGAAGCACAAGTCTTCCAGAATGAGCTTGTATTCTGAACTGTAATGAAGAAAGACTGGCTGGAATCAGCCTGGTGTGGGCAGCTTTTGCCTCTCTTTATTGCTGAATTGTACTTTCCAAGAGCTTAGTACCATGCTCTGCACACAGGAAGCACACAATACGATTGAATGAATGATCAATCGATTGTATTTTTTGAGCACTTACTGTGTGCAGAGCACTGTATTAAACACTTGGGAGGGCACAGTATAACAGACGTGGTAGAAATGTTCCCTACCCACAACAAGTTCACCACATCCATTTTTGATGGCTTACTAGGTGGGTGGCATGGGCCAATTCTTAATTTTTCTTGTGGTTTTGTATATTGCATACTGTTGTATTGCTGCCTTATTTTACCCAAATTTAGACAGAAAAACTCTGAAGCTAATTGATAGTGCTGGCCATCTGCAAATAAATAAAAATGTCTAGATTCGGTCATTTTGAACATGGCCAAAGGTGTGGACTGTGTAATTTTGGCAGATTTTAATTAGATCAAAAACTCAAAGGAATGTACCGATTCTACTCAAAGTGCCATTTGCATTGCCCCAATTAAATCTTTTGTCTTTCCTCATAGGTGGACTCAAGTCCAGTTGTATCCAAATGATGAACTCATTTCAACGGAGCAACCCAAGGCATTTAAGCATATGTATATATGTATTTATAAATGTATATATAAATGCAAAATCACCCTAAAAAGCATTGCCAACCCTCCATCTCTTCTGCCCCTTCCCCTACATCCCCTCCCCACTATCTTCCTCTTAGGAAAAAAAATCCTGAAGTCAGAGCAGCCCCCGGGCATCTTTAACTTGTGCACTGACAGGTTACGTGGGACTTTGCCAGAGTAATTATTTTTCTATTCAACAATAATGAGAAATTACCATGGCAACTCCTTTGTCACATGACACACACACACACACCCATGCAAAGAAAGAAGTATACCATAAATGATTTATTCCTGGAGAACTATGTTTTTATTAAAACCAACTTAATCACATCAGAAGTGGAAGGAAGAGTGATGGAGCCCAAGAATGGGGTTAGTAGAAAAAAGTTGACTTTTTTTTGTTTCCGTTGGGTCAAGAAAATCTAATGAGTGCTTACTGTGTGCAAAGCACTGCACTAAATGCTTGGAGAGTACAATATAACAACAAGTTGACATATTCATTCATTCAATAGTATTTATTGAGCGCTTACTATGTGCAAAGCACTGTACTAAGTGCTTGGAATGTACAATTCGGCAACAGATAGAGACAATCCCTGCTCAATGACGGGCTCACAGTCTGCCCACAACGAGCTCAGTGTCTAGAGGGGGCGACAGACACTAACATATACAACAAATAAATCAACATATGAATACACAAAAAATTACAGATATATACAGATATACGCATATGTGCTATAGGGATGGGAGGGAGGATGAATGAAGGAGCAAGGAAGAGTGGTGCAGAAGGGAATGAGAGGAGAGGAGGGCTTAGTCAGGGAAGGCTTCAGAGGGGAGATATGCCTTCAATAAGGTTTGAAGTAGGGGAGAGCAATTATCTGATTGATAAGAGGAAGGAGGGCATTCCAAGCCAGAGGTTGAAAGGAAGGCAAGAGGTCGGGAGAGAGACAGACAAGACTGAGGTATATCAGGTATTTGTATTTGTTAAGCGCTTACTATGTGCCAAGCACTGTTCTAAGCGCTGGGGTAGACACGGGAATGAGGTTGTCCCACGTGGGGCTCACAGTCTTAATCCCCATTTTACAGATGAGGGAACTGAGGCACAGAGAAGTTAAGTGACTTGCCCACAGTCACACAGCTGACAAGTGGCAGAGCTGGGATTCGAACTCATGAGCCCTGACTCCAAAGCCCGTGCTCTTTCCACTGAGCCACGCTGCTTCTCCAGAAGGTTAGCAATAAAGGAACGAAGTGTGAGGGCTGGGTTGTAGTAGGAGAGTAACCTTTCTGGCCTTTTCCTTTTCTACTCACCGACTTGTATGCATAGATGTGAACACAACCATTCATTTTAGATATTTTTATTGTGCCATTTCTCCTGCTGTTGTTTTATGCACTTGTCATTTAACCCCTCTAGAAGGAGATATTTCAACTCCCATGAGTGAGATCCAAGAAGAGATTGATGTGAACTTGATTTAATGCTACCTGAAGTCTTATGGGAGCAAATGTTTGTAGAAGCCCACTTTCCTACATCTCTTCATTTCCCATAATACTCTTTCCAAGCCCTACTCACAAATAGGCTCATAAAGGCAAAGGGTCATCAAAATGTTGTCTGTCGGCACATCCTAATAGCAACAAGCTAGTGAAGACTAATTTATGCCCCCAGGAGACAAACCCCCAACTAGATTAATCCCACTGACATTTCTCCAAAATTGTGCACCTCTAAAATGATTTTGTCAGGCTGTTTGGTCCAGCATTAATGCCCAACTTTATTCTGTTGTAAACAATACTTCTGAAGATAACCAATACATTTCCACTGTCCTGGAATGCCCTCCCTCCTCACGTCTATCAAACTAACTCTCTTCCCCTCTTCAAAGCCCTACTGAGAGCTCACCCCTCCAAGAGGCCTTCCCAGACTAAGCTCCTCCCTTTTCCCTCTGCTCCCCTTCCACCCTCTGTTCCTCCCCTTCCCCCTTCACCTCCCCTCAACTGAGCCCCCTTCCGTTCTACTCCCCCTCCCCTCCCCGCCCCACCATTTGTTCCTCCCCCTTCCCCCTTCCCCTCCCCTCAGCACTGTCCTCATTTGTATATATTATCCTATTTATTCTGTTAATGAGGTGTACATCCCCTTCATTCTATTTATCGTGATAATGTTGTCTTGCTTTTGTTTTGTTCTGTTTTGCTTCGCTGTCAGTCTCCCCTGATTAGATTGTGAGCCCATCATTCTGCAGGGACGGTCTCTATATGGTGCCGAATTGTACATTCCAAGCGCTTAGTACAGTGCTCTGCACATAATAAGCGCTCAATAAATACTACTGAATGAATGAATTTCCAATCCTTTGTCGCCATTTAACAAAATATTAAACATGAGGAACCTGTTATCTCATTCCTGCCTATAATCAGCCAAAATAAATGCTTGTCAGAATCCAGATTCTAAGACAGATGTAAAGAGAAAGAACACCTGTTCACTTGACCTTTCTAATAAGTGTATGTGTTTGTTCGGGCCGGTGAGGGGAGGGATGGAATTGGGAAGAGGAATTTTTAACACTTTAGATTAACCTATTGCAGCTAAATGTTGGAGAAATATTTCTCATGTCCCGTTACTGGCAAATCTCTAGCCCGTTAGCTCCTACTGTGGTTTTTGTCATTTTCCAAAAGCCAATTTTCCATGCTAATTTGCTGGATAACCCAGGAGTTCTGCCTTAGCTAATGAACAAGCCAGTGGATAAGTACATAAGAACAATGATGCTGAACTTGGTTGCCATTCTCATGGATGGATTATGTGCCATAATCTGATATATTCTATTCTCATATTCACAGGTTCTCTTTAAAAACCTGATTACTCCTTATGATAGTTGGTCTGAACACTATCTCTGGAAAGAGAGGAACATAAAGGCTGGCAGAAAAAACACGCAGCCTTGGCAATGGACGTAAATTGTTCTCCATTCTAGGATATTCCCATATCATCCTGCCAAAAATTCCTAGGTGTCTAATGCAGATCATTCTCTTGAATTGACTCATCAATTAATTAATTAATTGTTAGCTGTCCTATGGAAAAAAATTTCTCTAGGATTTTTAACAGGGGAAAGAAACTACTTTCCACTCATAATGAAATTCTGCAACTTAAATCCATGCTCAGAGAAACATAGTCCAACAAATTTTTAAAAATCCCATGCATCACATACAAAGCCAATTTCAAAATATCCTTATGAGTCATTTCTCCATACGCCACTATGTTTCCACTGTGAGAGATCTATTGAAATGGCACCCATATTACATCAGGCCATAAATGTAGGGTCTGTGTTGAAACCTGGTATTATTTGCTGAGACAGAGGCTCATATTTCTTGTAAAAAGCCACCTATGAATTCAGACACTAATTCTCTGATCCAATATACAACTGGCAGACTCAAGTATACACCTGGGAGAGTTTGCAAAATGCAAAAATACTTTGATGATCCACCCCAATTATATTTGAGGAGTTAATCGGATTTCTAACATGCATTTCCCTCATAGTCACAGAGAACCTACTAAGTTGCTGAACTACAACACAGGTCATAAGCATTTCACGGAAAAGACAATCAGTACAAGCAGAGTAGGTTATTACTCTGAAGGGAGGCAGAGTACTGAAGTAAGCTCGTTGTCTCTAGACTGTAAGCTTGGCGTGGGCAGGGAACGTGTTCGTTTATTGTTGTATTGTACTCTCCCAAGCATTTATTACAGTGCTCTGCACAGAGTAAGATCTCCACAAATATGACTGAATGAAGATTCACCTCCGCAAAGTTGGTTTCAATAGTATTTATTGAGCACTTACTATACGCAGAGCACTGTACTAAGCACTTGGAATGTACAAGTCGGCAAGAGAGAGAGACAGTCCCTGCCCTTTGACGGGCTTACAGTCTGGTCTGGTTTGTAATCAAGCACTCAATTTAAAAAAATTTATACTTTTAGCTTTGAACCACAATGGACAGAGAGCCACCTCCAAACATCCAAATTGCATTCAGCCATCAGAAGGCTTGAAGTCTCCTAACATCTGCACAGATTTGGCTGTCCTGGGAATTTCATCAAGATCCTGAAATGCTGTATGAGTAATGACTGAAGAGAAGGCACCAAGCTGATTGGTTCCCCATTTAGGACTAGATAGCAGCTTTTGCAAAAAATCCAGGTTTATCCAGTTTTCCATCTGTTACCCTTGAAGACACAACAAGAATCCTGAGAGCTGGGGTTGGACTCCATTTCTCATCCTCTGGGATGCTCTTCCAACTCAGCAGATTGCAAATACAATTACCTCATTTGTTGTCTTTGAGAAAGTCATTTAGGAGTGCGTAGATTTTACCACGTGATCTGGGAGTTCCCTAACTGTGGTGCATTATAACTGGTTGCATATAGGCTAGGGTGAAAGTCACTTCACTTCTTTGGCCCTCAGTTACCTCATCTGTAAAATACGGATTGATACTGTGAGCTCTACGTGGGCCTGGGATTGTGTCCAACCTGATTTGCTTGTATCCACCCCAGCGCTTAATACAGTTCCTGGCACATAGTAAGTGCTTCACAAATACCACAATTATTATTATCCATCATATTGAGTGTTTTCTGTGTGCAGAGCCGTCATTCAGTCAATCAAATTCAGTAAGTCAATTGTATTTATTGAGTGTTCACTGTGTGCAGAGCACTGTACTAAGCACTTGGGAGAGTATGATATGACTACGTGCCAAGCACTGTTCTAAGCACTGGGGGAGATGTATGTTAATCAGGTCAAACTCGGTCCCTTTCCCACATGGGGCACACAGTCTAAGTGGGGGATGAGGGGAGAGGTCGGGGAGGATTGGGGGGGGGGGGGGGTTGGAGAAAGGGTTGAGATGTTTTGGCCAACTGGGGGAGGATGGGGTGGAGGGAGTGGCAGGATCTGTAATTGGTGGGGGGAGAGGGGAGCGCTGTCAGAAATGTCAGAATTGAGGAGAGAGGGAGTTCCAGGGCAGAGGCAGGATTTGTTCACTACTATTTATTGAGCACTTACTATGTTCAGAGCACTCTACTAAGCGCTTAAGGATATGGGCCAGGAGTCAGAAGGGAGACAGGTGAGATCGAGGCAAGTGAGAAGGTTAGCATTAGAGGAGCAGTGTGTGCGGCCTGGGTGGTAGAAGGAGAGAAGTGAGGTGAGGTAGGAGGGGGAAAGGTGATGGACTGCTTTACATAACCACAACACCCCTGACTTATCTAAGTAATTTGGGCAATTCCTGCCTAAAGAATGCAGGTAATCACTGATAAGTAGTTTGGTCAGAGCAATTTGGAAATGTGATTGTGTGATGAGAAAGTACTGATTAGTAAAGAAAAGAAAGTCTCATGTTATTCATTAAGCTTAGTTTGTCAAAGTACATTATATACTTTATATACTTAGGAGAGTGTAACAATATAACTGATATATTCCCTGCTCACAGTGAGTTTACAGCACTTGGGAGGGTACAATATAACAGAGTCCCAGATTATGTGTAGCAGGTAACAGGCAGAAACAGAATTGTTAGATTTGAAATATCAGATTTCTAGTATTTGAGAGACCGTTTGGGAGTTCAATGACTGAAGTGAAAGCATATCTTCAGACTTTTTACCAAGATAGCTAAGTAGCTTTGATGAAAGCATAATATATTGGTTTATGGTAAATATTTTAAAAATGTAAATACAGACCAAAAATATAGGACAGGGAACTATCCAACTGAGAAAGCTACCCCAGGGAGTAAATTGACTATTCAGTCAGTGGTAGCTACAGAAACAGTAGAGGTACTAAGAAATCACTAAGAGCTCTTTAATGTATAAGAGGTTTACAGAAACTAGTAATAATAATGATGATGATAATGGTATTTTTAAAGTGCTTACTATGTGCCAAGCACTGTTTTAACTGCCAGGGTAGAAACAAGTTAATTAGGTTGGACACAGTCCCTGTCCCACGTGGGGCTCACACTTGCTTCATGGTCCAGCTATTTCAATAGTAAATCTGGGCAGTGTTGTTATTTGCTTGTTTGCTTGTTGTGTGATAGGAAAAAGAAAAATGAAGTAGAAACCTGAACCTGGCTGGGAGACAGGGAAGGGAGTGTAAAAATCCTCAATAATGCCAGTCCCCAAGGCCAGAACTGGAGAGCTCTGAACAGTGGATTGATGGTGACTAAGGAAAAAACCTTCTTCCCTCCCTTTAGCTTTTCCTAGTTCTGGGGTTTGCAGCTTGCCCTACATTTCTTGTTCACTTGACAATTATTGGTGATGGTGAGGGTCTGTGAGTTATCGAGAGGAAGAGTTAATTAATTTACTATGGTAATTACTAAGCCCTTACTATGCACCAAGCACTGCAGGAAACTCTGGGTAGATACAAGATAATCAGGCCCCCAGGGGCCTCACAGTCTAAGTAGGAGGGAGAACAGGTTCAAAGCTCTCCATCCCCTTGCCCCTCCTATCTCACCTCCCTTCGCTGTTTCTACTGCCCACCCCGCACATATTGCTCCTCTGCTGCTCACCTCCTCACGGTCGGTCCCCCATTCGCCCACCTCCTCACGGTCGGTCCCCCATTCGCGCCTGTCCCACCGTTGACCCTTGGCCCACATCCTACCGCTGTCCTGGAATGCCATTCCTCCTCACATCCACCAAACTCTTCTCCCCTCATCCAAGCCCTCCTGAGAGCTCACCTCCTCCAGGAGGCCCTGCCAGACTGACCCCCCCCTTCCCTCTGTTCCTCCTCCCCTCCCCATTCCCCCTACTCCCTCCCTCTGCTGTTCCCCTTTCCCCTCCCCACAGCACTGTGCATATTTGTATATATCATTTATTACCCTACTTTGTTAATGATGTGTATGTCTGTATGATTCTATTTATCTTGATGATGTTGTTTTGTTTTGTTCTGTTTTGCTTTACTGTCTGTCTTCCCTGTTTAGACCGTGAGCCCGTTATTGGGCAGGGATGGTCTCTATCTGTTGCCAAATTGTACATTCCAAGCGCTTAGTACAGTGCTTTGCACATAGTAAGCATTCTATAAATATTATTGAATGAACAGGTATTGAATCCACATTTTTCAAATCAGAGAACCGCTATTCAAACTACTTCTCCTCCAGAGCTTATCACAACAACAGGGGAAAAAGCAACAATAACAAAAAAAATACAAAATAAACAAAGCATGTGTCCTGGAGGCAACAATACGATGTAATCCCTTTTTCTACACTTTGGTCACCATTGTGAGCATCGATTCATTTTGACGTTGACCTTTGCACTTGTTTATGGTATTTGCTGCTCTTCACTGAATGCAAACTGCTTACATCAGTGAATGGAGAAATACACTCTCCATCTACCCCTTTCACCAGGTGCTACCTACCCCATCTTCAAGCATGAATAAAAACTACCCACATACATCTATCACTCTCAAAAGAAAACCACTGATTCACCAACTTTAATGATTTTCCCCCTCCTCCATCCTACATGATTTAATTCAGTGCTGCAAACACTTTCCATTGTTGCTTCGTTTACACAAATAACTGAAGAGTCTCGCCAGAGACCTCCCAAGTTTCACATTAGCCTTTACTCTCCCGTGAAATATTTGTTATGTAATCATTTGCTGGGAGGCAGCAGTGGAACCGGGGAAAAAAACTACACAAGCAGAATAGCGGTGGAGTAGTCAAAATCATTTCAGGAGTAAACACTAATGTCATCTTAGGCTAAAAGAGGAGAAGAGATTCTGGGGCAAAGCAAAGTAATGTATGGATATGTCAAATAAAAACATGGTCCATCTGAGGTAAACCTAATTTAGACCAGAAAACAATGAGCTAGAAAATAAAGGAAGAAAGGAAATTTTTTAGCTTCGTTTGTAAAGGCATTAAAGATCCACCCCAAAAATCAGCAAAATTTACATTGATGATCTAAACGTCAGCCCAGAAAGGACTCAATTATGCCCACATTGTACACCCTCCACCATTCTCCTTACAATTCCCCTCTGGGACCCGACTCTCTCCCTTAAAGGAGAGCAGTTGCCTGACCCTTCTTTCTCCTTTTCCCACTCCCTTCTGCGTTGCCCTGACTTGCTCCCTTTATTCATCCCCCTTCCCAACCCCACAGCACTTATGTACCTATCTGTGATTTATTTATTTATATTAATGTCTGTTGTCCCAATCTAGACTGTAAGTTCGTTCTAGGCAGGGAATGCATCTGTTTTTTTATTATTTTGTACTCTCCCAAGCACTATGTACAGTGCTCTGCACATAGTAAGCACTTGAATATTATTGACTGAATAAATGACCCCCATGCGATCAGGTTTTCTATCAGCCCTTTCACCATCTTGGAGGGACTCTGATACTACCAGCGTGAGTACAGTGCTCTGCACACAGTAAGCACTTAATAAACACGAATGAATGAATGAATGAATGAATGAATGAATGAATGAATGAATGAATGAATGAATGAATGAATGAATGAGGCCGTCTCCCTTTTAGAACATTGAGAAAACCATCACTGGGGCTGTAACTTCTGTGAATTTTGCCTGAACCATGAGGAATTTAAAACTCTGTTGGATCCAGTCCTATTTATTATATCTTTATCTTTTAATTTGTCTATGTCCATTGCCAATTCCTTACTTCTTACTCTTAAATTGTAAATCATTTGTTAGCCAGGGACTATGTCTACATCTTATCCATGAACTTCTTTCCCAGTGTTTAGTATGATACTCTGTACCTCATAGGAGCTTAAATCTATTTTTTCCAAAATGATCAGCAGAAACTTACTGATAGGAGTAAGATAGAGAAGCAGCATGGCACGGTGGAAAGAGCACAGGCCTTGGAGTTAAAGGACCAGAGTTCTAATCTCATTTCCACCACTTGTCTGTTGTGTGATCTCAGGACAAGTAATTTAACTTCTCTGCTCCTTGATTACCCTATCTGTAAAATGGGGATCAAATCCTTTTCCCTCTGACTCAGATTGTAAGCCCTATGGGGGGCAGGGACTGTATTCAACCTGATTGTCTTGTAGAGCCCAGCATTTAGAACAGCGCTTGACACTATCAGTATCAGGGCTCATAGTCTTAATTCCCATTTTACAGATGAGGTAACTGAGGCACAGAGAATTGAAGAGGCTTGCACCAGGTGACATGGTAGACAAGTGGAGAGGTGGGAATAGAATCCACATCTTCCACTAAGGCACGCTGCTTCTCATTTAGGGAGTAGGTTGTGCATTAGAGGAGAAGTGTGTGGTCTAGGTTGAAATCGGAGGAGAGCTGATTTGAGTATCTTAAAGCTAACGGTAAAGAGTTTCTGTTAGATGCAGAGGTGTGGGAGTGGTAACCACTGGAGGTTGATTCATTCATTCAGTCATATTTATTGAGTGCTTACTGTTTCCGAGCACTATATTAAGCACTTGAGAGAATACAAGAATAAACAGACACATTCCCTGCCCTCAATGAATTTACAGAGAAATTATGAATTAGGATATATGGACTGAACACTTTCTTTGAAAAATGATCTGGGTAGGGAATGAAGTATGAAGTATGAGCTGGAGTTGAGAGGTAAAGGAGGCAGAGTGGTCAGTGAGGATGTTGATGCAGTAGTAAAGACTGGTTATGAGTGGTTGGATCAGTGTGTCAACAGTTTGAATAGAGTGGAAAAGGCAGATTCTAGAGATTTAGCAATGACAGAACCGACAGGATTTGGTGACAGATTTAATTCACAGGATGAATGAGAGAGATGAGTTAATGAGAAGGTCAAGGGTCTGGGCAGTGAGACAGGGAGGATGATGGTGGTGTCTACGGTGATACAGTGATATGGAAGATGGGGGGAGTATAGGGTTTAGGTAGGAAGATAAGGTACTCTTTTTGGATATTTTTTTTGTGTGTTGGTCGACCATCCAAGGAGAGATGTCCTTTTTTTAATGGTATATGTGAAGTGGTCACTATGTGCCAGGCACTGTACTAGGCACTGGGTAGACACAAGGTAATCAGGATGGACATAGTCACTTTCCCACAGAGGGGCTCACAGTTTCAATCCCCATTTTACCGTTGGGGAAAGGAGCAGGCACAGAGAAGTTAAGTGATGTGCCCAATGTCACACAGCAAACAGGTGGTGGATCTGGTATTAGAACCCAGGTCCTTCTGACTCCCAGTCCCATGCTCTATTCCCTAGGCCATTTGCTTACCTGTAGAGAAGTAAAGATAGGGAAGGAGAGGTGGATTGGGGAATAATGGACATAGAGCTGTTAGCTAAAACTGTGGGACAGAATGCATTCTCCAAGGGAATGGATGCAGATATAATTATTATATCCAGAATGGAATAGAACTGAGCCTTGCAAGACCCCTACAGTTATACGGTGAGAAGCAGAGGAGGAGCCTGTGAAAGAGATTGAGAAGGAGCAGCCAGAGAGCTAGGAGGAGAACCAGGTGAGGACGGTGTCAGTGAAGTCAAGGTTAGGTATGTTTTCCAGGAGAAAAGTGTGTTCCACAGCATCCATAGAGCTGAGAGGTAGAGGAGGAGTTCAAAGAAATAACTGGAGGAGATAAAGTAGAGGTAACAAGTGTAAACAACTGACTCAAGAAGTTTTGGAAACAAATGGTAAGAGGGAAATGGGGCAATAACTGGAAAGTGCTGTGAGGGCCAAGGGAGGGTATTTTTAGGATAGGAGATGCATAAGCAGGTTTGAATGCAGTGAAGCAGAAACTAATGGAAAACGAGCAGTTGAAGATTGCAGTCAGGGAGGAAAAAAGAGAAGGGGAGTGTATATTAAGCCTACACAAGGGAAGTCATACACATAACCAGCATTTTTATGGGCAATACTGAGCTAAAGGTTGTGACACAAATTCTGCTACCTAAGCAGCACACCGACTAATGATGTAATGATGGACAAGGAAAAAGAAAACAGACTCGAGAAAACCAACACATGCTTTGAGAGACTGTTAGAATGTGGTGGCAGCATAGGATTTGGTTCCAGATCAAACTAAAGGTCCCCAGAACAGTAGTGTTGTCCAACCTATTTTCAAGAAGCAGCGTGGCGTAGTGGATAAAGCATGGGCCTGGGGGGGATCAGAAGGTCATGGGTTTTAATCCCGGCTCTACCACTTGTCTGCTGGGTGGCCTTGGGCAAATCACTTTACTTCTCTGTGCTTCAGTTACCTCATCTGTAAAATGGGGATTGCGACTGTGAGCCCCACGTGTGACAGGGACTGTGTCTAACCCAATTTGCTTGTATCCACTCCCGCACTTAGTACAGTGCCTGGCATATCATTAGCACTTAACAAATTATATAATTATCATTATTATTATTATGATGGCAATGACACATGGAGCATACACTGGCTCCTTGAGCAGCTTCACAAGAGTCTCTCACAGGCAAGACTCAGTACTGATTGTCATGACAAATCTCAAACAATAAAGTTACGGAATCCTGGGAATCTCCTGGCATTGGCGCTAAGCTCGCCTTAACACAGCTATGTTGGATGCGTCACTTGAGGAGAATGAGCAAATCCAGGAAGCCCAAACAGCTGCTGTATGAGCTGAAATTTGAAAACTGAAAGCAAGGCACGCTAGAGGAAGCATTTTAAGGTCATAGTAAATCAAAGTCTCGGACAGTGCTGTATCCCAGTGGAAATCTAAGTCAACTGCTTAAAACAAACTGGCATGGTATACTCAATCATATTTAGTGAACAATTACTATGTGCTTAGCACTACACTAAGCACTTGAGAGACTACAGGCAAACTTAACTTTCAGGGGTGTCTTCGCAGATCACGAGGGAAACTATGTATACATTTGAGGGGGACCAAATGATTTGAAATATCCAAATGATTTGACTTTGAAAATGATCTCTTTTCATGGTATTTGTTAAGCACCTACTATGTGTCAAGCACTTTTCTAAGCACTGGGATAGATAAAAGTTTATCAGGTTGGACACAATCCCTGTCCTACATGGGGCTTACAAACTAAGTAGGAGGGAGTATAATTTAATCCTCATTTTACAGATGAGGCAACTGAATCACTGGGATTCAGTGCTTGGACACATAGTAAGTGCTTAACAAATACCATAATTATTATTAAAACCCTGGTCCTCCGATTCCCAGGCCCATGCACTTTCCACTAGCCCATGTTACTCCACTTCCAAAATAAACTGCTTAGCATTCTTTTTAGAAAAGGTTTAGTTTATGTTATTAACTGTGTAGACAAGAGCTTAATTTAAACATATATCTGTAGTTGAGGATACTTCACAGTTATTTGCAAGCATGAAGGTCCTCACTGTCTGTTTAATTTGCTTTGTATACTGTATAGAACAATTCCATGTACAGATAGATGCTTAAAAAAAGCAAGATTATATGTTGATGAGAAAAGTGTATCACATTTTCTGGCTATTTATGTTCAAAAATGAGGTCTTTATAGAAAATCTTTTCACCTTTATACTGTTCTAAGGCACTAGGCAAAGATTTGACCTATTTCAGAGTATGTCTACACTGACAAAAGCAATAATCAATCAATCAGTGTATGTACTGAACACTTCTTATGTGTGGAGAACTGTACTGATCAGGAGAATAGAACATAAAAAAGTAGGTATAGATCATCCCTGCCTCTAATCAACCAATCAATCAAAATCAATCAATAGTATTTATAGAGCACTTACTATGTGCAGAGCACTGTATTAAGCACTGTAGAGAGTACAATAAAGTAGAATTAGCAGACCCTTTGCCTGCCCATAACGAGCTTATAGAGGGGGAGACAGACTTTAATATGAATAATTTATAAAATATAATTTAAATATATATACATAAATGCTGTGGGGTTGGGGGCGGGGTGAATATCAAATGTTCAAAGGTCACAGATCCAAATGCATAAACAAGAAGTCGGTAACCTGAGAGGTAGGCAGACATCACAGTAAATCACAGATCGATATGTAAATATATGCTGTGGGGCTGGGGGAGGAGTAAATATCAAAGTGGAACAGACCCAAGTACATAGGCGACACAGAAGGAAAGGCTAGGATAGAGAAGGAAGGGCTTGGTTGGAGAAGCCCTCTTTGAAAGTGATGCTATTTTAGGAGGGTTTTGAAGGTGGTGATCTGATGGATATAAAGGGGGAGGGAGTTCTAGGCCAGAGGGAGATGATGGGCAAGAGTCTGGTGGTGAGAAAGATGAAATCTTTACCCCTGGGCCACGTCCTCCCGTGGTCCTGGAACGCCCACCCTCCTCACCTCCGCCAAACTAATTCTCTTCCCCTCTTCAAAACCCTACTTAAAGCTCATCTCCTCCAACAGGCCTTCCCAGACTGAGCTCCCTTTTCCCTCTGCTCCCTCTACCCCCCTCTTCACCTCTCTGCAGATAAACCCTCTTCTCCCCACTTTCCCTCTGCTCCTCCCCCCTCCCGTCCCATCCCCTCAGCACTGTACTCGTCCGCTCAAATGTATATATCTTCATCACCCTATTTATTTTGTTACTGAGATGTACATCACCTTGATTCTATTTATTTGCTATTGTTTTAATGAGATGTTCTTCCCCTTGATTCTATTTATTGCCATTGTTCTTGTCTGTCCGTCTCCCCCAGTTAGACTGTAAGCCCATCAAAGGGCAGGGACTGTTTCTATCTGTTACCGATTTGTACATTCCAAGCGCTTAGTACAGTGTTCTGCACATAGTAAGCGCTCAAAAAATACTATTGAATGAATGAATGAATTAAATTGAGGTTCAGGGAGGCGGTCATTGTTAGAAGAGGTAGGGTTGTCGTGGGAGGTTAGTGAAGCTACATAGGAAGGGAAGAGTCAATAAAGTGCTTTAAAGCAAGTGGCAAGGAATTTCTGCTTGATGTGGGGATAGATGGATGATCATTGGAGAGTTTTGGAGAGGGGACACACAGATTGAGAGGATTTTATAGAAATGATCCACCCAGCAGTGTGAAGAGTGGTCTGGAGAGGGGAGAGCAAGGCGGCAGGGAGGTCAGCGAGACGGCTGATGCATTAGTCCAGGAGGGATATGACAAGTGCCTGGGTCAGCATGGTAGCAATTTGGATGAAGAAGAAGGAGCAGATTCTAAAAACGTTGAGAGAGCAGAATTGAGAGTTGTGGATTTTCATTTCACTTTGGCCATTGACTCTTTTTTTGAACCACTGCTTCAGTGGTACACACATCACTAGGATTAACATTGCACATGAGGTGAGTGTAGGCACTGAGAGACTGTGGAGAACTGAAGACTATCAGCTGAAAGCCCTAAATACGATTAATGGGTCTGAAAATAAGATTTAAGAAAGAAGGTTAAAGGAGCCAGGATTATTTAACCTTCAGAATAGAAGGTGGAGGAGACACATCTTGAACCAAGGAAGGAGGGCAGCTGGTCTTCATCTCCACTGAGACCCAAAAGAGGGGAAATAGGCTTAAACTCCTGCTGGGAAGATAAACTGGATTTATCTGACAGTAGGGTGGGTTGCTAGTGAAAGATGCAGTTGATTTCTCCAGAGACCTATGAATTTAGGAGAGATGCTTATCCCGATGAGAGGATTTAAAACGAGGCCCCGCCTGAAGGCAATAATGGAAGAGGTGATTCCAAACAGCCTCCCTTAGCTTTTACATATACATCAATTTATGTATCCCATTCAATTATTCATTATTTCTTACTGTTCCTCATTCCAGTTGCATCTTGGTTTTCCACTCACTCCCTCTGTAAATATACCTCTATAGATGCCTCTCCCCCTTCGAGTCCATGCTTTACTATGCTGCCCGGATTATCTTTCTACATAAGCGTTCAGGGTATGTCACCCCCATCCTCAAAAATCTCCAGTTGTTGCCTATCCACCTCTGTATCAAGCAAAACCCCCTCACTATTGGCTTCAAAGCTCTCCAACACTATGCCCCTCTTACTTCACCTTCCTTCTCTCCTTCTACGTCCCAGCCTGCACGCTCCACTCCTCTGCACACACCTTCTAACTGTGCCCCGATCTCATCTGTCCCACCACTGACCCCTGGCCCACATCCTGTGGAAAGAGCTCAGGCTTGGGAGTCAGAGGTCATGGGTTCGAATCCCGCCTCTGCCACTTGGCAGCTGTGTGACTGTGGGCAAGTCACTTAACTTCTCTGTGCCTCAGTTACTCATCTGTAAAGTGGGGATTAAGATTGTGAGCCTCATGTGGGACAACCTGATTACCCTGTATACCCCGGAGCATAGAATAATAATAATGTTGGCATTTGTTAAGCGCTTACTATGTGCTGAGCACTGTTCTAAGTGCTGGGGTAGATACAGGGTAATCAGATTGTCCCACCTGAGGCTCACAGTTAATCCCCATTTTACAGATGAGGTAACTGAGGCACAGAGAAGTGAAGTGACTTGCCCACAGCCACACAGCTGACAAGTGGCAGAGCCGGCATTTGAACTCATGACTTCTGACTCTCAAGCCCGGGCTCTTTCCACTGAGCCACACTGCTTCTCTAGTGCTCTGCCTATAGTAAGTGCTTAACAAAAACCAACATTATTATTATTATCCTACCTCTGGTCTGGAACATCCCTCTTCTCAAATCTGCCAATTACTCTCCCTCCATTCAAAGTCTTACAGAAGGCACATCTCCAAGAGGCCTTCCCAGACTATATTCCACTCTTCCTCATCTGCCACTCCCTTTGTGTCACTCTGATTTGGTCCCTTTGCTCTTCCCCTCTCTCCCCGCCCCACAGCACTTATGTATCTATCTGTAATTTTATTGGTTCATATTGATGCTTGTTTACTTGTATTGATGTCTGTTTCCTGCCCCTGCCCCCGCCCCCACCCAGACTGTGAGCTTGTTGTGGGCAGGGATTGTCTCTCTCTATTGTTGTATTGTACTTTCCCAAGTGCTTAATACAGTGCTCTGCATACAATAAGCGCTCAATAAATACCATTGAATGAATGAGTGAATGAATATACAATTCATGTCTGCCTGCCTCCCCTGACTGGATTGCCCACTTCTCAAAGGTAAAGACTGCATCATACTCTGGCTGCATGGCCTAGTGGACAGAACACGGGCCTGGGAGTCAGAAGAACTTGAGTTCTAGTTCCAACTCTGCCACATGTCTGCCGTGTGGCCTTGGGCAAGTCACTTCACTTCTCTGTGCCTCAGTTACCTCATCTGTAAAATGGGGATTAAAATGGTGAGCCCCATGTGGGACATGGACTGTGTCCAACCCAAGTTGCTGGTATCCACCCCAGCGAGTAGTACAGCGCTTGACATGTAGTAAACAATTTACAAATGCCTCAATTATTATTATTATTATTAATATTAATAATATTGTCATTATTATTTCCCAAGCCCTCCCTTCCTCTCTCCCATTCACTTGTGCATTGTCCTAACTTGTTCCCTTTATTCATCCCCCCATCCCAGCCCCACAGAACTTACTCACATATCTGTCATTTCTTTATTTATATTAATGTCTGTCTCCCCTCTAGACTGCAAAATCCAATGGCTCCTACTCCATTCTAATCCTCCTTGACCTCTCTGCTGCCTTTGACACTGTCGACCATCCCCTCCTCCTCCACACCTTATCTCACCTTGGCTTCACGGACTCTGTCCTCTCCTGGTTTTCCTCTTACCTCTCTGGCCGGTCATTCTCGGTCTCCTTCGCTGGAGCCTCCTCCCCCTCCCATCCTTTAACTGTTGGAGTTCCTCAAGGGTCAGTTCTTGGCCCTCTTCTGTTCTCCATTTACACTCACTCCCTCGGTGAACTCATTCGCTCTCACGGCTTTGACTACCATCTCTACGCAGATGACACGCAGATCTACATCTCCGCCCCTGTCCTCTCCCCCTCCCTTCGGGCTCGCATCTCCTCCTGCCTCCGGGACGTCTCCACCTGGATGTCGGCCCGCCACCTAAAACTCAACATGAGCGAGACTGAGCTCCTCATCTTCCCTCCCAAACCCGGTCCTCTCCCAGACTTCTCTATCACCGTCGATGGCACGACCATCCTTCCCGTCTCTCAGGCCCGCGATCTCGATGTCATCCTTGACTCGTCTCTCTCGTTCACCCCACACATCCTATCCGTTACCGAGACCTGCCGGTTTCACCTCTACAATATCGCCAAGATCCGCCCTTTCCTCTCCACCCAAACGGCTACCTTACTGCTACGGGCTCTCGTTATATCCCGGCTAGACTACTGTGTCGGCCTTCTCTCTGACCTCCCTTCCTCCTCTCTCGCCCCGCTCCGGTCTATTCTTCACTCCGCCGCCCGGCTCATCTTCCTGCAGAAACGATCTGGGCATGTCACTCCCCTTCTTAAACAACTCCAGTGGTTGCCTATCAACCTCCGCTCCAAACAAAAACTCCTCACTCTAGGCTTCAAGGCTCTCCATCACCTTGCCCCTTCCTACCTCTCCTCCCTTCTCTCTTTCTACCGCCCACCCCGCACGCTCCGCTCCTCCGCCGCCCACCTACTCACCGTCCCTCGGTCTCGCCTATCCCGCCGTCGACCCCTGGGCCACGTCCTCCCGCGGTCCCGGAACGCCCTCCCTCCTCACCTCTGCCAAACTGATTCTCTTTCCCTCTTCAAAACCCTACTTAAAACTCACCTCCTCCAAGAGGCCTTCCCAGACTGAGCTCCTCTTCTCCCTCTACTCCCTCTGCCATCCCCCCTTTACCTCTCCGCAGCTTAACCCTCTTTTTCCCCTTTTCCCTCTGCTCCTCCACCTCTCCCTTCCCATCCCCACAGCACTGTACTCGTCCGCTCAACTGTATATATTTTCGTTAACCTATTTATTTTGTTAATGAATTGTACATCGCCTCGATTCTATTTAGTTGCCATTGTTATTACAAGATGTTCTTCCCCTTGACTCTATTTATTGCCATTGTTCTCATCTGTCCGTCACCCCCGATTAGACTGTAAGCCCGTCAACCGGTAGGGACTGTCTCTATCTGTTGCCGACTTGTTCATCCCAAGCGCTTAGTACAGTGCTCTGCACATAGTAAGAGCTCAATAAATGCTATTGAATGAATGAATGAATGAACTGCAAGCTCGTTATGGGCAGGGAACGTGTCTCTTTATTATGTTGTACTCTCCCAAGCGCTGAGTACAGTGGTCTGCCAACAGTAAGCACCCAATTAATACGACTGAATGAATGAATCTTCTATTATAGTTCCCAAACTATTTAGTACACTGCTCTGCACACAATAGGTGCTGCAGAAATGCTACTGAACAAATATTCAGCTAGACATTATTAATTAGGAAGAGATATAAATGGGATACCTTTGCAGTTATGGAAGTTGAAATATCCACCTCAGAGGTGGATATGGGAAACCATCTTCCTCTGTTCTCTCCTACATTTTGTGCTCAAAACACGCTTACCTGGGATGGAGCAGGAATTGTTCCTAGCAGCAGCTAGGAAAGCCTCTTACCACTCAAATGCCCCTTTAGGTATTGAGATCTTTTAGGAGATATATCATGTCTTCTCCACATTGCCAGCTGTGTTTTCCTACTGGCCACCCATGTGTCTATTCTAACAGCCTGCAAACAGCAGATGGTCAACACCCCAAGTTATTATTATTAAAGACAATAACAATAATTGAGGCATTAGTTAAATGCTTACTACGTGACTAGCAATGTCACTAAGCATCAGGGTAGAAACAAGATAATCAGGTCAAACACAGCCCCCGTTCCTCATTGAGCTCACAGTATAAATAGGAGGGAGAACAGTTATTTAATTCCTGCTTTTCAAAAGAGAAAACTGAGTCTCAGATAAGTGAAGTGACTTGTTCAAGGTCACACAGCAAATAAGTGACAGAGTGAGGATTAGAACCAGCTTCCCCTGACTGCCGGGACTGTGCTCTTTGCACTAGGTCATGGGTGTTGCCCTCCCTCCCCAGAAAACTTGCATTAGAGTACTTGTTCTCATTCATTTGTTCAGTCAATCGTATTTCTTGAGCTCTTACTGTGTGCAGAGCACTGTATTAAGCACATGGAAAGTGCTTAATCAGTCAACTAGTCAACCCTAGTTTGGGACAAGGACTGTGTCCAATCTGATTTGCTTGTATCCAACCCAGTGCTTAGCACAGTATCTGGTGCATAGTAAGCACTTAACACATACCATAATGATGATGATTATGCTTATGCGACAGTGGGGATGGTGATGCTGACTACAGTGATGGAAAAGTTGGGAGGAGGTCAGGATGGGTATAAAGAAGAGTTCTGTTTTTGACATGATGATGATGATCATACATTCTCACACAGTCCTAAATGAACTTTTTTAGGATGAATTAATTCGGGTGAATTAAGGTGAAACTGTGAACCACAAATCAATCAATCATATTTATTGGGTGCGGACACTGTATTAAGATCTTGGGAGAGTACAATTTAACAGAGTTGGTAAGCAAGTACCCTGCCCATAACGAGCTTCCAATTTGGCACCCAAATGATTAAAATAGTGTTGTGGTCAATATAGCTCAAATCAGCCTTGCTTCAGAGTCCAAAGGACAGAGGCAGGCTGGAGCTTCGGGTCAGTGGAGAGTTTCCTCTCTTCACTTATTCTGCATAATGCCAAAAGATTCTGCTCATTGACTTCTCTTCTCCAATACCCGCTAAATGCTTCTGGTCCTCCCAGAAGGTCCTTGCTATTCCATAGGCCTTTGCATTGGTATTTTTTCAACATTTTCTTACTTCCATTCTCTTTTTAGCTTTCACACCAAATTCTTGTGTAGAAAATTGCAACAACACTTGTCACTTTTGTAAGATTTAAATCTCGCAAGGCCCAGAATCACATACTCCCAGTACAAATTTGAGTACAAATTAAAAATGGAACCTACTCTGGAGGGCTTTAGATAAAAGCAGCATTATTAATAAGCTCTCTGTAGTACAATATAGAAAATGCTGTTTGAACTTTTGTAATGAAACCCTGCTTAAGATGGCTATTTCTGAATATCTTATTAAAAGGTTTATTCAGTAGACAACAGAATTATTTGTCTCATCCTTCACTTTATTTTCAACAGCAGAAATACTGGTCTGTCCAGTGACTGTACTATCAAATACCTGTAACTTGCCCATTTGACATATTTTTCATTTCAAACATACTTAATGTCAGCAAGGATATGAGACACATTTGTTCTTAGAACACAATACTTCACAAAATGGATGCTGATCTGATTCAAGCAGTCTTGTCTGGTCATCCTCAGTGAAAGCAAAAAATGTTTTTGCCGTAACCAAGAGAATTACAGTGTGTGATTGGAGAAGCTTGGATAGTAATTCCTGCACAGAAGCCAGCGATTACATATTGTAACAAATTAAAAACTCTGAAAAAAAGTCTATTTAAATCTCCCGAGAAAGACTATTTAATAAAACAAACAGTGGTATAGACTATGACAGAATTCCATTTGCCATGGAATTCCATCCAACTGCTTTTGGCTGCTACAGAAGCAATTAGAGGGGGCTGGGATTTAATGAAAACGCAAAGAAGAGAAACACAAAGCTAATCCCTAACAAGTGGCTGCCTATTTATCCAGCTCACCACCACCAAACTATGAAACTCTATGTGAAGTTTTTACCTTTGTCTCTCAACTGTCCAGAGGAGCAGAAGCTCCCTAACTCCTCTCCATAATTACCAGCCACCCTTTGGCTGCAATACACAACAAAACACATCTGCTTAAATGAAAAAAGGCAAGTAAAGGCTAAACGTAAACCACTAGAATGTCAAGACCACAGCCAAGTGTGGCCATTTATGCTGCCAAGAACATGAGTCAAATAATGAGAGACAACCTGAGCTTAGATTCCACATCTCTTTTATTTTTAACTAAAGCGCGCACACATTTTTCATACAGTATTTGATAATCCATTGGGCTTTCACCTCCAGGCCCATAAACATCTAATGAAATTTTAAACATCACTTCATCACAGTGGGGATCTACAAGCTTCTCTCCTATGAACTGAAATCCTTCTGCTTCAGACTGTGCAGATCTGTTAGATCGGCAGTAACGAGTTGGCTTGGTGTTTCGTGCCTTTTGATGGATTATTTTTGGCCATCCCCACCTTCAAACACTCGATAAAGGGGGACACCATGTGGCTTAGTGACTGAGCAACAGCCTGGAAATCCATGGCTTGGGAATTCTAATCCCAGCACTGCATCTGAATCGCACTGTAACTTGCCTTTTGTTTCGTTGGTCTTGGGTATAAAATGGGCATCGCCAATCGTAACTATGCTCAAGCTCCAAGAGCCAAGACCATAGAAATCTTGAGATTCGCTGAAGTTGGTGGTTATGCACTACTAGGCGTTTCTAGGTAGTTAATAATAATAATAATAATAATGTTGGTATTTGTTAAGCGCTTACTATGTGCAGAGCACTGTTCTAAGCGCTGGGGTAGACACAGGGGAATCAGGTTGTCCGACGTGGGGCTCACAGTCTTAATCCCCATTTTACAGATGAGGGAACTGAGGCACAGAGAAGTTAAGTGACTTGCCCACAGTCACACAGCTGACAAGTGGCAGAGCTGGGATTCGAACTCATGAGCCCTGACTCCAAAGCCCGTGCTCTTTCCACTGCGCCATGTAGTTCACCTTCTCATTTCTTTCTGATACTCATTCAGTCCCAGGCACCATATATAATACTGGGATAGATACAAGATAATCAGGTTGGACATAGTTCCCATCCCCCATAGGGTTCACGGTCCAAGTTGGAGGGAGGAGGATGTAATCTCCATTTTACAGATGAGGAATTTGAGGCACAGAGAAGTGAAGTAACTTGCTGAAGGTCACACAGCAAATCTACCCCCATTGTATAATACAGTGCCTGACACATAGTAAGTGCTTAACCAATACCATAAAGCACTTTAATGAAGCAATTTTAGTGTGAACACAACGTAACATTTTTAAGGAATGAGAAAAACAAGATTAATGTGGATTAATAGATTAAAGAAAAAATCCAGGATAGCAAGTGAACTGCAAATGCATTTTACAGTTGGAGACCAGAGAAATTACCTTGTTGAAGGTAACATGAAATTAAGAGTTAAGGGACAAACCATGACTTGCAGCAGTACGCAGGAACCATGATGAGATGTGAAAGTGTGGAATTATAGACTGCTCAAGATCCAAAGCATTTTGAGAGCAATTGGCAAATAGGCAGGGGGCCAGAAATGGGCAAGCTAAAGAACAGGCTGTTTAGAATATATACGCAAAGAAGATATCATACATAAAAGAATGCAAACAATGAATAGAATGGGTGTGATGATAAAGCAGAAATATGAAATGCTTCAGCATTTCAGTATTAAATAGGCCCTGGGTGCAACATGAATGAATATCTATACTGTAGACTCCAGACTGTAAGCTCGTCTGGGCAGGGAATATATCCATTTATTGTTACATTATACTCTCTCAAGCACTTAGTACAGTGCTCTGCACACAGTAAGTGTTCAATAAATACGACTGAATGAGTATCTGTGTTCCTGGGACCAGTTTGGTTTGGCCTGTGAGTGTCTAGGGAAAGAATCCTTGGGCTTAGAGGGTAAGTACACTCAATTCTGCTGTAACGCTGTTTTCAGTATATGTCTTGGATAAAATGTAATTAGGGAATTAGAAAGCACTTTTTACGAGATGTTCTTCCCCTTGACGCTGTTTAGTGCCATTGTTCTTGTCTGTCCGTCTCCCCCGATTAGACTGTAAGCCCGTCAAACGGCAGGGACTGTCTCTATCTGTTGCCGACTTGTTCATCCCAAGCGCTTAGTACAGTGCTCTGCACATAGTAAGCGCTCAATAAATACTATTGAATGAATGAATGAATGAATACACTGCAATCCTGTCGGGTTCATGTGGCCTGTAACTGAAGAAACGTTTTGTGTGCGTGTGAATAGCATCACTATGGACATAGCACAATGCCACTTCTCCTTGACAAGAAGTTTTGTGAGAACACGACCCTAGCATTATAGGAGAACTATACGGTGTATGTGTCCTTCAGGAAAGGAGATGAATTGGAGAAATTAAAGGATGAGCCAGTGGATAAGTGCAGCCGTGACCTCAGCCAATCAGTGAGTTTGGAAAAGAAATGAATGCACAAATGAATTAATCAACCAATGGCATTTATTGAGCATATACTGCATGCAAACACTGAACTAAGCACTTGGGAGAGTACAATACAACTGAATTGGTAAACACATTCCCTGTCCATAATGTGCTTGTAGTCTAGAATAAAATGCAGATATGTACATATGTACTGTGGGACATACGGAGGGGTGACAGATATTAAAATATATTATGTAATTGTGTATAATCAATCAATTGTATTTTTTGAGTTTCTTACTATGTGTAGAACAATGTACTAAGCACTTGGGAGAGTACAATATAACAGAGTTGGTAGACATATTCCTTGCCCACAATGAGCTTACAGTCTACAGGGGAGATAAACATTAGTATAAATCAATGAATTATGGATATGTACATAAGTGCTGTGGGACTGAAGGTGGGGTGAACACCAAGTTTTAGACTGAACCAGAAGGGAGAGGGGGTTGGGGAAATATGGATTTCGTTGGGAAAGACCTCTTGGAGAAGATGCAATTTTAATAAGGCTTTGAAGATGGGGAGTGTGGTGATCTGTCAAATATAAAGAGGGGAGGGAGTTTGAGATCAGAGGCAGGATTGGAAAAGAATGATAGTATTTGCTGTTGGTTGTAAATGAATGATAATATTTGCTGAGCACCTGTTTTCAGAGCACTGTACAAAGTGCTTGAGTACAACAGAATTGATAGACAAACTCTGGGGAAAATAAAACATAGAGGTGTCCAGAAACTGAACATATTGGCTTGACAGTCTAGGGGTCATAGGCAAAGGGGCAAATTTTATTCATGAAAAAAGCCATACAAAGGTTAGAAACTTTCATCTCTGGTAATAGAGAAATTCAGAGAAAGTGAGTGCCCAGTAGCATATTTCATTCAACAGTATTTATTGAGCGCTTACTATGTGCAGAGCACTGTATTAAGCGCTTATATTTGGAAAGCAATATATGTATATTGCTTTCCATTTCTATATTTGCATAGTTTATATATTTATATTATATTTATATATGTATCTTTCCAAATGTGTGTGGGGGTGTATATATATGTGTATATATATATATATATATATATATGTATACATTTGTAGGGGATATGGATAAAGTTATTAAATGAATTACAAGTAGGAAGAAGTAATGAAGTACAGATAATTTTATAAGTACATGTAGAAAAGTCAATGAAATCACTTGACTATCCAGGTCTTTTGGAGATGAAGTGAAAGTGATTCAAGGAAAGCAAAAATGATTGATTTCCCTCCTTTCCTAAGGTGGACCCTCTAAGTTCTCTTGCCAGACGTAGAGAGGCAGGGATTCTCTTCGGATCAAAGAGCACCAAGGGGAGCAGTGGAGACTTTCCTGTCCCTATCTAATTCCAGCTCCTATTCTATGCTTTTGGGCAAATCACTTAACCTCTTGATGTCTCAATTTCCTCATCTGTAAAATGAGGATTAAATATCTGTTCTCCTTCCTAAGTGGGCAGAGACTGTGTCCTACCTGATTATCTCATATGAACCCCGACAATAAATCAATCAATCATATTTACTGTAAGCTTACTGTGTGCAGAGCACTGTACTAAGCACTTGGGAGAGTACAATGTAACAATATAACAGAGTTAGTGGACACATTCCCTGCCCACGAAGAACTTACAGTCTAGAAGGGGAGAGAGACATTAATGTAAATAAATTTCAGATATGTACGTAAGTGCTATAGGGCCCTGGGATGGGTGAACAAAGGGAGAAAATCAGGATGACACAGAAGGGAGTGGATGAACATTGGAAAAATTCCTGACACAAAGTAAGCACTTATCTACTAACATTAGATTATTATAATTTACTGATAGCACAGTGGCTGCCACATAACCACTTTTTCTTTAATATGGTTACCTAGCAAGTAGGTTGCTTTTACATGTGTGTGTGTGTGTGTGTGTGTGTAGTGGAGGGAGCTACTTACACACATATGCTTAAGGAATCACAAAACCTTAATTATTGGTGCTTCTGGAAAGTGTCAAGTTAAATTGCTTTAGATTAGGAAGTACCTGTAGAAAGCACTTGGGAAGTCACCTGGGTGAAAACTACTTCATGAATATCTACCTATTCATTACCAATTGGAGGACCCATTACTCTGTGATTTTTCACAGGATATGAAAATTATGAATTATGAAAATTATGCAATTGAACATGAGTTAGCTGGTAAGGAAAGTTAGGCCTTCCCAGCACCTACTGGTAGTACCACACCTAGAACTTTCCATTGCCTCTACATCACCAAGCTAAGAGATCAAAGTTCATATTTCCCCACTCCTCGAAACCGCCAGCGGTTGCCTATTCAACTCCATATCAAATAGAAATTCCTTATCCTTGGCTTTAAAGCACTCTATTGCCTCATCCCTTCCTGTCTTACCTCAATTTTGTCTATCTCTCCACCAACTCCTTGCCCACTTTCTGCCTCTGGCCTGGAACTCCCTTCCCCTTCATTTTCAACAGATCAGCATTCTCCCCACCCTCAAAGCCTGATTAAAGTCACATCTCCACCAAGAGGCCTTCCCCAACTAAGCTCTTATTTCCCGCATTCTCTCTTCCTTCTGCAAGGTCCTTCCAATTGGATTTGTGTCCTGCAAGCACTTGATATTCACCCTATCTTCATTTGCACATAATTAATGTACAGTTCTATAATTTATTTTAATGTTAGTCCCCTCTAGACTGCAAGCTCCTTGTGGGTAGGAAACATGTCTATCAACTCTGTTATACTGTACTCTCCCAAGCACTTAATACAGTGCTTTGCACAGAGTAAATCCTCAATAACATGATTAATTGATCATTGTTGGAAAAGCCCTATAGGCAAAAAGGGTTGGATAGCCAAAGGATTATTTGAATCTTCAAGGCACCTTCTCAGAAACACCACTTCTTAATTCCCATTTAAGCTTTATGGAAGAATGGAACACAGAGTACAGAAAATATGCCTCTGATCCTAAGTACCACCCACATTTCTGAGCCACTGAAGAAAAGTGCAATGTCACTTTCAGGAGCAGAATCTAGGATTTCAGGTTCCTATTAACAAGTATCATCTTCAACAGAATAACCGCTTTGCCTGACAGAAGGTTTGGGGTATTCAAACTTAGTTTTGCAGTTAGATTGTCCTGAAAGGGAATTCAGGGGTGGAGCCTGAGTTGTCTGTAGAGGGGTGGTTGCTTTATTTGGGTAAAATGCTGGGAGATAATGTTTCCAAATAATCTTATAATAATATTCTCCTACAAACCATATGGAATGCCTCCCAAGATTCCAAGATGGATAAAGGGGGCTGAATGAAGAAGCAAAACCCTGGGAATGACTTAAGCTCTCCATTTAGAAGACTAAGCTTCTCTATCATGACTAGAGAATCTCCAATTTCAGGGATGTTTCTGTGGTTAAATTAGCTCTTCTTACCTAGAGAAAAGATCAAAATCCTGTGTCTAAAAGAGGGGCCCCAAATCTTTTAGACTTGAGACCAAATCTCAAAAACAACATTCTCAAATTCAAGTACAAAAGATGCTTCACGCTAAGAGAACCAAGAGAGGAAAATGCAATCTCATGCTTATTACCTGATATTAACAAATGACTAAAAAGGGACTCTGAGTGGAGACTTGCCAACAATGTTTAATTATTTTAAAACTCATTCTTACCCCAGGAAAGATAGCGGCTTATATACTTGGAGGCGGCATGGATTAATGGAAAGAGTAGGGAGTCAGGAGATCTAGGTTCTAATCACAGTTTAGCCTCTAGCCTGCTGGGTGACCTTGGGCAACAGCTTTCATCATGTGTCTGTGGCCAGCTCCATCTCCCACTCTTCAATTTTAGATTGTGAGTTTCCTGAGGTACAATAAATAATGATGGTATTTGATAAGCGCTTAACTAGGTGCCAGGCACTCTATTAAGTGCTGGGGTTGATACAAGCAAATCGGGTTGGACAAAGTCCCTGTCCGATGTGGGGCTCACAGTCTCAATCCCCATTTTACAGATGAGGTAACTGAGGCCCAGAGCAGTGAAGTAACTTGCCCAAAGTCACTCAGCAGACATGAGGCCGAGTCAGGATTAGAACCTATGAGCTTCTGACTCCCAGGCCCGTGCTCTTTCCACTACACCATGCTGCTTCTAGGACAAGGAGCAATGTGGCTTAGTGGAAAGACCACAACAAGTCTGGGAGTCAGAGGACCTGAGTTCTAATCAGAGGACCTGAGTTCTAATCCTGCCCACATTTATTTTCTCCCAGCATTTAGTACAGTGCTCTGTACACAATAAACACTGAATAAAACTATTGCTACTGCCACTAAACTTTTATGTGCCTATATATCTATAATTCTAGTTATTTTGATGCTACTGTTGCCTGTCCACTTGTTTCCTTTTGTTGTCTGTCTCCCCCCTTCTAGACTGTGAGCCCTCTGTTGGGTAGAAATTGTCTCTAGTCATCGCTGAATTGTACTTTCCAAGAGCTTAGTAAAGTGCTTTGCATACTGTAAGTGCTCAATAAATGTGATTGAATGAATGAGTGAATGTGCTTCAGTTTCCTCATCTGTAAAATGGGAATAAACTACCTGTCCTCTCTATACTGTCAGCATTTGCAGAACAGGAAAAGGGTCTTATCTGATTATCTTGTATCTACCCCAGCATTTAGCACAATCCTTGACATACAGTAAGTGCTCAATTCATACTTTTATTATATTTCTTATTAGTAAAATGTCCAGTGTGATTCACAGGATTTATAAACTGCATGATCCACTACTCTAACTTTTCTCTGTCCTCTTATATCTAAGTTTCTGGATGGTTCACTAGCTTTAGTCAATAAATCAAATTTTACTAAATGGGCAAGGATTGTGTCTATCAACTCGGTAGTAATGGACTCTCCCAAGGACTTATAATAATGATCTGCACATAGGAAGTGCTCAATAAATAGCATTGATTGATTGATTTGATGAGACATAACTCTTAGAGAAGCAGTGAGGATAACGGATAAAGCAGCAGTCTGGGGATCAAAGGATCTGGGTTCTAATTCCAGTTCTGCCACTTGTCTTCTGTGTGACCCGGGCAAGTTATTTCAGTTTTCTATGGTTCAGTTACCTCATCAGTAAAATGTGATAAGACTGTGAGATTGTGAGCCCCTTGTGGGACATGGACTGTGTCCAACCTGTTTAGCTTGTATCTACCCCGGCATTTAGTACATTGCCTGACCCATAATAAACACTTAACAAATACTATTAAAAAAGGAAGAGGACAAAAGGCTAAATTTTTCCTTAATTCTCTCTCCTTAGTCAATTAGTTGTGCTTATTGAGGGATTACAGAATAATAATAATAATAATGTTGGTATTTGTTAAGTGCTTACTATGTGCAGAGCACTGTTCTAAGCGCTGGGGTAGATACAGGGTAATCAGGTTGTCCCACGTGAGGCTCACAGTCTTAATCCCCATTTTACAGATGAGGGACCTGAGGCACAGAGAAGTTAAGTGACTTGCCCACAGTCACACAGCTGACAAGCGGCAGAGCCAGGATTCGAACCCATGACCTCTGACTCCCAAGCCCTGACTCTTTCCACTGAGCCATGCTGCAGAGAGAGCACTCTACGAACCACTTGGAAGAATATAATAGCATCAGCAGGTAAAAGCTCTGTCTTCTAGGACTTTATAACTTGCTTATAAACCAATTTATATTTAACCAAGCTATAATTTCAGGGGTGACAAGAACATCAAACAACTTTAACTCATTAAGTGACTGTCATCCTCTCCATATGAGATATATATTCTCAGCTCCTATTCAAAACCATAAGGGATTCCAACCCACAGGTTTGTCACTGGAAAACAAAATGAACAAAATTTGCCCTGGATGCAATTTTATCACAGTACTTTTGCTGTTCAGCCAACAGTAGTCATTGCAATCGAGTGGCTATTGTGTCCTCTTCTCAGTATCATTTAGACTTTTTCAATAAATTATTAAATGAGGCTTCTTGGCCACTTTGAGGAGACTAGCCTTCACGTATGTATCTCTGTAGCAGAAATGGACAAAAATGGAAAAGGCAGCATGGCCGAGTGGACAGAGCACAGATCTGGGAGTCAGAAAGACCTGGGTTCTAATCCAGCTCTGCCAGCTGCCTGCTGTGTTACCTTGGGCAAGTCAATTAAATTCTCTGTGCCTCAATTACTTAATGTGCCAAAGGAAGATTAAGAATTTTAGCCCCATTTGGGACTTGGACTGTGTGAAACCTGATTACCTTGCATCTACCCCATATGAATATATGATAAAATACTCTAAAAAAAATTGGCACTGCTTTTGTCACACTAATAGCCAACTGTCCCACCATGATTTAAACTAGTGAGGATTTTCTTGGTAGTCTCTGGGCAAATATTGCAGAACAAATCTCATATTGACTTTTAAAGTTTTTTCCTACAGGGAGAAGTATGGCTTTTGACCTTAGGTTTCCACTGTTGGTACTTTTCTTATCTCTTTTACAGATGAGCCTTCTGTTGTTTGAGCTTTATATCTACTCCCACAGGGGACACCCTGTTTAGATTCTATCATGCTTAAAGGCAGGAATCACAACTTGCTCTTCTTTCAAAACTGATCAAGGATCAAGACCCCATGCAAATTTCCTTCCGCCTCAGTCCCTGCTGCCCAATTCCACAGCAGGGATACAGCACTGTAATTCCTATGGGTCCAGAAGGGGAACAAGCAGATGGGTCAGAGGTTCCTTCAAAAACACACTCCAGGACAGCATGAAACCGATGTATTTCTAGAAAAACGGTGCAAGATGATCTAGACTGTAAGCTCGTTGTAGGCAGGAAATGTCTGTTTATCGTTACATTGTACTCTCCCAAGCGCTTAGTACAGGGCTCTGGCCACAGAAAGCTCTCAATAATTATGACTGATTGACTTACTATCATGTTAGTCTGCGCTCTGTGTGCAGCACACGTGACATCAGATGCATTTCCTTGCCCGATATCCTCAAAGGCCATCGGTGGTCACCCTACAGTCATCCCCTAAGATCACTGGCCACGGTTCATCAAAGGAAGAGAATCACACTCTGTGTATCTTCGTAGGTTTCAGAAATGCTGAGAAATCGTTGTGAGTCAGCAGTTGCCACAACTAGAGTAAGTTCTCCCCATTTGGCCAAGTGAGCAGTGCAATATGATGATGTCACATGGTGTATGCCACCGAACAATTACAATTATGGTATTTGTTAAGTGCTCACTATGTGCCAGGCACTGTTCTAAGCACTGGGGTAGATACAAGACAATCAGGTTGGGCATAGGCCCTTCTCACATAAAGCTCACCTTCTTAATTCCCATTTTCCAGAGAAGGGAACTGAGATACAGAGAACTGAAGTGATTTTCCCAAGGTCACACAGTAGGCCAGTGGTGGAGCTGGGATTAGAAACCATGTCCTTACGATTCTCAGGCCCATGCTCTATCCACTAGGCAACACTGCTTCCTCTTACATCACCAGGTAACATGAAAGGACAACCAATCCCTTCCTCGCACTGCGTGTCTTTCTAAAGTCCGCCACGGCCTAAGAGAAGCCAGTGTTAGCGCTTATTAGGACTTTCAGCTAACTACCACATTAGTCAAATGTTAGTGGATGTAAAACGACTCTTTCTAGAAATTAATCTCTTTGACAAAGATGTCTGGCACCCAAAACAATTCTTTTAATACCACGAATTCAAGTTTGAATTATGGAATACTCACTAGGGATGCAATCAGGTAATTTTCAACTTGGTCATACTTTCAGATTAATGCCATCTGGATCCATGTTCCAGTTCTCCATTTTCTTACTGCTCCATGGGCTTTTTTCATTTTGAGCCCAACTGCCTGGATATAGAAATCTATTTACATAAGTACCTGTCATTATTAACTGCTGAGCTTTCTCTGACTCATAATCATGACTGCTTCCCATATCACTGCAACAGTTAAGGGTACTTTAGAATTTCCATGATAAATCCAGCTCCTCGTGATTTAATATCTCGCCAGCTTTTTTTTTTTTTGTATTTACAGTGGACCAAAACAACACATGGCTTGTTAAATCAGACTTTTTTTTGATTTTTACAATAGGTGCAGCTGCTTTCAATTTATAAACACTACAGTTTTCAAATCTTTGATTTTTTTGTCAACATCAAAATCTGAACCAATTTAATATTGAGAGGTATGTAATCAAGTTATGGGTTGGAGCACAGAAAGTGTAAGTGTTTGTGTAGACAGAGAGAGATACATTTTGAGGGGCAAGGGAAAAAAACAATCACATATTTTTTCGGTGCTTGCTCTGGTCAGAACACTATACTAAGGGCTTGGGAGAGTACAATACAACAGAGGTGAGAGACATACTTCTCGCTCTCAAGGACCTTGCAATCTAGTGGGATTACCAGTTACTAGAAAGTGATCTTTTGGTTACAGTAAAATTAATGGGTATCATAAAGAAATGTTGTAAACTCTTCAGTGTTCCCCTGAGTGGAAACTTGGAAAATTCCAGATAACTTCAAATAGCAGCTCAAATGATAAAATTTGAGTTTACCAGACTATACACTGCTTTGTAGAGACTCCGGGTAGGCACTTTGCATATTTCCTTTAAGTAAATTAAAGTACCCAAATGGCACTTCATGATTGTCAGTGTCTATGGGGCGGAGGGGCACTTATCCCATTTCCTATCAGTCTCTCCCCTGTCCAGTATTAACATAAAACTCGCAGGCGACCTCTCACTCACATCCTAGCTCTGGTCTGGAACACTCCCTCCTCATATCAGACAGATAATTGGTCTCCCCCACTTCAAAACTTTATTGAAGTCACATCTTCTCCAAGCAGCCTTCCCCGACTAATCCCTCCTCTCTTGTTTTCCCACTCCCTTGTGTGCCACTATTACTTGCTCTTTCATTCATCCTCCCTCCCGTTCGTGTATATATCTATAATTTACCTATTCATTTATTTATATTGATGTCTGTTTCCCCCTCTAGACAGTAGCCCAGAGAAATGAAGTGACTCGCCCAAGGTCACAGAGCAGACATCTGGCGGAGCCGGAATTGGAACCCATGACCTTCTGACTCCCAGGCCCGTGCTCTATCCACTAAAACTTCCTTGGGGCCAAGTAGCACGTTAAGCACTGGAGAAGATGGAATAGAGTCAGGTTGGACATTGGACATCGCTGGGGCTCACAAGTCTAAGAGGGAAGGAGAATGGTATTTTATCCCCACGTGGGAACAGATAAATCAAGTGCCTTGCCCAAGGTCACGCAGCAAGTATGTGGTATAGCTGCGTCCTGACTCTCCAGCCTGTGGTCATCCCGCTAGACTACTTGTCATTAATTATTGGAGCCATCCCAGAGTTTTGTAGCTCCCTTGTGCGATTTTAGAAAAATGCACAAATATCCCTGACCTGAAAGTTCTGGCTAACCTAGTTGGCCTACTTTACACCAAACCTTGCTGTTTTCCCTTATGTCAAAATATTTTACTCAGTATCTGGCTGGAGGACGCATGGTATTCACCCAGTAGCGCAAATGCCCCAGAGTGCTGAGTTGCTTCTCACCCATCTTCCCACCTCCTCTACCCTCACAGTAGTCATGTGATACGGGGAAACTGTACAAGCACAGCGTGTGTTCTGCGGCCAGCACACCACCCACCCCTTGTCCACACCTTCCCCTCTGGCCTGGAACCTCCAACCCTTATCCAACAGACTGCCGCTCTCTGAGCCTTCAAAGCCCTCCTAGAATCATATCTCCAACGAGAAGCCTTCTGTGATTCTTTCCCCTTTCACCCTACTCCTAGAGGTCCTCCCATAGGCATCCCCTCTGCACTCTCAGACCTGTACCGCTTAAACAATCGATATTCACACCACCCTCAGTCCCACAGTACTTATGTGTATATCTTTATTCTGTCCTATTTGCCCCATCTGTAGTTTATTTTAATGTCTTTCTTCCCAGCATGGCATAGTGGATAGAGCAAGGGCCTGGGAATCAGAAGGTCATGAGTTCTAATCCCAGCTCTGTCGTTTTCTGCCGTGTGGCCTTGGGCACATCACTTCCCTTCTACGGGCCTCAGTTCCCTCATCTGTAAAAATGGAGATTGAGACTGTGAGCCCAACGTGGGTAGGGGTTGTGTCCAACTCGATTTGCTTGTATCCTCCTCAGCCCTGAGTATAGTGACAGGCACGTAGTAAATGATTAAATGCCAGAGTTATTATTATTACTATTATTATCATTCCCCTTTAGACTATAAGCTCATTGTGGGCAGGGCACATATCTATCAGCACAATTGTACTGAACCCTTCTAAGAACTTAGATTAGTGCTCTGCATGCAGTAGGCTCTCAATGAATATGGTTGACTGATTCTACCTAAATGATATGGTTAGTCTGACTCTTCTCTATACAGGCATGCCCCACAAAAATTCCTGAATTTAGGAAATATGGTTGGAGAGTGAATGGTTGGATCATGGGACACACGACCATACACCTGCAGATTACACATCGGATATGTTCAAGAAACTCTCTAAAAGTTACCTGTGTGCACCACACAGTAAGCACTTAATCAATACTGTTAATCCTATTGATCAATCAACTGTATTTATTGAACATGTACTGTGTGCAGAGCACTGTACCAAGCACTTGGGAGACAACAATATAACAGATGTGGAAGGCATGTTCCCCGCCCACAAGGAGCTTACAGTCTAGAGGGAAAGACAGATATTAAAATAAATTACTGGAATGTACATAAGTGCTGGGGTTGGCGTGAATATAGGGTACAAATCCAGCATTTAGTACAGTAAAACAATACATTTTATTGAAGAGGGAATTGTAATAATAAATATCAACAAACTATTATTTAATCTTTTTAAAATAATTCAAAGCATAACATCACAACACCAAACGAGTCATAATTTGACTGAATCAAAGAGGCTGCAGAAATAGAAATCTGTTGTCTTGACTGGGATTTTTTTTTTAAATTTTATTGAATAATTTGTCCAATTTAAGTTGGATCGCAGCCTTCTTCTTGTCTTTCTTTAGCACTTGGCAATAAGCTAATTCCTCTGAACACCTCTCTCCATTAGATTCTGTTGAAATCATACTTATAAACCCATCTACTTCCTTGAAATTTGGTGCATAATCCCAAGATTTTAGTTGGTCGTTGAGACCAAAACTTCTTCATCTGCTTCGGGAATCGTAGGCTGAAGTGTCAAAGCTTGATGAAGTCTTGGTTGGGCAACAATTTCCATGAATGAAATGCAGTTAACTAAATGGATATCATGATGATGTCCACATCATCCCTTTCTAAATTCATTTTCCTTTGTATTTCAACGACTTCTATGATTTTCTGCTCAGGGGGAGACTTTTCAACATCTTGAAAACACAAACTATAGACAGACGGAGTTTTCTCCAGACCCCGTCAATATTGATTCTTCAATCTCAACTCAGGGGCTGGGGTAAGGGAGCGATTTCATTCAGTGCTATTTATTGAACACTTACTGCATTCAGTGCACTTTACTAAGCTCTTGGTAAAGTACAATATAATAGAATAGTACACTCTATTGGAATTTTTTGCAGGACGTATCCTTGTGGATATGGCTGTATCATGGGATCGTTATAACCAGGATTAAGGCAACGAAAGCTGCTAGTTAACAATAATAATAATAATAATGTTGGTATTTGTTAAGCACTTACCATGTGCAGAGCACTGTTCTAAGCACTGGGGTAAATACAGGGTAATCAGGTTGTACCACGTGTGGCTCACAGTTAATCCCCATTTTACAGATGAGGTAAATGAGGCACAGAGAAGTTAAGTGACTTGTCACCAGGGACTGCCTGTCCTCCTGCTCTCTGTGTCACAAATGAACATATATTGTACACTGAGAGCTAAAGATTTGAAATGTTAAGGGCTTTCATTAATACAGGACTTCCTGAGATCTTCTCTGTAACGCAAAATTTAACTTACCAGGGGATCGCCTACTAGCTTTCATAGGAACAAGTTTTATTAATCAATCAATCAATCATACTTATTGAACACTTCCTGTGTGCAGAGTTGTGAATTAAGAGCTTGGGAGAGAACAGTATAATCCAGTTGGTAAACATGTTTCCTGCTCACAGTGAGCTGACAGTCTTGAGGGGGAGACAGACAGTAATATTAAAAGAAAATTATGGATATGAACATAAATGTTGTGGGGCTGAGGGAGGGATGAATAAAGGGTGCAAATTCAAGGGCAGAGACAATTCAGAAGAGAGTGGGAGAAGAGGAAATGAGGGTTTAGTCAGGGAAGGCCTCTTGGAGGAGAAATAGGTACTTCTAATAAGGTTTTGAAGATAGTGAGATTGACTGTCTGTAGGATATGAAGAGGGAGGGCATTCCAAGCCACAGGTAGGATGTGGGTGAGAGGTCAGTAGTGAGATAGATAAGATGGAGATACAGTGAGTAATTTGGCATTAGAGGACAGAAGTGTGAAGGCTGGGCTGAAGGAGGAAAGTAGAGAGGTGAAGTAGATTAGTAGGGAGGAGGCATCATGCTTCTAGTCTTAGATCGTACGGCCCCCTGAGGGACAGGGACCATGTCCACCTGTATTCTCTCTGAGGGCTTAGTACAATACCCTGCTCACAGGAAGTACTTAACAGATATTACTATTAGTTTTTGTGGTATTTATTAAGCACTTACTATGTGCCAAGCCCTGTACTAAGTGCTGGGGTAGCTACAAGATAATCAGGTGGACACGGACCATGTCCCACAAGGGACTCACAGCATCAAATTACTTAATTCAATAGTATTTATTGAGCGCTTACTATGTGCATAGCACTGTACTAAGCACTTGGAATGTACAATTCGGCAACAGATAGAGACAATCCCTGCCCAATTATGGACTCACAGTCTAAATGGGGGAGATAGACAACAGAGCAAAACAGAACAAAACACAAATAGTAGTCCATTTTACAGATGAGGAAACTGGAGCACAGAGAGATTAAGTAACTTGCCTAAGGTCACACAGCAGACAAGTGGCAGAGCAGGGATTAGAACCCAGGGTCTTCTGACTCCCAGGACCACGCCCTATCCGCAAAACCCTGCTGCTTCTCGGTGTCATCCTTGACTCGTCCCTCTCGTTCACCCCACACATCCTATCCGTTACCAAGACCTGCCGGTTTCACCTCTACAATATCGCCAAGATCCGCCCTTTCCTCTCCACCCAAACGGCTACCTTACTATTATGGGCTCTCGTTATATCCCGGCTAGACTACTGTGTCAGCCTTCTCTCTGACCTCCCTTCCTCCTCTCTCGCCCCGCTCCGGTCTATTCTTCACTCCGCTGCCCGGCTCATCTTCCTGCAGAAACGATCTGGGCATGTCACTCCCCTTCTTAAACAACTCCAGTGGTTGCCTATCGACCTCCGCTCCAAACAAAAACTCCTCACTCTAGGCTTCGAGGCTCTCCATCACCTTGCCCCTTCCTACCTCTCCTCCCTTCTCTCTTTCTACCGCCCACCCCGCACGCTCCGCTCCTCTGCCGCCCACCTCCTCGCCGTCCCTCGGTCTCGCCTATCCCGCCGTCGACCCCTGGGTCACGTCCTCCCGTGGTCCTGGAACGCCCTCCCTCCTCACCTCCGCCAAACTGATTCTCTTTCCCTCTTCAAAACCTTAAAAATCACCTCCTCCAAGAGGCCTTCCCAGACTGAGCTCCTCTTCCCCCTCTACTCCCTCTGCCATCCCCCCTTTACCTCTCCGCAGCTAAAGCCTCATTTTCCCCTTTTCCCTCTGCTCCTCCACCTCTCCCTTCCCATCCCCACAGCACTGTACCCGTCCGCTCAACTGTATATATTTTCGTTACCCTATTTATTTTGTTAATGAATTGTACATCGCCTTGATTCTATTTAGTTGCCATTGTTTTTATGAGATGTTCTTCCTCTTGACGCTGTTTAGTGCCATTGTTCTTGTCTGTCCGTCTCCCCCGATTAGACTGTAAGCCCGTCAAACGGCAGGGACTGTCTCTATCTGTTGCCGACTTGTTCATCCCAAGCGCTTAGTACAGTGCTCTGCACATAGTAAGCGCTCAATAAATACTATTGAATGAATGAATGAAAGTCCACTTCTCTTAGTAATAGTCTACTACTATAACTCACTGCAAATAAGGAAGAACTGATATCCAAGACCAAGGTCACCCTAGAGATTCAAGTTGGATCCCAGGCCTTACTCACATCTATCACTGAGATCATATTGCAACAAGACAACCCATCAAGAATCACCACTGCCATTTTACAGGCAGAATAATGGGCTCATAATGGCTGAAATATGAATAAAGGGCTTAATAATGGCTTGGAGGAGTAGCACACTCACCCTAAAGTGTTTTCTGAGAGTAGTGAGCATGTTGAAAGAAACTTCAAGTAATACTTATATTCCCCCAGCCCTTTCTCCCATCAGCCTTTGTCTCCTTCATAGGATACCGTAGCCTAGAATATTTTTACCTGGACTATTCCACTCTATGCCAAACAAGGATAAGGAGTTAGTTCTTGCTCCGGGATCCCTCCTGATGCAGCCTAACTTACGACAGTTTATTTTGCCATCAATCCATCAATGAATGGTATTTATTGAGCATTTACTATATGCAGAGCACTGTACTAAACACTTAGGAAAGTACGATACAACAGAGTCGGCAGACCTGATCCCTGACCACAAGGAGCTTACCGTCTACAGGGAGAGGCACACTAAAAGAGGTTGGCTTTTAAAATTATGATGCAGACATATCCCATGGTATAACATAAAGGATTACGTTAATTGAAAATGTGAGACTGGATGGCATCACATGGTGTATTTTCCTTTAAACTTATACTTTACCAAATTAAGAGCTGTTGTAGGACCTCTGGAAGAGTAATATGAAATATCTTCACACTTTACACACTGTAATGCTAAATGTCACTAAATCACTATTTCATCTTTACTAAAATCAAAGAAGGACACCACTGCTAAAAATAAGGATTTGTAATATAAGAATAATTATAATAAAAATAATAATTTTGGTTTTGTTACTATGTGCCAAAAACTGTACTAATCGCTGGGGTAGATACAAGACAATCAGACCCAACATGGACCTCACAGTTTAAATAGGAGGGAGAACTGATATTGAATCCCCATTATACAGACGAAGAAACTCAAGCACAGAGAACTTAAATGCCCGAGGTCACACGTAAGGTACATGACAGAGCAGGATTTAGAACCCGGGTCCTTTGACTCCCAAGCTCGTGGTCTTTCCATTAGGCCACATCACTTATCTATGATTCCTTACGGTTCCTTACAGGAGCTTGCAAAATTTGACATTTTAGTTTGTAATGGAAAAACCACTATCTATTCCAACATCTTGCGATGCTGAATTATTGAGGTTCTCTGAAGTCCTTGTTGGGCAAGGATTCCTCAATGAGATGCAATGAACTCATCAGCATCATCTCCTTTCCCACATCCTCCCCCTAGCCTGGAACTCACTCCGCCTCCATACATGCCAGACCACCACCCTCGCCACCTTCAAAGCACTATTAAGTCATATCTCCTCCAAGAGGCCTTCCCCGATTAAGCCCTTTTTCCTGGGCTTGCTCTCCCTTCTGCATCAACTATAGACTTGGACATTTGGTATTTGCCCCATCCCCAATCCCACAGCACTTGTGTACATATCTTGAAATTCTATGCAAGGATTTATAGGCAAGGATTTGTAATATAATAATAATTATAAAAAGAATTGTGGTGTTTGTTAAGCACTTACTCTATACCAAACACTGTACTAATTGCTGGGCTAGAGAAGCAGCGTGGCTCAGTGGAAAGAGCACGGACTTTGGAGTCAGGGCTCATGAGTTCAAATCCCAGCTCTGCCACTTGTCGGCTGTGTGACTGTGGGCAAGTCACTTAACTTCTCTGTGCCTCAGTTCCCTCATCTGTAAAATGGGGATTAAGACTGTGAGCCCCACGTGGGACAACCTGATTCCCCTATGTCTACCCCAGCGCTTAGAACAGTGCTCGGCACATAGTAAGCGCTTAACAAATACCAACATTATTATATAAGATAATCAAACCCAACAAGGGGCTCACAGTTTAAGTAGGAGAGAGAACTGATATTGAATCCCCATTACTCAGATGAGGGAACTGAGCCACAGAGAAATTAAATGACTTTCCTGAGGTCACCCAGAAGGTACCTGACAGAGCAGGATTGAGGACCCAGGTCCTTTGACACCCAAGCCCTGACTGTCTTTCTCCTCCTCTAGTCCATAAGCTGAGAACATGTCTGCTAATTCTATTATACTTTACTCTCCCAAGCGCTTAGTACTGTGCTCGGCACGTGGTAAGTGCCCAACAAATACCACTGATGGATGGATTGATCCTTTTCACACAGCAGTTGCCTCTGCGGCTCAACAACTCCTTCGATCTTCCTTTCAGGGATTCATTTCTTTCATTAGGTCGTATTTATTGAAGGATCTATTCAACGCTTCAATGCCTTGAAGATCAGAGACAAACTGTAGACACTCAGAACTTCCTCCAAGATCCCTTCGTTGTTGATTGCTTAATCTCATCTCCAGCAGGAGGGATTGGCTTACCCTTTGCTCCTACACATGTACTAAGTCTTCAAACAACATGCCTTGCTTGTACTCTGGTGCTGATTGAATCCCGAGGCCTGGCTGAATTACAGTTTTTAAAATCTGCTCAACTAGGATTTGCAGGCTCTCCTGAGCCCAAAATACCAAACCTCCTCAGAATTAATACTGAAACATTCACTCTATTGTTTCTCCATTATACAAGTCTTATGGTATATTTAAGATCAGTCACTGAATCCAGGCCCCCTGGTAGAGGACAATATGAGAGCCGTTTCTAACCACAATGGGATGAGTCAGATAGAATTAGAGCTTTAATTCTGAATTTTCTGGCTTTGGTGGGTTTAAGTCAAATCTTCTGTGTTCCTTTCATACAATTTATACTTAATTATATTTAAAGGCGCTGTAGGTAGAATTTCATTCTAACTAATAATGATCAAGTCGTCATCTCCCTGGGTAGTGGTTTCAAGGGTCTCATTTCTATTTGCTTGGGTCAAAAGGTATTTCTTTCTCTGAGGGAAAGGGATTTTGATTCACAAGCCAGCATTCAGAATCAAAAAGGCATACTGCACATCTATCTTAGTTCACATGACTGATATTTGGTTAAAGACTATGCTATTGCCATCAGTCTCACTTTCCCTACTCCATTTTTTAAGTTGGTAGGAAGGGGAGTGCAGAATTACTCTTTCCAGCAGTTTTTTCCTCTCTCTTTTTTTTTTTTGGTGCTTTCTCCCTTTTCCCAGTTTTCCATATCATAATTACAATTACTAGATAATCATAATAATAATGGTATTTGTTAAGAGTTTACTATGTGCCAGTAACTATACTAAGCACTGGGGTAGATACAAGCAAGTTGGGTTGGACACATCTCCATTTTACAGATGAAGTAACTGAGGCACAGAGAAGTGAAGTGACTTGCCCAAGGTCACACAGCAAACAACTGGCAAAGTCAGGATTAGAACCCATGACCTTCTGAGTTATTATCTTTTCATGATTTTCCACAGGATAATCTACAAGGTGCTACCTAGAAAATAAGCACTAGGAAAGACATGGACCCTTCCTTCTTCCTTTCCTTAAAGTGACAGGGTAGGTTTAGAAATTATCATTATCTTCATAATAATAATAATACTAGTATTTATTAAGCATGAGATGCAGCATGACCTAGTGGCTAGATCATGGGCCTGGGAAACAGAAAGATCTGGGTTCTAATACCCGCTCTGCCGTTTACCTTCTGTGTGACCTTGGATAAGTCATTTAATTTATCTGTGCCTTGGTTACCTCATCTGTAAAATGGGGATTGAGACTGTGAGCCCCATGTGGGACAGGGACCGTTTCCAACCTGATTACCCTGTATCGAACTCCAGCACTTAGTTCAGTGTCTGGCACATAGTAAGCATTTAACAAATAAAAAGCTAAACAAAAAAAACCCCCAACAGAAACATTTATTACGAGTTCAACCCTGTAGGAGATAAAATACATTAGATGATACCCAGTCCTGTCCCACATAGGGTTCACCGTCTGAGGAAAAGAGAGAACGGGTATTTAATTGTGATTTTACAGAAGAGGGAATTGAGGCAGAGAGAGGTTAGGTGGTCTGCCCAAAGTCAGACAGGAGGCGAGTGACAGAGTTGGGATTAGAAAGCAGGTCTCCTGACTCGCAACCCCACGCTCTTTCCAGTAAGTCACAGTGCTTCCCAAAGAATTTCCATTTTGCTCGTGCCTTCAAGCTCTGAGGCTTGTCGGGTGGCTTCCCTTGGCAACTGCTGATCCACAGTGGAAAAACTCTCAAGCACATCTGCGCCTCTCGAAAGCATGAGGGAAGGAAGGGAGGACCAGGAGGAAAATAGAATCATTTATTCCAACATATGCATGCAGGCTTTTTTTGGCTGGAATTGTTCTGCATGGCCGTAAGGCCCTTCTGAAATTGCTCAGACCATCTTTAGCTCTGTTTGCCCTTTCCCCCACATCTCACGCCTCCTAGTATAGTCTAATTTCACTACCCAGGTGAAGACAATATTAATATTCATCATCATTAATCTAATTAAATCAAGCTAAAGTCTAGTTATGCTTAGGTGCAGCTTTAATGGTACAAAAATGCCATTTGAAAAGAAAACCACCAAAAAAACTCTCAATCTGGAAAGCTGCCAATCAATTAAGAATTAGGACTTACAGGAAAACACAAACTCCAAAATCCTGACCATTGTACCATCCTGCTTCTAACAGGAATTACAGTTTAAAGGGTCCTGCGGAATCAGTAAAAACATATTGGTTTCTAAAAGGCCAAATGATTATTTTTGCCTAACAATGTTTTTCAACTCTTTGCCCCATTGGAAAAAAAAATAAATCATACTTTTATGTTGCAGCTTTTATTGTGAGTTCATCCCCATGCAACATTAGAGGTGAATTAGCCTGATGGAATTAATAGAAAATATATGTCTCTATAGTAGCATCGCTACTTGTGTGATTTCCTCCAGATTTTAACTCTGCGTACAAACCAAATCCTTGTTTTGACTGTGTGGGGGAATTGCATAAATCTCATAACGTTTCATATATTATCCATCTGACAAAGCCAGCCAGTTTCCAATGTAGCAGTAGCCACTTCTGAATAGCTATTGTTCTCTAGCTATTGTTTCATGCACATGCAATCTGCGTGTAGGAAAAAATAAAATAAACTCTAGTAGGGGAGACCAAATGCTAATTTTGAACTCGAATGGGTGTTGAATCCTCCTCAGACCTGAGCGGATTTTGGGATTGCTACCGTCCAAATCTCAGGTCCGGTGCAGTCCATATCAGAACCTACTGCAACAGATCTGGCCAGGCTTACAGTGAAATCTGCATTTTCCATTGCTGGTTTTACTGCCTGCTTGCTAGGAGGTAGGGTAGGGTCTACACTCTGGGGCTAAATCAAAGTGAAATAAAATAACTCTCACAGCTGGCAGAAACAGTGGATTTAAATCTTACTACCACACTATTGCACCTTGTTCTGAAACAGGGATTTACGAGGAATGGTTCCTAAAAGCCCTTAGAGAAGTTGTTTGTGTCACACCTGGGAGAATTTAGACATCAATGGAGGGTGGGAGAACACCCCGCCCTCTTCCCCCCAACACACACCCCTTCGCTCTTGCATTTCCTGCTGAACACCTGTGGAGAAAATAGATAGCAAAGCAAATGATCATGCTTGCTATTGGTGGAAAACCTTTTTAACTGCCCAATATAATGGAAGCAACATAGCCTAGTGAACTGCGCACAAGACAGTGTCCAAAGGACCTGGGATCTAGTCCTGATTCTGCCACTTGTCTGCTGTGTGAACTCGGGTAAGTCACAAGTTCTCTGTGCCTCAGTTACCTCATCTGGAAAATGGAGATTGAGAGTGTAAGCCCCATGTAGAACAGGGATTGTGTCCAAGCTGATTCGTTTGTATCTACCCCACCACCTAGTACAGTGCCTGGCATATAGAAAGCCCTAATAGAAATACCATTTAAAAATAAACACTGTTCAAGACAAGTGACCTGATTCAAAGACCCTAATGTGCTGCCTATGTCAGTATTGACTTGAATCACTGACGGCTTGATCTGGTGGAACTTGTTTTCCATTCAGGCATCCATATTTTTGCTTACTGGTGTTGATTTTATTAGGCCCTCTTTCTCTGTGGTATTCTGCAAAAAAACCCACTCACATGCAGAACCCTCCTCCCCCTGACACAGAGACATATGGTGAGCAGTAACATGGCCTAGTCGATAGAGCACAGGCCTGGGAGTCAGAAGAGCCTGGGTTCAAATCCTGGCTCTGCCACTTGTCTGCTGAGTGACCCTGGGCAAGTTACTTCCCTTTTCTGTGCCTCAGTTCCCTCATCTGTCAAATGAGGATTAATACTGTGATACTGTGAACCTCATGTGGGACAGGGACCGTGTCCAACACAATTTGCTTGTATCCACCCCAGCATTTAGTACAGTGCCTTGCACATAGTAAGTGCTTAACAAATATCACAATTATTCTTCTTCTTATTATTATTAAGTTTCATCTTGTCAAAGATCTTGTGAAACAATGATTGTATGTATCCTGATTATCTTGTATCTACTCCAGCATTTAGTACAGTGCTTGGCGAGTATTAAGTGATTAAGTAACACCACAATTCTTATCATAATTTTTTAATCTACACAAGTGGAGAGCAATTGATTTTCTTCTTTCAATCTGATTTAAAAAAATAAAGGTGGCCCTGCTCATTGCTATAAACTAGAATGCACTTTACTTTCTGAGGATTGCAATTCCCATAGTGGCGGAATCAAATACAGAGCAGTGAAATTGGGAAAAATGTTTTTCACCCAAATTCAACCATACACAAGTTCCAACAGTTCTTTCCTCAAGACCAATCTATGCGCCCAATAAAAAGGCTTGCTTTTCCTGTGGCCGAATTCCCAGGGTTACTATTAATGAATACGCTGTCCGATTCCAGCTGCCACCACTCTCCAATCCACGATACTATCACTAGGACCAAAGTGATGAGAAACAGGGATCCCGTTTTGGTGAGTGGTGAATTAGAACATTCACTGAAAAGGTCTTCGTGGTTTAAAGTCGAATGTGTGGGCATGAAAACAGAGACATTTTCTGAGGAAAACACATTCTAGGCTTCAATCGCAAAATGAAATTGGCAAATGAAGGCTTCTGGAGCAATGATAGCTTGGTCTGTGTGCACACATTCTTTAATTTACCAGTTAGTGTGAGGTGGGCAGGCTAAGAGTGTAAGGGAAAATTACAGTTTTACCCACTGCCTCCAAAAATGTGCATCCATACACACATGTACACACATTTTCTATAGATTTTTATTTTCATGAGCAGCTAAAGGGCATGTGACGTTGTTAAAGTGTGAAGTCCTATTGGAAAAAGATGCCCTGTGTCTTTCACCTTCAGTGTCCTCTCCCAAGTGCTTAGATAAATGACCTGCACATAGTCTGCTGTGAATACACACTACTGATTGATTTAAATTGTGATCTTCCCACCAATGAACGATAGGATGCTGCCTACTGAGCTGGGAAAAGGTGGGGTCGGGGGGCAGCGGGCATCTTAACTACAATATTTACTGATCATTTACTGGGGACAGAACACTATATTGTGCATGTGGGAGAGTACAATATAAAAAGAGTTCATCCATTCAGTCATTCAACTGTATTTACTGAGCACTTACTGGGTGCACAACACTGTGCTAAGCACTTGGGGGAGCACAGTATAACAAAAAACAGGCACATTCCCTGCCCACAATGAGCTTACAGTCTAAAGGGGGAGGGAGACGTTAAAATGATTTATGGATGTGTACATAAGTGCTGAGGGTGGGGTACATAAAGAGTATAAATTCCAGTGCAAGGCTGACTCCGAAGGGAACAGGAGTAGGGGAAATGAGGGTTTTGATGGGGAAGGCCTCTTGGAAAAGATGTGATTTTAATAAGGCTGTGAAACTGCGGAAAGTGATGGCCTGTTTGATATGAAATGGGGAGGATGTGAGCAAGAGGGTGGCACCAAGATGGATGAGACTGAAAGTAGTACAATGAGTAGGTTGCTATTAGAGGAGTGAAATCTGTGGTTTAGGTTGTAGTAGGAAACCAGCAAGGTAAGATAGGTGGGGGCAAGGTGATTGAGTGGTTTAAAGCCAATGGTAAGGAGTTTCTCATGATGTGGAGGTGGATGGGCAACCACTGGAGGTTCTTGAAGAGTGGGGAAAGGTTCTTGAAGAGTGGGGAAACATGGACCGAATGTTTTTGTAGAAAAATAATCTGGGCAGCAGTGTTAAGTATGAACTAGAGTGGGGAGAGACAGGAGGCAGGGAGGTCAGCAAGGAGGCTGATGTAATCGTCAAGGTGGCATAGGATAAGTGTTTAGCTCAATACAGTAGCAGTTTGGATGGAGAGGCAAGGGCGGATCCCTGTCTCACACACCCATAACCCTGCCTTTATCCTCCACTCATCTCATTCATTCTGAACACTCAATCTGTCACCAAATTCTGTCAGTTCAACCTTCACAAGATCACTAAAATCCAGTGACCAACTCTTTGCTGAAATACACAAACCTAGGTTGTATAATTGGGCCATCACTTGCCCCTCTTCACTGCTCCATAACTAACCAAAACTTCCTCCAGATCCCTGTGAGCGCAGGCCTTGTTTCCCGAGCTGTAGGACTCAGAGGCCAGAGCTAAGATGGAGGGAGGATGAGCAATGAAACTGAAAAGAGGTATTTCATTTGCTACACTACAGCAAAGCCACCAAATATTTCATCCTGGGTTTTCTGAGCCCTGGACATTTTTATGGAAATGCCACAGTCCAAAGTGAAAATTTCATATTTCTACAGAGCTTTACTCTATTCTTTGCATCATATTTTGAAAAATGAATTACTAGAAACCTTAAATATAACCCAAAATTCAGCCTTTTTACCCAAATTCCTTTAAATATTTATTTACCTGTCATTTATTACTTCAAAAAATATTTTAAAATGTTTTACAATGCTACAAAAATAATAGCATTTGGTCGATTATGTCTCTGTAGAGGGTTATTCAACCAGAATTCAAGCATTCTGTGTTCACCTGTGAGAGCTCTCTAAGGGAGGGCTTCCATTGAATAAACTATTTTTGTTGCAAAAAAAAGGTTAAAATACGGTCTGGTAAATTGTAGTACTATTAAAGGTATTTATTAAGTTCCTGTGGTGTGTGCTGAACACTGTAGTAAGTGCTGGGAAAGAATATGCAGGTGGGAATCAAACCTGGTTCCTGTCCTTTAGGGAGTTTACAATGTAAGGAAGCACCTTGTTTAAGATCAGTCTGCTTGGCAGGCCTGGACCTTTCAATTATGCATACCATAGGTACTGAGTCCACCTGCCCTACACACACACAGAAATCAGGCCATTCTGGCTCTACCCAGTGACCCCTACAACCGATGAGGTCGGGGATGGGAGCAAAGACAGCCCCCTCCACCCCTCAGTTTAGGGGCACCCGACGATTAGGCAAAATGTGGAGCAAGGTTATTAGCAAAATTTGCTACCCTACTCCTTTCTCTTGCACTGACCTCTTGCTCACTCCTTCCCTCCTGCCTGAAACCCCCTCCCCCATTGTACTCATTCAAATTTATTGAGCGCTTACTGTGTGCAGAGCACTATACTAAGCACCTGGAAAGTACAATTCAGCAATAAAGAGACAATCCCTGACCACAACGGGATCACAGCCTAGAAAAGGGGTGACAGACATCAAAACAAGTAAATAGGCATCAATAGCATCAATATAAATAAATAGAATTATATATATGGTCCCCCTGCATATCCAGTTGAAGCTGTGAGCCCCTTTAGAGTCATTCCTTCATTCATTCAATCATATTTACTGAGTGCTTACTGTTCATTCATTCATTCAATAGTATTTATTGAGCGCTTACTATGTGCAGAGCACTGTACTAAGTGCTTGGAATTTACAAAATGGTAACAGGTAGAGACAGTCCCTGCCCTTTGACGGGCTTACAGTCTAATCGGGGGAGACAGACAGACAAGAACAATGGCAATAAATAGAATCAAGGGGAAAAACATCTCCTTAAAACAATAGCAAATAAATAGAATCAGGGTGATGCACATCTCATTAACAAAATTAATAGGGTAATGAAGATATATACAGTTGCGTGGACAAGTACAGTGCTAAGGGGAGGGGAAGAGAGAGGGGGAGGAGCAGAGGGAAAGGGGGGAGAAGAGGGTTTAGCTGCGGAGAGGTGAAGGGGGGGTAGAGGGACCGGAGGGAAAAGGGGAGCTCAGTCTGGGAAGGCCTCTTAGAGGAGGTGAGCTTTAAGTAGGGTTTTGAAGAGGGGAAGAGAATTAGTTTGGCGGAGGTGAGGAGGGAGGGCGTTCCAGGACCGCGGGAGGATGTGGCCCAGGGGTCGACGGCGGGATAGACGAGAATGGGGGACTGTGAGGAGGAGGGCGGCAGAGAAGCGGAGCGTGCGGGGTGGGCAGTGGAAAGAGAGAAGGGAGGAGAGGTAGGAAGGGGCAAGGTGATGGAGAGCCTTGAAGCCTAGAGTGAGTACTGTGTGCAGAGCACTGTACTAAGCACTTGGAATGTACAATTAGGCAACAGATAGAGACAATCCCTGCCCAACAAAGGGCTCACAGTCCTTGGGGTCACAGTCTCTTGCAGGTCAGCAGCAGAAAGCTGAAATGACTTTCCAGTGCAACTGTATTGTTGCTATCCCAGATATGAGCACAGCATTTGAAACACAGTCTAGCTATAGTGATCCTCCTTACTCAAAGAAGATACCACTGACGCTGAACTTTAACTATGAGTACACATATGGCTGAAGAAGCTAAATGTCGCAGTCACAGTCCCGGCCACATCAAACAACACAGAAATCTGGTTGTGTTGTGATCTTTAACGTTTGCAGCACGAGACACTGTTCACGCTGTCATTATTTTGTTTTTAATCATCGTTTTGTCTCTTACTAAAAAGCTTTTGCTCAAAGAGACCTTCTCTTTTCTTGGCACATAGTAAGCATTTAAAAGCCACCATTATTACTATTATTATTGTTGAGGGAGGCTTGGTTCTTCAAATAGAAATACTGAGCCTAGAGGCTTACAGTGCTGTACAGATCAGCAGAAAACTGGACCGTTCAGATGAAAACTGGACAAATGGGCAGCAGGCTTCCAGTCTCAGCATTTCTGTGACCAGTAGAGCAGTCCTTGCTCCACTCTCTTTCTGAATCTCCTAAATGTGCCTGAAAAAGGTATCATGGCCGAAAGCAGAACGAGTGATAACTCTCACTTATCAATCAGCTTAATGAAAACGATAATGCAATTTCTTAGGCACCACGTGGGTGGTGCCGGGATAGATACAAGGTAACTAGATCAGATCAGTCCTGTATCAATCAGTGGTATTTATTGAGCGCTTACCGCGTACAGAGCAGTATACTTAAGAAAGTACAAAATAATAGTGTTCACAGACACTGTCCCTGACCATTAGGGAGCTGTACCCTTTAGGCATTTGGTATTCAATCCAGTTTCAGTTCCATGGCACTTATGCGTATATCTATAAATTATTTATTTATATTAATGTCTGTCTCCCCCTCTAGACTGCAAGCTCCTTGTAGAGAGGGAACATTTCTACCAAGTCTGTTGTATTGTCCTCACCCAGGTGTTACTACAGTGCTCTGCACACAATAATCACTTAATAAATAGCACTGAATGCTAAGAGTTTACAGTTTATTCATCCCCCCTTCCAGCCCCACAGTACGTATTTACTTCTCTGTAATTTAAAGTCTCTCTCCTCCTCTAGACTATAAGCTGGTTGTGGGCAGGAAATGTGTTTATTTCTTTATTATGCTCTCCCAACACTTAGTTCAGTGCTCTGCACACAATAAGTGCTCAATGACTCCAACTGAATGAATGAATGGATACAGTGTATGACGAGAGACAGAAAATACAATACATTCCAGATGGTGGAAATAGCAGAGTATAAAGATATGTATATCCTGGGAAGCAGCGTGGTTTAGTGGAAAGAGCTCAGGCGTGGAAGTCAGATGACTTGGGTTCTAATTCCGGCTCTGCCACTTGTCTGCTTTGTGACTTTGGGCAAGTCACTCGAATTCTCTGTGCCTCATTCATTCATTCATTCAATAGTATTTATTGAGCGCTTACTATGTGCAGAGAACAGTACTAAGCGCTTGGGATGAACAAGTCGGCAACAGATAGAGACAGTCCCTGCCGTTTGACGGGCTTACGGTCTAATCGGGGGAGACGGACAGACAAGAACGATGGCAATAAATAGAGTCAAGGGGAAGAACATCTCGTAAAAACAATGGCAACTAAATAGAATCGAGGCGATGTACAATTCATTAACAAAATAAATAGGGCAATGGAAATATATACAGTTGAACGGACGAGTACAGTGCTGTGGGGAAGGGAAGGGAGAGGTGGAGGAGCAGAGGGAAAAGGGGAAAAAGAGGGTTTAGCTGCGGAGAGGTAAAGCGGGGGTGGCAGAGGGAGTAGAGGGAGAAGAGGAGCTCAGTCTGGGAAGGCCTCTTGGAGGAGGTGAGTTTTAAGTAGGGTTTTGAAGAGGGGAAGAGAATCAGTTTGGCGGAGGTGAGGAGGGAGGGCGTTCCAGGACCGCGGGAGGACGTGGCCCGGGGGTCGACGGCAGGATAGGCGAGACCGAGGGACGGTGAGGAGGTGGGCGGCAGAGGAGCGGAGCGTGCGGGGTGGGTGGTAGAAAGAGAGAAGGGCGGAGAGGTAGGAAGGGGCAAGGTGATGGAGAGCCTTGAAGCCTAGAGTGAGGAGTTTTTGTTTGGAGCAGAGGTTGATGGGCAACCACTGGAGTTGTTTAAGAAGGGGAGTGACATGCCCAGATCGTTTCTGCAGGAAGATGAGCCGGGCAGCGGAGTGAAGAATAGACCGGAGCGGGGCGAGAGAGGAGGAAGGGAGGTCAGAGAGAAGGCTGACACGGTAGTCTAGCCGGGATATAACGAGAGCCCGTAGCAGTAAGGTAGCCGTTTGGGTGGAGAGGAAAGGGCGGATCTTGGCGATATTGTAGAGGTGAAACCGGCAGGTCTCGGTAACGGATAGGATGTGTGGGGCGAACGAGAGAGACGAGTCAAGGATGACACCGAGATCGCGGGCCCGAGAGACGGGAAGGATGGTCGTGCCATCGACGGTGATAGAGAAGTCTGGGAGAGGACCGGGTTTGGGAGGGAAGATGAGGAGCTCAGTCTCGCTCATGTTGAGTTTTAGGTGGCGGGCCGACATCCAGGTGGAGATGTCCCGGAGGCAGGAGGAGATGCGAGCCCGAAGGGAGGGGGAGAGGACAGGGGCGGAGATGTAGATCTGCGTGTCATCTGCGTAGAGATGGTAGTCGAAGCCGTGAGAGCGAATGAGTTCACCGAGGGAGTGAGTGTAAATGGAGAACAGAAGAGGGCCAAGAACTGACCCTTGAGGAACTCCAACAGTTAAAGGATGGGAGGGGGAGGAGGCTCCAGCGAAGGAGACCGAGAATGACCGGCCAGAGAGGTAAGAGGAGAACCAGGAGAGGACAGAGTCCATGAAGCCAAGGTGAGATAAGGTATGGAGGAGGAGGGGATGGTGGACAGTGTCAAAGGCAGCAGAGAGGTCAAGGAGGATTAGAATGGAGTAGGAGCCATTGGATTTGGCAAGCCAGTCACCTCATCTGTAAAATGGGGATTATTCATTCATTCATTCAATAGTATTTATTGAGCGCTTACTATGTGCAGAGCACTGTACTAAGCGCTTGGGATGAACAAGTCGGCAACAGATAGAGACAGTCCCTGCCGTTTGACGGGCTTACAGTCTAATCGGGGGAGACGGATTATGACTGTGGGCCCCAAGTAGGACAACGTGATTACCTTGTATCTACTCCAGTCCTTAGAACAATGCTTGGCACATAGTAAGCGTTTAACCAATGCCATTATTATTATTATTATTACATAAGTGCTGTGGGGCTAGGATAGATACCGAAGTGCTTCAGGGAAACCCAACCAAGTGTCTAGGAAATGCAGAGGGGAGGGCAGAGAGGAAATGAGGTCTTGATAATGGAATGCCTCTAGGAGGAGGTGTGATTTTAGGAGAGTTTGGAAGGTAGGGAGACTGATGGACTGCTGAATAGGAAGGAAGAGGGAGTTCCAGACCTGAGGAAGGACATTCCCTAAAGATCGGCAGCAGAATAGAAGAGACATAAAGTACAGAGAGTAGATTGTTGTTAGAGGAATGAAGGGTGCAGATGGAGTTGAACAGGAAGGTGAAGCAGGAGGCAGGCAGCTGACTGAGTGTATTAAAGCTGATGGTAAGGAGTTTCTGTTTGATGAACAGCAGGATAGGCAATGATTGGAGATTTTTGAGGAATGGGAAGATATGTACTGAATAGTTTATAAGAAAAAATGATCTGGGCAGCAGAGTGAAAGATGGACTGGAAAGTGGGGAGACAGAGAGATCATCAAGGAGACTGATGCAAAAATCAAGGCAGTATATAAGTGCACACATTAGCATGGTAGTGGCTTGGATGAAGAGATAAGGGCAGACTCTAAAGTTGTTGTGAAGGTCACAATATGTCACAATTTTGTGACATTTCGAATGTGTGTATTGAATGAGAGAGATGACTCAAGATAAAGCCAATGCTTTGGGTTTGTGAGGCAGACTGATCAAGGAGCAATAGGGAGGTTTGGCATAGTGGATACAGCACAGGCCCGGGAGTCAAAAGGTCATGGCTATTTATCCCTGTTCTGCCACTTATCTGCTGTGTGACCTTGGACAAGTCACTTTACTTCTCTGTGACTCAGTTACCTCATCTTTAAGATGGGATTAAGACTGTGAGCTCCACGTGGGTCAGGGACTGTGTCCAACCCAATTTGCCTATATCCACCCCAGCACTTAGTACAGTGCCGAGCATATAGTACTTGCTTAGCAAATATTGTAATTATTATTATTGTTATTTCCCTCTGATGCTCCAGAGAGTGTATGGCAGTGTCCTTGAGCACTTCCATGGACAGACCTTATTTCCTTTGCCTTAAGGGTGAAGGAAATAAAATAAAGATCTCATTCCACCCAAGAGTGACAAATATCAATCCCACTGATGTCAGAAACATGTGTTTAGTCCTGTTAAGAAAGTAGGTGTGCAAGGACAGTAAGAAGCCAGTTACAGAGAAAGCCACCATGGAAACCAAGGAAGTTCAATGAAGCAAGACATTATCAATGACCACCGGAAGTTTAGGAGCTGAACTTATTGTGCTTGGCAAGTGGCCCCTTTGAGATGACATAAAAAGGGCAAGATTATGGACTCTCCATCCTTCACCATCACTTGAAACCACTTAACTGTCAATAGTGCAACTTCCGGAAGGAAATTCTTAGTAGAGCTGAATGATTTTGCTATTTTTTCTCCATAAAGCAAAGAATCAGGAAGTATAGAGTTAAAGTAAACATTAGTGGTACTTTTTACGGCTGTACAAGGAACACAGCAGCAAACCTTCATGTGAAGGTATTCATGGCAAAAAAGTCTGACTTAGTTTCACCAAATGTTCAGCAGTTCCATACCAAACCCTGGCTCGGTTTTGGAGAATAATAGCTTTCATAAATTAAAAATTAAAATATGACTTCCTAGAATGTGACCTTTATTGCACCCAAGTACCATATAGAGGTTTATTTCCTTTGTATAGTATTGACCAAAATTCTTCTAGTGAAAACCTTGAATCCAGGTCAGTTCACAAGCCTGCATTTGTTTCAAGTTGTGTCCCTAAACTTTTGTCAGTTATAGAGCTTTGGGAAATGGTCTTAAACCTTTGTTGGCCTGTAAAAAAAAAGACTACATAGGAATAGCTGATAAACTGGTATTGATTTTCACATATCACCCTTGTCAAAAGGATTTATTGAAGTGTCAATGTGAGTGTAGTAAGCATCATAGCAGGATAGCTCGAAGGATTTATAGGGAATCTACAGGCTTTAATACACTTGGAGGTAAATAGCCAAAAAGGACGGCATATAGATTGATTCTTGTCATGTGGTCAATGAGATCTTTATTCCCCTAATTGTCAGTATTGACAAACAGTTCATGATCTAAATGAGCACCTGGACATCCCTCCTAAATGGAAGCATTCCAAATGGAGCTTTCCTCGCTTTTTCTTGCTTAATGTTCTTAAGTATGCCTTATCAGTAACATGGCTCAGTGTTACTAGACAGTGGGACATAGCTATTAATTAAATCTTCTTCACCATAAAACTTCTGTCAAAGGGAGAGGAGGTAAAGCGAGGTCACAAAGCACACAGTAGTTAACTCAATGATAAATGTATTTGGTATCCATTTGTCAGGGAACAGAACAATTTCAATGGGGTTCACCCTTCAAAGAATTCTACTTGTTCATCTTAAGTGAAAAAAAAAAAACTAGATAGATCCAACCAGCAAACCTTTTACATTCACCCATCCTGCAGCCTGTCAAAAATCTAAGGTAGACATTTCTAGGGGAAAAAAAAAAACATTTAGCAAAGGTGTTCTGCAGTTAGTGTTTGATCTTCTCACTGACTGGTACTTTTAAAACTCTTAATGTATCCAATTCTCTTCATGAAATTGATGCACATTTAAAAATCTTAAATCTTTGGATGGGTTGTAAAAACAAAGTTTCAATATGTGCTGTTTAAATCCAAGGTGCACACACCTCCACGAGCAATGACACACAGGTATCTCAGAGGTCTCTGATAGAGTTATTCTTTTAAGCACTTTAATCCACTTCTAGGAAGAGCATTATGAAATTAGAAATCGTTTAATGTATGGTACGAATATACATATATACCTACATTTATGTATGTGCATATATAAACCCAGACTTTGGCCTGAAAATTCCCTATTCCCCATCACTTATAGAGTTGACCAAAATTTCAGTGTTTTTCACTCTGTATTCAGATGACAGAGGTTTGGCTGCACATACATTGGCAGCAAATATCGCCTGGGATCTCTAGAGGCCAGCTGACACTCAATTGTCAGATTCCTTACTTTTAAAGGAACTGACAACCCAGTGTGATCTTACAAATGTCTCCCATGTCCAATTATCACTGGCCATTTGGGTGAATGACAAGACATCCAAGGGGAAAAAAAAATTCTGCCCTTCAGATTCTTGGTGATGGTTGTTTTTTTCATGCAACAAAGGGCTCCCTGCTAAGACCCAAGGACAGAAATTGACTCTGTTTAGAATTATGGAACTGCATGCATTCATTTCAAGTCAGAATTTTTCTGCTTCCAATACACTTCCATAATTCTTCCATACTCCATTTGATCATTTATGTGCCTTATTAAAACATACAACACATAATGATGGTGATACATTAGAAAATGGAGCAAGAAACGTTTACTGAATGACATCTTTGGGAACATGAATTATAAGAACTATGAGACCTACTTTATCCTGTTTCAGAGGATAATCCTGAGCAAGGATCATAAAGATCAATTAAGAATAAGAATGGTGAAATAACAGTATTGTATTTAATTGTAATTGTATTGTGCAACAATGGTAATTGTATTCGTTTAGAGGCTTCTTCCAAGAAGCTTAAAAGGGTCGTACCAACATTCTGTATTTAATCTTTATCACCCGCCTGGGAGTGTTTCTGGATTGGATACCCACCACATACCAATTTTATAGATGGCAGAAGGAGGTGAAATGGGCTTTCTCAATCTTAAGAGTACACAGGAACACAACCACGTGGGAAGCAGTGTGGCCTAGTGGAAAGGGCATGGGCCTGGGAGTCAGAGGACCTGAGTTCTAATCCCAACTCTGCCACTCGTCTGCTGTGTGACTTTGGGGAAGTCAATTCTCTGTGACTCAGTAATCTCATCTGTAAAATGGGGACTGATACTGGGAACCCCATGTAGGACATACAGCATGTCCAATCTAATTAGCTTGTATCTACCCCAGAACTTAGGACAGTGCCCGGTGGAGAGTAAGCGGTTTACAAATACCACAGAAAAATGACACTAAAAATGCCATTCATGCATCAGACCAATGGCCCAGCCAGCCTCTGTCATAATACTTGAAAGAGCTGTCTGCTGGTTGACTGGATGTCTGTTTCATTAGAAAACAATGCGCTTACAACAGTGCTTGGCACATAGTAAGCGCTTAACAGATACCATCATTATTATTATGTACCATCTAACTCTTGCAACATTTCCCTCTATATTCCTAACTTTATCAACCAGGGGATTAAAACTGAACAGGACTGATTCTCACGCTATCATGTGATAGTCCATTCTTCACTCTGCTGGCTGAATCATTTTTCTTAAATGTCCTTCTGCATATGTTTTTCCATTTCTTGGAAGCAGCCATGGAACCTAAGTTATCCATTTGGATTTTTTGTTTTTTCAGAAGCCACTTCTGTGGGGTTTCAGAATTCAACTGACAATCACGATTTATATTTTGGAAACCCTCCTTTTCGAAGGATACCACACGACTAGGGAGATGAAAGGTTTGGGTTTGAGCCTTAAGCAAGTTTGTTTTGCTCTCAGAAGAGATACAGGATATATGGAGAAAGAGAACTGTTTAGTTCTTTGATGTTATTTCTTCATATGTGCATTTTCAGCATAGCCTTGTGTTAACCATGAAAATTTTCTAAGGCCCAGAGCCTGAAAGACACTAAACTGGTAGAATTAGAATTCTAACAGAATTTCAAATATGACCATAAAACAGATTCTTAACTTTTCATAATTTGTTATAGGCTGAGGTTTTGGAACAGTAGTAGTATTAGTCAATCATATTTATTGAGCACTTACTGTGTGCAGAGCACTGTGCTAAGCGCTGGGGGAGTACAATACAATGGAATTAGCAGATATGCTCTCTGCCCATAATGAGTTTACAGTCTAGAGAGGGAGACAAACTTTAATATGAATGAGTAATTTATAATACACAATTTAAAGATATGTTCATAAGTGCTGTGGGGTTAGTGGTGGAGCAAATACCATGTTCAAAGGTCACAGAATGAAATACATAGATGATGCATAAAGGAGAGCGAGCCAGGGAAAAGAGGGCTTAGTTGGGGAAGGCTTCTTGGAGGAAATAATAACAATAATAATAATAACAATAATAATAATAGTGTTTGTTCAGTGCTTAGTATGTATCGAGCACTCTTCTAAGTGTTGGGATAGATACAAGTTAATCAGGTAGGGCACAGTCCTTGTCCCATGTGGGGCTCACAGCTTTAATCCCCATTTTACAGATGAGGGAACTGAGGCACAGAGAAGTGAAGTGACTTACCCAAGGTCACACAGAAGAGAAGGGGCAGAGCTGGGATTAAAACCTGTGGCCTTCCCGACTCCCAGGCTTCTACTCTATCTGCCAGGCCATGCCTCTTCCCTTAGTAATGCTTTGAAGGTGGAACTCCCCTTCTAGATTGTGAGCCCATTGTTGGGTAGAGATTATCTCCATTTGTTGTAGAATTATACTTTCCAAGCGCTTAGTACAATGCTCTGCACACAGTAAGTGCCCAATAAATAAAACTGAATCAATTAATTAATTAATATGGAGGACAAGGGAGTTCCAGGCTAGTGGGAGGATGTGGAAAAGCGGTTGGTGGTCAGACAGCCGAGAATGGGGCACAGTGAGTAAACTGGCACTAGAGGAGCGGAGTGTGGGGGCTGGGCTGCAGTAGGAGATTAGTGAGGTGAGGTAGGGTGGGGTGAGCTGACTGAGTGCTTTCAGGCCAACAGTAAGAACTTTCTGTTCGACATGGAGGTGGATGGGCACCCACTTGACGTTTCTGAGGAGGGGGAGACATGGACTGAACATTTTTGTTGATAAATGATTCATGCAGCCAAGTGAAAAATGGATTGGAGTGGGGAGAGCCAGGAGGCTGGGAGGTCAGCGAGGAGGCAGATGTGGTATCAAGGTCGGTTAGGGTAAGTGCTAGGATCAGCATAGTAGCAGTTTGGAAGGAGCGGAGCGGGCAGATTTTGGCAATCTTTGTTTTGAAGGTAGAACTGACACAATTTGGTGACAGTGAATAAGAGGGTGGAATGAGAGAGATGCCAACGCCAAGTCAAAGGGCTTGTGATAGGAAAGGCAGGGGTAGGACAGGGTTTGGGTGGGACAATAAGGAGTTCTGTTTTGGTCATTTTTAATTTGTGGTGTCGGTGTGACATCCAAGTAGATATGTCTTGAAGACAGGAGGAAATGTGACACTGCAGAGAAGGAGTAGGGTCAGGGCTGGAGATGGTGATTTGGGACTCATCTGCATAAAGACGGTAATGGAGATACTGACTGCAGTCATCCAAGAGCTCAAAAAAAGACCATGGATTGATTGTTGAAGAGCGTGAGTGCCACAGACAGCATCTCTTGCACACTTTGTGTATCCAAATTCTGGTAAGCGCTGCTCAGACACAAATGGCAGGACGAACGCTCGACTTGCTTTTGCAAGAGGAGCCGATCTGCACTGAGCCATCCACACTCTCTAGCCTGGTGCTGCCATATCCGTCACTACCCAGTGAGCTTCTCTTCAGCCGATCATCGATGAAGATGTTAAGGGCCCTCTGTGGATGACTTCCTCTAGGGGCTGTTTATTTCTCTGCCCTGTGCTTACATACCTTTAGCTAGTGTTTCATCTCAAGAGAATATTAATTTCTATGCCAATTTGAACTAATTTTTCAAGGGAGGATTTCATGAAAATTGAAGGCACCACAGCAAATGCTTGACTTCGATCAAGAGATAACATGACTAGATCTCTCTCACATGTCCTTTAAGTTATCCCCCCTTCAAAGGCCTTCCCAGACTAAGCCCCCCTTTTCCTCAGCTTCCCCTCTCCCGCCACCTCACCCCAACTCGCTCCCTTTGCTCTACCCCCACTCCCCGCCCCACAGCACTTGTGTTAATAAATGTATCGTTATTAAATATGTACATATCTATAATTCTATTTATATTAAGGCCTGTTTTACTTGTTCTGATGTGTATATATATATATATATATATATATATATCTACACATTTATTTTTATTGATGCTATTGATGCCTGTTTACTCGGTTTGATGTCTGTCTCTCCCTTCTAGACTGTGAGCCCATCGTGGGCAGGGATTGTCTCTCTTCGCTGCTGAGTGGTACTTTCTAAGCGCTTAGTACAGTACTCAATAAATATGACTGAATGAATGAATGATCTATTTTGTATTATAAGCTGCTAGGGGACACAGATTCAGATTCACTTCTGACAAACTTTTCTGGGGCAAAGCCAAAACACGCAACAAAGGCCATTTTGACATTCATTATCTACCATTACTCTTCACAGTATTGACAGCATGTCTTTTACGCAATCATTCTTTCTTCCCTCTAGACTGTAAGCTCATTGTGGTTAGGGAACGTGTCTACCAACTCTGTTATATCTTACTCTCTCAAGTGCTTAGTACAGTGCCCTGCAAAGAGTAAGCCCTTAGGAAATAAGATTGATTTCTTATATCAAATAAGCTGTGTCATTAAATGATAATTTAAATTAAAAATTCTGGAAGAAGTTAACACTTCCATAACAGTGTAACAATAACATCTGAATACTACAAGTGATATTTTGAGATATACGCTTCATTTTCTGAGAATTAAAATTGAACACAATGTCAGCTAATTGGTTTTCCAAAGATGTAAGTTATTTTAGGCAGAATATGTTTTTTTCCTGAGCTATTAAAATAAGGTAGACTATTTTTTGGGGGGGGGTGCGGGGGAGTTTGCTAGCATGCTAGCAATATTAACAACAATATGTTACGATTTCAAATAAAATCAAGGATTTTAAAATTTGGAAACTGGCATTCAAGACACACTGGAGACAGATGGACCTTGGAAAAATGCTTTCAAATGCTTATTTCACAATTTAATTGGGTCAAATACCAAATTTGTTTCTTTTTAGTCAATTTCATTCTACCAGATTTCAGAAATATATTTTGACAGGCAAGTACTCCTCAGTTGTGTTTAAAGTGCATTTTTTTAAGTTTTGCTCCAAATTTGAAATTAAAAATCCTGATAAGAAAAGTTATAACATTCCCCTCACAAAACGGTTGAATTAATTTTATAGACCATTTATAGGGTTGGGTATAATCTATCAAATCACGTAGGCGATTCAGGGCAATACATATATTTTATATCAATGTATTCATATATATTGCCCTGAATCACCTACATATTTAATATTATTATTTAATATTTAATTTGAATATAAATATTTAGCAATTTAATATTATTATTTTAAAATGTCAGCTAGAAATATCTGGTTATTAAGACCAATGTATATTTGGCATTGGGATCTGGATAATCTAATAATAATAATAATGATGGTGGTATTTGTTAAGCACTTACTATGTGCCAGGCACTCTACTAATTGCTGGGGTGGATTCAAGCAAATCCGGTTGGACATGGTCCCTGTTCCACTTGGGACTCACAGTCTCAATCCTCATTTTAAAGATGAGGCACAGAGAAGTGAAGTGAAGTGAGTTGCCCAAGGTGACACAGCAGAAAAGTGGCAGAACAGGAATTAGAACCCATGACCTTCTGACTCCCAGGGCCAGGCTCTATCCACTATGCCATGCTGCTTCTAGATAACTCACCGGTGTAGATTGGACTTTATCCTCTGCACATAGTAAGCGCTCAATAAATACTATTGAATGAATTTATTTGCTATTGTTTTAATGAGATGTTCTTCCCCTTGATTCTATTTATTGCTTTTGTTTTTGTCTGTCTCCCCCGATTAGACTGTAAGCCCGTCAAAGGGCAGGGACTGTCTCTGTTACGGATTTGTACATTCCAAGCACTTAGTACAGTGCTCTGCACATAGTAAGCGCTCAATAAATACTATTGAATGAATATAGCAATAATATATTAGGATGGGACTGTTTTTTAAAGCATTTAGAGGCAGACATTTTCCAGCCTTAAGGAAGACTTTACTGTTGGGAATGACTTGTGTTGCATTAGTAATGGCATCATACTTGTCTAAATATTTACCAATTTGTCCTTCTATTTGACCCATAATACACAAAAAAATTGCCTACTTAGTACTATCATTCAGATGCATAACTATGATTGTTCTGAGTGTAATTATTAGGGTTACCACCCTGTGGGCAGAGAAGTCAACCAAATCTGTTAAATTGTACTTTTTCAAGCACTTAGTAAAGTGTCCTGCTCACTTAACAAATACGATTGATTACCGTGAGATTATCAAAGAATATGATGAATGTTCAATTTTTTTTTCTTTTTTCTACTCTCCTTAACACTGCACAGATTCTTCACTGGCTGGCTTGAGAACTACTGACTAGACAGCATAAACAGGAGACATACATTTACTCTGCAGTTGGCAGAGTTTCACTTTAAAGTTTGAATAATAAAATAAGTACTTCTGGCTCTAGACAAAAATTGTACTCATTATAATCTGATATTCTATTATTTAAAGTCATCAGCTCTTGGAATTTCTGCATTTTCATAACCTTTTTGTGTTGTTGTTTTACTAGAAAGAGTGGTGACAATAATATCTACCGAAAATAAATGCACTGTACTAAGCATCCACAAGGGAAATAGAAGTGCAAAACAAATTCCTGGATCACAACACTTTTTTTTTTCCCATAGTAAAAAAGAATTTTGCTCAGAAAGAATGAAAGAAATTTGAAATAAAAATGTCACTGCCAACTTTCTGACCTGGGAGGAATATAGTTCTTGGGTAGAAATAAACCTAGAATAGAAAGGCTAAATTTAAATTTAGAGGTAACTCTTAATGCTGCTTGATTTTTAAACTTTTAGAAGGCAGGGAAAGTGTCAGGTTCTTTCAACAAAACTTCACTGGATCTGTGTGGGACTGACTAGATAGGAGTGAATGAAGCCCGTTGTGGGCAGGAAACATGCCTTTATCATTACACAGTACTCTCCCAAGTGCTTAGTACAGTATTTTGCATACAGTAAATGCTCAATAAATACAACTGAATGAATGCTAATTAAATTGTATTTTCAGCCCAATATTGAAACAAACTGCTAAATTGGCCATTGGGTGGGGAGCAGAGGATGGCAAGATGAGAGAAATAATCAGGGTGGCCCTTCTGGAGGTGATCAGAAGGGCTTCAGAGATTCAAGGAGCAAGGGAGCTGCCAGATATGAAAGGGAGGGAGTTTCAGGTCGTGAACAAGTGTTTGGAAGCAGGAGAGATGAGAAAGAGGCACAGGGAGCAGATGAATTTTGAGTTGGGGTGTAGCAGGAGTGAAGACCAGAAAGGTAGGGGGGAGAGTGATTGAGCGTCTCTTGCTTCAGAGCCATTGTATTCTCTTCCCAGGTTTGCTTAAAGATGAGTCCCTCACCTGAAACATGGAACTAGGAGGCTGGAGTCAGAGTAGAGGGAGAGTGGGTGCTGAAAATAAAAATACTGGACATAATGCCTAAATCCAAATAGGCAGGAGACAAGCTGAATGGTCCAGTATAAAACCGAACTCCTATGTACTCTATTCAGAGATGTGCTCTACTCCTTTTCTGTTAGGGTTGATCCCTCTCTAGCAATCCAGCAATTCTAATTTCTCAGATCTCCCATTCAGGTTATGAATGGAAAAACTGTCCAGAAGAGTAGTAGAGTGACATTTGTGTGTTTGTTACTCTTTTGCACCACACTGTTTGGTAATTAAGCCTCTGGCTGCAGCTCAGAAAAGCAATAACCATGAACCGCAAAGAAGTCTGCTGATTAGCAAGGTACTGCAGCTGCCGTATCAAATCTCCCCCCATCTAACCTACTGTGATCCTCGTGTTTGTTTCCTCTTTCTCCAACTGAGATGAAGGGAAAACTGAATTGCGCGTTCTAGTGTACAATCTTACCTAATTATGCTAGCTGATCACTTAAAAGTAATGTTTGCACACAGACATGGAAGATGCTTACAAGAACCAGCTGGTTGATAAAGGCTATAAGTGAGGATTTGATTCCTTTTCAAAGAAGTGTTAACTGTTTACATCTATTTTTAAATGCTGCACGACAACACGAGTTACTGAGCTGTATTGTAACATAATACGTACATGGATTCCAGGGTTGCACCGTCCTAAAAATAAAACCACTACTTTGCATCTATATCCTATAATCGATTCACACTGCTGCCATCCAAGGGAGGTCAAGGATGTTACCCTCGGAGAGTAGAATGGGAGAGATGCCCTTAGATTACACCCAGCTCCATGTAACACAGTTAGGCCTCCTGCCATAATAATAATAATAATAATAACTGTGGTATATGTTAAGCGCTTACTGTGAGCCTGGCACTGCATGGAGCACTGGGGTGGATACAAGCAAATCGGGTTGGACATAGTCCCAGTCCCATGTGGGGCTCACAGTTTCAATCCCCATTTTACAGATGATGGAATTGAGGCACAGAGAAGTGAAGTGACTTGCCCAAGGTCACACAGAAGGGAAGTGACAGAGTCAGAATTAAAACCCCTGACTTTCTGACTCCGAGGCCCACGGTCTGTCTACTTCACCAAGCTGCTCTCACAATGGCATGAGGGCTTTCCGACCATAATCTTACTACAGAACCGTGGAAGAAGAATACATGGAAATGAGAGGATATGATTCTAGTGGGAAGAAGAGGAAGCAACGGAACAGAAATTCTGGGGAGACTCTTAAAAAGATCCCAGGAGGTCCCAGAGGAGCACGGCTCATGGAAGAATCCAATGGCAAAAGTGAAAATACCGAGGGGTTGGTGACGAGAGAAACATGGTTCCTACTCAATCAATCCATCAATCATATTTACTGAGAGTTTACTGTATGCAGAGCATTGTACTAAGCATTTGGGAGAGTACAAAATAACAGAGTATGTAGACACATTCCCTGACCAAAGCCCCACAGCAAGCTTACAATGTAGACACAGAGGCAGGCATTGATATCAAGCGGCATGGCGTAGTGGCCTGGGAGTCAGAAGGTCATGGGTTCTAATCCCTGCTCCACCACTTGTCTGTTGCATGACCTTGGACAAGTCACTTCACTTCTCCATGTTCCAGTTACCTCATCTGTAAAATGGGGATCTAGCCTGTGAGCCCCACATGGGAAAGAGACTGTGTCCATCACAATTGGTTTGTATCCACCCCAGAGCTTAGTACAATGCCTGGCATATAGTAAGCGCTTAATACATATCATTATCATTATCATTATAAATAAATGTTATGGATAACTATAATAATAATGATAATGTTGGTATTGGTTAAGCGCTTACTATGTGCAGAGCACTGTTCTAAGCACTGGGGTGGATACAGGGTAATCAGCTTGTCCCATGTGGGGCTCACAGTCTTCATCCCCATTTTACAGATGAGGTAACTGAGGCACAGAGAAGTGAAGTGACTTGCCCACAGTCACGCTACTACCGACAAGCTGACAAGTGGCAGAGCCAGGAATTGAAACCATGACCTCTGACTCTCAAGCCTGGGCTCTTTCCACTGAGCCACGCTGCTTCTCTGTTGAACATAATTATTGAGGGGTTGGTTGGCAGGGGTTGGTTGGCAGGGGTTGGTTGGCAGGGGTTGGTGAATAATAATGTTGGTATTTGTTTAGCGCTTACTATGTGCAGAGCACTGTTCTAAGTGCTGGGATAGATTCAGGGTAATCAGGTTGTCCCATGTGAGGCTCACAGTTAATCCCCATTTTACAGATGAGGTAACTGAGGCACAGAGAAGTTAAGTGACTTGCCCACAGTCACACAGCTTACAAGTGGCAGAGCTGGGATTCGAACTCATGATCTCCGACTCCCAAGCCTGGGCTCTTTCCACTGAGCCACGCTGAATAAACACAGCAAGTCAGGGCAATACAAAAGGGAGAGGGAGAAGAGGAAAAGAGAGCTTTGCCAAAGAACACCTCTTGCAGGAGATTCATGTAGCTTCCAGTAAGGTTTTGAAGGTGGGGAGAGTAATTGCCTTTCAAATATGAAGAGGGAGGGTCTTCCAGGCCAGAGGCCTGACTTGGGCAAAGGATTGACAGTGCCCGAGATAGAGGTACAAAGAGTAGGTTGACACTAGAGTAGCAAAGTATGTGGGCTGGGTTGTAGTAGGACAGCAGCAAGGTGAGATAGAAGTGAGCAAGGTGATTAAGTGCTTTAAAAGCAGTGATTGGTATTTTCTGTTTGATGCAGAGGTTCTTCAGGAATGAGGAAACATGGATTGAACGTTTCTGTAGAAAAATGATCCAAGCAGCAGAGTGAAGTTTGGACTGGAGTGGGGAGAGACAGGAGGCAGGGAGGTCAGCAAGGAGGCTTGTTACAGGAAATCAAATCAAAGTGGACTAAGTGCTTTGATTAACGTGGTAGCCGTTAGGGTGGAGGTGAAAGGGTGGATTTCAGTGATACTGTGAAGTTTGAACCAAAAGGATTTAACGATAGATTGAATACGTGTGTTGAATGTGAGAGGTGAGTCAAATATAATGCCAAGGTTTTGGGCCTGTGAGACAGGAAGGATGGCGATGCTATCTACGGGGATGAGAAAATCAGGTAGGGGACAGGGTTTGGGTGGGACAATAGGGAGTTCTGTTTTGGGCATCTTAAGTGTGAAGTGTCTTCAGGATATCCAAGTAGAGATGCATTGAACGCAGGAGGAAACGCAAGACTTTAGAGAGGGAGAGAGATGAGGCTGGAGAACGCATGAAGCCTTAGGTGAGTGTAACTTTACCACTGGAAATTACAATCCACAAGGACCCCTTATTAAATCAAGATGTTCCCAGCACTCGATTTCTACATCCGTTACTGCAGACGAGCACCATTTCATCCAAATGAATGCAGTGTTCAGATTGGATCCTATAAAGCCACATCCATAAAAGGAAACCCCTAGGGCAAGTGAAGTCACTGTGTTTTAAATTTCGGGAGAGCTATTTGGGAGAAAAATAAGAATAGACACACCTTCTTATATCATCTATAGTTCTAAAACACAACATTTTACCGTTCCTCCCGACCCCGACTCCCACTTCACAATCCCTTCCCCCCCACAAGGAAATACTAAGGATTCCACTGTTAGAATATGAATATTCACTGGAAAGTTAAAATATGAAATTGCTATTCAGAGGACATTGTTATGCAAAGGACATTGTCTATCACATGCACAGAAATTTCTCTTGCTTCACTCTAGTGAACAATGTTATTCCTGCAGAATGTTTCATAATATACAGAGCTGCTTCTGTACTCTTTTAAATACCACCTAAATCTCATACATACAGACCACTACACACATACTGTATAAAGTAAAACCTTCTCCTGGCCCATTTATCATTTATTAAATCATTTATTTTGTTGCAAATGTTTGAGAAAAACTGCTATTGTCTTCAAGCTCAAATATTTTCAGAAGGGTGGGGTCAAAAACAAAGACAAAAATGATAATAACTGTGGTACTTGTTAAACCCTAAACATTTACCAAGCACTGTGCTAATCAGATAATCAGATCAGATACAGTCCATGTCCCACATGGAACTCATAGAGTTCCCACATAGATAAACAGCCTGGCTCAGTGGAAAGAGCACGGGCTCGGGAGTCAGAGGTCATGGGTTCTAATCCAGATCTGCCACTTGTCAGCTGTGTCACTTTGGGCAAGCTACTTTACTTCTCTGTGCCTCAGTTACCCCATCTGTTAAATGGGTATTAAATCCTAATAATAATAACAATAATAGCATTTGTCAAGTGATTACTATGGGCCAAGCCCTATTCTATGTACTGGGGTAGATACAAACTAAGCAATTTGCACACAGTCCCTATCCCACATGGGGCTCACACTCTTAGCCTCCATTTTACAGATGAGGGAACCGAGGCCCAGATTTTAAGTGACTTGCCCAAGTTTATATGGCAGACGTGCGGTGCAGCCGGGATTAGAACCCAAGTCCTTCTGACTCCAAGCTCATGCTCCAACCCCTAAAGACATGAGGCTTCTCTACTCCTACATCCTCTTCCTTATACTGTGAGTCCCATGTGGGACAGGGACTGCGTCCAACCTGATTAACTTGTATCTACCCCAATGCTTAGAACAATGCTAGGTATATAGTAAGCACTTAATGAGTGCCATAATGTATACACAGCCCAGGGCCCTGATTCATCTCACTGCTCCACTGACCGTGAAGAGGAGGTACACAGAACCCAGAAGGAAATGGGGAAGGAGAAAAGGGTCAGCCAGTTAAGCAGGACACAAAGGAAAAAGGGTCAGGCATCGGCCATGGGAACAAGGAGGGTGGGGGGCTGAGATAGGAGGTACATGAATGGACATGACGAAGGTGGGGAACAACACTCGATAGAATGTGAGGGCTGGGATTGGGCTGGGATTGGTGTGAGGGTGGGATGAGTTGAGAAAAAACCTTGACTTTCCAATGTCCCCTTTTCTTTCTCCCTCTGCCCTCCCTCTTCATCGTCCCCTATCTTCTCTCCCTTTTTGGATTTTTTTCTTCCCTCCCACCCCCAACACAAGTCCCAAACGGTGGGATAAGGCAGCTTCAGGAGGCGGTAGTCTCATTTTTTAAAGGTGTGGCCACAAAAATATATGGCGATTGAAGGGGCGGCCACAGCAAAATGTGTTTTGAGAAACACTCTTCTATTTTATTCTCTTTTAAGCTAAGCCTAGCTGGTTTAAAGGTTCATTTGTAACAGTGTTTGGGGTACCTGGTGATGTGGAAAGATTCTAATAAGGGGCTTAATGTCTGCAGAATCGGGAAAAACTTGTTCCATGGCAAAGGCCAAGGGATGAGCTTATAGTCTAGAGGGGGAGACAGACACTGATTGTAAATAAATTGCACTTATGTACACATCTGTAATTTATTTATATTAACGTCTGTCTCCCCCTCTAGACTGTAAGCTCATTGTGGGTGGGGAATATGTCTGCTTATTGTTATATTGTATTCTCCCAAGCGCTTAGTACAGTGCTCTGCACACAGTCAGCACTCAATGAATTCGACTGAAGGGATGAGTGACTAAAAATGCCCTTTTAGAATTCTGATTTTTTATTAATCCTTATATTTTAAGAAAAACAAAAACCAAAAAAAAAAAAAAGCAAAAAAATGAAAAAACCCCCGAGGCAATTAAACTCTAAATCAGGAAATTGTATCGGCTATCGTGTTGGTACAAGCTCTCATAATATCCCAACTGGATTATTGTGTCAGCCTCCTCTCTGATCTCCCTTCCTCCTGTTCTCTCCCTGCTCCAGTCTATTCTTCATTCCACTGCCGGGATCATCTTCCTATAGAAATGCTCTGGGAATGTCACTCCCCTCCTCAAAAACCTCCAGTGGTTGCCTATCAAACTTTGCACAAAACAAAAACTCCTCACTCCTGGCTTCAAAGCTCTCCATCACCTTGCCCCCTCCTACCTCTCCTCTCTTCTCTCTTTCTACTGCCCTCTCTATTCACTCTGCTCCTCTGGGGCTCACCATCTCAATGTCCCCTGTTCATGCCTATCCCGCCATCGACCCCTGGCGCCCGTCCTACCGCTGTCCTGGAATGCCCTCCCTCCTCACGTCCGCCAAACTAACTCTCTTCCCCTCTTCAAAGCTCTACTGAGAGCTCACCTCCTCCAGGAGGCCTTCCCAGACTGAGCTGCCCTTTTCCTCTGTTCCCCCTCCCCTCCACCCCTTACTCTTCCCCCTTCCCCTCCCCTCAGCACTGTGCTCATTTGTATATTTTATTAATTACCCTATTTATTTTGTCAATGAGGAGTACATCCCCTTGATTCTATTTATCTTGCTGATGTCTTGTTTTCGTTCTGTTCTGTTTTGGTTTGCTGTCTGTCTCCTCCGTTTAGACTGTGAGCTCGTCACTGGGCAGGAATTGTCTCTATCTGTTGCCGAATTGTACATTCCAAGCATTTAGTACAGTGCTCTGCACATAGTAAGTGCTCAATAAATACTATTGAATGAATGAATGAATACCCAGGGGAAAGGTCCTTAGGCATTATTCCTGGTCTCTGGTCTGTTCAAGGACAATCCTACCAAAGGACTGTATAACCAGGAATACAAAAGAGGCAATTCAGAAAGGTTTGATATGGGTTAATATCATCTTCAAAGGGACTTCAGTGTTATGGAAGATGAAAGAAATCAGATGTTAAGATGCATTCCTATTCCTTACACACGCCATTCGTTTTTTGCCTCATATCTATTCAGTTCATTTACACTTTACTTGGTAGGAAGCAGCCAGATCAAAACAAGAAACAGCCTGCATTCTCAAAATGTTCAGGAATTTGCTTCTCAACTGGCAATTTAGGTGGTGGTGGGTAAGCTGGTTAAAACGAACGTGTACTGAAATAGTCCAATACGGGAAGAACTTACTCTAACATTAAAGCATTATTTCTAGAAAAATAACTTGATAACATTTCAAAATTAAATTAGGAGAAAATATTTTGCTTTTCCAAATTTGGCACATCAATACCTGCCTTAAAAAGTGGAGCAAATACATCTAGGCCAATATTCACTAATCCTCTTTTGAGCCACCAAACCTCCTTTATAATGGCACTAGCTACTATCTTTAGACTGTAAATTCAAAGGACAGGGGCTCATTTTATTCTGGGATTAAGCATCTAGTCCCAATAATAGAATATCAAAAGAGGAGTTTCTCTTATTCAGTGGCTATTTCATTCTCCTGAGTATTTTATGTGTGTCATAAAAGGATCACACTCAAAATAAATCCATCAACTGTATCTATTGAGTGCTTTCTATGTGCAGAGCACTGTACTAAGCACTTGAGAAAATACGATATAATAGAGTTGGTAGGTTCTGCCCACAATGAGTTTACAGTCTAGAGGGGGAGATAGACATTAATATAAATAAATAAATTGTGGCTATGTATATAATTGCTTTAGGGCTGAGGGAGGAGTAAATAAAAGGTGAAAATCCAAATATAAGGGTGACATAGAGGGAGTGGGAGAATGAGAGCCTAGTCAGGGAAACCTTCTTCAGTTCTGTTGGCCTAGAGATTAACCATATTCTAGTGCCCACATTTCTTCATGGTTCTGGGGGTTCTGGCTAAAATTCAATAAAAAGGGACCCCATAAAGATGGATAATGAGACACCCTGGCTAATTATTTTGATGAATCATCTTTTGACCAGGATTTTATGTTACTACATCCTCCCCTCTTCTCCCATTTACAACACAGCCTGCACATTTCACTCAGCTAATACCAACCCAATTAATGTGCCTTGCTCTCATCCTTTTCACCATTAACTCCCCATATCTAATGCCAAAGTAATTTGGAAAATTGATTATATTCCTTCGATTTCAAAAGCTCTCCCACTCTTCCCATACCTAGAATTCTGTTCACATCTGACAGATTACCCTTCTACCACATTCAAAGCCCTTGTCTTGTCTCATGCCATCGTGTCATTTCCGACCCATAACGACACTATGGACACATCTCTTCCAAACGATCCGCTCTCCATCTGCAATCATTCTGGTTGTGTATCCGTACAGTTTTCTTGGTAAAAATGCATAAATTGTTTACCATTGCCTCCTTCCAAGCAGTAAACTCGAGTCTCTGTCCTAGACTCTCTCCCATGCCGCTGCTGACCAGCACGGGTGAGTTTTGACTTGTAGCAGATTGCCTTCCACTCACTAGCCACTGGCCAAGCTATGAATGGAAGGGGTAGGCCTATGCTTGACTCTCCCTCCCATAGCCGAGACTTGTAGAGTACTGGGAACTCTCCAGGTGCGATCCTGAGAGGGGCAGTCAAAGCCTTACTAAAAATCATCTCCCGCCTCCAGGACTAACTTGTTTTCTTTCCACCTTATTTCCCACTTCAGTGACTACACTTGAGACAATACTCAATAAGCAACTAGGTACACGCTATATCCCCATAGCACTTAGGGATATACCTTTATACTTGGTTGCTTCCCCTACCTGTAATTGGTTTAAGTGACAGTCTGCCTCAGTAGACTGCAGGATCCTTAGGTTAGATACCTTGTCTACTTTACTGCATGGTCTCAAGCACTAATACAGTGCTCTTCACAGAGTAAACACTCAAATTAATACGATTGATGGGATGCGGGATGAGGAAGAACAGCAGCACATCTGGTTGTTCCAGACTGTGAGCACGTTGTTAGGTAAGGATTATCTCTGTTGACAAATTGTACTTTCCAAGTTCTTAGTACAGTGCTCTGCACACAGTAAGCACTCAATAAATATGACTGAATGAATGACTCTTCCCCTCTAAGGATATCCCAAAAGATGTAGCCAATTTGTGGCACTTTCACACCAAGGAGCTCCATTCAATGACAGCATCCCTGAATATACCAAGTCAACTGCTTGGAGTAGTCCAATCTGCACCCTGAACATATACCTTTTTCCCTTTTGGAGCAATCTAACATCATCTCCTATGTCTTTTACTCTTCTCATCCAGTGTAGAATGTTTTGCTCATACGGCTTTTGAAATTGAAGGAATAGAATTAATTTTCCAAATTACTTTGGTATTAGCCAAGATGATCTGTGGGAAGAACTCTGCAGTGCAGTGAGGATTAAACACTGAAATGTGAAAAGGCCAGCAGAAGTCTGGAACTAATTAGAATAAAGAGTGCTAGTTAAGTGACCTTGACTTTTAGAATGACATTACACTGATCTTCACAAAATGCTCAGAGAAAGATTGATGGCCTGAATCAGATTGCTGGATTCAATGGACTTGGAGAAATACTTATCCACTTTGGTGAAGGATGGGGATTTAAAAAAAAGAAGTTCTGTAGAATTGGGTTTGAGCAGGAAATGGGCTAGCTCTCATTCTTGGACAAAATCAAGTTTCCATGGACAATGGGATCTGAGCAGAAATAGTTTTTCAGAACTCAGAGTAATACTGCCATATGAAGGATTTGAGGTTTGCAGAAATAGAGAAGATTCCAAGATTTACAGCACCATCTATAAAATGCACCCACTCACTTTTGTGGCGCACCTTCACTGGAAAGCTAATGAATCACTGTGCATTTTATCATGCCAATAATTTACCTAGGATTAAACACTTGACAAGGGAACCTATGTCAAGGTTTGCTCTGCTTGTACTCTGGGTTTCCCTCTCTGCCCTCTGCTGCATTATTTCCTGGTTCTCCTAGAGCATTTCTCTTCATGGTATACTCTCCCAAGAACTCTGATTTCTTGGAATAGGCTTATTGCAAACAAAACAAAAAAAAAAGTACAACAAGCATCCAAGAGACATCGCTATAGAACTGAGAACACTTGGTATCCATCCCGAAAATCAGATTAAGGATTTGTCCAAAGGGTAAATTTGACTTCCAGTTCATTGAAATCATATCTCCTCTCATAGGAAAACCACACAAATTTGTGTTCCCTAACCAGAGTCTTTCTTGCAGGAGACTACATGGCTATAATACAGCATTAACTAGAAGAACAGATACAGCTGTAAGCAGAGTTAATTTAATTCACACTATTTTTTTTTTCAGGCCAGTTGACCAGTATCTGTTCTCTTTCCTTGCCTGGATTTTAAGCGATGGAAAATTTCCTACAATATTTCAGAAATGTTTCTATTTGTCACTGTAGCCAAACCAGTTAGTTGTCCTTGAGAGTTCTACTATCTCGGGGTAGATTACATTTGATTGAAGATGAGATTGTATTAAAGCAGCAGTGAAGACATTATCTACCACCCCAGTGTCCCAGTGTTGTGAATTTAGGGTTATCAGTCATTAATGAAGAGGAGAGAAAACTTTCCACCAGTTTTTGGCTTTCATCCCAATATCTGAAGAAACACAAATGACTGAACTGCAGTGCCAGAATCTAACATTTCATTTGCTAAATGGAGAGCTTTTGTGATATTGGTTTGGCTCATGGGGGAGGGCACTGACTATCTGAGTTGGAAATCAAACTTAAATCTTGCAGGCTTTGGGTTCACTTGCAATTGAAGAAACCTCAAAAACTCAAATCTCCTTGCCTATTGGAGTTTTCCCGAAATAAAACTTTCAATCAGTCAATCAAGGAGAGTTGTTGTGCACCTTGTTATGTACAGAGCACTTTATAAAGCCCTTGAGAGGACAACACAACAGAGTTAGCAGACACATCCCCTGCCTACAGCAAACTTACAGTCTAGAGGGTGAGAGGCTTTGGTGAGTCAAGTGAAAAAGAATCAGTAACATGAGCTAACTTTTTATTAAAACACACATGGAAGAGAAACAGAACAGCTTGAGACAACATGCTTGAATTTAATCAAACACCAACTGTTGGAAAAGAATTATGAGATGCTCCATAGCCTAACAGATGACAGGGTTCATCTATCCCTAATGACCAAACCGTAAGAAACTTCCAGAAAACCTATAGGTACAGAATAACATTAGAATGCAGTCTCTGTTTTCTGGACTTTTCATTTTTCATCCTGTGACCAACAGAACATGCCCATCAATTGAGGGTGCATTCCTATTTCTGGAGTCCTACATCCGGAAAAGGAACTTTTACATTTCATCTCACAAGGACTCAACTCCCTGATGACTTTTTCCAATCACCGAGACATGGCCACAGTACCTGCAGTGACTGAGTTTCCTTGTTGGTTAGTAAACACAGAAGGTCTTTAACATAGCCCTCTAAAGGCAATGTGCCGTAGTGGATAGAGCATGGGTCTGGGAGTCAGAAAGTCATAGTTTCTAATCCTGGCTCAGCCACCTATCTGTTGTGAGACCTTGGGCAAATGGAGATTGAGACTGTGAGCCTCACGTGGGACATGGATTTGCTTGTATCCAACCCAGTGCTTCGTACAGTGCCTGGCACACAGTAAGTGCTTAACAAATATCATTATTATAATTATTATTGTTCTCATTGTTTAATATCACATTTCATAAAGGATACTGGTCCAGTTGTAAGTTAACAGTAACACTGGGTGTGCTAAACAGGTGCACTCTAAAAGTTTTCAAGAAGGGTTAAGGCCAGTGCAGAATGGCCAGTAGATAGGAAGAGTTTAATCTGAAATGAAACTAGTACATGACTCATCCTTCGGGGCATTTAGGAAAATAAAATCAAATAAAATAAAGTTTGTACAGATTTGGGTAGCAATTACCCTACGATGTATGATAGTCTGCTCGTATCAGTGAGTCAGTTCTGTCAGTTTTGGGGTTTTTTTCCTATTTGCTGTTTCTTTAAGGCCTCTTCCCTGCAATCAGCTGCGGTCACCACTCTGCTCCAGGGAAGAGCCAAGGCCAGGAAGGGAGTAGAAACAGTCCAGAAAATGTGTTCCCTGATCAAATCTGCAAACATGCCAAATCCAAACAGAATAAAACCAACAACATCCCTTTAGAATAGCTCTCTTGCAGACAAAAATATGTGCTGCTCTGGACTTTTCTGAAGCCTCCTACATGATGTTATAAATGTGTATGTAGTCCATAAGAGTGTCATTTTTAAGCATATGTAACTGTAGCAAGCAATTCCTCATGCCATCTAAATGAGCATTTTTATGGAACCTATAATTGTCGAACGTATGTGCTGACGTAGCCCTCCTGTCAAAGGCTTCACCATATGGCACAAATCGGGGAACTAAAACCTTCTCTTGCATTTATGCACAGGTACAAAACATTTGATTCAGAGACTACAGATTTGATTTCCACAGCCTCAGGTTTAGCTCCGTTCTTCTAGAAACAAAGGGTCCATCCCTGTGTTCCTTTCCAGCCCAATCTCATGGACAGAGAAAAAGTCTGTTGAGGAAACTTAGTTACTCAAAGTGATCTCCCGACCTTCAGGAGGACCATCAACCATTTGGTTAAATGAAAGCTGGGAAAAGCCTCCACCCAAGACGGAGGTTTGTTCCTGACTACCCTCCCTCCTCATGACTAATCATTCCCATTACTCAGGCAGTGGAAGCTTGTCACTTTTTAGAAATGGCTAAGTGCAGTCAAAAAGCGTTTAAGGGATATCACTTTCAAATCAATGCACATATGTTCTTGATTTTTTTTAACCTTTATTTCAATACTGTTGGCTGAGGAGAATATTTTGGGGACGGGAAGGGGGGTGTTTTCTCTCACACATTCCTCTCCCCGGAGCGGGGGTGGAGAGAGAGGAAATTGTGAAGAATAAAAAGTTACTAAGGGAAAATATCAGTATGTGCATTTGGATGGGTGGGGAAAGAACGGATACTCTATATCTCTTCTGTTTTTCATTTTGTTCGAAGAAGTCAGCACAAGGGTAGGCTATTGTGCATTGAAATACCCAGAACCACATCTCTGAAAGGAGGAGCAGCTCCGTTCGGGAACATTCCGGAAGGTTTCCCGTGTTGGAGTGTCTTTTTTCACCCGTCTTCTGGCACACCCAAAACAAGCTCCATGAGATCGGCTCTATTTCATGCAAACTCATAACCTGTGAAATTGTATTTTGATTGTGCCCACTACGTACCTCCTGTGTTATCTACCAAGTGCCCAAGGAAAATTGTGGAATTCCTTTTTCCCCCCACATCGGAAAAGAGTCAGTTATTACAGCTTTTAAAATTCAGCTCAGGCATAACCATTGCTTGCCTTGACATTTCTGAGCAGACTTGAATTTCCACAAAGCACAACTAAGGCATCCAGTGTACTGAGTTCTGTTTCAGAACATTGAAAATGTGATTGAATTTGCAAAAACAAAGTAGGGTAAATATTTCTCATTGAATATCTGAAGGAGATGAACAAAATATTCAAATTTGATTATAGCATGGTTTACCCAAGTTCTTATGCTTGCAGAATCAACTTCTTGAATATTGTTATGCAGACATGGCCACCCCTTAACATGTTTGTTTAATAAACTAATCCTTTATATATAACAAACATAAATTCAAACAAAATCCTAATCTCCCATACAACTACCGGAGGATGAGACCAGAATGTTTTCTAACACATCTACACAGGTACTAGCAATGTATATTTGATCTCTGTCATATATGCTTACTCACAAGTACGACGTGTTTTTCCCATGTCCTGGCCAGTTCAATTACATGTTTCAGAAAGTTTAAACAGATATTTCCCAATGAGATAGTTGGAAATGAGCGGCAGATGGCATTTCTAACAGATCTTTTTACAATTAAATTTCAGCTGCATATATGATGCCACAAAACCAGCCTATTTGCAACACAAAGCCTGATCCACGTATCCTCAATGAGATCAGGGCAGCCTGCATGGAATTCACGCATTCATTCTAGGGGTCTATAAAAGAGCCATTGCTCTGCAACTAGGAAGACCTCATCTATTTTCATGGCTACAGTAAGTACATTTTAATGTTGTAATCCCTTCACATATTTTTGAGCTCCAATCTTTATAATTCTACTCTGTATATTATTTTTCACTAGACATCTCCAGATACAAAGCACAGTGAAGCAGCTCAAGTCTAACAACCCTACTGCAGGTAGAAAATTTTAAACCTCGTGACTGCTAAACCTCGAGATGGAAATCGTAGTGGCTTCCTGACCTCAATGAGAATAGTAACATCACGAGAACTGCCCACAAGGATGAGTGGTGTTGAAAAAGAAAAAAAAAAGGAAAGAAATGGAAGAGAATAGGCCACTGAGAGAGGAAAAGAAAGTGACAGAGGAAAAAATATTCCAGAGTGGGATCTACTAAAGTGCATACTTTTAATATTTTTAAAGGGTAGGAGAACCTTTTTGCCTACCCATATGAATGAAGCTGGAGTCTCTTTTTGAAATAGTATTTTGTGTGTCCAATGAGGCAGGAATTGTGCATCCTACATTAGCATTTTCAGCCACACGATGGACTCATAGGTGAACTTCACATTCAGTGGTGTCTTCATAGAATGTCAGTCATTTGTATTACCGAGAACTTACAGTATGCAGAGCGCTGTATTAAGTGCTTGGGAGAGTGCAATATGACTATAAACGGACCATTCCCTGCCCACAGCTAGCTTACGGTCAAGAGGGGGAGACAGACATTAATATAAATAAATTACAGATACAAATGCAAGTGCATTTTCTTCAAGTATGAAGAACAACTATGTTCGTCTTTTAAAGCTGCCCAATTCAACACTGCACAATGAACACAATCCACGAAATATTTCAACATAATCATCCCCTTAAATGTAACAATTGATATTCATGGCCAAAGCCCATTTGTCTGATGATCCATCGGGGCTGGATCTGGGGGATGGGGTGGCAGTCTGAACTAGGGGAGTGAGAGGAGAAGAAAGTGTGGGCTCTTTCCCTCCCCTGTACTGTCTTCGTCCTTCCCAGCTTTGAGCCAATTAGGTGTGCGTGACTCCGGCTTGGAATTAGATGAACGAGTGGCAGCCCAGGGGAAGTAAAAGAACTTCTAAGCAGCCACTACATCATGGTGACCTATCTGGACCCCCAGGTAACTGACCCCAAGAGGCCTCTGCAGCTGTGGCATCTGAGCAATTGTGCTATTGCCCCACTGTGAATTTGGTCCTGACATCAAATTCAATCGGATTTATTGTGTGCGGAGCACTGTACTAAGCGCTTGGGAGAGTACAATACAACAATAAACAGAAACATTCCCTGCCCACAACAAGGTTACAGCCTTCCATCTTCTTTCAGTGAAGGGGCCACAAAACAGCAGCGTTCCAAGAATTCTCCCATGCTGATACCTCCAATCCCAAAACACTTCATTCTGCATCTGCCTCAACACTCATTGAGGAAACTCTTGCCCTGACTATGTAATACTCATTTCTAAGCTCCCTGATCCCTCACACTGTTTACAGTATTGCTAATAATACTAATAATTAATCACTTTGCTACTTGTTTAGTGCTTACTATGTGCCAAACACTGTTCCAAGCACTGGGATTGATACAAAGTAATGAGGTTGGACACAGTCCCTGTCTCACATGGGGCTCATAGTCTAAGTAGGAGGGAGCAGGATTAATCCTCATTTTACAGATGAGGAAACTGAGGCATAGGGAAGTGAAGTGATTTGCCCAAGGTCATAGAGCAGATACATGGCAGAGACAAAATTAGAACCCAGGTCCTCTGACTCCTAGGCCTGTGCTCTTTCCACTTGGCCATTTTGCTTCATTGTTGTCCCCCTTCACCAAGCAGTGATTACCCAGGTTAGTACAAGTTGTCTAAATTTTGACTACTTTCTATCTCAATCTTTCTTTAACAATAATAATAATGATAATAATATTTGTTAAGCACTTACTATGTGACAAACACTACACTAAACAATGGGATACATATAAGATAATTAGGTTAGCCACACCCTCTAAATAGGAGGGAAAACAGGTATTAAATCTCCACTATAGAGATGAGGCAATGGGCACAGAAGCTAAGTGTCTTGCCTGAGGTCACCCAGGAGGCAAGTAGCAGAGCCAGGATGAGAACTCAGATCTTCTGACTCCAGGCCCATGAACTTTCCAATAGGTCATGCTGCTTCCCACTATCTTCCCACCTCATCTGGCACCAGCTACTTTTGCACTTAATGTACAATCTTGATATTGGTTGAAGACACAACCTCTCTGCTATCAGACTGTAGAATGTCGACCCTAAACTATAAACTGTCAACTCTGTTGTATCATACTCTCCTAAGCACTCAGTAAATTGCTCTGGACACAGTAAGTGCTCAATAAATACCGATGAAGATAATAATAACAATAATAATTATTATTATGGCATTTGTTAAGCGCTTACTATGTGCAAGGCACTGTACTAAGCTCTGGGTGATTATGGTATTTCTTAAGCACTTACTACGTGCCAAACACTGTTCTAAGTGCTGAGATAGGTAATCTGGTTGTTGGAACAACCAAGGTAATCTGGTTGTTCCACATGGGGCTCACAGTCTTAATCTCCATTTTACAGATGAGGTAACTGAGGCACAGAGAAGTTAAGTGACTTGCCCAAGGTAACACAACAGACAAGAGGCAGAGCCAGGATTAGAACCTATGACCTTCTGATTTCCAGGCCCGTGCTCTATCCACTATACCTTGCTGCTTCGTGCCACCAGATTCTCCACCACATCAATATTATCATGTTCAAAAATCTCACCTATTGATATTTTCCCCAAGATAATTTCTTTTCAGTGTCTTTCTCCTGCTTTCATCTGATTACGAGTCTGAAATTGTACTAATCCTACAAAGAAGGGGGGCAGTTGGTTATACCAAACTAGATCAGACTATACTACATACTGTTGATCCTGAAGGTATGCAAATGGGAACTGCACTAACAGAAGAGGTCACACCTCAGGGGTAGTAACTGAGTCCCCCTGAATCAAGTCACTTCACTTTAAAGCACTCGATCATATTCCCCACCACTAACTCACCTTGCTACTCTCTTACTACAAACCAGCCCTCGAACTTCGCTCCTCTACTGCCGACCTACTCACTCTATGTGGGCCCACTGTTGGGCAGGGATTGTCTCTATCTGTTGCTGAAATGTACATTCCAAGCACTTAGTACAGTGCTCTGCACATAGTAAGCACAATAAATATGATTGAATGAATGAATGAATCTCAACCTCATCTGTCATCTCACTGCTGACCCCTCACCCACATCCTGCCTCTGGCCTGGAATGCCCTTTTTCATATCTGACAATTACCCTTCCCATCTTCAAAGACTTATTGAAGGCACATTTCCTCTGAGAGGCCTTCCCTGATTAGGTCCTCATTTCCTCTTTTCCCACTCCCTTCTGCCCTGCTCTGACTTGTTCCCTTTCCCTCCCCACCTCCCACAGCACTTATGTATACATCTGCCATTTATTTTTTATGTTAATGTCTGACTCCCTCTCTAGACTGAAAGCTCACTGTGGGATCAGAATGTGTCTGTTATATTGTTGTGCTGTAATCTCCCAAGCCCTCAGTACAGTATTCTGCACGCAGTAAGCACTCGATAAATTTGATTGATTCACTTCTCTGTGCCTCGGTTACCTCGAAAATGGGGATTAAATTCTACTTCCTCCTACTTAGGCTGTGAACCCCATGTGGGACAGGGACTGTGTCCAACCCGATTACTTTGTGGCTAGCAGAAGGCTTAGTACAGTGTTTGGCACATGGAAACTGCTAAATAAATACCATTAAAATATTCAACTGACTAGACAAGAAGTAAAATGTTTAATAGAGGCAAATATATTGTCAATGGCATTAAATATTGTATATTTCTCCAGCTAAAATACATGGAAATCAGACCTCTGAAGGATGCTAAATTACCCTCTGTGGTAGTTTGAAGAGCACTTCTATAGCTCTAAAAGCACTGAATAGGTAAATCTTGTAAATATTTGGTTGAAAAGAGGGAGAAGTAACATGTGTGTGAACATTTATATAGGGAGGCAAATTGAGATTCTGCATTTGTAACTGGCACAATACTTGAAATTCCTTATTAATACAATCATGTCACTGACAGGAATATGTGAGATTCTTTCATATTAAGATGCTAAAACCATATTGTCTGGACAATACAAATCACAGCTAGAAAGTGTTCTCTGCCATAAAAAAAAGAATTCCAATGGTTTCTGAGGATCTTTGATAACAACGTCTCTTTATATGACACTGACAGACATCAAGTGGATGTTTGTCAAAGTACCTTTCCCAAATGTCTAAATAAAACAGGTTTCCTTTGATAAGCTTTCTAATGATAGCTGAAGCCTGAATTCATGCTTTGCTTCTATTTGCATCTCTTTACTTTAATGTCCCAAACATTTCCTTCAATTTTCAGTCTCTTTTGGAGTTAGCCTGACAACTGTGTGAAACTCTGAACTTCGAGCTTTTAATTTTTTCTCTCAAAAATATAAGCCCGGCCATCTCTCTCACCCACGAAATTCAGAGACAAAGAGTGAATGAGAACCACTTGGTGCCAGTACATTGAAGAAAAAATCCAGAAAGAGACCAGAGCTATTTAAGTATGGGGAATGGCTTTAGCTTTATGACCAGGGAGTTAGTAGATCCTATGTGATGAGATACTGCTTTATTGTACAACACAGATTTTCCAGGAGGTTGTGACCAGGGAGTTAGTAGATCCTATGTGATGAGATATTGCTTTATTGTACAACATAGATTTTCCAAGAGGTTGATGCAAACCCCAGATTTTTAGACTACCTAGATTTGGCCACTCAATTTTATATTTACAATCCGCTGAACTGTAAACTCCTTGTGGGCAGAGACCATGTCTACCAATACTGTCTAGCACTCTGCCAAGCACTTAGAACAGTACTCTGCATACAGTAAGCACTCAATAAATACCACTGATTGAGGGGGCTAGCCAAGCAGGAGGATTGGACAATCCTATCCCTGTCAATTCTCACCAAGGCTCTGTTGTAAGGAGGTCCAAGGTCAATTAGTGTAGAACTTGTCCTCCAGGAACTCGGGGGATTGTATCCTTGCAGAACTCGGTCTTAAAAATAACTTCCGCTCCAGTATTCCTATGCCCAACCCCACACATATGCACAGAACCAATTCTTCTGACAGCACACTGGATCCGGGCAGACACTCAATGTCAGAAGAATGTTCCCTAATTCTGCTGTCATTTCTAGCCAAAATTCATAGTGAAAACACGTGTTCTGGCAGAACTGAGTGATCTGAATCGCTTATGTTCTTGCTAAGCGGTTAGTGCTATAAGATGATGGTAAAAGGAGGCATCAATTTGCATGCTATGACTATGCTTCAGTTTTCTCCTTCCATTTCTGCTCACTCATTTCAGCCCCCATTCAATCAATTAATGGTATTTACTGAGGACTTATGTGTGCAGAACACAGTACTGAGATCTTGGGTTAATGAAATCGAGCTTTTGGACAGGATCCCTGCCCTCAAGGAGCTTACAATCTGCATCATTTTAAAAGTTATCTACGCATTCAAGTAATCACATTTCTTTTTTCTATGGTTATATTTTAAGTGCTGAGAAGGGAAAGTGCCTACCAACTCTGCTATACTGTACTCTCCCCAGTGCTTAGAACAGTGCTCTGCACACTGTAAGTGCTCAATAATTGTGACTGATAGATTGACTGATGTGCCAGACACTGGGCTGTGAGCTGGAGTAGATATAAGACAGTCAAGTTGGACACAGTCCATGTTCCACATGGGGCTCATAGTCTTAAATCCCCATTTAACAAATGAAGTAGCCGAGGCACAGAAAAGTTGAAGTGACTTACCCAAGGTCACACTACAGACAAGTCGAGCTGGAATCAGAACCCAGGTCCTTCTGAGAAGTACACCATAAATGCTTAACAAATTCCCTTAAAATGCACATGCCTATAATGCACTCCCAAGCATCTTCAAGCACGCTACAAGGAAGGGATAAAGCTATGCAGAATTAATCAGGACTAGCTCATTCTGGTCTTTCTTTTGCCAATTGCTTGTCCTTTGCTTTTATGCCCGTACCTAGAAGGTAACCAGAAAGAGAGCTGCAGTGAGTTCTAAAACCAAATGAGGTTGCTTATGAAAAATTTGTCCATTTTTCAATGGAAACTTCCAATTAGTGAAATGCATGTTCTGCATAGTCCAGCTTCTGCTGAACGCATTACGCTCATATCTGCCAGACTAGAGCTCTTTCTCTCTTCAGAGACCTTCCCAAAGCCCACCTCCTCCAGGAGCCTTCCCTTGATTTATCTTCTCCCCAGAACACATTCTCCCAAATAGCAAGTCGAACATTTCGCATCACCTCAGCCTTCTTCATTCACAACCATCCCTAGTACGTTTACACGCATCAACTTACATGTTCTACTACTTTAACAATTGCTTTTTTACTCATCCATCTTTCCAGTCTCTTCTTTTTCCTAACCATGAATTACTTCATGTCTGTCTTCCCTGACTGATTGTCAACTGCCCTAGGGCAGAGATACTGCTTTTGATCTCTTTTATACACTCCTAAATATTTAGTACAGTGCTCAGCATACAGTAGGCACTCAATAAATACCAGATTTTGATTGATTAATCCTACTTGTGAATAATAACTACTTCAAGGGACGCACAACCTCTTTGGGGCTCCCAGGCTCTGTTTCAAATGACCTCTGGATGGTCCAGGAAGACACGTGGAACCCTCAACTGTGACAGTCTGTGATTTGGGCAATGAAAAAAAATCACCTTTTTTTTCGCTTTGAGCAGATGAAGTGAACAGTATTTAAGCACAGCAAAAATCCCATATTTACTTCCTTTTCTTAAAGTTGGTCTCTTCAGCTTCACTTGGTAGTCCTAAACAGGTAGGGTTCTCTTAATCAATCAATCATAATTATTGAGCACCTACTGCATACATAGCACAGTACTAAACTCTTGGAAGAGCAGCTCGTTGTGGGCAGGGAAGATGTTTGATTTTATACTGTTAAAAATAAAAATGATAATAATGATGTTCTAAGCGCTGGGGTAAATACAAGGTAACCAGGTCCCACGTGGGGCTCACAATCTTAATCCCCATTTTACAGATGAGGTAACTGAGGTAACTGAGGTAAGTGAGGCACAGAGAAGCCAAGTGACTTGCCAAAGTCACACGGCTGATCAGTGGCAGAACCAGGATTAGAACCCCTGACCTCTGACTCCCAAGCCCGTGTTCTTTCCACTATACCACAGTGCTTCTCTGTTCTCTCTCAAGCATTTAGTGCAATACTTTGCACACAGTAAGTACTCAATAAATGTGATTAATAATAATAATAACAGAGTTAGCAGACACATTCCCTACCCACAGTGAGCTTATTCTTTAGGCCAAATATTCATTCATTCATTCAAATGGATTTATTGAGCGCTTACTATGTGCAGGGCACTGTATTAAGCACTTGGAATGTACAATTCAGCAACAGATAGAGATAATCCCTGCCCAACAACGAGCTCACAGTGACTGCCTTTATCTGTTGCCGAATTGTACATTCCAAGCGCTCAGTACTGTGCTCTGCACATAGTAAGCGCTCAATAAATACCATTGAATGAATGAATAAATGGGGGCTCACAGTCTAAATGGGAAGCCAATGAGATTTTGGCTGCCGCCTCTTACTTCCAAGCCTTCTGAGACAGTGGCAATCATGTACTACTGTCTAAGCAGTAGTATTTATTGAGTTCCCTAGGCACCTGGAAAGTGTATATTGAAATTAAAAAAACTGCCATGTTCCCTGACCCCATGGAGCTTACTTTCTATGGATTGAGACAATCATAAAATTGTTTTTAAGTAGAGTCGTCAAAATACGTAACTGAATAAGCACTTAAATACATGTGCATGAAAGAGCAGGGGCCTGGGGGTCAGAGGACCTGGGTTCGGATCCCACTCCAACAGCTGTCTGCTCTGTGATCCTGGGCAAGAAATTTAGATCCTCTGTGCATCAGTTACCTCATCTACAAATTGGGGATTAAGACTGTGAGCACGATGTAGGACCTGAACTGTGTCCAACTCGATTATCTTGTATCCAACCCCAGTGTTTAGTACAGTGCCCGGCACGTAGTAAGCACTTAACAGATACCATTCAAAATGTGTATAAATAACTCTATTTGCCCTCAGAGTGGTCATAATCCAAGGTAAAATCTTCCCAAAGATAGAATCAATTCTGTATTTACACATGTATGTTCGACGAATCACAATATCTCAACGATGGATGCTTCTGGAGAAGCATTGTGGCTTAGCTGAGAGTAATAATAATAATAATAATGTTGGTATTTGTTAAGCGCTTACTATGTGCCGAGCACTGTTCTAAGCGCTGGGGTAGACATAGGGGAATCAGGTTGTCCCACGTGGGGCTCACAGTCTTAATCCCCATTTTACAGATGAGGGAACTGAGGCACAGAGAAGTTAAGTGACTTGCCCACAGTCACACAGCCAACAAGTGGCAGAGCTGGGATTCGAACTCATGAGCCCTGACTCCAAAGCCCATGCTCTTTCCACTGAGCCACGCTGAGTAGGGCTGGGAGGCAGGAAAACTGGGTTCAGGTTCTGACTCAGACACTTGTCTGCTCTATGTTCACTGGCACACTATTTAGCCTCTTATGTCTGTTTCCTCATCTGTAAATTGGGATAAAATAATATTCGCTCTCCTTCTTAGACCTCCTCATTGACCTCCTGCTTCCAGGCTCTTCCCATTCCAGTCCATAATTCACTCTGCCATATAGATCCTTTTTCTAAAAAAAAAAAAAAGTCCAGTCCACGACTCCCCACTGCTCAAAAACCTCCAATAGCTGCCCCTTCATCTCTGCATCAAAAAGAATCTCCTTAAAATACTCTTTAATGCACAGGGACCACGTCTGATCTGATTCTGTGTCACCTATCCCTGAGCAAAGAACAATGCTTGCCACATAGTAAGCCCTTAATAAATACCAAAGTCATCATCACTGTTATTATTCCGTAAAGTACAAGGCCGGATAGCTTCATATCTAGGAAATCAGTGTATAAAGCACTTGCAAAGCCTTCTGGATGAACGTAGCTTCATGACTATCTGTTCGTTACCAATTACAAATGCCATTAGTGTGAGCTCATAAGACAGCAAAGTATAATTTTGAAGTGAAAACCTGGGAAATGTGCTTTGTTCCTACTTTTCCTAATCTGACACATGATATCTTTAGAATGCTGCAAGTTCACCTCTCAAACTCAGATATCACATTTGGTTTAAACCTTCTGAAATGTTCCCTCGGGCCTCAAAACCTAACTTCCTATGAGAAACAGAAAAAAAGTTATGCAATTATGTTAATGCAAAATTCTGTCACTAATAGTTAATCATACAATTTAAACCAAATATTTTCAGGAAAACCGGTTACCAGGGCTTTGACATAAATATTTGATTATGTTTATTTCCCTCCGTTAGTGAGAATTTAGGAAACAGAAAAAGAAAGCCCATTTTCTGCTTATCAAAACCTTTTTGCCTGCATCTCAATAACAGGATGAAGATGACTTCCCATTAGGAACCAGTCAAAAGGAAATTCCCAACTGTCAGTGAAAAACATTTTCAAATAGGTCTACGGTCTCTGTGCCCCTCTGTCAAAAATGAGAGTTTAATAGTTGTAGTTCTAGCACAGTTTATGATGAAACTCAACCTACTGGGAAATAGGAATAGTAATAGTACCTATTAAACACTTACTATACTGCAGAGCAATGACTGTACTAAGCTCTGGGAACTGGACACAATCCCTCATCCTCAGGGAGAACACAGTCTAAAACTACAAGTGACAAGAGGGGGATAGAGGGGAATTAGCGAAGCAGCTTGGCTTCGTTGGAAAGAGCACGGACTTGGGAGTCAGAGGTTGTGGGTTCTAATCCTGGCTTGGCCACTTGTCAGAAGTCACCTAACCTCTCAATGCCTCAGTTATCTCATCTCTAAAAAGGGGATGAAGAATGTGAGCCCCTCGTGGAACAAACTGATTACCTTGTATCTACCCCAGCTCTTAGAACAGTGCTTGGCACATAGTAAGCGTGCAACAAATAATATCATTAATGGAGGTAGCTAGTATGTAGATTTTAAGCTCCTTGTGGGCAGGAGTAACATCTACCAATTCTGCCGTACTTTTCCAAGCACTCAGTACAGTGCTCTGGACACAATGAGCACTCAATAAATACCACTGTATGATTGAGAGATGTGATATAACCAAATAATGTAAAGATAATTCATTCATTCACTCAATCGTATTTATTGAGCGCTTACTGTGTGCAGAACACAGTACTAAGTGCTTGGAAAGTACAATTTGGCAACAAATAGGGACAATCCCTACTCAAAAATGGGCTCATCAAATTCACCTTGAGGGTGGGGAAATCATATCTTCCTTCTCTAGAATGCTGTCCCAAGCTGTCACAATAAGTGCACAGTAAATGCCACTGATTCACTGAAATAAACCCGGGAAATATAACTAAAGAATAAATTCTGACAATACCAGAAGCCCTTCCCTGAATGTAGTCCTTCACCATCTTTACTAGTCTTTACTAGTTCTCAATTAGAATAGCTGACACACTTCAGGCATAACGTAATATTAGTGAAGATGGGGGCAGTTTGGAAATGAGGATTTTTACTGAAATATGAACCAGAAGCATTGTTATTCAGACCAGGTTCTTCCAGTAGATGGGAACTCTTTTCTCAACAAGGTATATCGCCTGCAGTGCTACCTGGAAAGGGTGGTTGTCAAGACCTATTTTTTTAATCCTATAAAAATTTAACACCCATTCTTCTCCTTTCACCAGGCACAGAATTCAGTCCACAGAATTATCACCAATCAGTTTATCTCTGAGCCTGGAAGGAACTTTGGGTAAGTCACAGGAAAAAGGTGGGAGCATTGTTTGTGTTTCCTGCTGGCCAGAACTCTAACATATTGTTAAGGTTTTGTTGTTTTTTTTGTTGTTTTTTCTATCACATAACATCATAATTATTTTGGTAACATCCTCTCTCCAGTCAGAACCTGATACAATATTTATTGACTTATACAGAGTCTGCGTCAATAGACCCACTCCTTATTAACTTATGGTTTTGTTTTGAAAAATTCTGTTTAAATAAAAACTTTGGTACATATCATGTGATCAGTCACTCTCAGTGCCTTGTAATGTTTATGCAGGGTTCTGACAAAAATAATTTGTCTTTATGAATTATATTTGTAAACAGCAAGGATAACAATTACGATGTGCAGAATGCTGTACTGAGCTCTGGGAATTAGTCACAATTTGCTTGCATTAGTGGAGGTGCATGCTTTTGATTCATCTGTGTTCCACTTAATAAGAATCATTTAACTAGATATTAAACTGTACTTTGAAAGTAATAATACAAAAGCTGTCATAATGCTACTTTTCTAGTTTTCCTTTCCTAATTATTTATTTCTATTTGATTAGAGACCCATTTTTTCAGAAGTGAATCAACATGTTGAGAAATGTTATGTGCATCCTAGGTACCAAACAGCCAGGATTTCTTTGTCATTTCTTTGCATTTAAATTTCTCCTCCAGACTGTAAACTCACTGTGGGAAAGCAACACGTCTCCCAACTCTGTTCTACTGGAAGCTGCATGGCAAAGTGGATAGGGCATGGGCCTGGAAGTCAGAAGGTAATGGGTTCTAATCCCGGCTCTGCCACTTGTCTGCTGTCGTGGCTTAGTGGAAAGAGCACAGGCTTGGGAGTCAGAGGTCACGTGTTCTAATCCCAGCTCTGCCACTTGTCAGCTGTGTGACTTGGGGCAAGTCACTTAACTTCTCTGTGCCTTAGTTACCTCACCTGAAAAATGGGGATTAAGACTGTGAGCTCCACATGGGACAACCTGATTGCCCTGTATCTACCCCAGCGCTTAGAAGAGTGCTTGGCACATAGTAAGGGCTAAACGAATACCAGCATTATTATTATTATTATTATTATGTGCCTCAATTACCTCATCTGTAAAATGGGGACTAAGATTGTGAGTTCCATGCAGGACAATTTGCTTGTATCCTCTTCACTGCTTATTACAGTGTCTGACACTAGTAAGCACTTAACAAATACCTCAGTTATTATTCATTCATTCATTCAACAGTATTTATTGAGCACTTACTCTGTGCAGAGCACTGTACTAAGCGCTTGGAATGGACAATTCGGCAACAGATAGAGACAATTATTATTATTATCACTCTCCCAAGCACTGTGTACAGTTCTCTGAACCCAGTAAGCACTCAATAAATATGATTGAGTGACTGACTTGTATAACTCGAACGTACAAAAGAATCAATGTACCAATGTAGCACTAAGATTCCATAATATCTCAACAAAAGATTTTGCTAAATATTGATTGGCAATATATGCTTCTTTGAAATGATAGCTGCTCTTTGTAATGAGAGAAATCACATTCTCCACTACCATCACAGGCCGGGAATTTGTTGTGCAAATTCTTCCCTAGATTGCAAAAACAGAGTCAATAAGGTATTTCAGTGCCGTTCTGAACCCTTGTAGCTTTATGTCCTGGATGCTTCATTGTTATTCAGAAAATGAAAGTTTAAAATGTCGCCAGTTGAAAATATATAACTGAAGTTGAACTTTACATTACGGCGGCGGGTTCTGTGAGTTTGGCTCAATTACTCGCTCCTTTTGTTTTTAACGCATCTCTCTGCGGAAGTCAGAGCTCTGTATCAAGCCTAAGTGATCCATCTCAGTTCAAATTGGAGGAAAATGATACGTGGTCCTCACTGAATACATTATAATATTCTACTACCCCCAGTTGTAGGCCAGAAGTACTGTGAGTTTGTCAACATACAGGATAGACCCAAATTTCCACATTTTGCATACAAGTCATCCCACCTTCCAGTGGCATAATGCAATTCCAGGATCGTTTAAATAACAGAAATATAGAGCTATTTCTTGGGTTGAATTAGGATTATGAGAAGACATATGCATAATTCTGCTGGGAAAAAGTTAATATCTACTGTTCAGAGGTGATATCTGAATCTACCCTGCAACCCTATTATATCTTTCCCAATAGGGTGTTCTGATAAGCAATTTTTACTTTTAATATAACACTCAAAGCTACGCACGCTCCTTTTGTATATACTGCAATAAAATCATAGTTACCTCATTACTCCCATTTTTCAGCTGGAAAAAAACAAAAACAAACTGTGTTTCAGATTTGTTCCTAAAGTAACCAAGCAGACCTGTGATGAGAACTTGGGGTGCTTTATAATGATAATAATAATAATGTTGGCATTTGTTAAGCACTTACTATGTGCAGAACACTGTTCTAACCACTGGGGTAGATACAGGGTAATCAGGTTGTCCCACGTGGGGCTCATAGTCTTAATCCCCATTTTCCAGATGAGGTAACTGAGGCACAGAGAAGTTGTGACTTGCCCACAGTCACACAGCTACCAAGTGGCGGAGCTGGGATTCGAACCCATGACCTCTGACTTCCAAGCCCGGGCTCTTTCCACTGAGCTACGCTGTTTATCACAAAGCATGCTTGATTGCCAGCAATGTAAGACTGTGAGATTGTACCTATCATTATTATAATTACTTGTGTGTTGTTATTACTATTATACTCCTCTAAGAATTGTGCTATTTGCTAAGCACTTACACTATGCCAAGCCCTGTATTCGAGTCTCACATGGGGCTCCAGACCAAGTAGGTGAGAGAACAGGCACTGAAACCCCATTCTGCAGATAAGGAAACAGGCACAGATAAGTTGTGAGTTGTTCAAGATAACACAGCAGGTTGAGGGTGGAGTGGGGATTAGAACTCAGGCCTTCTGACGCCCAGGCCCGTACTCTTTCCATTAGGCCACACCACTTATCTAGTCAAACATTAGGGTTAGCACTGTCAACTACAACATCTGAGCATGAGAAGTTTTCAAGGCCAACTAATATTACAACCTGGTTACATCCTTTAAAAAACAGGCTGTTTTCATTCTAAATTTCTCCATTTTACCTCAGGAATTCAAATATCAAACTAATAGGGTGAAATCACTCATTCGGTGGTATTTATTGCATACTTCTTGTGTACTGAGCCCCATACTAGGCTCATGGGAGAGTATAAATTAGTAGGCAGACTTGATTCCTGTCCTCAAAGAGGTTGAAATCTGGCTTTCGAGCCCGGGCCCCGGCTCGGCTCTGGAGGAAGCCAAGGCACCTCCACCATGAGGTGCTAAAAAGTTCAACGGTTTCCCACGGGACTTGGAGGAAATTCAAGTATGAAATCAGATGATAAGAGAAACAGGAATAAGACCACGGCCCTCCGCCCCACATGTGGCAGATTTAAACTGTGTCAAGATGCCAAGATTGTCAGCCTGGAGCTGCAGGGAAAGGGAAAAGGAAAAGGGGAAAGGGAAGGGCATGTTGGTTGACCAAAGACGTAATCCATCACAGGGCTGGCTGGCTAACTCGAGGTTTCCTGCATGATGACATTCATTGAGGACACTTCCTTCAAGGTCTCAAAGAGAAAAATAACAAGGGCAAATGAAATCAAAGCAATGATAATAATAATAATAATTAATAACAATGATGATGATATTTATTAAGCGTTTACTACGTGCCAAGTGCTGGGATGGACACAAGCAAATCAGGTTGGACACAGACCCTGTCTTATGTGGAGCTCACAGTTTCAACCCCCATTTTACAGATGAGGAACCTGAGGCCCAGAGAAGTGAACTGACTTGTCTAAGGTCACACAGCAGGGATTTGGTGGAGGGAGGATTAGAACCCATGACCTTCTGACTCCCAGGTCCATGCTCTATCCATTACACCTTGCTGATTGTCATTACTCACGGGAAGCAAAATGGCTTACTGGAAAGAGCATGAGCCTGGAAGTCTGCCTCTCCCCTCCCCCCCACCAACCCTCTCCCCTACTTTTCCATCCTTCCCTGCAGTATCCTCAGAGGAGATCTCCTCCCTCCTCGTAAGTGCCACCCCCTCCACCTGCGCCTCGGACCCCATCCCCTCTCACCTTATTAAAAACATCGCCCCTGCCCTCCTCCCTTCCTTAACTTTTATTTTTATTTACTCAATCTCCAATGGCTCCTTCCCCTCTGCCTTCAAACATGCCCACGTCTCCCCCATCCTAAAAAAACCCGCTCTCGACCCCACTTCCCCCTCCAGTTATCGCCCTATCTCCCTACTACCCTTCCTTTCCAAAATCCTAGAACGAGTCATCTACAATCGATGCTTAGAATTCCTTAACCCCCATTCTCTCCTGGACCCCTTCCGATCTGGCTCCACTCTACCGAGACTGCTCTCTCTAAGGTCACCCGTGACCTCCTTCTTGCCAAATCCAATGGCTCCTACTCCATTCTAAGCCTCCTTGACCTCTCTGCTGCCTTTGACACTGTCGACCATCCCCTCCTCCTCCACACCTTATCTCACCTTGGCTTCATGGACTCCGTCCTCTCCTGGTTCTCCTCTTATCTCTCTGGCCGGTCATTCTCAGTCTCCTTCGCTGGCATCTCCTCCCCCTCCCATCCTTTAACTGTTGGAGTTCCTCAAGGGTCAGTTCTTGGCCCTCTTCTGTTCTCCATTTACACTCACTCCCTCGGTGAACTCATTCGCTCTCACGGCTTTGACTACCATCTCTACGCAGACGACACGCAGATCTACATCTCCGCCCCTGTCCTCTCCCCCTCCCTTCAGGCTCGCATCTCCTCCCGCCTCCGGGACATCTCCACCTGGATGTCGGCCCGCCACCTAAAACTCAACATGAGCAAGACTGAGCTCCTCATCTTCCCTCCCAAACCCGGTCCTCTCCCAGACTTCCCTATCACCGTGGATGGCACGACCATCCTTCCCGTCTCTCTGGCCCACAATCTCGGTGTCATCCTTGACTCGTCCCTCTCGTTCACCCCACACATCCTATCCGTTACCGAGACCTGCCGGTTTCACCTCTACAATATCGCCAAGATCCGCCCTTTCCTCTCCACCCAAACGGCTACCTTACTGCTATGGTCTCTTGTTATATCCCGGCTAGACTACTGTGTCAGCCTTCTCTCTGATCTCCCTTCCTCCTCTCTCGCCCCGCTCCGGTCTATTCTTCACTCCGCTGCCCGGCTCATCTTCCTGCAGAAACGATCTGGGCATGTCACTCCCCTTCTTAAACACCTACAGTGGTTGCCTATCAACCTCCGCTCCAAACAAAAACTCCTCACTCTGGGCTTCGAGGCTCTCCGTCACCTTGCCCCTTCCTACCTCTCCTCCCTTCTCTCTTTCTACCGCCCACCCCGCACGCTCCACTCCTCTGCCGTCCACCTCCTCACCATCCCTCGGTCTCGTCTATCCCGCCGTCGACCCCTGGGCCACGTCCTCCCGTGGTCCCGGAATGCCCTCCCTCCTCACCTCCACCAAACTGATTCTCTTCCCCTCTTCAAAACCCTACTTAAAACTCACCTCCTCCAAGAGGCCTTCCCAGACTGAGCTCCCCTTCTCCCTCTACTCCCACCGCCCCCCCCATCACCTCTCCGCAGCTTAACCCTCTTTTCCCCCCATTTCCCTCTGCTCCTCCCCCTCTCCCTTCCCATCCCCTCAGCACTGTACTCGTCTGCTCCACTGTATATATTTTCATTACCCTATTTATTTTGTTAATGAAATGTACATCGCCTCGATTCTATTTAGTTGCCATTGTTTTTATAGATGTTCTTCCCCTTGACTCTATTTATTGCCATTGTTCTCGTCTGTCCGTCTCCCCCGATTAGACCGTAAGCCCGTCAAACGACAGGGACTGTATCTGTTGCCGACTTGTTCATCCCAAGCGCTTAGTACAGTGCTCTGCACATAGTAAGCGCTCAATAGATACTATTGAATGAATGAATGAATGACCTGGATTCTTCTTACCTTGCTACTGACAGGGAATGTGTCTGTTATATTTATTGTTCATTCAATCATATTTAATGAACGCTTACTATGTACAAAGCACTGTATTTGTGTTTCCCCAAGTTTTGCACACAGTAAGTGCTCAATAAATATGATTGACTCATTCATCATTTGATTGAATGATTCATTCATCAGATTCTGCTGTGTGAACTTGGGTAAGTCACTTAACTTCTCTGTGTTTCAGAACCCTCACCTGCAATATGGGGATTCAATACTTGTTCTTATTCCTACTTATACTATGGGACATGATTATTTTGTATCTACGCCAGTGCTCAGTACAGTGCTTGGCACATAATAAGCACTTAAAAAACACCAGAATTATCATCATTAATCATCAACACCTCCAAAATTCAAGGAGCTCTGTGGATTACACACAGGCCTGGCTCCAGGCTCAACACTGCAGAGAAGCAAACTTAACAACCAGGTGAATATTGCCTCTTTTTCTTCTTAAATGTTTCATGGAAAGCAGAAATATTGCTTTCATTGCTCAAGCCAAGTCACCTTGGCTAAGAGAAAAAAAAAAAAAACTCTTTATAAACTCTTCCGCCAAAGAATAGCTGGAATGAACCCTTAAGTGTCAGACAGGGGCTTCCACTATCAAGGTTCACTTTTGCAGACAGATATACGAGAGAAGCTTCCCTTGAAATATAGCTCCTTCAAATTTCACTTGCACATCCAAAAATAGGATTGAGAACTTAATGTTTTCACATTCAGAGTCAAATTTTCATCAGGGTAGGGGCAAAAGGCAGTTTAGGCCTGCCTCTCCGTTTCGTTTTGCAAAAAGACAAGTGCTCCGTAAACTCAGATCAGCTATACAACAAGCTACATAACACGACAAATAATAAGTTACATAACAAAATAGTTCATTCATTCATTCAATCATATTTATTGAGAGCTCACTGTGTGCAGAGCACTGTACTAACTGCTTGGGAAAGAACAATACAGCAATATACAGTGACATTCCCTGCCCACAAAGAGCTTACAGTCTTGGGGGGACAGGGAGAGAGACAGATATCAATACAAATAAATAAAATGACAGATATGTCCATAAGTGCTGTAGGGATGGGAGGGGGGAAGAGCAAAGGGAGCCCATCAGGGTGAAGGGGAAGGGAGTTGAGGAAAAGTGGGGCTAGTTGGTCTTGACTCTATTTATTGCCATTGTTCTTGTCTGTCCGTCTCCCCCGATTAGACCGTAAACCCGTCAAACGGCAGGGACTGTCTCTATCTGTTGCCGACTTGTTCATTCCAAGCGCTTAGTACAGTGCTCTGCACATAGTAAGCATCAATAAATACTATTGAATGAATGAATGAATGAATTTTGTATTATGGGAAAATTGCAGTAGAGTTACCACTTAGAGAGAATTAATGGGTTAAGGGATAAGTGGCTTGAGGATGCTACCATGGCTTGCTTACATATTTTCAAACTAATTCCTATCTTGACATGTTCACCATTTTGACTGCTGCATCAGCCTCTTCACTGACCTCCTTGCCTCCAGTCTCTCCCCTCCCTAGTCCATACTTTCTTCTGCTGTCCATATCATTTTACTCTCCACTCCTTAAATAAAAAATCTGCAAAATCTGCAAAAATCCGAATATTGGCTATAAGACAATCAGTTCTCTCCCCATTACCTCTCCTCTCCCCTCTTCCACTTTAACCCAGCCCACACACTTCACTCCTCTCATACCAACCTACTCACTGGGCCTCGATCTTTTCCCTCTTTCCATCGACCCATTACTCATGCCCTCTCACCTGTCTGGAACTGCCTGGCCCTGGCAGACCCCTACTCCCCTCATGTTCAAATCCTTACTAAAAATCATAACTCCTCCAGGAAGACTTCCTTGACTATGTTCTCATCTCCCCATGATGATGATTTTGTATTTGTTAAGCGCTTACTATGTTCCAAGCACTGTTCTAAGTGCTGTGGTTGCCCGTCAAATGGCAGGGACTGTCTCTATCTGTTGCCGACTTGTTCATCCCAAGCGCTTAGTACAGTGCTCTGCACATAGTAAGCGCTCAATAAATACTATTGAATGAATGAATGAATGAACAAGGTAATCAAGGTTGTCCCACTTGGGGCTCACAGTCCTAATTCCCATTTTACAGATGAGGTAACTGAGGCACAGAGAAATCAAGTGACTTGCCCACAGTCACACTGCTGGTAAGTGGCGAAGCCGGAATTAGAACCCAAGACCTCTGACTCCCAATCTTGTGATCTTTCCACTAAGCCATGCTGCTTACTAATATCCCCTTTCATCTGCATCACCTAATCACTTGAGTCTTTACCCACTACATATTCTGGTTGGCAGAACCTCCCCCATGAATGTGCTACGTGCATATACTTATACTCTGTTTTTCCCCTATCATTCATCAATAATAATAATAATGATGTTATTTATTAAGTGCTTACTATGTGCAAAACACTGTTCTACGCACTGGGGGGGGGAAATACATGGTGATCAGGTTGTCCCACGTGGGGCTCACAGTCTTAATCCGCATTTTACAGATGAGGGAACTGAGGCAGAGAAGTTAAGTGACGCTCAAAATCACACAGCTGACAAGCGGCAGAGCCAGGATTAGAACCCATGACTTCTGATTCGCAAGCCCGAGCACTTTCCACTGAGCCATACTGCTTCTGTGTCTCTAACCCCGCCACAGCACAAGCTCTTTGAGGGTCTTCATTCATTCATTCAATCGTATTTATTGAGCGCTCAATGTATACAGAGCACTGTAGGGATCAAGCCTCCCTATATTACTGTACCCTCCCCCAAGCATTTAGTTCATTGTTCTGCACATAGTGAGTATTCAATAAATATCTTTGATTGATAGCAGAATGCTTTTCTTTCAACCACTCGGGAAGCAGTGTGGCCTACTGGCTAGAACCCGGGCCCCAGAGTCAGAGGATCTGGCTTCTAATCCCAGCTGTCACTTAATAATAATAATAATAATAATAATGTTGGTATTTGTTAAGCGCTTACTATGTGCAGAGCACTGTTCTAAGCGCTGGGCAAGATACAGGGTCATCAGGTGGTCCCACGTGAGGCTCACAGTTAATCCCCATTTTACAGATGAGGGAACTGAGGCACAGAGAAGTTAAGTGACTTGCCCACAGTCACACAGCTGACAAGTGGTGGGGCTAGGATTCGAACTCTTGACCTCTGACTCCAAAGCCAGTGCTCTTTCCATTGAGCCACTTGTCTGCTGTTTAACCTTGGGCAAGTCACTTTACTTCTCGGTGCCTCAGTTTCCTCATCGGCAAAAATGGGGATTTAATACCAGTTCTCCCTCCTACTCTAAGCCCCATGTGGGACCAGATTATCTTGACCCAGTGCTTAGTACAGTGCTTGGTACATAGTAAGCGCTTAACAATTACCACAATTATCTTTGATTATAATTAGTTTACTACATTAAACATTATGCTACAAAACCAGAAGACAAATGTCATTCAATCAATTCATTCAATCAATCATATTTACTGAGCACTTACTATGTGCAGAGCACTGTACTAAGCGCTTGGAAGTATAATGCAGCAATAAAGAGACAATCCCTGCCTACAAATATTGTCTCAAAGAGGGAAGACAGAAAACAATAGAAGTAAAACGGATAACAATCTGGTACAATCCAGGATAACCAAGGTAAAGCCTGGGACATTTAGCTATTTTATGCTTTGATGGATGCTAACACACTTCACACATAACTGCTACTTTCTAGACAAGATCTGCTTTTACCAACGTGTTAATCCTAAAACTGATTCAAACCGTAGGAAGAAAGTTTCCTGATTTCTCCTCCCAAAATTCAGGGTCAGCTCAGGTGGGCATTAAAAGGGAAAGCAGCATGGCCTAGTTCAAAGAGCACAGGCCTAGATGTCAGGGAAGAAGGGTTCTAATCCCAACTCTGCAATTGCCTGCTGTGTGACCTTGGGAAAGTCACTTAATTTCTTTGTATCTCAGTTTCTTCATCTGGAAAATTAGGATTAAATATTTGTTCTCGCTGATACTTAGACTGGGAGCACTATGTGGGATGGGAATTGTTTGTGATCTGTAAATAATGCTGCTGTTCCAGAGCTTAGGACAGCATGGAGCACGGAGTAAGCACTGAAGAAAAACCACACTTATAATTAATATTATTAAAAGAGATCACAGGCATTGGATTTAGAAGAATTTTCTTTCACCCACTCAGCTCTTGGAATAGGCCTGTCAATGTCCTGAAATACTGGAATGTATTTAAAGGTCTTAAAAGAAACCAAAAGCCACTGAACTACTTAAAAGCAGTTTCTGGAGGAGACAGCATTATAAGGTCAAAGGTGAAGAAAATTTCTGGATAAAACTTTACAGGGATTAAAAACTGGAAGGAAATGCCTACCCAACCCTGAAAACTACTTAAAGATCTTGGGGTCTGGTAGGTTCAGAGAAGCAGCGTGGCTCAGTGGAAAGAGCATGGGCTGGGGAGTCAGAGGAGGTGGGTTCTAATCCCAGCTCTGCCGCTTGTCAGCTGTGTGATTTTGGACAAGTCACTTAACTTCTCTGTGCCTCAGTTACCTCATCTGTAAAATGGGGATTAAGACTGTGAGCCCCATATGGGACAACTTGACCACCTTGCATCCCCCCCAGTGCTTAGAACGGTGCTTGGCATACAGTAAGCGCTTAACAAGTACCACCATTATTAATAGTATTATTACCCCAGCACTTAGGACAGTGCCTGGCACATAGTAAGCACTTAACTAATGCCATAAAATAATAAAATACAATGATTAGAAAGCCTCAGTCTGGAACAATGAAGGCTAAGAGAGAATAGAGAAGCAGCGTGGCTCAGTGGAAAGAGCCCGGGCTTGGGAGTCAGAGGTCATGAGTTCAAATCCCGGCTCTGCCACTTGCCAGCTGTGTGACTGTGGGCAAGTCGCTTCACTTCTCTGTGCCTCAGTTACCTCATCTGTAAAATGGGGATGAAGTCTGTGAGCCCCACGTGGGACAACCTGATTCCCCTGTGTCTACCCCAGCGCTTAGAACAGTGCTCTGCACATAGTAAGCGCTTAACAAATACCATCATTATTATTATTAGAATAGACTTTGTACAATAATGAAAGGGGTGGGCAGGGTGAATGCAGAGTTGTTGATCATTAAAGTTTGCAAAGTAAAACTTGGGGGATTCACTGAAGCTTGAAAGTGATGCAGAAATCAAACAAAAACCTTTTCATACACGGGGTGATAACATATGAAGGGGAAAACATCACTAGAATCAAAATGGTGGACATATACTCAGGGATGATCGCCCCTAATAGGTTATTAGAGGAAAACATAAGGGCTGCTAGAGTGTATTTTACAAACCAGGAGGTTGGAGGTGAAGGGGAAAACTTTGTGAAAAACAGGAATCACCCTTTCCCTCCCGGTATTGTGTGTTTTGGAGATGGAACATTGGGTTGGATGAAATGTCAATCTGAACCAGGCCAGACCTGCTCATGTTCTCGTGAAGAAGAGAGCTGGTGGGAAGGGAGGGTGTGGGAAGGGAGAGTTCAATCAAATTTATTAAGCGATTACTGTATGCGTAGCACTGTACTAAGTGCTTGGGAGAGTACAATATAACAATAAACAGACATATTCCCTGCCCACAATAAGCTAGGGATCCCAACTGGGATAAAAGGCACATATTCCTATCATCATCATCATAATCATTAACAATTATATTTATTGAGCTCTCACTATGCACAGAGCACTCCCTTCTGCATCACACTGACCTTTCTTTTTTTTCCCCCTGCCCACCCCCAGCCCCACAGCACTTATGTACACATATGTAATTGGTTTATATTAATGTCTGTCTAACCCCTGCCTCTATACTGTAAGGTCATTGTGGGCAGGGAATGTGTCTATTTATTGTCATATTGTATTTTTCCAACTGCTTAGTACAGGGCTATGCAATGAATACGACTGAATGAATAATACAGTGTAATAGAGTTGATGAATACATTCCTGGTTCACAACAAGCTTACAGTGTACAAGCAGCATGGGGTAATGGAAAGAGCATGGGCCAGGAGTCAGAAGGTCATGGGTTCTAATTCTGGTTCTTCTACTTGTCTGCTGTGTGACCTTGGGCAAGTTACTTCACTGAGCCTCAGTTTCCTCTTCTGTAAAATGGGGACTGAAACTGGGAGCCCCACATGGGACAGTGACTGTGTCCATCCCGATTTGCTTGTATCTACCCCAATGCTTAGTACAGTGCTTGGCGCATGATAAGTGCTAAACAAATACCATAATTACTATTATTATTATGTAAGGAGGAATATCAGTAAATGTCACAGACAGGGACTATGGCAGGGTTACATTCAGGAGACAATCCACAAAGGTTATTTCGCATATTCCTTCACATTCCAACACATTTCATTAAAGACACCAAGACATTTGCTTTCTCCTTTGTTACTAGGAAGGGAAAAAAAACTTAGAAAAAGCACAAAATGGGAAATTCAATGCTGTTAATGTCAATAATAATGGTAATAATAGTAACAATAATAGCATTTGCTAAGCACTTACCCTGTGCCAAGCATTGTACTAAGCTGCATCTACTTGGATGTCATGCTGACACCTCACACTTAACATCTGAAACAGAACTCCTTAACTTCCCACCCAAATCCTGTCCTCCCTTGACTTTCCTATCACTGTAGACTGTACCACCTTCCTGCCTGTGTCACAAGCCTGTAACCTTGGCATCATTCTTGATTCATCTCTCTCATTCACCCCACACATTCTAACGTTCAGTTCTACCTTCACATCTCTAGACTCCATCCTTTCCTCTCCATCTAAACAGCTACCATTCTGAACCAAGCACTCATCATTTCTTGCCTTGACTACTGCATCAGTCTCCTGGCTGATCTGCCAGCCTCACTCTATCCTATTTCTCCCCTCTCCAGGCCATATTTCACTGTTGCCTGGATCATTTCATTTTCTGAAAAAAAAACAACTGGCTCACAAACCTCCAGTGGTTGCCCATTCACCTAGACATTAAACAGAAACTCCTCACCATCAGCTTTAAGGCACTCAGTCAGCCCTCTCCTTGCTACCTAACCACGCTTTATTTCTTACTACAACCCACCCTGCACATTCCACTTCTCTAACAACCACCTGTTCTCTGCAACTTGACCTTATGTATCCCACCACCAATCCCTTGTACACATTCTCCCTTGGGCCTTGAATGCCCCCCTTTCATAACTGACAGATTACCACTCTCCCCACCTACACCACCCTCCTAAAATCACATCTCTTCCAAGAGGTCTTCCCCGTCTAAACCTTTAATTTCCCCTATCTGCTCTCCTGTCTGTGTTGCCTATGAACTTGTCTCTCTGCTCCTTCAATGCTTTGATATTCATCCCACCCCCTATTTCACTTATATAAATTTTCTTATAATCTTCTACGTCTTCTATCCCTAATCTATTTTGACACTTGTCTTCCACTATAGATTGCAGGTTCTCTGTGGGTAGGGGTTGCATCTATGAACTCTGTTGCACTGAACTTTCCCAAATGCTTTACGGTTTTCCATACATGATAAATGTTCAATAAATACCATTGATAGATTGATACTAAGAGCCAAGGTAGATCCAAGATAATCGTTCCAACACAGCCCCGAAACACAGGCTCAGAGTCTAAATATCAGTGAAGGCAGGCAGTGCAATTCCTGCTTCATGATGATTAACCAATTCAGGTCACCAATATCCATTACAGAATTTTAATGCTATGTACTGCCTGCAACTGCAAAGGCATCAATTAAATGTACATTCAGGCTTTTTATTACAACTTATGGCATTCCCCAAAATGAGCTTTTTAACTTACATTTTCTCACTTCCTCCCTGTCCTCAAAAAAGATTACAGTTTTAAAAAAAGGGTAGAGTGAACTGCTCCTGAGTTCTGCAAGGAAAGCTTTAAAGGAAATGTCTCTTAAAATGGAAAATCTCTACTGCACTCAGCAGCAGGAGAAAAAAAAGTAAATGCACGAATAAATCATCACGTGTGCCTAGTCTATGAGGAGAAGGAAGGAGTCATCCAATTTAGCAAAGGAATTAGAGAGGCAAAGTTTAAGTACTGGGAAAATATTTTCCTTAAATCTCAGCTACCCAACAATTTCATGAATGTTCAGTACTCAGAACCTATTTTATTCTCTCTACTTCCAACCTAGTGTATCGATTATACTGTATCTCTCCTTTATTTATTCTTCTTGCTTTATCATTATCAAAACAAAGGAGTTGAAAACTTACTTAAAGCATAGTTTTATGAGCTTAAGCCTGAAATACAGCAATGAAAATGTTTAAAAATCTTAGTAATTTATCCCGATTTAAGCTGCTTTGAATAAAATCTCTCTACTACTTGACAATGAAATGTAAAACTTAATGTACATTCTATACAGCATGTGCAATGTGGGTTAGTTAATGTTGCTATGGAAACCTTCACTTTTGCATTTACTGATTTTAATTTAGTGACATTTGCAGATTTTAGAACAACAAAAAGGTGATACATTTCAAACACAAGCTTGTGGGGGTTGCTTTTTTTCCCTACTTGGATTTGCACTGGGTCAATCATAAATCCTTGGATGTATTCACATTGTAGGAAATACAGCTAGAGTCAAGAACTGCCGACAATCAAGAATTCCCAAATAGTGGTCCCTATCTCCTCCAGGACTTGACTGCCACTGAACTTTAAAAGCTATCCTCCCTATCCAGCCAGCCCAATCATCAAGCGATTCTTCCATCTTAATAACTGTGGTATTACGATACACCAAGAAAAAAAATTAAAAATTTCCTCCTCTTTGTAAGTAGAGGAGGAAACTGAATTATGCTGGGAGCCTCCATAATTAAAGTCCAGATTTCAATTCCCCTAAAAACGAAGGATGCAAAAGGTAAGGAATGTCCAGTGTGGTTTCCTGAAGGCCTGCCTAGAGATCTGTGGGTTAAGTCAGTCCAGGAAATGAAGAAGAGGGAGTGGAACCAAACAAGGAGATAATGCATCACTTAAGGCTGCCTGGGAAAAGACAAGGGCAACAAGAAGCGAAAGGGCTTAGAAAGCATGAGAGGCACTTTTCATACGCAAGAGGCACTTGAAAGAAAACAGGACCGCTAATAACTGAGAGATGAAAATAATGAGGGTTCTAAAATGCTGAGATATCAGAACCCTCCCTCAAATCAGTCTTTAATATTAAAAAGGGGACTAGTAAATAATGGAAATTATGCCTCCGTAGATATTAATTAAAAAGGGGAAAGGGGCTGTTGGAACACATAGTGTTTAATGGAAACAGAAATATAGACGCAATATGGTGAAATTGAGCAGCATGTTTATTACAAGATGTCTGGCTCCTCTAACAAACCATGGAAAACACAGGGAAGGCTCTCCTTTTGGTCAGTAGTTTGGAACAGATGCTGACTAGAATGACAACACGAGCAAGCAGTGCTGAACAATTCCCTTCCCCAATTTTACACTGTCCAAGGAAAGCTGGGAGAAATGGCCAGCCTAACCACTGGAGAGGAAGGTGAGGGATGAATATGTGGTGACTGGAATCAATAAAATTGCAAGTTAGTGTTTAAATTTTTCATTTGATCCTTGAAACCTCTTGCCCCATGAATGGTTTTGGTGTATGAGAGACAGACACATCGTCACCTACACGAATGTGACCTTTGAGTCCTGAGATAGTAAGGGCAATGAATTTTAACCTTGCTTATAGCTTGACACCCACTGCTCTTTTCAGGTACGGAAGTCAGCTGTGCACAGCCAAGTAAAGGCTGAAAGCTTCCACACAGAACGTGCGCGGCTTCTGGTGTTGCTTTCTCACCTGTCTCAATCTCACAACACTCCCAATCATTTAGTACAGTGCTCTGCACACAGAAAGTGCTCACTGATGATGACTGATGATGCTCGGAATCAGCAGTCCATCCTGACTGCTGCATGCCCAGCTGGTCTGCTCTTCACTGTGGTTCGCCCATCAGCTCCCTGCTTCTTTGCAACCATTTGGGACTGGGCTCCAGCTCACCTAACCAAGGAATTTATTATTCAGAATTTTCAATCAATCATTAGTATTTACTGGGTACTTACACTGCAGAGAGCATTTTTCTAAATGCCTGGGAAAGTACAATAGAGTTATCTTGAGAGCTTACAGTCTGATGTGACCAGACAGACACTAAAATAAATTACTGGAGGGGAAAGCAAGAGAATAAAGATAAGTATAAATGTGCTTTAGAGAGTGAGGACCCCATTGCAAAGGTGAGTCAGAAGTGATGAAATCGCAGCAGGAGGGGGCCTAGTGGGTGAAGATGAGAGATTGATCAGGGAAGGCTTCCAGGTGATGTGAGTTTTAGTAAGGCTTTAAAGATGTGGAATCCATCGGTCTGCCTGATGTGAAGACAGAGGAACAAATAATGTGAAGGAAACTGTAAAATTACTGGGATTGCATTTGGATATACAATTTGCAAACTCCATTTTTGTAAGTCCTTTTTGGCTGAAATTCAAATATGGATTTTTTTTTAAGTTATATGTCTTTGTGGAATTGGCTATGAACTTTACTTCCTCTTCCCCTTCAACCTTGCTAATGATTCACAGAGGAGTCAGAGATGTGGGAACCTGACCGGAGACATCACCTGAGATATTTAGATTTCCTTCCATTATCCTGTTTTGGGAGATAGTTAAGCAGCTTTAGCCTTCTGAAGATCACCAGTTAGAAAAGCATTCACAAACCAAGTCAATAGGTGCCCCAGATAAAAAGATTTAGGTCATGATTCACTAAACAACATTAGCAGCTGAAGTTACAATATTGGGGGCAGTATTATCTCTGAATCTCTGAAGAGGAGGTATCAGAGGATAGGAATGAATACCTGTACAGATAACTTTTGTTAAAATATTGGTTCCCAACCTATCAGAGGAATTCTCACACCCTATGAGAAGAAATTAGAGGGGAGTTTTACTAAAGAAAATGACAATAATCCAGGGAATTTAGAGTTGTGTTGTCTAATTTTCTAACTGTCTCATGTCACCTCTTGGAAACAATAAACTTGTCATGAGCAGACAACTTGTCTGCTAATTCTGTTGCACTTTATTCTCCCAAACGCTTAGTACATTGCATTATACATAGTAAATGCTCAATAAATATCATTGATTGGTTAGGATACAGGGTCATTCTGCAATGCACATAGTGTAAGCTTTCTGGAAGTACATAGGCGCTAAGAAGGAAAATCCCAATCCATTCCAACTTTATATATTGTGGAATATTTTCCTTCTTGATAATTTCTATTTACTTATTAACCAAGATGGTATTCAAGACTCCAGTATAATCTTTGAAATCCACTTATAAATGGAACCCAAAGTCCCTACAACCCTTCCAGATCTCAGTCAGAGCAATCATAGTGTTCAGTTCTGTTTTCATTCTCTGTTAACCACATATCATCAGCAGAAGCTCAAGGAATAGGTAAAGCGACAAGATGACCAGAGCTCTGAAAGCAGGGCTGGACTTGTTCTAAAAAAAAAGATAAGAAAATCCCAGGATGAAGACTTAATGTGTAAAGTGACGGGAGAATTTTCTCTATTTCCTGCTGCTGCTTGTTTTCTATAGCCTTTGGAGCAGGCCAAAGGGTTCTAAAGAAGTCTGCCCTCCTACTCATTTCCCTGACGACGTGTGGCTCACACATACACTGACCCACTGATATTTTCCTAGGATCCTAAAAGGTCTAATGACTCCGAAGGCAGGCAGGAGCACTGGGCACTACTTCATGCTTTCCCAATCCAACCGCCATTCTCCTACTGTAGTTGCCCAAAATGGTGGGCACAGAAGCAGATCCCAGCCACAATTGTCTAAAGCCCCCAACCCATCAAGGTTACTAATTGTTCAGCAGAGCTGAGCTCTTGGGTCCCAGACATCCTCAAATGTTTGTAGATACCTTCTCTACACCCCCCTCCCCACCCATCCATGCTTCAGAGGGGAAATTCTGCTACCCACCGAGCTGGGCACTTTGTCTAGAGGTTGTCCTGTCGTTGGTATTTATACTTTTTGAGTCATGGTAGAAACATTTAACACATTATGGTTTCTAAAAGACAACTGGTTGCACTTTTAAATATGCACAATAGTGTATGTATAGTACATAGTAGTATTGATTAGCTTTTACCTACCCCAGTACTTAAAACTGTAGTTGACAAAGAGTGAGCACTTAAAAAATACCATTATAACATATCACTAAAATTTGTATAGTTTAGTAACATGAAAATACCCTTCTTTCAAATGCAAATCTGAAAAAGAGAACTTTATTTTCCTCTTCCTAGGAAAAACATCCCACCTTCTGCTGTCTTTAACATCAAAGTTCCAGCCACAGCACCACATATTTCCTCTGCAATGAAGGAGTAGAAGGGGCTGAGAAACATGGGAAATAAGCATAGTAAGCAAATAATAATAATAATGGTATTTGCTATTATCTAGAGTAGACAGCCCATTTTTCCAAATCACCAGGTAATCGGAAGCAAGTCTGCTAGCAGACAGAAGCGTTTGGATAAGTGAGCAAAATTTGATGTGGACCTGTCAGTTAACCAACTCCACTGGGTTCTGTGATCCAAACTTTGGATTATTTGAACCATCTTCAGTAACAAGTCATTTGCATAATTGGCTTTCAACTGATTTCAGCATTAGTTTCTGAGTCATTGCGTCAGCAAAACAGCATCTACTTGAATGGCATTCCGGTCAAAGTACTGAACTACAAGGTGACATATTATTCAATAGAAAAAAGCTTCCATTTCAAAACTACACCTTACAACAACAGGAGTGTCAAAAAGTTTTTAAACTGGCTCAGGAAGTATCACTACCTTGTCTTCTGAAATGCAGTCACTTCCCAAGTAGTACACACAAGTCCTTCAGGTCTGAAAAATCCTTCTGTTGGTATCTGAAGCTGTGGTTTAGTAAAACTTTGCCTCTGAAACTTCAGACGATTGAGATGATTCAGTTTTATGGAAGGCACCAGACTTTCTACCCTCATTTTGTAAGGGAAATGATTATGGAATCTGATGTTCAGAGCAAAGATATTCATTTCTACTGAAAACAAACGACAACAACAAAAGACTCGGCACTTTCACACGAACAGTGTCTCTGGCCTCCATACCAGGCTACCACTTTTGTAGTGGATGTTTCCAGTCAGGAGGAGATACTGCCTGCCATAACCCAGATTTTCCTTAGGGGTTCCGAAGACCAATCTGTCACTCTCAGGGCTTTGGCAAGAACACTGTTCTAGGCATTATAGCTTTTGATTAGAAAAACATCTTCTAAGAGCTGAGGCGCTCCTTGTGGGAACTTGTGGTTTGGTTTCATTATAATTGTCAGAAAAGACAATGCTGATTTTTTTCATTCAATCGGATTTCAGTGGTATTCGCTGAGCGCTTCCTGTGTGCAAAGCACTGTATTTTACTGTACTGTACTCAGGCTTTCCAGGTTCAACTCATGAAAGAATGTTTAAGAGGATATTTCCTTTTCTTGAAAAGCAACAGAGGTCCATAGGATTAAGAATCGGGATTTTAATTTCATTTTGAAGGAATGATCTATAGATATCCTTTGGAGAGGACCCCTTTATTACTTGATTTTCACCCTATCCACAGCCACACAATCCTCAGTCCCATGGCAACTCTACACGTAATCTTACATTGTTATTTCCACATGCTGAAATTCATTTTAACATCTCTCCCTGTGTAGATTGTAAGTTTGTTTTGGCACCGGACATCCCTTACAAACTCCATCTTACTGTCATTTCCCAAGTATTTAGTAGACTGGCATGCACACAGTGAGCTCCTGATAAATATCCTCGATTGACTGACCCTCAGTCTTTCAGAAACAAATGTTGTCAGCATCAACAATCAGGGTATTTCACATCCTATTTGGTTTTGAGATTCCCAAGGTTAGTACTGAGCCAAGTGACTGGAATATGGATCAATCACTCATTCACTCATATTAAGCCCTTACTGTGTGCAGAGCACTGTACTATCAAAATTATAATAATAATGAATGTGTCAGATACTGCACTTAGCGTTGGGATGGATACAAGCAAATCCTGTTGGACACTGCCCCTGTCCCACGTAGGGCTCACAGTCTCGATCCCCCCTTTACAGATGAAGTAACTGTGGCACAGAGAAGTGAAGTGACTTATCCAAGGTCACACAGCAGACAGGTGGCAGAGCCAGGATTAGACCCAATGACCTTCTGACTCCCTGACCCATGCTCTATTCACTACCCCATGCTGCTTCTCAATCACACTGAGCCCTTCCTGTGTACAGATCACTCTACTAAACACTTGGAAGAGTCTATACAGTTGGTAGACATGTTCCCTACTCACAACAAGCTCATAGTTACAGAGAGATAGAGACATTAATATAAATAAATTACGGATATGTATACAAAAGCTGTGGGGCTGAGGGAGGAGTGAATAAAGGGTACAAATCCAAATGCAAAGGTGACACAGAAGGGAGTGGGAGAGGAGTAAATGAGGCCTTAATCGGGAATGGCCTCTTGGAGAGATGCTTTTGATAAAGCTTTGAAGATTAGGTAAGTAATTGTTTTTCGAATCTGAAGTGGGAGGGTGTTCCAGGCCAGAGGCAGGATGTGGGAGAGAGGTCAGCGGGGAAGTAGACGAGATTGAGATAGAGTGGGTATGTGGTGATCTGCCATAGGATTACCAGGTATAACAAATCCTGCCAGTTACCAAGGAAATGGATTTCATTTATTTTCTCAGCTACATTCTGAAAATTATATTTTGCTGAAAAATATAAAAAGTAACCAAGTGTCCTGATTTTGGAATAACTGATAAGTGTTTAAAAATGAAAAGTTTTTGATATAAATCTCTGTCTTGGGAATGCAATTTGGCAATTCTCTACTACAGACCATAAGTTAAACATCCAATACTGTGAGTAAATTGTGCCTCCTTGGGGGGCTTCTGGCTTGAAAGGATCTAAGTTACAATTCAAATAATGATTTGTTCAATCTCTAAAATTTCCCTCTTGAGGGGGCTCATTATTTTGTGACCCTTTGTGCTCCTGAAATTTTGTCCCTTGTGAGATATTCTCCCTTTTATTTTCTACCTGGCATTGGCGGTAGTAAGTCACAGGGCTGGTTATTGGCCAAGGACACAAGGATGAAATGCACATGTTTCTGCAATCGTACATCACCAATCATGTCTACATGGTGCAAAAATCAAACAGTAAATTAAAATCATTTCACGATTCTGCCAGGGATTCATCGGTTCTCACCTGAGCTGTCTCGAAGAATTTTCTTTGCTAGAAACTCCATCCTTAGGCGCATATGGTGGATGATTTAGCCACTGGCCTGGGATCCTGGCTACTACTCTACATAGCTTCTTCCCTCCCCCTCGCTGCTTTGATAACAGCCTGACTCTAGCAACAGCCATTGGGTGATTCTAGTTTGAAATCAATCAATCAGTGGCATTTATTGCATGCTTACTATGTGCAGAGCTCTTGGGAGAATACAATGCAATAGGTGGATCTGTTGATGGACCTGGATCTGTGAATCACATGGTCAAGGAGATACCACGATTCCTGGAGCCACTGGAAGCCAGGACTAGGAATAGTTCATAAGCATTGGTCCTATCAGAGTGTAGTCGCCACTAACAGTAGATTGGCACTCAACATTAGCCCGATCTTAAATTCACCCCATACAGTGGAAGGCCCAGGAGAAAGCATCCCCCACCTGAAGAACACTGCCAAGACTCGTTCGCTGAGAAGAGTAACGACACTTTCAGTTTAGTGTGAATATTAATCGGTTTACAGATTAGTTGAAGGCAGAATGATGAATTCTATGGCAAACTGAATTCTGAGTGGTCAGAGGGGAGTGGGATTATTTGGGACACACGTGTCCATTTGAAGGGGAAGGAGAGAGGAATTAGAGACCGCATCTTGGCAGTGGCTGCTCTCCTTGAGCAGAGGCTGCAAGAAGACTGGGAAACTACTGCTGGCTCTGCAAGTAACAAATGCACCAAGTCAGTAAAGATCCTCCTTATGTGCCCAGTGTGGTCTAAATTTGCAGCCACGCCCACACACGAAGCAAATCTCACTCAGTTGCGTCATCTTTGGTCATAAGGGACAGCTAAATACAAACTACTTTACAATTAGTAATCACAGTGAGGGGAAACAGATCATTTTGGGCATTCCAAACATCTGTTCCACTTTTCCGCTTGACCAGTTTGTGAGTCACAGCCCTTTCACATTCGAGGACCTTCCAGAATATGTAGGCGACCAATAGCTCAAGCAAAATCCCAGTTCCCAATACCGTTTCCAACTCCATTGCTAAATTACTAGATAATCCTGCAAGCACTGCACCACAGAAGCCCTTTTCCCTTCCTCATTCCCAACTGTTTGCTCTTCCAGCTTCATTTTGTCCTGCATGAGGATCGGACTAAAGCAGTACTCGTTTCCTTAGGGACCATCCCAATCCTAACAGGGAAGGAGGCTTGAAAGAGGATGTAAGGTGGAAAAATTGGGCATGGGAGGTAGAAGACTGGGACTCAACTCACCTTTATTTCCTAAATTCCTTTCGTTCAAATGCCAATCTTTCACCTCCTTCCCATCCTTTTCTCTGGATCAATCACCTTCCTGCAATACCACTAACATTTTGAGATAGATGTGGGGCTCTCCTTTGATTTTTCTCAGGTTATAGCAGGTGTGTGTGTGTATGAGAGAGAGAGAGAGAGAGAGAGAAACACAAACACAGAATTACTGTTCTCCATCTTTCAGAATGGGGCAAAGGGCTACCTAGTAAAGCTTAAAAATGGTAGGTTTCTAAAAGGAAACACTTCAGAGAAGCATGGTGAACATCTGGAATCCATTATCATAGGAGGTTGAGGAGAGAGAAAAGTAACAGTAGGTTCAAAAGGGATCTGGATAAAACTCATGGCCAACAGGTCCATAATGAGAAAGAAGGGAATATTAGGAAGCAGAGGGAAAAGCTAGTTATGTTTGATATTTCATCCATACTCAGGATGGATTTCAAGGAGTAAAACTTTGCACTATCCCTTCGAAGCATCCTTTAGAGACAGAATAGGGGACTGGCAGAACCATCGGTCTGGCCTTAGCAGTAACATTTCTTTGGCTCTTACATATTCTCTTGGTGGTTTGCCTTATGGTCAATTAGAATTGCAAATGTATATTTGGAAACGGTGTTTGATACATAGTAAGTGCTTAATAAATATGAGAAACAGAAATGAAAACAAAAAAAGATTAGCTTGTTACTAGGGATTAGGGAAGCAGCATGGTGTAGCAGCATGGTTTAGTAGAAAGAGCACGGGCTTGGAAGTCAGAGGGTTCTAATCCCGACTCCACCACTTGTCTGCTGGGTCACCTTGTTAAAGTCACTTAACTTCTCTGGGCCTCAGTTACCTCATCTGTAAAAATGGAGATTAAAAATTGTGAGCCCTACATGGGACAATCTGATTACCCTATATCTACCCCAGCGCTTAGAACAGTGCTATGCACATAGTAAGTGCTTAACAAATACCATAATAATCATTATTAGTGGATAGAGCATGGGCCGGAGACCCAGAAGGTCATGGGTTCTAATCCCATCTCTGCCACATGTCTGCTGTGTGACAAGACACTTGGGCAAATCACTTGACTTCTCTGTGTCTCTATTATCTCAGCTGTAAAAAAAAAAAAGGGGGAATTAAGAGCATGAGCCCAACATAGGACAGGAACTGTGTCCACCTGATTAATTTATATTACCCCAGCACTAAGAAGAGGCTTGGCACATAATAAGCAATTAGCAAGGACCACAATTATATTATTATTATACTTACCTAACCAGTAACCACTAATGGATTGTAAATAGCAGAAGGACCATCCCAAGGACTAACATAGGGAAAAGATGGGCTCTGCCTCTAGATCCATCTGGAGCTTTGGGATATTGGACAGTCCAGATTGCAGTCCCAGTTACAATTCAAAGGGCGAATTTTCAACTAATCCCCTGATTCCTCTCTATTTTCTTTCTCCATTTGTCACTTACCTTACTGGAGGGTCTCTATAGCCTATTCCAAACTCTTTAGCTATAAATTGGGATATTATTAACTCTCATGCTCTTACTTCAAGCTGGAAGAAGTCGTTCATCATAAGATGGTATAAAAAAGGCACAATCTTGAGTTAAGGAAAATTTAATTCTAATAATACAAGGTTAATGGGATACGCTTTCATTAATGAACAGGTCTGTTTGTAACAAGTACGGTAATCTAGAACAAATCTTTTCAATAACTAAATATTCAACTCTTTGGCAATTTGCATTTGTGTATTTTTGCAATTTCCCCCAGACTGTAATCTCAATTTGGGGAGAAATTGTGCCTACCAAATCCATTGTATTATACTCTCCCAAGCACTTAGTACAGTACTCTGCACACAGTAGGCACTCGGTAAATGCCACTGATTGAGAGGCAACAGAAAAAATTTAACTCTGGGACTTAAGTGATCAGACCCTCTGATGTTATTTTGGTACATTCTCTGATTCTACTGAAATATTCACCAACTTTTTGTGAGCAGGGATTGTATTCTCTAGCTCCATTCATTTATTCATTCATTCAATCATATTTATTGAGTGCTTACTGCTTGCAGAGCAGTGTACTAAGCACTCCAGAGAGTACAGTATAACAATGAACAGACACATTCCCTGCCTACAATGACCTTACCATCAGGGTAAGACAGGGAGACAGACATGAATACAAATAAATAAAATCAAAAGATAGGTGCATAAATTCTGTGGGGCTGGAATGGGGGAAGAATAACAAATGCACCATGCCAGTAAAGGTCCTCCTTATGTGCCCAGCTTGGACTAAATTGTCAGCCACGACCACACATGAAACAAATTTCACTCAGTTGCGTTGTCTTTGGAAATGAGGACAGCTAAATACAAACTACTTAACAAGTAGTAATCACAGTGAGGGGAAACAGATAATTTTGGGCATTTCAAACATTTCTCCAGGTGGGGCTGGGATGGGGGAAGAGCAAAGGGAACAAGTAATGATGATGCAGAAGGGTGTAGGAGGTGAGGAAAGGTGGGGCTTAACGTGAGGCTTAGTCTGGGAATGCCTCTTGGGGGAGATGTGCCTTCAATAAAGTTTTGAAGGAGTAATTGTCTGTTGGATTTAAGAAAGGAGGGGATTCCAGGCCAGAGGCAGGCCGTGGCATCTGGCATCGAGATAGGTGAATTAGAGGCACAGTGAGAAAGTTAACACTACAGGAGTGAAGTGTGTATGCTGGGTTGTAAAAGGAGAAAAGCAAGATGAGGTAGGAGGGGCCAAGTTGGTGGAATGCTTTAAAGCCAATGGTGAGGAGTTTTTGTTTGATGTGGTGGTGGATGGGCAACCACTAGAGTTTTCTGAGGAGTGGTGACATGTCCTGAAAGTTTTTGAAGAAAAATGACCTGGCCAGCAGAATGAATTATGGACTGCAGAGTTCGGGGAGTGGGGAAGGAGGCTGAGAGGACAGGAAGGACTGTGTCCAACCCAATTACCTTGTATGAACCCCAGTGTTTAGTACAGTGCTTGACACACAGTAAGTGCTTAACAAATACCACAGTGACGATCATCATTCCAAGGCCTTAGCACAGTGGCTCTGTACACAGTAAGTACTTCATAATTACTACTGATTGACTGATTTCCTTCACAGGGCTTCAGGCGGCTTAATAGCTCAAATCTGTAAAATTTTAACAAAATTTGGGATGCTTTCAGAACTTTACACTTAGCAACATCATGCTAACTGGCCAAAGATAGAGCATGTTACTTTCCTCCTAATATTGAAGCATATGAGTTGTTTTCTGGATGGTGATTTATTTACTGGTTTAACTCACCTACTCTGATTTTTCTTCATCAGATAAAGGACCCTTGTCTCTAAAAAGGCCCACTTTGGGAAGAAAAGTTAACAAGATTCAGGGTTTTCTCATCACTTTATGGAGAAAACAACAGAATTATTTGGGGATTCCCATTGGCTGAAACACTGCTTTTTAACTTGGATGAAGGCATTATTCATTCAGGATACTGTAAGAAATATCAAGATGTTTCCCTCAGTCAAAAAGAGTTATGCTATAACCCTTATATAATTCAGTATTTGGGGACAAAAAAATCAGGAAACAGGGACTTTTTCAGGTGAGGGCCAAAATGATCACTATTAAATTTAGTTTTGTTTACAAGAAAAATATGTTAAAATAGTCATTTTTCTTCACTCCACAGGGAACTGATCCCAGAATCCTAAAAATGATCAGTTCTAACCTGGTCCTGCCTGTTCAGATGCACGCATTACTTAGCGAGCCACAAGGTGTCACAGTGGCTCAACGGGTAGGGGCTCCTGTCAGTCTAGACACTCAGATTTTGGCATCAGGTTGAATACCAGGGCTGAGACAGCTGCCATGGGAGCTGTGCTGCCTGTATACAAGCGCAACTCAAACAGTCAGCGGAGGGGGCCGGGTGGCCGTGTTACCTCTCTTCAACTTGGTATCTGAAACAGTGTTACCTAGTGGCTTCTGGCACCTCTACCAACCTCATTTCCCTGAACTTTGAAACCAGTCAAAGCCCAGAGAGGTAAACCTTTCAACCTTCTGTTGGTTTGCCACTGCCCAACATGCAGGACTCTGGCCATCATTTTCAACAGAGCAGCTCTGCTTCTAGTACTCTCACTGTGGCTTTAAGAGAAGCGGTTTGGCGTAGTGAAGAGCGCTTTGGCCTGGGAGTCAGACGATCATGGATTCTAATCCCAGCTCCGCCACTTGTCTGCTGTGTGACCCCGGGCAAGTCCCTGCACTTCTCTGTGCCTCAGTTATCTCATCTTTAAAATGGGGATTGAGATTGTGAGCTCTATATGGGACAGGGACTGTGTCCAACTCGACTGCTTGTATCCACCCTGGCGCCCTTTCTTCTCCATCTAAACTGCTACCTTGCTGGTACAATCTCTCATCATATTCCAACTGGATTATTGCATCAGCCTCCACTCTGATCTCCCATCCTCCTGTCTCTCCCCACTTCAGTCTATACTTCACTCTGCTGCCCTTATCTTTCTACAGAAACATTCTAGGCAAGTCACTCCTCTACTCAAAAGCCTCCAGTGGTTGCCTATCTACCTTCGCATGAAGCAAAAACTCCTTACTCTTGGCTTCAAAGCTCTCCATCATCATGGCCCCTCCTACCTCACCTCCCTTCTCTCCTTCTACAGCCCACCCCGTACACTCCGCTCCCCTTCCGCTCATGTCTTCACTGTGCCTCATTCTCACCTGTCCCACCGTCAACCCCTGGCCCATGTCCTACCACTGACCTGGAATACCCTCCCTCCTTACATCCGCCAAGTTAACTCTCTTCCCTTCTTCAAAGCCCTAGTGAGAGCTCACCTCCTCCAGGAGGCCTTCCCAGACTGAGCCCTCCCTTTCTCTCTCCTCCTCCCCTTCCCATTCCCCCTACTCCCTCCCTCTGCTCTATCCCCTTCCCCTCCTCACAGTACTTGTGTATATTTATATTATTTATTACTCTATTATATTAATGATGTATATCTATGATTCTATTTATCTATTTTGATGATATTGATGCCTATTTGTTTTGCTGTCTCCACCTTTTAGACTGTGAGCCTGTTGTTGGGCAGGGACTGTCTCTGTTGACAAATTGTACATTTCCAGCACTTAGTACAGTGGTCTGCACACAGTAAACACTCAATAAATACGATTGAATGAATGAATGGCACATAGAAAGCGCTTAACAAATACTATTATTATTACTATTATTAGAATCAGCATTAAGGGGAAGTAACAGCTTTCATTCATGGTAACAAGAATGTATGCAGGACTTCCCTCTGGTTATAAGGGTGATCACCCACCATGCACTGGGAATGGTTTTGCTTTAGAGTAATGAGAAGCAGCATAATACATCCCACAGGCAGGGTATCAAACCTGAAGCTCCTGGGGAAAGGAAGAGGGCAAGGAGGAATTCAAGTCACCAAGTGATTTTCAGAACTAATTATCAGAACAGTAGCCAGCACTCAGCACTGCCCTGTAGGAAAACTACGGAGCATTCAGTCCTTGGAACAGGAGAACTGCATACCTTCTGAGACCATCTGGAGGTGGTGGAGATGATAGGACTGAGGAACGACAGAGGAGGACAAGCACTGAATGGTTGTTGAAGGACATCACAGAAACCAGACCAGGAGACACACACAATGCCACGTGATAAGCTGGCAAAAAGGGTTTATCATCATAAGTACGATTTTGCAAAAGAATGCCAGTTGCACCCTAACAGAGTTTTTCTTTCTGTGGGGACCTGAGCCCCTACACTTGCTCCAGAACCATCACATTCTCCTCCTAAATCCCTGTGAACACACCCCAAGAGTCCAAGTCATGTATTTTGGTAGCTGAAGCTGCCATGAGGGAGGGAGTCTGGGCACTTCAAAATACTGGACATGAAAGCATATGGTGACGTATCGGTCTCAGATCAGAGGCAGACCAGCAGAAAACTGGGCTGCCCAGTCTACAACTGGATGAACAATCACAGTGGATGAATATTCACATTTTTAATCCAGAATTAAACAGAGGCCCTTAAGATTCTAGTTTTCATACCGTCACTCTATTTTAGAAATTATTCTTTTAATATCAGTAATTTTCACCCTATGCATGTCTATCAACATAAACTATGAAGCAGCATGGCCTAGTGGAAAGGGTACAGGCCTGGGAATCAAAGGACTTGGGTTCTCATCCCAGCTCTGATACTTGTCTGCTGTGTAACTTTGGGCAAGTCACTTCACTTCTCTGTGCTTCAGTTATCTCATCTCTAAAGTGGGGATTCAGACTATGACCCCCATGCGGGACACGGACTGTGTTCAACATCATTAGCTTTTATCTACCCCAGGGCTTAGTACAGTGCCTGGTACATAGTAAGCACTTAAATACCATAAGCAAAACAACAAAAAAAACCAACAGAACATAAACAAAACTGGGTAGCACACTATTTTAAAAGTTACCTGGCTACAAAGACCTTGAATACATTTTCTTAGGAACCAACAGGGACTCTACTGAGTGTTTTAGGTTCAGCTACCTCTGAGCTCTCCAAGATAATAAAAAAAAAAAAGTCCTGAAAAAACACCAGCCTAAAGATCGCATGAAGGAGAGCAGAATAGAGAGGCTCTAACCATCCTCCCTGTGGTTAGTGTGAATTTTCTAAGGTCTGAGCTGTACTTTTAGTTTTTCTGCAATGTTTCTGGCTAATTGTTGTCAGAGAAATTAAAGGCAATATGCTGTCTGAAACACAGTGCAAATCTTGCCGGCTGAACACATGCAAAACTTGCAAGGATAGATAGAATCCACAAAAAGCCTTAGAGATTTCTTCAACAGCTCATGTACGCCCACACCGCCATTCTTAGACAAACTTTATCCATACAGTGCATCACTGGGAAGTTAGATTCTCCTGGGAAATCTTCTTAATTAAACAACAGATAATGAAATAAAACTTGAGATGAAGGCATCGACTTCAGACTGCTGTGTTCACACAGAGATCCTATATTGCAGAAGGAGCATGGCTTAGTGGAAAGAGTGTGGGCATGGGAGACAGAGGTCATGGGTTCTAATCTCTGCTCTGCCACTTACCAGCTGTGTGACTTTGGGCAAGTCACTTTTCTTCTCTGTGCCTCAACAGTAAAATGGGGATTAAGACTATGAGCCCCACGGGACAACCTCATTACCTAGTATCTACCCCAGGGCTTAGAACAATGCTTGGCACATAGTAAGCACTTAACAAATACCATGATTATTATTATTATTACAATTTTCTTGGTAAGAATCCTTCTGGGTTAATGGGAGTAAGCTTGGAAATTATAGATTTCATTTCTCAATTACTTTGAAAAGACATATGACAATAGGGTCATATTGGTGGGAAATCAATTAATTGTATTTGAGCCCTTAGTCTATACAGAGTACTGCATTAAACGATTTGGAGAGTACAACATAACAGATTTGGTAGGCATGTTCCCTGCCCACCAGGAGCTCATATTCCAGAGCATAGAAGAAAATTGGTTCCAATCTACAACATTAAAAGTTTGGGATTTTTTTAAATTCATTTTTAAACGTTCTGATTTCTATCATTTAAAAAGTGATTCAATTTTTCAAATTCCCAAGATAGAGTGGAGAACCATCCAGATCATTGACAAATACCAGGAAATTTGAGCCAGGGATGTTGTTTTCATTGCTCCTAAATGGACAACATTGTTTTTCTTATAGAAAATAAAATGGAGAGAGCAGTTGGAATAAAGGGAAGAGATTTGCCCTGCTTTCCTTTTCAAAAACAATATGCTAATTGCCAAATGTATATAGTGTATAGCCTATATCATAAGTCACACCTACACAAAATTTGGGCTTTCATTGTTTCTCAGCTAAGAATCCTTGTTGAAACCATGTTAACAATAGTAATTATTATGGTATTTGTTAAGCGCTTACTTTGTGTCAGGCACTGTACTAAGCGTTGGGTGGATACAAGCAAATTGAGTTGGACACAGTCCCTGTCCCACGAGAGGCTCAGTGTTTTAATCCCCATTTTACAGATGCGGGAACTGAGGCATAGAGAAATGAAGTGACTTTCCCAAAACCACACAGCCGACAAGTGCTGACTGATATTTCCTTCCTGGCTTCCAAATAATTGTGAGTCTGCAGCAATTTTAATAAAAAAAAAAAACAGCTCCCACTAATGAAAACGACTTAAAAACTTCATGGAAAATAAAATCAGTACAATTTGAATTTATTTTCAAAGGCAATTGCGATAGAAAAAGGTTGGGAGTATTGTTAAGAATGCACTCTTGCTTTCAGTGAACATTTGCAGAACAGTGACTTTTTAAAAAACTTTATGGACCACAAATTTCAATTTGTTAGGGAACTTCAGGAAAACGGAAATATTCTTGAATAAAACATCTTTTCAGAGCTTATTTCCCCTCTCCTATTTTCCCCTCCCCCAAATTTAAACTTGTTTTAACTCCAGTCTAATTATCTACACACGATCAGTGATCTGTTTGTTATACGAAGTTGCTACAGAACAAATATGATGTTATAGCATGGAACTAAATGACTAAAGCATTCAAAAATGTATCTCATGGAGAAAAGGAAAAGATTTTTTAAACAGAGAAAATTAGGGAAGCAGGCTGCAAAAAGAGCAAAAAAGGCATTTATGATTTTCACAGACTTTTGCTCAAAATGAAGGCCCAGGTTCAAGTTCCATGGCCTTCTCAAAGTTCTGATCAATCTAGGACATAAAATAGGCTGTTTTTTTTAATTTTCATTTTGTTTCAGCACTTTAATTTACACTTAATCCTGACAATGCTTTCTGTACAAAAAATGATGGCCACATTTTAGGAAGGAAAAACAAGATTTTGTGCCAATTTTATACATTTTTTTACAATGTTATTCTCTCATAGTGATAGCATAAATAAAAAGACTACAGCTTGTCTTCATCATCTTGTACAAGAGTTCTGACTTTATCCCCAAGAGAAATCATAGGAACTGGAATGGGCAACAGAAACGAAAGCTTACTAATTCTACCCTCCAAATATTTAATCAACCAATCAGTGGAATTTATTGAGCACTTTATTACCCCTTGTGCATCAAAAACTAAGCAAACTTTCAAAGCACTCTGTGAAACTTGACTGCTTAAGAACTTCATTCACCTGGTAATTATCTCCTAAAATAGGCCTGGTCTTCATTTGTTTTATTGTTTGATTTCCTTGAGAAGTTTTTTTTTTCATCATTTGTCAACTTTTTTTTTTTTTAATGTGATCTTTGGAGAAAAAGAAACAAGGAATGGTTATTTTAATTAGTCAATATCTTCCCCAGGAATAATCCATACTCTGCATCATCCCTGATTTCTCTATTTTGCCAAATATAATTCCATAAATAAACTGAAACATACACATCTGTTATCTTCTTTTCCCAAAATATCAGATATCCAAATCACTCAAATGCTAAGTTTCAGAGTGAAACGGGGTCAACACAAAACAATATTCACAGTGGGATGAATTCCCATATTTCACTCATCTAAGAACAATTTCAGGGTGAACTGAATAATTTTAAGTCACTACCCACAGGAATTTCACTTAGTAAACATTAGGAAACTTTCAGTGCGTAATATTTTTCTTGATTAAATTGACTCGGTTCAGGAGTTGCAAAAGAACATTAACTTCCCAATAGTGCAAAATATGTGCCTTGCAATTAAGACAGTTGTTTTTGTCATTATATCCCTTGCTTTACAAATAGGGTGAAATATTGTAACGAGGCATAGTGAAAAAGTTACATTGGTTATTTTGTCCATTAAAATACTGGAGGGTAAAATTTTGTTTGATGAACAAGGATAAATCATTGACACTTGTGTCAAAGGCCCATTTTCTAGCTCCTTCCTCCACCCCAAGAAGGATATAAGAACCCAGGAGGTGCTGCCTGATTTCAGCCTGGATAGTATGCCGCCTGGCTCTTATTTCCTTCCACGGCTGCACAATTTTCTCTTCTGACAACTGAGATTCAAAGAGTTCATGGAGATCTGGACTGAGGACTGTGGGTAAAGGCACAGTGTAGGGCAAAGCCTACCCTCCCTCTGACCCCTTCTTATCTTGGCGCCATTATTTTTGTCCTCTGACAGAGCGAAGAATAAAAAAATCAGAGCCCCGCAAACTAGAAGAAAACTTCCTACCATTCTTTTGACATCCACCTGAACTGCCAGAGAAAGAGAACGCTGTTTTGAAAGTATCTACTGCTTTCTCAGGTGTTTTCTGGTTGAGCTAGGTTTTATGGATTAGAAATGAAAGCATCAGCCACCCCTTTCCTGCCTTCAAATAATGTCCTAGTTCCATTTGTCTGGGAGGGAGGGTGAGGTTCCCTTGTCATAAAATGCTGTAAGCAGCAACCCTCAGATAATTGGAAATACACAGGAGCAGGCATGAGGAGAGGAGACCTAAGAAAGGTAGCCTCTCTGGGGTTGGAGAAATGGAACCAAAGAGAAAGAGCAACCCAAGAACCCATTCAAAACGCGATCCTCAGCCTAAGTGGTGCCGAATGGTCAGCTCACTTGCGGCCCGGTCTTCTCCGCCTGGTCTCTGATGATGTTTTGAGGGGTGCCACTTCTAAGGTGGTCTCTTCTTCACTTCAAATGCCCCTTCAAGAAGAAAGCTCGGGTAGCAAACCCTACTCAAACACTTTACTAGATTTTCACTGCGTCTTGTTAATCGGTATGCTCCGATCCCTCATCTGTAAAGTGTGCCTGCCCAGGGCCAGGTGGGGAGGTGAGGAAATTATCCAGATCAGTCAAACCTGCCAAAAACCAAAACCCCAGCCATTCTTTAGAAGGAATGAGGGCCTTGTTTGAATCTTACTACGCTTGTTGCTTATCATATATGCCATGTCTGCTCTGTGACCTTGGGCAAGTCACTTAACTTCTCTGTACCTCAGTTAACTCTTCTGTAAAATGGGGATTAAGCAGGTGAGCCTCATGTGCAACAGGGACTGTGTCCAACTGGATTACCTTTTATCTACCACAGTGCTTGGCACATAGCCAGCACTTGACAAATAACAGTTATTATTTATTATCTTAACTGATCAAGTTCACAGGTGATGGTTTAATTCTCCACCTCACAGCCTAAGGGGAAAACAATCACCTTCCTGTGCCTTATTAAAGTGCTCTAGGGTTGTTTGGATGCAAGATACAGATGCCTCGCTTTACACCAATCTTCTCCCCATTGGTTAGAGTGGAGAAATCAGAAGAGAGCTTTAATAAACCGGAAAAATATTTGTTGGTTTATAAGGAATATTAATCACGAATTGTGTCTCCTCCCAACTTCCCCACACTCCTATGATACAAGATGAGAATATTACTTTTGAAGGTAAAATCTTAAAGGCACTGACCCTGATGTGAATTTTTATATTTCAAAAAGCTACAGAAATATAAGGTGATACATGAGCAGTTCCGTTCACATACGACTGTCACATTTTGTCCCAAGACACTTGAGGGTCTAATCAGAAAGAGTGAAAGGTCTGGATACATCTCCCTTATGCAAGTCTCAGTATGGTTGTCTACATAGATGGATTTTTTAAAACTTATTCTTGAATTCTCCCCTTTATTTTGCTCAAATGGATATAGTCCAAGAAGTTAACCAAATTGAAGCTGTCACAGAAAACTTTCCACTAAAGTTATGTGCTTTTCTGGCAATTTTATTTCAATAGAAAAAAAAAGTGGCCTAGTTTAGGACTTTAATAAAAATCAAATAAAAACGTGTAAGACTGAAGAATCAAAAAGTTAATGTAGTTGTTTTAAAGGAATGGCTGTTTTCATGAAATGTGCTACAGATGCTGAAGTCCTGTCTTAGATGCAAAACAAATGTAACCACTTTGTGTCTCCTGCTGAAATTTATGGGGGTTGGAGCGATGGCATAAAACTGTGTCTTCCAGCTCAGAGTTGGCCAAACAACATGGGAGAGGGAATTGGTTAACAGAACAGAGCAAAAGCTACCTTGGCTCACAACTACTGGCCAAGGGGAGAAAAACGCTTCACCCAACTCCTCTAAAACTTTCTGAAGCGTATGGCTGTCCAAGAGACACTGCAGCTAGCTATAGTTTTAAATTGTTCAGATCTTCTGGCTGACCAAGGATTGAATTATAGCTTCCACCATTCTCTTTCTAAATACCATGCTTTTTTTTTAATCTCAGATTTTTCACCAACACATCCACTTGACTTAGACCTTTTCCTTCCTTCCAATTCTTAAGGCAGTGTAATTGCCACATCAGTTTGTGCAGGAATGCGATACTCCAGCTCACACTTGCAAGAAACAAATAAGCAGTAACATCCCCTTATACACACACAAATATCAGTCACTGCCAGCAGTTAACGACCCAAGGCAAAAGGAAGGCCAGTTAACATTTCTATAGAAGCAATGGTCTTCTTGGAGATAACTGCTATTATCAACTGTATTTAACATTTTCAAAGCAATAATATGTGCAGGACGGGTGGAAAAAAACCAGTGACAACAGTTAGAAAATCAGTCATTCTCAGGCAGTTAGCCAATCAGAAAGGGGGTCACATCTTGTTAGCTGCATCATATACATTAAACGTCATGAATTCTCCCTGCTTTAGCTGACTATTCAGGCATGTGTGTTTTATTTCATGATAACCTCAACTCCCTTTAAGAGTTATGATTCATCAATGAGGTTCATCTTAAATTCCACCAAAATAATTCACTAAGGCTCTTGGCACGAGTTCACTGGGCATTTGCACTCTTCTGAGGACTATTCATATTTTAAGATTTACTTTTTCTTGAAGTATTTTCAGGGTAGCCTCTGTAAACTGCCTCTGAAATATCTTCAACACAAAGCATGTGCGCTGCACAAAACACAGGCACATGGACACAAATGCAGCCTAATTCAAAAGGCATGCTTTCACTCCACAAAGTAAGATTTCATTAAATATTTAAATGGCAGGAGGCAAGTTTAAGCTTTTACTCAAAAAGTCCTAAAAGTGTTTCCATTTCTTCTTCTCCCCTAAGTTCTCGTACTACCAGTTGAGGTTAATGGTCTTCCATGCACAATCACCATAGCTAAAGACTAGTAATAGATTATACAAAGCATTACAAGCCCTGAATGTGGAGTTTGCATTTCGAGACACTCTGTCAGTTGTGTGCTAAAGTCAAGAACTAATTTTCTCTCTCTCACCAAAGGCAACCGATTTCTTAAATGAATAGTAACAACGTGCATTTTTAATTATGAACATGTGTACTTTAAGGGGAGTGCTTGGACAAGTTTTGAAAGTCTGCTTCTGATGCTATCCAAGTCACCTTTACCTTAAATTCCATGACTTTGAAAACACAAATGTAGGTTACAGCAGACCTCTTTTGGAATTTGCAAAATGATTTTCCTCATCCCAAACTATCATCCAGTACCTGAAAATATTCTCTCTGCGAACACCGGCACGACAGACACGGAACAAATCACACACTATAGAAAGAAGCATCTCTTCAGCTTGCTACCAGGATAAATCCTGGAGTACTCTGCTGTATTTTACAATCCCAGCCTAAACTCCAGTTGTTGGTTGAAGCTGGAAAAATCACGAGGGATTAGCCCGTGAAAGTAGTAAATGCATTAGGAGGTTCGTTCCAGTCTACGTTGCGCTGTCTAATGGGACGCTTCATCTGGAATTCACCCTGAAACCTATCTCGGTCCATGCACAGCAAAAGAAGGCTAAGGGGACTTACCTCAGTACGAGACTGCAGCCTCTTGTTCATTTCATATATTCGGTACTCTGGTTGCACCATGTATGGTGTGTGTCTCCTATAAAATGGGCCAAAAGGAGAAGAATAGAAAGGGTCATGTGGTGTGCTGGACATCTTGCCTGCTTGCAGAAAATCAAGCTACACAGAGTATCATCAACATCCATACAGAGCACATGGGGCTGTGTGTTCTTTACAGTACAAAGTAGCAGCACACACACAAACACACACAGGCAGAAGCACACTGACTGAAACTGCTGTTGGAGCCCTCTATAGCAAGAGACTGAGAAGGAAAGAGAGAGGGGAGAGAGAGAGCTCGAAAGAGAGGAGGGAGAGGGAAAGAGAGAGAGCACAAGCTCAAGAGAGGGAGGGAGGGAGGGAGGGAGAGGGAGAGAGAGGAGAGAGGAGGCAGGCTGGATAGCTTCAGGCATGACTGCTTGTTTTTAAAGAAGCAGTTTGTGGAGGGGTCACTTCCTGTCCACACTGTAGAGTAGTTCAAAAATATAATTTTCCTCTCTGCCTGACAGAGGTCTAAGGTTTAGTTTTAATTTTTTCCCCACACACACACACACACACACACCAGGACCCCTTAGGAACCTGGCAGCCAGGCTTGTTAGCATATAGGTGGTTTACCGGCTGCCGGATTCAATCCCTCTCCTAGAGGAACACACTTGTACAATATCAGAAATGTGATTACTCCAAAATACATAAACACGGGGCACAACAATGCCAGGCATTTAAAGCTAGTGATTCACTTCAATGCAATGATGTCTCGCAGGAGAGATCATGCCATTCGGAGTCCAGGCATTTATCTCCAAGAGTTTCAACAGACTGTTTTATTTCTGCCAATCTCCCCCTCGCTCCCGACCCCCACCCCCCACCCCCAAAGAATGATTCTTTCCACAGTCTGACAAGTTAAGAGAGGTGAAGGGATTTGATCTTTTACCCCAGTATTTAGGTTGGGGAGGTGGGTGGGGAGCGCCTAATGAGAAAGTGTATGAAATAAATCATCTGAATCATACTTTTTGTTTGAAGCAGAATAATAAAATGTTGAAAGCAAACCTGGAAAGAAATAAAAAGCAAAGAAATAGAGACCAGCCACTAAATAACCCCTGAAAATTCAGTTGAGTAGTAAATTGTAGGTAATCTAATGGATCATCCTAAAAGAATATAGCCAACTCCAATGGAGAACTAGGCTTTCATTTTCCAGGACTGAAGTATATAAATCTTTCACCAATTGCAGTATATTATAACTGGAAGGAGGCCAAAACTGCCCACTGGAAAAAAAAAAAGGACACCTAAAATGAGAATTGAATGATCTATATGATAATCAAACTCTGCTGGATCCACTAAGACCCAATAGGCGGGGCCTTGAAAAACATTTAATACTTGGAAAAATTAACCAAATTAAGGTCATCTGGAGGTGGCAAGTGGGAGACTACTGACAAACATAGCTTGGTCACAAACTAATTAGAGATATGAACTAAGACGTCTCTAACAAAGGAATGGAAGGATGATGAACATCCCACTTCCAAAATTGAACAGAGGTCCCAGGCTTTCACAGGCCAACTGAGGGTGAGTACAGTACTGAACTCTGAGTACAGGGCTCTGCACACAGTAAGCTTTCACTAAATACCACTGATTGATATATCCCTAAAATTACAATAATACCATGTAAAGGCATTTATAGTAAACACTTCTTAAATTATTGACAAGGTCTTTCTTTTTTTCCCCCTCAACAATATATGAGGCTCAGGGCACTGGTGGAAATTTATATTCTGGTGCTGTTAAGCCTTATGCCAGCCGGCGGGGAGACTGGTGTTACTTTGGGAATTCTAGGAGGTTTTGCAAGAAAACCCAAACTGGGCAGTCTTGCTTGGTATCACATCATAAACCCAAAGCCCAGCCCAACCATTTTTCCAGGGCTCACCCAAAATGGCCAGGTCTCAATCTCAAACTTTAGCTGATGACCATTTTGGTGTAGTGGCTGCACACAACCTGGCATTTCTTCTAGTTTTCCCCTTGGGTTTTTTGTTGCGCTATTAGATCACATTATTCAGAGCAAAATTAAGCAGCAGGGTGCAATCGTGCTAATCAAAATCTGGAATAGCAGTCTGAATCTATTTGATAACCATGGTTAATTTTTGCAAAATTCTAAGATTTCCACCAAATATCCCTGTGCACCTATAGTGGGTAAGAATATTCCTCGTTCCTACAAAAATGACTCCCTCTTACCAGTATGTATAACGTAATCAGTGATCAAGTTTGTTTTTTTTAAGCTTCTTCTGAGTACGAAAACCTAGACTCTGAACTGTAGGGAGAAATAAAGGGAAAAAGGATGTGATCTCCACTGACAAAACAAAATAAACAAAATAAAAAAAGTTTTGATCTACTGAGGGAGGCAGGACCAACACAAATACACAACCATGGGGCAGACAGAGACCACAAAAAACTGAGGCTGTGAAATGTAGAATCAAGAAATCCACCGAGCAGTTTCTCCGAGCGCTTAGTACAGAGCTCTGCACACAATAAGCACTCAAAAAATGCGATTCAATGAATACTAACTGCTTGGTTGAGTACAATATAACTGTAAAACTTGCACTCTTTAGGGGGAGATAGATATTTTAAATTCATCATATTTATTGAGCGCTTACTGTGTGCAGAGCACTGTACTAAGCGCTTGGAAAGTGCAATTCGGCAACAGATAGAAACGATCCCCCCATCTGTTGTACTGCACATCCCCGCATTTGCTGTATTGTACTTTTCCAATAATAATGATGGTCTTTGTTAAGCAGCATGGCCTAGTGGCAACAGCCCAGGCTTGGGAAGCCAGAGGTCGTAGGTTCCAATCCCACCTCCACCACTTACAAGCTGTGTGATCTTGGGCAAGTCACTTGGGCTTCAGTTACCTCATCTGTAAAATGGGGATTGAGACTGTGAGCCCTACGTGAGACAAGATGATTACTCTGTAACTCCCCCCAGTGCTTAGAACAATGGCTGGCACATAGAAAGCGCTTAACAAATGCCATTATTATTATTAAGTGCTCACTATGTCCCAAGCACTGATCTAAGCCCTAATGGGTTGTGCCTAAGTAATGTGGGGGCGAGGGTGGGGTGACTATTAAGTGTTGATAGGGTACAGATTCAATCGCATACGAGATGCAGAAGGGAGGGGGAGTAGAGCTGATAAGGCTCAGTCAGGGAAGACCTCCTGGAGGAGATGGGATTTCAATAACGCTTTGAATACAGGAAGAGTGTTGGTTTGTCCTATATGAAGGGGGAGGGAGTACCAATCCAGAGGGAGAATATGAGCATGTGTCAATGGTCAGAAAGACAAGATTGAGGTGTAGAGAGTAGGTTGGTATTAGAGGAGCAAAGTTTGTGGGCTGGGTTTTAAGTAGGAGATCAATGTGGTATGATTGTCAATCAATCAATCGGTGAGTATCAATGAATCAGTGAGTCAGTAGTATTTATTGATCACTTACCATGTGCAGAACACTGTACTAAGTGCTTGGGAGATTAGAATAAAACAAAATTAGGAGACACGTTCCCTGACCTGAATGAGTTTATGGTCTCAAGAAGGAGAGACAGATATTAATATAAATAGATGATTTTTAATATGTAATTTAAAGATGCACATATAAGTGCTGGGGGGTTGGAGGTGGGGCAAATATCAAATGTCCAAAGGTCGAAGATAATATTAAGATAATAATTAATAATTATGTTATTGGTTATGCACTTACTGTGTATCAGGCACCATTCTAAGTGTTGGGCACTGTTCTAAGTGCTGGATCCAAATGGATAAATGACTCAGAAAGGAGAGCAAGTCAGCAGAAAGTGGGTTTAACTGGAGAAGACCTCTTGGAGGAGATTCATTCATTCAGTCATTCAATCATATTTATTGAGCGCTTACTATGTGCAGAGCACTATACTAAGTGCTTGAAATGTGCAATTCAGCAGCAGAGACAATCCCTGCCCAACAATGGGCTCATAGTCTAAATGGGGGAGACAGACAACAAAACAGAAGAAAACAAAGCAAGTAGTCTGGAGACGTGATCTCAATAATGACAGGAACTGATAGATTAGTGCTTCTAAATACGAGGGTCCTAAGGAATGAGAGAGGTGGGTGATCAAGATCAGAAGGATGAGCAGACCAGTAGATTTGATGTAATAATATTGATACTACTACTACTAATAATAATAGTGGTATTTGTTATGGGCTTACAATGAGGCAAACACTGTACTAAGTCCTGAGGCAGATAAAAGATAGTCATGTTGGACAAAGACCCAGTCCCACAAGGGGTTCACAGTCTAAGAAGAAGGATGAAAATCAGAAGGCTGAGCTGACCAGTCCATTTGATATAATAATATTAATACTAATACTACTAGTAATAATAAGCATGGCCTAGTAGATAGAGCACGGGCCCGGGAGTCAGAAGATCATGGGTTCTAATCCAGGCTCCACCACTAATCTGCTGTGTGACCTTGGGCAAGTCGCTTCACTCCTCTGGGCCTCAGTTACCTCATCTGTAAAATGGGGATTGAGACTGGGAGCCCCACATGGGACAAGGACTGTGTGCAACCCGATTTGCTTGTATCCACCCCAGAACTTAGTACAGTACCTGGTACATAGTAAGCACTTATTAATTAGCATAATTATTATTATGGGCTTACAAAGAGCCAAATACTGTACTAAATCCTGAGTTAGATAAAAAAATAATCAGGTTTGACAAAATCTGTGTCCCACAGGGAGTTCAGAGTTTAAGTAAAAGGGTGAAGATCAGAAGAATAAACTGACCGGAAGATTTAATGTTAATATTACTATAAATAATAATAATGATCGTGGTATTTGTTATGAGCTTATAATGAGCCAAACAATGTACTATGTCCTGGAGTAAATAGAAGATAATCAAGTTGGACAAAGTCCCTGTCCCACATGGGGTTCACAGTCTAAGTAGAAGGGTGAAGAGGTAGTGTATTGTCATTGTACAGATGAGGGGAGAATAAGCAGGTGGGCAAATTAACTCTTTCAAAGCATCATCATATCAAAGAGGAAGTTGAGGCTGGTGCCCTGAAAGAATGATGGTCCAATTTTTACAAGTCCTTCTCAGAATACACTGCACTGCCTCTCACTAACCACAGTCGTGCTGAGGGGTCATTTGTAAGGGAAGGTCTGGAGCACAAATCTATTGGGACGTGGGGAATTGCTGCCGGAAGGGTGGCTGGTTAGCAATCTCCAAATCACTGTCTTGGGGGTAGGTGTCTCTAGCTACCTCTGCTAGCTAGCTCTACATCAACAAACAAATTCAATTTATCACTACGTCCCGTCGATTCCACTTTCACCACATCGCTAAAATCCACTCTTTCTCCTCCATCCAAACTACCTCATTAATCCAATCACTTATTCTATCCCATCTTGATTTCTGTATCGGCCTCATTGCTGATCTTCATCCCTCTTATCTCTCCCCACTCCAGTTCATACTCCACTCTGCTGCCCGGATCATTTTTCTACAAAAATACTCAAGGCCATGTGTCCCCTCTCCTCGAGCGCTTCCATTGGTGGCCCATCCACCTCCGCATCAAACAGAAACTCCTTATCATCAGCTTTAAAGCACTCAGTCACCTTGCCCTCTTCTACATCCTTCTACTTCACCTTGCTACTTTCCTACTAAATCCCAGCCCACATACTGCCCATCAAACTGCTAACGCATTTACCCAAGCACTTATCCTATCTCTCCTTGATTACTGTATCAGCCTCCTTGCTGACCTCCCATCCTCTCGTTTCTCCCCACTCAAATCCATACTTCACTCTGCTGCCTCGATCATTTTTCTACAGAATAGTTCAGGCCATGTTTTCCCTCTCCTCAAGAAGCTCCAGTGGTTGCCCAGCTACCTCTATATCAAACAGAAACTCCTCGATCATTGGCTTTAAAGCACTCCACCATCTTGCCCCTTCTATCTCCCCTCACTACTTTCCTATTACAAGTCAGCCTGCAAGCAGTGCTCCTCTAATGCTAACCTATTCCCTGAACCTTGATCTAGACTATCTCGCTGCCAACCTCTTGCCCACCTCCTACCTCTGGCCTGGAATGTCCTCCTTCCCAAAACCTGACAGACAATTACTGAACTTCTTACCCTCTTTAAAGACTTACTGAAGCAAATCTCCAAGAGGCCTCTCCTGACTAAGCTCTCTCTTCTTCTGCTGCTTCCTCTTCCTTCTGTGTCACCCTGACTTGGCCCATTTATTCATCTCCCATCCCAGCCCCAAAGCACTTATGTATTTATCTGTAATTTTATTTATTTATATTAATGTCTGTCTCCCCCGCTGTAGACTGTAAGCTTGTAGTAGCCAGGGAATGTCTCTGTTATATTGTACTCTCCCAAGCATGAGGTATAGTGCTCTGCAGATAGTATGTACTCATTCATTCATTCAATCATATTTATTGAGTGCCTACTATGTGCAGAACACTGTACTAAGTGCTTGGAATGTACAATTCGGCAGCAGATAGACAATCCCTGCTCAACAGTGGGCTCACAGTCTATACAGGGGTGACAGACAACAAAACAAAACAAGTAGTCTGGCATCAATACCATCAAGATAAATAGAATCATAGATATATACACATCATTAATAAAATAGAGAAATAAATAATATATACAAATATACACAAGTGCTGTGGGGAAGGGAAGGGGGTAGAGCAGAGGGAGAGAGTAGGGGGACTGGCGAGGGGAGGGGGGGCAGAGGGAAAGGGAGGGTTCAGTCTGGGAAAGCCTCCTGGAGGAGTGAGCTCTTAGTAGGGCTTTGAAAAGGGGAAGAGAGTTAGGTTGGTGGATGTGAGGAGGGAGGGCATTCCAGGACAGTGGTATGTTCCAGGAAGATGGGCCAGAGGACGACGACGGGACAGACGTGAACGAGGCACCGTGAGGAGGTTAGCGGCAAAGGAGCCGAGTGTATGGCGTGGGCTGTAGAAGGAGAGAAGGGAGGTGAGGTAGGAGCGGGCAAGGTGATGGAGAGCTTTGAAGCCAAGAGTGAGGAGTTTTTGCTTCATGTGAAGGTTGATAGGCAACCACTGGAGGTTTTTGAGGGGAGTGATGTGCCCAAAGTGTTTCTGTAGAAAGATGATCGGGGCAGCGGAGTCAAGTATAGACTGGAGCAGGGAGAGACTGGAGGATGGGAGATCAAAGAGGAGGCTGATGCAATAATCCAGTAGGGATATGATGACAGCTTGTACCAGCAAGGTAGCAGTTTGGATGGAGAGGAAAGGGTGACTGCCTGACACTTCTCCCCTCTAATGCCAATCTACTCACTATTCATGAATCTTGACTATCTTGCCACCAACCTCCTGCCCACATCCTGCCTCTGGTCTGAAATGCCCTCCGTTTCCGTAACCAAAAAATAATTACTCTCCTCACCTTTAAAGCCTTATTGAAGGCACAGCCCCTCCAAGAGGCCTTCCCTGATGATGCCCACCTTTCCTCTTCTACTCCCTTCTGCATTGTTCTGACTTGCTCCCCTTATTCATACCCACCTCCTAGCCCCAGAGCAATTACATACATATCTGTAATTCATTTAAAATAATGTCTGTCTCCTCTCAGATTATAAACTCACTGTGGGCAGAGATTAAGTCTGAAATATTGCCGTGTTGTACTCTCCCAAGTTCTTAGTACAGTTCCGTGTTCACAGTAAGCACTCAGTAAATACAACTGATTGAGAGTTCACCTCATCCCTTGGAGCCAGGATGATGGCGGAAGTGAAGGTAAGATGTCGTTTTTTGCCTCCTGTTGGCAGGACATGCCTATCTTGGGATTCAGGATTGGGCATCAGGCTCCTCCACACCCTCCACCTCACCCCGGTCCACCAAGCTGCTTTAGCACTTGATCTGGGCACATGATAGATGGCCAAACTTTGAGTTACTATAGTGGTGCTACTCTGTGAATGCTGGACTTCGGGGTGGCAGAGCTGGAGTTACCCTCTTCAGCTGCTATCGCCTTAGATTAGATGGCCCTCTCTGGTCTGGGCACCAGAGCTACCACTTTTTCTTTGGTGGTGGCTCTGGAATATAGCAGAAGCAGAAGCACAGCAGAGGGTAAGCACCCCTTTTTGGTTTCCTCTTCCCTTTCATAGCCCTCACTTCCCCTTCTCTCTAGATGCACCTACCTTCTTCAGGACTCTCTGGCACTGCCCCCATTTCAAGGTCTGCTCCCCATGTGGCTAGGTTCACCTTAGTCTGCCCTAGCCTAGTCAGGAAGCTTGAAAGAGCGTCGGGGTCCCAGCGCCTCCAAACAGCATCTGCTGCCCTGAAAGTCCCATCTCAAAACTTTACTCATTAGGTCAATCATTTATTGAGTACTTACTGCATACTTTGCACTTTACTAAGTGCTTTATAGACTATAACAGGATTGGTAGACATGTTCCCTGCCCACACATCAGTAAAGAAAAGTTGGTGATCTTAACCTCACCCCCTCCTCTGTAAATCTCTTCGAAGAGAGTTCCTTCCTGCCCTCTTTTCACCCATTCCATCTTCAAGAGGAAGAACAGGGAGAAGGTCGCCTTGTCGTTTACCATTCTGCACTGCCCCAAATGCCTAGTTAGTGTGTGTGGCATTTCTTGTGTTTACTATGTACCAGGCACTGTACTAAGCACTGGAGTAGATACAAAATAATCACATTGGTCGGGAAGCAGCGTGGCTCAGTGGAAAAGAGCCTGGGCTTCGGAGTCAGAGGTCATGAGTTCGACTCCCGGCTCTGCCACTTGTCAGCTGTGTGACTGTGGGCAAGTCACTTAACTTCTCTGTGCCTCAGTTCCCTCATCTGTAAAATGGGGATTAACTGTGAGCCTCACGTGGGACAATCTGATTACCCTGTATCTCCCCCAGTGCTTAGAACAGTGCTCGGCACATAGTATGCGCTTAACAAATACCAACATTATTACATGGGGCTCACAGTTTTAATCCCCATTTTACAGATGAAGTGACTGAGGCCCAGAGAAGTGAAGCGACTTGCCCAAGGTCACACAGCAAACAAGTGGTGGATCTGGGATTATGACCCAGGTCCTTCTGACTCCCAGGTCCATGCTCTGTCCACTACCCAACACTGCTTCGCCTCATGCAGCACAATGTACCAAGGAGAATTAGCAATAAAAGTATGACCACTCTGGTTTCTCCTAATTGTTTCTACCGCTACTACTAGGATTTTAGTTCTAGTCTCTGAGCTGAGAGCTCAATGCCCTCCCCAATCACTCAAGGGATTTCTCTCCACAGGGAAGAGTACTGGCATCTACTCACAAGGGATGACAGGACAGGACAGCAGAGGAAGACATAGCTAGCCTGGGAAGCCAAGGCCTCAGCCTTGATTTCCTGTCCCTCTGGCAGTCCCCAACCACAGGGGGCTAGGGAAATTTATTTAGTCCTTTTGTAGTTTGGGGCCAGGTTGGAGGGTTGTAATAATAATAATAGTGGCATTTGTTAAGTGCTTACTAAGTGCCAGGCACTGTGCTGAGAGCTGGGGTGGACATAAGCAAATCGGAGTGAACACAGTCCCAGGTGCAGCATGGGGATCCCAGTTTTAATCCCCATTTTACAGGTGAGGTAACTGAGGCACAGAGAATGGAGGTGCCTTGCTCAAGGCCACACAGCAGACAAGTAGCAGGCCTGGGATCAGAATCCATAACCTTCTGATTCCTAGGCCCCTGTTCTATCCACCATATCGTGCAACCTCCCTCTTGTCCTTATAGCCCAATGGGGGTTCTGGAGATAAGCCAAGGATCCGTCTATATTTTGCTAGGCACGCAACACTGGGATAAGAAGAAGAACAGTGGTATCTGTACATCGCCTAGCGTCAAGTACTGTAGTAATCGCTGGGGGAGAAGATAATTGGATAAAAACACAGTGCCCATCCCTTACGGGGATTACAGACCAAGCAGAAGGGAGAATAGATATTGAATCTGCATTTTACAGATGCGAAAACTGTGGCATAGAGAGATGAAGTGACTTGTCCAGTCTCACACAGCAGTCAAGTGGCAGAGTCAGGATTAAAACCCAAATCCCAGACCTCTGAACTTTCCACAGAGCCACACTGCTTCCCATAAGGCCAGTGTCTGGTACCAGGGCCTATTATGAAGAACACCTGTTTAGCTCAAAGGAAAAAAAGCTAAAGCCTGTAGATCCAGGACTGCTTTCCTCAGTCACCATCACAGTAGAGATGTGCCGGTTCTCAAGTCTACTGAGCCTGGGACTCCAGCTGCTGCCTCTTGGCTAATCATGGCAGCAAAGCAGAAGATGAGGCACCATTCGAGGTTATGGATCTTCTTGCCTCTCTCCCCCTTTGCCACCCTTTCCTTCTTTCTTTTTGATTTTTCTCCTCCTCTCTCTGCCTATGCCCATTTTAGGCCCTAAAGTGACCAGAATTTGAATCACTTCAATCTCTCCTCAGTCAGTCTGCCTAGTGTGGGCCCTAGACCCCAAATGGGAGTCCATCTGGGATCCCAGTGGTCTGGCAGTCCAATTGGAGCACCATGAACAAACCGGGACTCTGAGGTCAAGATGACAGAAAGGTGGGCACTCTGAGACCCACCGAGGTCTGGCGCTGACCAAATGTGGAAGCAGTACAGTCTCATGGAAAGAGCATGAGCCAGGGAGTCAGAAGGCCTGGGTTCTAATCTCAGCTAATGACTTGCCTACCTTATGATCTTGGGAAAGTCACTTCACTGTCTCCACCACTTGTCTGCTGTGTCACCTGGGGCAAGTCACTTCACTTCTCTATGCCTCAGATACCTCATCTGTAAAATGGGGGTTGAGACAATGAGCCCCACATGGGACAGGGACTGTAGCCAATCTCATTTGTTTAAATCCACCCCAGCATTTAATACAGTGCCTAGCCAATAGTAAGCACTTAACGATTACCACCATTTACTTCCCTGTGCCTCAGTCTCTGCATCTGTAAAATGGGGATTGAGACTGTGAGCCCCACATGGAACAGGGACTGTGTCCAACTCTATTTGTTTGCATAGACCCCAGCAGTTAGTACAGTGTCTGGCACATACTAAGCACTTAAATATGATCATTTACTTTCTTATGCCTCAGTCTTCCCATCTGTTACATGGGGTTTAAATTAGCTGTCCTCTTAAGCAGTTGATATTCACCCCAGCCCACAACACTTACATACATATCTTTATATTCCCTCATTTCTCCTATCTGTAATTTTATTTAATGCCTATCTGCCCCTCCAGACTATAAGCTTTTTATGGGCAAGGAATGTACTTTCCAAGTGCTTAGTATAATGCTCTGCACACAGCAAGTGCTCAATAAATATGATTGAATGAATCATATCTATCATATTGTACTCGCCCAAGTGCTGAGTAAAGTGTCCCCCCCTCAGTAAATGATCTATAAATACCACTGATAGATTGATTTCACCCTTAAATTGTGAGTCCCATGTGGGACAGGGATTGTTTTTGACCTGACTGTCTTTTATCTGCCCAAATGGTCAGTGTAATGCTTAGCACATATTAAGTACCTAAAAAACATCACAAGGCTGGGATCCTTTGGGGCCGCTGCTGTGACTCCAGGATCAGCTCAGGGTCTTCTCACCCTCACCAGGGCCCAGTGCTATCTGGAGTCCTTTCGAGCCTCCTGAAGGCCATTCTCCTCCAGGCTCCCCTTCAAAGTAACTCAACTTCACATCAGTGAGGCTTTATTATAATTATTATTGGTATCATTAGTAAATGCTTCCTATATGTATTATAACAACTGTGGTATTTGTTAAGCATTTACTATATGCCAAGCACTGTCCCACATGGGGCTCACAATCTTGATTCCCATTTTACAGATGAGGTAACTGAGTCACAGAGAAGTGAAGTGACTTGCCCAAGTTCACACAGCAGATATGTGGCCGAGCTGGGATTAGAAGCTATGTCCACTGACTCCGGGCCCATACTCTTTTCACTAGGCCACTCTGCGTTAGTTAAAGCCCACTCCACACCTTACTTCACTCTGCTGCCTGGATCATTTTTCTACAGAAATATTCAGGTCATGTTTCCCCACATCTCAAGAAACTCCTGTGGTTGCCCATCCAACTCCGCATCAAGCAAAAACTCCTCCTCTAATGCTAACTTTCTCACTGTACCTCGATCTCATCTCTCTTGCTTCAACCCCTCACCCACATAATAACAATAATAATAATAATGTTGGTATTTGTTAAGCGCTTACTATGTGCAGAGCACTGTTCTAAGCGCTGGGGTAGACACAGGGGAATCAGGTTGTCCCACTTGGGGCTCACAGTCTTAATCCCCATTTTACAGATGAGGGAACTGAGGCACCGAGAAGTTAAGTGACTTGCCCACAGTCACACAGCTGACAAGTGGCAGAACTGGGATTCAAACTCATGAGCCCTGACTCCAAAGCCCGTGCTCTTTCCACTGAGCCACCACATATTACTTCCATGCTGCAAAGTCCTCCCTCCTCAAATCCAACAATTACACTTCTCCCACTTCATAGCTTTACTGAAGGCACATTTCCTCCAAGATGCCTTCCCAGACTAAGCTCCTCTTCTCTCTTCTCTGTGGCTTGGTGGAAAGAGCACAGGCTTGGGAGTCAGAGGTCATGGATTTGAATCCCGGCTCCACCACTTGTCGTCTGTGTGACTTTGGGCAAGTCACTTAACTTCTCTGGGCCTCAGTTACCTCATCTGTAAAATGGGGATTAAGACAGTGAGCCCCATGTGGGACAACCTGATAACCTTGTATCCCCGCCAGAGCTTAGAACAGTGTTTGGCACATAGTAAGTGCTTAAGAAATACTATCATCATCATCCTCACTTGCTCCCTTTATTCATCCCCTCTCCCAGCCACACATTTATGTACATATCTGTAATTTATTTATGTATATTAATGTCTGTCTCCCCTCTAGACTTTAAGCCCTTTGTGGGCAGGGGATGACTGTTCTTTGTTACGTTACATTCTGCCAAGCACTTAGTACAGTGCTCTGTACTCAATAAATACGACTGAAAGAATGAATTAATTAAATGCTTATTATGTGTCAATCACTGTTCTAAGTGTTAGGCTAGGTACACGTTAATCAGCTGGGACACAGTTCCTTTCTTACTTGGTGTTCACAGTTTAATTCTTAGGTAGAAACTACTGCCATGTGGAAAGAAGGAAAAGCAAAGATGGATGGGCAGCAGACTGCTCATTTTTGACTTTCCTTCATGGACTAAGAGCTGGGCTGTGGTAACTGAAGATTCAAAATCTCACCTCCTCTCCAGTTTCTGGGTTCTGCCCTGAAAGAAGTCCTCCTTGGTTGGGGAGGGGGTGGGTGTCAGTTTGCTTCTACTGTTTGATTAGAGTTGCAAATGGGCTGGGTTGAAAAGAGATTGTAAAGGTAGAGGAAGCAGTAAAACAAACAGAACATGGGGCTGTGGGGGTGGAGGGGAGCCTTTTCTGGTTACATCTCTGCTCCTCTCAGTCACGCCTGGGAGGACATGAGGAATGCATTTCCCATGATCCAATGCAGGCAAACAGCTCCAGGGACCATCAGGAAACTCCTGAAGGGTGATTCTTCCCAGCCTGGATCAATAATGATGGAACTCAATCACTTATTGTGGGATCAATCTGATTATTTTGTGTCTGCCACAGTCCCATCCCACATGGGGCTATCATTTTGTGGCTGTTTGTAAAATACTCTTCCAACTTACTGTTTTCACCTTCACACCCACTGTTGCATTAGGGGGATGGTGGGCTCGCAGAAACAGCCTATGCCTCTCTCACGAGACAACAATGGGACGTAGTGGAATAAGCACAGGCCTGGGAATCAGAAGAACTGGGTTCTAATCCCAGCTTTTCCTCTTTTCTGCTGTGTGCCCTTGGGCAAGTCATTTCACTTCTCTGAGACTCATCTTTCTCACCTGTAAATTATGGATTAAATCTTACTCTCTCCTTCTGTGAACCCCGTGTGGGACAGGGACTATGTCCAAGCTGATGATGTGTTCTAGTACAGTGCTTAGTATATAGTAAGCACTTAAGTACCATCATTTTTATCATTATTAAAATGGGGATTAAATACCTGTTCTTATTCTCTCAGAGTAGGAGAGGGATCATGTCCAGTTGGATTATTATAATTTACCCCAGTGCCTCTAGATGATAAACTCCTTGTGGTCAGGGAACATATCTACCAACTCTGTTGTGTTGTGCTCTCCCAAGGGTTTAGTATGGTGCTCTGCACCCAAGAAGATATCAGTAGATGACCCAGATTGATCTATTGACTGATTGAGCACAGGGTAATCCCTTTCATAGAACAATCGCTCATGATTATTAGCCAGCTCTGAGCATGCACATACCTGTATGCATCCACTGAGGAAAGTGTTAGCAGAGTGATCCGTGAGTGGCTTTCTGTCTGACCACTAGAGACCTATCCTCATAGTCCACCCACCCTGCAACTGCTGGTGCCTCCTGCTCATTAATGACTGGATTGGTGCTCCTGGTGGCCATCTGAGGCGGTGGCTTCTCGACATGGCCTAGTGGCATCATCTGGCTGTTGCCAGGCCCCTTTCATCCCCTGCAGGATAATCACACTCTCTCCTCCGAAAGGTCAGCCTTACGCTCATGAGGTAAATGTGGAAATTCTAGCTCTAAAAATGGAACTCTGAGATTTTACCGATTCTGACACTTTCCTAGCCACAAAACGAATAGCTGTTCTGTCATTCTGCAGCAAAATGGTGGCAGTGAGGCTAAGCCTAAAGAGCACAAACAGCACCCTGGATTTCATCCCAGCCCCCCCAGGGCCTCATTCCTCTGTCTTCAGAAACTCACTCAACCACCCAGGACTTCCAGAGAATGGGGTTACAAACTACAACGCCCCCTCACCCCCACCACACACACACACTCTCACACAAACAACAGAGAAGCAGCTTGGGTTAGTGGATAGAGCCTGGACCTGGGAGTCAAAAGGACCTGGATTCTAATCCCAGCTCTGCCATTTGTCTGGTGTGACCTTCATTCCTCTGTGCCTCAGCTATCTCATCTGTAAAATGGGGATTTAGACTGTGAGCTCTAAGTGGAATAGGTACTTGTCTAACCTGATCAGCTTGTAACTACCTCATTGCTTAGTACAGGCCTTGGCACATAGTGAGCACTTAAATACCGTAAAAAATAGAAAGCCTGACATTTTCTGGTTGAAAGACAAATAAGGGAACATATGTGGAGAGATTTATATTCATCAGTTAAAAGATGCTTTATAAATTATAGATGTCTATAGCATAGCATCTCTAAAGATGGGGGATGGCGGGAAATTTGGATTTTCACAATTATAAGAGATTCCCTCACTCTTCTTGTCGCAAGCCTATCATGTCACAATAGTTTAAAAGGTATTTGCCTATTTGAACCAAATACTAATGAAATCCCTGCAGCCTAGTACTGGCCTCCTCCCAGCTTCATTTCTGACTGTGACAAGCTACACAGAACATGACACTGTTAGTCAATCCTTCAAAGAATGGTATTCATTGATAGCTTTCTGTATGAAGAGCACTGTAGTAACTACTTGGGAGAGTTCCTTAAAACACTCCCAAATAGTTGGTAGTTGGTAGACCCATTCCCAGCCCACAAAGAGCTTACATTGAAGAGGGGGCAAAGTAGGCATTAAAATAAATTATAGATGGATAGGTCGGTCAACCGTATTTACTGAGTGCTTACTGTATTAAGTGCTTGACACAGTACAATATAACCAAGCTGGTAGACACTTTTCCTATCCACAACCAGCTTCACATACATAAGGGCCGTGGGGTTGAGGGAGGGGCAACTATCTAAGTGCTTAAAGAGTATAGATCTAAGAGCATAGGAGAGAGAGACACGAGGGTCAAGAAGGGAAGTTATTTAGTAAGGGAAAGTCTTTCAATCAATCAGTGTACATACTGAGTGCTTACTGTGTGCAGAGCACTGTACTGAGCACTTGGGAGAATCAAATATAACTGATTTGTTAGATATGTTCCCTGCTCACAGAAATCTAACAGTCTAAAGGGGGAAGCAGGCATTAAAATAAATTAAGGCTATATATGTAAGTTCTGTGGGGCTGCGGGTGAGGTGAATAAAGGGTACAAATCTGAAAGCAAGTGAAACACAGAGGGGAGAGGGAGTAGGGCAAATGAAGGCTTAGTTGGGGAAGGTCTCTTGGAAAAGGTCTGATTTTAATAAGGTTTTGAAGGAGGGGAGAATGATGGTCTATTGGATATGAAGGGGGAGGGAGTTTCAGATCAGAAGCAGGACATGGGCAAGGGCGGCAAGATAGAAGAGAGGTAGGGCAGAGTAATGGGGTGAACAGTGAACAAGATCGGATCGAGGTAAAGTGTAGGCTGTCAGAGGAGCTAAATAATTCCGGTTGGGTTATAGTAGGAGACAAGTGAGGTAAAGAAAGGAAAGACCTAATTAAGTGTCTTACAGTGTATGTTGAAGAGTTTTGTTTAATGCAGGAATGGATTAGCAACCACTGGGTATTTTTGAAAAGTGTGGAGATAATAATAGTAATAATTGTTATGGTATTTAAGTACTTACTATGTGCCAGGCACTGTATTATGTGTTGGGATGAAAACAAGCAAATCTGGTTGGACACAGTTCCTGTCCCAAGTGGGCTCACAGTCTCCATCCCCATTTTACAGATAAGGAGCTGAGATAAAGAAAAATGAAGTGACTTGCCTAAGGTGGTGATGATGATGATGGCATTTGTTAAGCACTTACTATGTGCCAAGTGCTAAGTGCTTTCTAAGTGCTAAGTCCCATTCTAAGTGCTGGGGTTGGGGGGAGTACAAGGTAATCAGGTTGTCCCACGTGGGGCTCACAGTCTTAATCCCCATTTTACAGATGAGGTAACATGAGGCACAGACAAGTTAAGAGACTTGCACAAAGTCACGCAGCTGACAAGTGGCAAGCCAGAATTAGAACAAATGATCTTTGACTCCCAAGCCTCTGCTCTATCCACTACACCATGCTGCTTCCCATGGGTCAATGTGTGCTGAGGAGTTTTCACAAAAGTGATCTGGGCAACAGAATGAAGCATGGGCTAGAGAGAAGAGAAAAAGGAGGCAGGGAGGTCAGAGAGAAAGCTGATGCAAGAGTCCAGGTAGGATAATAATAATAATGGTATTTGTTAAGTGCTTACTATATGCCAAGTATTGTTCCAAGCAGTAGTGTAGATGCAAGGTAATCAAGTAGTTCCACAAGGGGCTCACAATCTCAATCCCCATTTTACAGATGAGGGAATTGAGGCACAGAGAAGTTATGTGGCTTGCCCAAGGTCACACAGCAGACAAGTGGTGGAGCTAGGGTTAGAACTCACATCCTCTGACTCCCAAGTCTGTGCTCTTTTCACTAAGCCACGCTGCTTCGCACCAGCATAGTAGCAGTTTGGATAGAGTGAAAGGAGTAGTTCCTACAAATATTGTGAAAGTTGAACTGACAATTTGGTAACAGACCGAATATTTGAGACGAATGAGAGAGATGAGTCAAGGATAATGCCAAGATCACGGGCTTGTGAGTCAGGGAGGATGGTGGTACTTTCTACAGTGATGGGAAAATCTTGGATCTTGGGGAAGACAAGGTTTGGGTAGGAATTCTATTTTGGACATGTTACTTTTGAGATGTCAGCAGGATATCAAAGTAGAGTTATCCAGAAGGCAGAAGGAAATGCAAGGCAACAGAGAGGAAGAGAGGTCAGGACTAGGGAGATAGATTTGGGAATCATTCCCATAGAGATTGTAGTTGAAACCACGGGAGGGAATGAGTCCTCCACAGGAGTGAGAGGGTACAAATGGATAATTAGAAAGGGACCCAGAATTTAGTCTTGAGGGCCCACTGATGGTGGGTTGGAGGTGGAGGATGAGCCTGCTAAATTATGGTGTTTGTTAAGTGCTTACTAAGCATCAAACACAGTACTAAGCACTAGGGTAGATACAAGCAAATCAGGATGGTCACAGTCCCTGTCCGATGTAGGACTCACAGTCTCAATCTCCATTTTATATATGAGGTAACTGAGGCACAGAAATGTGCCCAAGGTCACACAGCAGACATAAGGCAGAGCAGGGATTAGAATCCATGACCTTCTGCCTCCCTGGCCCATGCTCTATCCACTATGCCATGCTGCTTCTCAGTGCTAAAGACAGTGAGGAATGGACAAGGAGATAGGAAGAGATCGAGGAGAGGACAGTGTCAGTGAAGCCAAGGTTAGATAAGGTTTCCAGAAGAAGGAGGTGATCTACAATGTTGAAGGCTGCTAAAATATTGAGGGAGATTAGGATGGAGTAAAGGCCACTGGATATGTCAAGAAAGAGGTGATTGGTGTTCTTCAAGGGGACAGTTTCCAAGGAGTGGAGAGGATAGAAGCCAGATTGCAGGGGTTAAGGAGAGAACTTGTCGAGAGAAAGTGGAGGCATGTGTAAGCATCTTGTTCAAGGAGTTTGGAAATTAGTGGGAGATGGAGCAGTAACTGGAGCAGGCCTTGGGTTCAAGGAAGGTTTTCATTTTTTAGGACAGGAGATCTATGAGGATGTTTGAAAGCTGTGGGGAAGGAGCCATCGGAGAGTGAGTGGTTGAAGACGGAGGTCAGGAAAGAAAAGAGTGATGGGGCAAGTGTAAGATTTTGAGAGAAGGCAGGAGATCTCTAGCAATATTGATGGAAAGGATGAGAGAGTCTGAGAGTTGGTAGGAGGAGGGTAGGCCAGGAGAGCTTAACGAGATCATACCAGATGGTTTCAATTTTTTGATACAATAGGTGGCAAGATCATTAGGGGAAATCCGTGGGGGAGGTGGGGAGGATACTGGTTGTTTGAGGATGGAGTCTAAAACAACCATGTGGGCACTGGAGCATGGGAGCTAATAAGGATGGAGAAGTATTGGTGCTGAGTGGAGAAGTTGGAGTTCTAGCGGGTGAGGATGAGTCTGAGATTGATGAGCTTGGCCTGATGCCTGGATTTCCAGCAGCAGTGCTCCAAAGCTGGTGTGCAAGAGCAGAGGAAAAATACTGTGGAGGTGATCTAGGGCTGTGGATTGGTGGTATAAAATGGATGGAGGGACAAGGAGTGAAAGAATTGAGTTTAGTAGAGAGGGAAGAGTTGAAAGCAAGGATATGGGCATTGAGAGGAGGTAGATTGGTTATGGAGATCAACTGGAGCATGATGACTTTGGAAAATTGGAGGGGATTGAGAGCTTAGAGGTTGCTGTGGCGGAACAGGGAAGTTTTACAGGGAAGAGGGATGTGGAAGAGAGGAGGCAGGTGAGGAGGTTTTGGTCAGACAGAGGAATTTCAGCGTTGCCGAGGGTAGAGATTATACAGTGACTAGAGATGATGAGATTGAGCAGATGTCTTAATTGGTGAGTGGGTCAGGTGTGATAGAGCTGGTAGTTGGTGGAATTCAGGAGTTAGAGGAAGATCCAATGAGTAGACATTTGGGAATATATATATGGATACTGAGGGTCACTGTAATAATAATAATAACGATGGTATTTGTTAAGCACTTTGTAGGGGATGTTGTGCCCCGGCTCTGACCTGCCAAAGTTTCAAGGCCAAGGCTGGGTTTACGCAGTTATGATATGCGCCCTGGATATGCGCAGATCGAGCTGGTAAACACCTTATCTAAGCTGTTTTGCTTTTGTAGTGATGTCATACAGCATATAATAATAATAATGTTGGTATTTGTTAAGTGCTTACTATGTGCAGAGCACTGTTCTAAGCACTAGGGTAGATACAGAATCATCAGGTTGTCCCACATGAGGCTCACAGTCTTCATCCCCATTCTGCAGATGAGGTAACTGAGGCAAAGAGAAGTGAAGTGACTTGCCCACAGTCACACAGCTGACAAGCGGCAGAACCAGGAATAGAACCCATGACCTCTGACTCCCAAGCCCGGGATCTTTCCACTGAGCCACGCTGCTTCTCAGGGTGGCTCTAGTTAGGCGGGGCATGGTGTGTCTCCTGTGCCCTGCCACCACCCAGGGCTGTCCCGTAAGTAACTTCCCCAAATAAACCACTTTTATACAGATCTCACTAAGCCTGACTGGCGTGGTCTGCTTCCTTTTCCCGAAATCTGGGAAACTCAATGGCATGTGCTGTTACACACTTACTAAGTTCCAAGCACTGTTTTAAGCACTGGGGTAATAATAATAATAATGTTGGTATTTGTTAAGTGCTTACTATGTGCAGAGCACTGTTCTAAGTGCTGGGGTAGATACAGGGTAATCATGTTGTCCCATGTTAGGCTTACAGTCTTAATCCCCATTTTACAGATGAGGTAACAGAGGCCCAGAGAAGTTAAGTGACTTGCCCACCGTCACACAATTGACAAGTGGCAGAGCCAGAAATCAAACCCATGACCTCTGACTCCCAAGCCCGGGCTCTTTCCACTGAGCCACACTGCACTATGTCAAAACAGGCTCGCACTATCAGAGGAGTAGCCATTCACTCCCTACCTGCAATTTAGACAAGCCCGGAGTACAGATCCATGTTCTAAAAGCAACAGAAGTCCTGCTAATCACGGGGCAGGGTGCATGTCTGTCATTGGAGAAATGGATGTGCTGTGGGGCCAGTTCAAGGGCGGGGAGGGGAGCAGTGTCAGTCCCCAGGCTCGTTTTTTAATCAGGCTGTTCGTAAGTGCTTAGTAAAGTGCTCTGCACATGGTAAACACAACACATACTACTGCATCAAAGTCCCATCCTCTTGAAGTGTCTGGAGGAGGGATGACATTTTTATCAGCTTCCACATCCTCCCAAAACAAGGAGCCATTTAAAAGTTACAATCCCTAACCGGAGCCAGAGGTAATCACATTTTTTCGTAATAGTGATGCACTGAGCTACAGAGTGTTGTCTTTTTCCCCTCTCTGCCCCTTACCTAATTAAATTATTCAGAATGGAATAAAGCCAGAGGTGGGCTTGAAAATGAAGAAAAAATAAAGGCTGATCAGAAGGTCCAATGCTTTGTACCTGTCTGCACCGAGGCCCTAGATTTATTTTCTGTCTAAACATAAGACCGAGTGTCTAAATTCAATATTGAGCTCACAATACCTTAACTCTTAAATCCAAGAGGGAAAAAAAATCTGGATTAATATGTAATCCGCACCTATTATGTTTAATATATTCAGTTATTCCTAACAGTGGGTGATGAATATTAGCACAGGATTTTGAACTTGCCTTTATTACATTATTTTTGCAGTTTACTGCTGCTGAGCCAAATTCTCCCCATCCTTAAATTATTCCCTGGTTCATTTAGGCACCACTGGAAACTGAATTAACTCTTTCGAGTCTCTAGGAAGCTATTCAGTAAGTTACTATTTCAGTACATTCACTGGCACCCTGGAGATTGGAAAGACTTAATTTGGCTTTGAAAGATGCCTGATTTATAGCTAAATAAAAATCACTTTAGACTTATACACCTGTGATTATTGTTACAACAAAGAAGCATTGTCTATGTTTCCTCTAAATGAAGAGGAATCAATGCTTGATGTCAAAGCCACTTGCCCTTCCAAAAAAAATAAGTGTGAATCTGGAATGTTGTTTTAATTTAAAATCAGAAAAGCATTTATCGCCATGATAAGGCAAGGTGCTGGCAACCTACTTCCATCCTCAGGTTGGTTTTGGATTCACCTAGTTGAGTAATACAGTGCAAGAAATGTAGGCACTCAAGAAATGCATGCAAATGACTGAAAAAATACTTATCTATTAAGTGGTATGCAAAGCCTGAGCAGTTATATAACCAGTACTGTCTATTCTGTAGGATCAGATGGTCACCTGATTTCCCCAGGCTCAAACATACTTCATAAATGTAAATTTTCTTTCCATCTCTCTTCCTTTGTCACACAGTTGACCCACCACAGCCTCCATAACTGTCTAATTTACTGCAACCTCACCATGGTTTTGACTGACTATTCTGAAAATTTCTTCTGGGAGTCACAAAAGATAAGACTGAATTTCAGGGAGAGATATCCTTGGTTCCCAATACCTACAGGTAATCCTAGAAGTGGTTGAGATTAGACAATGGCTTCTAGACAAGTGTAGATGAGAGAGGAGAATGAGGGTCATTTTGATGAATTTTAATTAAATGTCCTTTGGTACTTGTACCTGAAGCTGCTTTAGCAAAGGAGAAATGATCAAGATTTAGAAATAAATACTAGCCCTGCTGGGAAATTCCCAGCCAAAGAGTGAGCAGTATAGCCTAATGAAAAAGAGAGTGGGCTCAGCATTCAGAGGGCTTAGGTTCTAATCCTGGCTTTGCCATTTGCCCACTGTATGACCTCAGACATATCACTTAATTGTTCTCTACCTCAGTTCCTCATCTGTAAAATAGGGATAAAATACCCATTCTCCCTTCCCATAAGATCGAGTTTCATGTGGGCCAGGGACTATGTCTGAAAGCACTGTACAGTTTCTAATCCAGCACACATTTTTGTGTCAGTCACTCCATCAAATGTATTGAGCGCTTACTGTGTACAGAGCACTGTATTAAGCACTTGGGAGAGGATGGTATAACATAATAAAATAATAACAACAGTACTTGTTAAGCACTTACTATGCGCCAAGCACTGCTCTAAGCTCTGGGTAGATACAAGATAGGTTGGACATAGTCCCTGCCCTATACAAGGCTCACAGTCTTAATCCCCATTTTACAGATGAGGGAACTGAGGCCCAGAGAAGTGACTTGACCAAGGTCACACAGCAGACAGGTGGTGGAGTCAGGATTAGAATCCATGACCTTCTGACTCCTGGGCCTGTGCTCTAACCACTAAACAACGCTGCTTCTCAATTGCAGCTGAGAGAGTCACAAACATATTCCCTGCCCACGGTGAGTTTAGGGTCTAGAGTGTAGTGGTCGGCACATAATAAGCACTTCCTAAATAGCGCAATTGTGATTAACAGTTTAGCAGAGGTAGGGAGAGTAGGAGCAGTGGGGGCAAAGACAGAGAGTGTAAGCAGGAATGACTGGGCTACAGAGTAGTCAGAACTAGTCAGTTTGGGGGGGAAGAGAACCCAGGGAAACAGACTGAGGCAGAAACATACAAAGAGGGAAAGGACATGAATCATAGATCTGAAAAGGAGAAGGAAGAGCTGATCTTACCCTTCTGGGGGCTTCAAGACCCTTCCAGCTCACTGAAGAGAAGGAGACACAGCCCAAACCCACAGAGTCCACGTTGCGGCTCCCACATTCTGGGTCCCACCAGCCTTTCTGGGGCACGCTCACCTAGCATTCCTTCACTCATTCATTCAATCGTATTAATTGAGCGCTCACTGTCGCAGAGCACGATACTAAGCGCTCGGGAGAATACAGTGTAACAGTCAACAGACACATTCCCTGCCCACAGCAAAGTACATTCCGAGCTTCTAGGAAGTTTGGGACAAGGAAGGAAAGTGGACTTACCTGGAGGTGGAGAGTGACACAGTAGTAAGGGAGATTGGAGCCGGAAGTAGAGAACCGCCTGATGCCCAGCTGGGACTCATTGCAGAAAATTGTTAAAGGCTATGGGGATCAATTAGCCCAGGGATTGGGGGAGGCAGAAAAGAGGGCTCAATTAATTTTTTTTATGGTACTTGTTAAGCACTTACTGTTTACCAGCCTCTCAGGCTTGTGCTCTATCCATTAGGCCATACTGCTTCCCAGTTGCAACTGAGAGAGTCCTAGGAGTAGGGTGTGAGAGGAAGCCTCCTAACAGCCTGGTAATGTGAAGGATTAAATCATGGCATAGTGGATAGAGCATGGGCCTGAGAGTCAGAAGGTCAGGGGTTCTAATCCTGACTCCTCCAGTTGTCTGCTGTGTGACCTTGAGTAAGTCACTTCACTTCCCTGTGCCTTAATTTCCTCATCTGCAAAATGGAGATTGAGACTGTGAACCCCATTTGGGACAGAAACTGTGCCCAACGTGATTTGCTAGTATCCAGCCAGGCACATAGTAAGTGCTTTCTAAATACCAACATGATTATTATTATATCGCAAGGGCAGCTGTTTGCTCAACAGAACCTGGTCAGTCAGCCAACCCATCATATTTACTGGGTGCTTATTGTGTGCAGAGCACTGTACTAAGTGTTTGGGAGAGTGCAGTATAGCAATAAACAGATCCATTCCCTGTCCACAACAAGCTTGCCGGAGAGGCTTGGGAGTCAAAGGACGTGGATTCTAATCCTGGGTCTGCCACTTTGCTGTGTGATCTTGGGCAAGCCACTTTACTTCTTTGTGCCTCAGTTACCTCATCTGTAAAATGGGGATTAAGAGTATGATTCCCATGTGGGACAATGTGATTACCTTGTATCTTCCCCAGTGCTTAAAACGGTGCTTGGCACATAGTAAGCACTTAACAAATACCATTATTATTATTAGAGGAACTGGTCACTGGGGTCAGCTTTCTGTGCCCTGAGTAGTCCACAGGGTGGCCCCCCTCACAGTCTGGTGGCTCTGGCTCTTCCTCCTAACACAGTCAGTTAGCACTGAATTTACCTCCTTCTTCCAAGGAAAGTTACTTTTAGCTAGATATATTTTTAGCTTTGGTATATGCCACAGATTTAGCAGGAATTGGATCCATGTGGTTTATCGTGCTCTCCAAAGTGCTTACTAGAATGTTCTGCACACAGTAAGCCCTCAGTGAATACGATGAATTAATGGAACATAGTGCCTACTGTTTTGTTGCTAGAGATAATTTCAGTAGAAATAGTTGGGATGGATTAGGGGTGGAGGGGTGGTATGGAGATTTTGGAAGTAGAGAAGGATTCAGTCACCTTGTCCATTTAGGGAAGAAGAAACATGACCCTGTTACTTGGGGAAGAAATTGTCATCATAATATTAATTGTGGTATCTGTAGTGTTTACTATGTGCCAAGCTAAGTGTTGGGATCGATAGAGTGCATTCAGATTGGACACAGTCCCTGTCCTACATGAGGCTCACAGTTTAAGGTCAAGGAAATTGAGGCACAGGGAAGGTATGTAACTTGCCTAAAAACACACATCAGGATTAGAACCCAGGATTCACAACTCTGAGTCCTATGTTCTTTTCACTAGGCAACCCTGCTTCTCTATCTCCTTGTGAGACTTTAACCAAGCCAATGAACTGCTTTCAACCACAGTGTCCCATTTGAGTAAACTAAATTCTCTTTTGCCGAACTGTACATTCAAAGTGCTTAGTACAGTGCTCTGCACACAGTGAATGCTCAATAAATACGACCGATTGAATGAATGAATGATTAACCATACAAAAGCCATCCCCTCATTCGCCAATTATCAGAATTCCATCAACAAGTCTGATCAGTAAAAGCACTTGCAGCCTATTTTTAAAATTTTTTTCAAATGGTATTTGTTAAGCACCTACTATCTTTCTGGTACTTACTAAGCGCTGAGATAGAAACATGATAATCAGACTGTACACAGTCCATGGGCCAAATGGGGCCCACAGTCTTAATCCCCATTTTACAGATGAGGTAACGGAGACATAGAAAATTTAAGTGACTTGCTCAAGGTCAAATGGCAGAAAAGTGGCAGAGCTGGAATAAGAACCCAGGTCCTCTGACTCCCAGACCCGTGTTCTTTCCACTGGACCATGTTGCTTCTCACTGTGCATATGCCTTACTTTATATTCAGGTTCAGACCCCAAACTACCAAGCTCGTCCCAAATATAATCTCATCAGAGCAGAGAATCTAACTGAAGGAAATAGAAATTCAGAACTGAAACCTGAATCACCCCCTAGAACAAGTAGCATTTGTGATTAAAATTATAATTGCTATGCATGTAGTGTTGGGTAACCTTTCAGGAACTTTTCTGGGAAATATTTGAAAGCCAGTCTATGGGGCTTTGATCCCAGTGGGATGAATTTCAACTACTTGGACTGTGAGCCCCCTCTAAACTGATTATCTTGCTCAGTGCAGTGCTTGGCACATAGTAAACACGCAACTAGTACCGTTAAAAACAGCAACAGAAACAAAAAAACTAAGTCTACCCCAAGCATATCCCTAGAGGATCCAGTTTGTCATCCCTCCTATCTCCCTTCATCCTTCTCCTCTTCCTCCTCTTTCTCCTCTTTTTCTTCCTCCTCCTCCTCCATTTTTGCCCTCTGCCTTTCCTCCCCTGCCCCTTCCAAGGATCACCCCCCAGTACCCTGCCCTCCCCTTCCTCCACAAAATCCTGGGCCGGAGAAAATATGACTGTGAGAAAAAAAATGCAAGATCAGTCTGGCTTGTACCCAGCCATATTTCCATGGTCTTGGGAGGATTGCAGTGAAGTTCTGCTTATCTCATGGGGACAAGTCTCAGGGTCCTCTGGAAGACGGCCTCAAACCCCTGGAAACTGCCTCCTGATTTGTTCATTGATGATGGATTTAAACTCATTCAGGGTGCAGAGGCCAGACCTCTTCTACAAAAGCCAGAACTTTGGCATAAATTTTGCTGGAAATCATCTCCTCTTTCTGATTCTTCTAAAACAGTTGTCTCCCAGGACATCAGTAGAAATGATTTATGGTGGCCATTTTGTAGCTCTAGGTCCATTTCCATCTTGGTTCACACAGATCACCTCCTCTGAGCGAAGTTTGGTTTTAACCCTAAGGATGTCCTTGGAGCTAGAGCATCTGGAAGCAGAAGGTGCTTTGGAGCTAGAAATTGAACAAACATAGTTCTAGCTGCCTCTTCATTCACTTTGGTCCTTTCTCTTTGTTTTAATCTGTTGAGTGTTAACCACTGGTTAGAGTAAATGTTGTCTCTAACAGACCTATTATAGCTAGAGGTTCTCATAAGGTAGAGCTACCCATTACAGATGCTTGTGGCAGGCAGAGGTCGTGGGTTCTAATCCCGGCTCCGCCACTTGCCAGCTGTGTGACTTTGGGCAAGTCACTTAACTTCTCTGTGTCTCAGTTACCTCATCTGTAAAATGGGGAATAAAACTGTGAGCCCCACGTGGGACAACCTGATTACCTTGTATCTCCCCCAGAGCTTAGAACAGTGCTTGGCACATAGTGAGTGCTTAATAAATACCATCATTATTATTAAATGAGCATGAACACCACTTCAAAAGAGCCAAAAAAGCCTCACTCACACGTTAACATTTGAACAATTCACCTCGTTCATTGCACCACAATTCCATGAAGGCTCCCCATGGATCGGAACCTCTAGTAGCTAAATAATTCAATTTGCATGGAGAGGAAACTTCCTCTTACTTACCTACCAAAAGATTCTTGGTAAAGCCAGAAATTTGGCAAAGGCTATTTCAGTCGGCCTTATCAACCAGAGAGAATAAGAAAGCTACTAAGATCCCACCCCAAGTTGCCCAAAATTCAACATACAGCCAAATGTTGACAATCTGATTTTCTCCTGTTCAGATTTGAATCTGTGATTTCAGCTCTACCACAACCCACACCTGGGCCAATGGACACCACAGTCAGCTGCTTCTGAGATTTATACTCATTCAGAATATGTGTAGTAAACAGTACATCCTGGAAAGAGGGCACAAATTTGCTTATAGGGACAATAAAATCAACCACACCACTCATGCCCTACTTGGAGGAAAGTGTGTCGTGCCTCACTGGAGCAAACTCCATTAATTAGCATATGCTAATCTTCTCAATTCTCTCATCTTAGAGCAGAGAATGAAAGGCATTCACCCTCTTTTTATGGTATTTGTTAATTGCTTACTATAAGCCAAATATTGCTCTAAGCACTGCGATAGATACAACATAATTGGTCGTCCCTGTTCCACAGAGGACTCATGGTCTTAATCCCCATGATAAAGGTGAGGTAACTGAGCCATAGAGAAGTTAAGTGACCTGCCCAAGGTCACACATCAGATCATCCTAGTTCTGCCAATTGTTCTCTTTGTGACGTTGGACAAGTCACTTAGCTTCTTGAGAAGCAGCGTGCCTCAGTGGAAAGAGCCCAGGCTTGGGAATCAGAGGTCAGGGGTTCGTATCCCCGCTCTGCCACTTGTCAGCTGTGTGGCTGTGGGCAAGTCACTTAACTTCTCTATGCCTCATTGACCTCATCTGTAAAATGGGGATTAACTGTGAGCCCCAAGGGGGACAACCTGATTACCCTGTATCTACCTCCAGCACTTAGAACAGCACTCTGCACACAGTAAGCGCTTAACAAATACCAACATTATTATTATTATTCTCTGTGCCTCAGTTTTCTCAACTGTAAAATGGAGATTAAATATCTGCTCTCCCTCTTACACAGATTTGAGCCCCGTGCAGGACAAGGACTGTCACCGACCTAATTAGCTCGTACCTACCCCAGAGCTTAGAACAGTGTTGGACACATAGTACACCCTTAACACATACCATAAAAAAAAGTAGCAGAGCTGGGATTAGAACCCAGGTCCTCTGACTCCCAGGCCTGTTCTCTTTCCACTAGGTCACTCTGTTTCTCACTGTCTCTCTGCAGGACGTCTCCCAGGAGGGGATCAGACAATCAATCACCTGCCGGTCTGAGTTACAAAAGTGTCAGATAAATTTTCATTAAATATCCTTAACTAATATGTTTACTAGGTGAATTATCATTATCATCATCATCATCATCGATCACTCAATCAGTGTTACTTATTGAGTGCTTACTATATGCAGAAGACTGTACTAAGTACCTGGGAGAGTCCAATCCAACAGAAGCTGGAGACATGTTCCCTGACCTTAATGAGTTTACAGTGCAGAGGGGGCCAGCAAAATCTTCTTTTGCAACCTAGCTGCGCAGAAGAGGGGTCATCCTCCTTGCTACATCCAGAAGGCGTGTAGTCAAGGGTAGAAAAGGGAGAAGAGAAGCCTAAAGAAGGCCCAAAACCCATGAGCTCTGGCTACCAGAGATTGTTTGGGTCTTCCAGCCTCTGGTCTCTGTTTTTGCCAAATCAGCTTGAATCACAGGTCCTGGCTTCTTTCATCTAATAATGATGATGTTATTTAAGCACTTACTATGTGCCAAGAACTGTTCTAAGCGATAGCACTTTTATCTGTCTCTAGAAGCGTCTTAATGAGAGACCATATTCTACTAATAATAATTATACTATTCGTTATAAGTGCTTACTATGTGCCAAGCACTCTGCTATGAGCTGGAGTAGATAAAATGCAATGAGCTCAGACATAGTCTCTGTCCCAGGTGGGGTTCACAATCCCCACCCAAGAGAGGGAGAACAGGTATTCATTCATTCATTCAATAGCATTTATTGAGCGCTTACTATGTGCAGAACACTGTACTAAGCGCTTGGAATGTACAAATCGGTAACAGATAGAGACAGTTCCTGCCCTTTGACGGGCTTACAGTCTAACTGGGGGAGATGGACAGACAAGAACGATGGCAATAAATAGAATCAAGGGGAAGAACATCTCATTAAAACAATAGCAAATAAATAGAATCAGGGTGATGTACATCTCATTAACAAAATAAATAGGGTAATGAAGATATATACAGTTGAGCGGATGAGTACAGTGCTGAGGGGATGAGATGGGAGAGGGGGAGGAGCAGAGGGAAAGAGGGGAGAAGAGGGTTTAGCTGTGGAGAGGTGAAGAGGGGGTAAAGGGAGCAGAGGGAAAAGGGGAGCTCAGTCTGGGAAGGCCTCTTGGAGGAGGTGAGCTTTAAGTAGGGTTTTGAAGAGGGGAAGACAATTAGTTTGGCGGAGGTGAGGAGGAAGGGGGTTCCAGGACTGCAGGAGGACGTGGCCCAGGGGTCGTCGGCGTGTTAGGCGAGAACGGGGGACTTTCATTCATTCATTCAATAGTATTTATTGAGCGCTTACTATGTGCAGAGCACTGTACTAAGCGCTTGGGATGAACAAGTCGGCAACAGATAGAGACAGTCCCTGCCGTTTGACGGGCTTACGGTCTAATCGGGGGAGACGGACAGACGAGAACAATGGCAATAAACAGAGTCAAGGGGAAGAACATCTCGTAAAAACAATGGCAACTAAATAGAATCGAGGCGATGTACAATTCATTAACAAAATAAATAGGGTAATGAAAATATATACAGTTGAGCGGACGAGTACAGTGCTGCGGGGATGGGAAGGGAGAGGTGGAGAAGCAGAGGGAAAAGGGGAAAATGAGGGTTTAGCTGCGGAGAGGTAAAGGGGGGATGGCAGAGGGAGTAGAGGGAAAAGAGGAGCTCAGTCTGGGAAGGCCTCTTGGAGGAGGTGAGTTTTAAGTAGGGTTTTGAAGAAGGAAAGAGAATCAGTTTGGCGGAGGTGAGGAGGGAGGGCGTTCCAGGACCGCGGGAGGATGTGACCCAGGGGTCGACGGCGGGATAGGCGAGACCGAGGGACGGTGAGGAGGTGGGCGGCGGAGGAGCGGAGCGTGCAGGGTGGGCGGTAGAAAGAGAGATGGGAGGAGAGGTAGGAAGGGGCAAGGTGATGGACAACCTCGAAGCCTAGAGTGAGGAGTTTTTGTTTGGAGCCGAGGTTGATAGGCAACCACTGGAGTTGTTTAAGAAGGGGAGTGACATGCTCAGATCGTTGCTGCGGGTAGATGAGCCAGGCAGCGGAGTGAAGAATAGACCGGAGCGGGGCGAGAGAGGAGGAAGGGAGGTCAGAGAGAAGGCTGACACAGTAGTCTAGCGGGGATATAACGAGAGCCCGTAACAGTAAGGTAGCCGTTTGGGTGGAGAGGAAAGGGTGGATCTTGGCGATATTGTAGAGGTGAAACCGGCAGGTCTTGGTAACGGATAGGATGTGTGGGGCGGTGAGGAGGAGGATGGCAGAGGAGTTATTTAACCACCATTTTACAGATGAATAAACTGAAGCACAGAGAACTGAAGTGATTTGCCCAAGGTCACACAGCAGGCCAGTGGCAGGACTAGAATTAGAATTCTGACTCTGAGTCCTGTGCTCTTTCCACCAGGCCTCAATATAGCTCATGTAGTTTTTCAGATAAGACTGACTTTGTTCTCCCAATGCTGCTTTGTGTCCGTTCACCTTTCCAGGACTCAGACACCCCATTAGAAAAGCAGCCCAAAGCTCACACTGCCTATCAAATGCTCCCAAATCCATTATGTTCCAGGTGTTCTCTATACTACAAGCTCATTGTGGGCAGGGAAAATGTCTACCAACTCTGTTATAGTGTACTCTCCCAAGCACTTAGTACAGTGTTCTGCACACAGTAAGCTCTCAGTAGATACAATAGATTGATTGATTGGTTATAGGATATAATCAGATGAGCCTTTTAAAAGGGTGCTTTCACAATAACGAAGTAATTAATTCCTGTGTGTGGGATAGAGACTGCCAGATTTTTCTGGAATTACCAGTGGTCAGCAGGGCAGGACAGCTCTGATCCTGTGGGAATTCCCTCTCTGCATCTGCCCAGATCCTCTATGATTACACAACTGTGGAATTTGTTAAGCACTTATTATGTGCCAAGAACTGCACTAAGCACTGGTGGATACAAGATACCCAGATTGGACACAGTTCCTGCCCACAAAGACTCACAGTCTATGCAGGGGGAACTACATTTTAATAACAATAATAATAATAATGTTGGTATTTGTTAAGCGCTCACTATGTGCCGAGCCCTGTTCTAAGCTCTGGGGGAAATACAAGGTAATCAGATTGTCCCACCTGGGGCTCATAGTCTTCATCCCCATTTTCCAGATGAGGTAACTGAGGCCCAGAGAAGTGAAGAGACTTGCCCAAAGTCACATAGCTGACGAGTGATGGAGGCAGATTAGAACCTATGACTTCTGACTCCCAAGCCCAGACTCTTTCCATTGAGCCAAGCTGCTTATCTATTTTACAGATAAGGAAACTGAGGCCCAGAGAAATTCAATGACATCCCAGTTCACATAGCAAAACAATGGCATAACTGGGATTAGAATCCAGGTCCTCCGATTTCCAGGCCTCTGCTCTTCCCACTAGTCCACACTGCCTCTCCTGAGTAGTTATGTGACTCCCTGAGCTTCCTTTGGAGAATAAATTTGCTCATATGGCTTCAACTACCACCTCTATTTGGATGATCGACAGATCTACGTCTCCAGCCCTGATCTCTCTTTCTCTCTGCAGTCTCGCATTTCCTCCTGCCTTCAACACAGCTCCACTTGCATGACCCACTGCCATCTCGAATTTAACAGGGCCAAAACAGAACTCATTTTCTTCCTACCCAAACCCTGTCCTCCCGCTGATTTTCCCATCGCTGTAGAAAACACCACCATTCTTCTTGTCTCACAGGTCCATAACCTTGGCGATATCTTTGACTCATCTCTCTCATTCAACCCACACATTCAATCTATCACTATATCCTGTAGGTTCAACCTTCATCGCATCGCTGAAGTCTGCCCTTTCCTTTCCATCCGAACTTCTACCATGTTACCCCAAGCACTTAGACTGCTTTGTCTTGATTACTGTATCAGCCTCCTTGCTGACCTCCCTGCCTCCTGTCTCTCCCCACTCCAGTCTATATTTCACTCTTCTGATCAGATTATTTTTCTACAAAAACATTTAATCCATATTTTCCCGCTCTTCAAGAAACTCCAGTGGTTGCCCATATACATCCACATCAAACAGAAACTCCTTAGCATCGGCTTTAAAGCGCTCAGTCACCTCACCTTCTTCCTACCTCAGCTCAAGCAGCATGGCTTAGTGGAAAGAGCACGGGCTTGGCTCTGCCAGTTGTCTGCTGTGTGACCGTAGGTAAGTCACTTAACTTTTCTGTGCCTCAGTTCGCTCATCTGGAAAATGGGAATTAAGACTGTGAGTCCCACTTGGGACAACCTCATAACCTTGTATCTACCCCAGTGCTTAGAACAGTGCTTGCCACATAGAAAGCGCTTGACAAATTCCATCATTATTATTATTATCCTCTTCTCCCCCTTCCTTCTGTGTCACCATGATTTACTCCCCAGCCCCGCAGAACTTATTTAACGTCCATGATTTATTCATTTATATCAGTGTCTGTCTTCCTCTCTAAACTGTAAGCTCATTGTAGTCAGGAAATATTACACGTACTCTCCCAAGCACTTAGTACAGTGCTCTCACACAGTAAGCACTCAATAAATATGATTGATCAATTGATTGACTTCAACCATTCCCCCTGGAGAAAGCCCCAGGGTGAATGTGTTATAGGCTTTTGCAAAGATTACTCTCAGGATGAAGGGGTGTCAGTGCGGTGATTTAAAACACCAAGAGTGTCCGGGGCAAGGTAGCAACAGGATCAGGGGCCCTCTTCATTGCGGCTCTTTTCCAAGAAGTAGTTTGCAGTAGATCTCAGTTTCTGCAGCTGTTAAATGGGGCCAATCTCTGGCAAATGGACCCTCAATGTGTCACTGGGTCTATGCCCTGCCTCAAGGCACACTAACAATACTTAGAACTGTGTCAACTGGTAAGTGTTTACTGTGTGCCAAGCACTGTACTAAGTGCTGGGGTAGATACAAGGTAATCAGGTCAAATACTGTCCCTGACCCACATGGGCCTCACAGTCTAAATCGGAGTGAGACGAATCCCAGCTCTGCCACGTGCCCGTTGTGTGACCTTGGGCAAGTCACTCAACTTCTCTGTGCCTCGTTAACCCATCTGCAAAATGAGGTACCTACTCCCCCTCCTACTTGGACTGTGAGCCCTGTGTGGGACAGGGACTGTGTCTGACCTGATAATCTTGTATCTTCCCCAGTGCTTAGAACAGTGCTTGGCACATAGCGCTTAACTAATAATACAGTTTTTATGAGAAATTAGTATCAGTTTTATCGATGAGGAAACGGAGGCACAGAGAAGTGAAGTGACATGCCCAAGGTCAAAGAGTAGGTGTGTGGTGGTGCCGGGGTTAGAAGTCAGACGACTTCCAGGCCCGTGCTCTTTCCACTAGGCCACAACAACAACATTTGTACAGCAGCATCCCAGGGCCAATATCTTGGGGCTCTCCAATAGGTCACCTTCAGGATCCAAATTTTTAAAAATTCTACCCTTGCCCCATTTCCCCAAGTTATGAGTCAGTCAGATAACACAGCCAGGGTGACAGTGACCGTATTTGGTAACAAACAGCACCGGAGAGAGGTTCCTCTTTACTGTGGGTAGGTTTGATTAAGTGAACTCACTGTTGTGACTGAAGAACCCTCTTGGCTGTTCCTGCAATTTCATTTAATGACTTATTACCCCACTAAGGTTAGCTTGAACATGCTTTTGTTGCTTCCAATATTACTACCTTAAACTTGTACTTTTTAATTGATGTTACAGTGTTTGGGGGAAAAAAGGATCTGACCACATCCTGTAAGATAGGAAAAGGCAGGTATTTTTATTTCCATTTTCCATATTAGAAAACTGAATCAATAATTAGTGAATCTGTTTATCCCCTCCTAGAATGTGAGCCTGTTGTGGGCAGGGATTGTCTCTATTTGTTGCTGAATAATTGTGCCTTCCAAGTGCTTAGAATAGTGATCTGCGCACAGTAACCGCTCAATATATACAATTGAATGAATGAATGAATCAATTAATTAATTAATTAATGAGTAGGTAAGTGATTCTCCTGATGTCACATAGTAGGCCAGTGTCCGAGCTGGACTAGAGTCCACATCCCCTGGTTCCCAGGACCCGGGCACTTCCTACTAAATTATTCCCCTTCCCCAGAATTTTGTTTGGTTTTGTTTTATTGTCATTTTGTTATGGTATTCATTAAGTGCTTACAAGGTGTCAAACACTGTTCTAAGAGCTGGAGTAGGTACAAGTAAGTTAGTTTGGAAGCAGTTCCTGACCCTCATGGAGCTCACAGTCTAGATAAGAGAGTTAAAACTGATCTTGAAGAGGAAAGGGGCTGCCAGGGAGAAGGGCCCTCACCGTGCTCATCTCTATCACTCTGTTGCCATGATTCAAAGGCTCAATCCATGGAAGAGGGGCTTTCATTAACTGGAAGCTCTAAAGGTTTGGGGGGAAAGAGGAGGAACGTTATTATCAGCTAGGAGGAGCAGGACTGTGGCCCACACTCCTATGTATTTTAATCAACTTTCTTCCTTCTACTCATCCACTCCCTTCTCTCACTAGATGCCAGCTCTGACCTCTCCCGCTTGCGACTGCTTCATCACCCCCCAACTCCTTTGGGGAACTCCCCCCTACTTCACGTCCATAGACCGTGCTTCTCCCCATCTTCTCAGCTGTTCTAAAAACTCATCCAGGAAGCTTTTCCACACTTAATTTCTAATGTTCCCATTTCTGCTCACCCAACTGCCATTTCGGTATTTCTATAGAACCTATGCACATGGCTTGTCAAACACCCCTCCGGCACTTACAAACATATCTTTTGGCTTGATTGTTTCCGCCTACGTATAATTTATTTTAGCATGTCTCTTTCCCCAGCTATTATCGTAAGCTCCTTGAAAACAGGGCTTGTGTCTACTAAAGCTACTGTGCTTTGCAAGCACTCAGTACACTGCTCTGTAGTAGTAGTAATAAAGTTCATTCATTAGCATTTTTGGAGCGCTTAGTATGTGCAGAACACTGTACTAAGTGCATGAAATGTACAATTCAGCAACAGATAGAGAAAATCCCTGCCCAGTGATGGGCTATTAAGCACTTTGTACAGAGGAATTCATTAAGCTCTAGGGGAAAAAATGCCAAATATCATACATAATAATGTTAGCATTTGTTAAGCGCTTACTATGTGCACAGCACTGTTCTAAGCGCTGAGGTAGACACAAGGGAAACAGGTTGTCCCACGTGGGGCTCACAGTCTTAATCCCCATTTTACAGATGAGGTAACTGAGGCACAGAGAAGTTAAGTGACTTGTCCACAGTCACACAGCTGACAAGTGGCAGACCCAGGATTCGAACCCATGACCTCTGACTCCAAAGCCCGTGCTCTTTCCACTGAGCCATGCATAGTCTGAGGTCCTTGTGGGGTTCACAATCTCAGAATAAAGGAGGGGAGAAGGGAAGGGCTACAGACATAAGGCAAGATCAAACAATAAAAATATAAAAAACAATGTGAAAAATAACAATAATAATAATGTTGGTATTTGTTAAGCGCTTACTATGTGCCAAGCACTGTTCTAAGCACTGGAGTAGATACAGGGTAATCAGGTTGTCCCACGTGAGGCTTGCAGGCTTGAACCCTTTTTACAGATGAGGTAACTGAGGCACAGAGAAGTTGAATGACTCGCCCAAAGTCACACCTGACAGGTGGCAGAACCGGTATTAGAATTCATGACTTCTGACTCTTAAACCCGTGCTCTTTCCACTGAGCTACACACCATATAGATTTATATCTATATATGCGCATATGGAGGGAAAAAAAGGAAGAGAAAGAGAGGGAAAGAGAGAAAAAGAGGAAGACAGAGAGAGGGAGCAAGAGGAGAGGAATAGGGCTGAGTGGCTAAAGGAGCAGAGTTTTGTGCTTCTAATACCTTGGAGTCTAACAGTCACAGCTGGAATAAATGATTGATTTTGTCCCAGGAATCACCAATCGATGAATCAATGGTATTTACTGAGCACCTACTGTGAGCAGAGTTCTATTGTAAGCTCTTGGGAGAATGCAATAGAATTGGTAGACACATTCCCTGACCACAGGGAGCTTACAGTCCAGAAAAGGAACTTACTCTTTAGAGGACTGAAGCAACCATTCAAGGAAAGAGGAGACTATATTTGGACAATAATAATAATAATAATGGTATTTGTTAAGCACTTACTATGTGCAGAGCACTGTTCTAAGCGCTGGGCTAGATAGAGGATACTCAGATTGTCCCACTTGGGGCTCACCTTTTTTAATTCCGTTTTTTCAGATGAGGGAACTGAGGCCCAGAGAAGTGAAGTGACTTACCCAAGGTCACATAGTAGACAAGTGGCAGAACTGAGATTAGAACCCACGACCTCTGACTACCCAGCCTGGGCTCTTTCCACTCTGCAGACATTCATTCATTCATTCATTCATTCAATAGTATTTATTGAGCGCTTACTATGTGCAGAGCACTGTACTAAGTGCTTGGAATGACCAAGTCGGCAACAGATAGAGACAGTCCCTGCCGTTTGACGGGCTTACAGTCTAATCGGGGGAGACGGACAGACGAGAACAATGGCACTAAACAGCGTCAAGGGGAAGAACATCTCGTAAAAACAATGGCAACTAAATAGAATCAAGGCGATGTACATTTCATTAACGAAATAAATAGGGTGATGAAAATATATACAATTGAGCAGACAAGTACAGTGCTGAGGGGATGGGAAGGGAGAGGGGGAGGAGCAGAGGGAAATGGGGGGAAAAGAGGGTTAAGCTGCGGAGAGGTGAAGGGGGGGTGGTAGAGGGAGTAGAGGGAGAAGGGAAGCTCAGTCTGAGAAGGCCTCTTGGAGGAGGTGAGTTTTAAGTAAGGTTTTGAAGAAGGAAAGAGAATCAGTTTGGCGGAGGTGAGGAGGGAGGGCGTTCCAGGACCGTGGGAGGACGTGGCCCGGGGGTCGATGGCGGCATAGGAGAGACCGAGGGACGGCGAGGAGGTGGGCGGCAGAGGAGCGGAGCGTGCGGGGTGGGCGGTAGAAAGAGAGAAGGGAGGAGAGGTAGGAAGGGGCAGGGTGACATAGAGCCTTGAAGCCTAGAGTGAGGAGTTTTTGTTTGGAGCGGAGGTTGATAGGCAACCACTGGAGGTTCATTCATTCATTCAATAGTATTTATTGAGCGCTTACTATGTGCAGAGCACTGTACTAAGCACTTGGGATGAACAAGCCGGCAACAGATAGAGACAGTCCCTGCCGTTTGACGGGCTTACAGTCTAATCGGGGGAGACGGACAGACAAGAACAATGGCACTAAACAGCGTCAAGGGGAAGAACATCTCGTAAAAACAATGGCAACTAAATAGAATCAAGGTGATGTAAAATTCATTAACAAAATAAATAGGGTAACGAAAATACAGTTGAGCGGACGAGTACAGTGCTGTGGGGATGGGAAGGGAGAGGTGGAGGAGCAAAGGGAAAAGGGGAAAATGAGGCTTTAGCTGCGGAGAGGTAAAGGGGGGATGGCAGAGGGAGTAGAGGGGGAAGAGGAGCTCAGTCTGGGAACGCCTCTTGGAGGAGGTGATTTTTAAGTAAGGTTTTGAAGAGGGAAAGAGAATCAGTTTGGCGGAGGTGAGGAGGGAGGGCGTTCCAGGACCGCGGGAGGACGTGACCCAGGGGTCGACGGCGGGATAGGCGAGACCGAGGGACGGCGAGGAGGTGGGCGGCAGAGGAGCGGAGCGTGCGGGGTGGGCGGTAGAAAGAGAGAAGGGAGGAGAGGTAGGAAGGGGCAAGGTGATGTAGAGCCTTGAAGCCTAGAGTGAGGAGTTTTTGTTTGGAGCGGAGGTTGATAGGCAACCACTGGAGTTGTTTAAGAAGGGGAGTGACATGCCCAGATCGTTTCTGCGGGAAGATGAGCCGGGCAGCAGAGTGAAGAATAGACCGGAGCGGGGCGAGAGAGGAGGAAGGGAGGTCAGAGAGAAGGCTGACACGGTAGTCTAGCCGGGATATAACGAGAGCCCGTAATAGTAAGGTAGCCATTTGGGTGGAGAGGAAAGGGCGGATCTTGGCGATATTGTAGAGGTGAAACCGGCAGGTCTTGGTAACGGATAGGATGCGTGGGGTGAACGAGAGGGACGAGTCAAGGATGACACCGAGATTGCGGGCCTGCGGGACGGGAAGGATGGTCGTGCCATCCACGGTGATGGAGAAGTCTGGGAGCGGACCGGGCTTGGGAGGGAAGATGAGGAGCTCAGTCTTGCTCATGTTGAGTTTTAGGTGGCGGGCCGACATCCAGGTGGAGATGTCCCGGAGGCAGGAGGAGATGCGAGCCTGAAGGGAGGGGGAGAGGACAGGGGCGGAGATGTAGATCTGCGTGTCATCTGCGTAGAGATGGTAGTCAAAGCCGTGAGAGCGGATGAGTTCACCGAGGGAGTGAGTGTAAATGGAGAACAGAAGAGGGCCAAGAACTGACCCTTGAGGAACTCCAACAGTTAAAGGATGGGAGGGGGAGGAGGCTCCAGCGTAGGAGACCGAGAATGATCGGCCAGAGAGGTAAGAGGAGAACCAGGAGAGGACAGAGTCCGTGAAGCCAAGGTGAGATAAGGTATGGAGGAGGAGGGGATGGTCGACAGTGTCAAAGGCAGCAGAGAGGTCAAGGAGGATCAGAATGGAGTAGGAGCCATTGGAATTGGCAAGAAGGAGGTCATGGGTGACCTTCGAGAGAGCAGTCTCGGTAGAGTGGAGGGGACGGAAGCCAGATTGAAGGGGGTCTAGGAGAGAATGGGAGTTAAGGAATTCTAGGCATCGATTGTAGACGACTCGTTCTAGGATTTTGGAAAGGAAGGGTAGTAGGGAGATAGGACGATAACTGGAGGGGGAAGTGGGGTCAAGAGCGGGTTTTTTTAGGATGGGGGAGACGTGGACATGTTTGAAGGCAGAGGGGAAGGAGCCCTTGGAGATTGAGTGGTTAAAAATAGAAGTTAAGGAAGGGAGGAGGGCAGGGGCGATGGTTTTAAGAAGGTGAGAGGGAATGGGGTCCGAGGCGCAGGTGGAGGGGGTGGCACTTGCGAGGAGGGAGGAGATCTCCTCTGAGGATACTGCAGGGAAGGATGGGAAAGTAGGGGAGGGGGTTGTTGGGGGGGGAGGGGAGAGGCGGAGGTGTGACTTTTACTTTTAAACACTGGAGGTGTTTAAGAAGGGGAGTGACAGGCCCAGATTGTTTCTGTAGGAAGATGAGCCGGGCAGCGGAGTGAAGAATAGACCGGAGCGGGGCGAGAGAGGAGGAAGGGAGATCAGAGAGAAGGCTGACACAGTAGTCTAGCCGGGATATAACGAGAGCCCGTAGCAGTAAGGTAGCCGTTTGGGTGGAGAGGAAAGGGCGGATCTTGGCGATATTGTAGAGGTGAAACCGGCAGGTCTTGGTAACGGATAGGATGTGTGGGGTGAACGAGGGAGACGAGTCAGACATGAACCATATTGTTACGATAACAGCAAATAGATGGTTGCAATGGGTCTACCCTATTGCTTAGAACAATGCTTGACCTATAGAAGTGTTTAATAACTTAAAAAAAAGTTAAAACATGACTTTTAATTTAGAAAAATGCATCTTAAATTCAGTACTTATATTTTAAGATACGTCACACTGCATTTAATTTATTCCTAAATAAAATCTGACTCATGGAAATTATAAGGGACCATCCTCCTTTTTCTGAAGCAGGAGTTCTAAACATTCTGTCACAGAGACACAGAGAAGCAGTGTGGTCTAATGGATAGAGCATGGACCTGGGAGTCAGAAGGATCTGGGTTCTAATCTCTGCTCTGCCAATTGTCTGCTTTGTACCTCGGGCAAATGAATTATCTTCTCTATACCTCAGTTACTTTCTCTGTAAAATGGGCATTAAGACTGGGAGCTCTATGTGAGACAGGGGCTGGTTCCAACCAGATTATCTTGTATCTTGTATCTATCCCAGTGCCTGGTAGATAGTATGCAGTTAACAAATACCATAAAAAAGATCCATAGGCAGAAATGGAGAGAGACAGACAGAGAAAAGGATATTGAACTGAAATTGAGTCTTAAATAGGCAGAGAAACAAGTATATTTTCAAATGTTGAAACTACTATAGATGTCTGCTTGTTCTTCATTGTCATCTGGGGTAGATACAAGCAAATTGGGTTGGACATAGTCCCTTGTCCCATGTGGGGCTCACAGTCTCAATCCCATTTTACAGAAGAGGAAACTGAGGCACAGAGAGGTGAAGTGACTTGCCCAAGGTAACACAGCAGACAAGTGGCAGAGCTGGGATTAGAACCCATGACCTTCTGACTCCCTGGCCCATGCTCCATCCACTATGCCATGCTGTTACAAGGTAGTGGGAATAATTCTGCCTCCCTGGTCTGATGATTCTTGGTGACCCCAAAGAGAAAAGAACTTTCCCTTCTCTTTCAAGCTATCCAAGTGGAAAAGAGACCACCTTATGAAGCTGACAGGATAGTCTTTCCCATTCTGGATCGTCTCACAGGGCAAGGATTCAATACTCGAATGAGAGAATGGGAATGAGAAGACACAAATCTGTTCCACGGTCCAGTGAAAATCTAGCAAGCACACCCCTGATCCAACAGGGTATAATCAGACTCACCCTTTTTGGTTCAGGCACAGATTTTTTTCACACAATTTCATAAATTGCTTAAATATTCCATGATAGACTTTCCACAAGTAAGTTTAGGGCTATTGGAGTATTGTAAAGAAGCTCAGATAATTACATTTCAATAGGATAATCACCAACATTCTATTGGCTCTGAGTTTGAAATGGAATAAATGTTTAATGAACCAACTGCCTTTCCTCCTACTCTCCCATACTTCCAACCACCAACTTCATGCTAAAATTGGTGGGGTTGGGGGGTGGGAATACAGTTCTCCAATGGGGATCTTTTCAACTTAGCCATGCCCCTCCTAAATAACATTCCTCTTGCCTGGACACACATGGGTAATCTAATAATAATCACGGAATTTGTTAAGTGCTTACTATGTACCAGCCACTGTACTAAGCACTGGGGTGGATACAAGCAAATCAGATTGGAAACATTCCTGTCCCGCACAGGGATCACAGTCTTCATCCCCATTTTACAGATGAGGGAACTGAGGCAAAGAAAAGTGAATTGACTTGTCCAACTCCACACAACAGAGAAGTGGGGGAATGGGATTAGAACCCATGACCTTCTGACTTTCAGGTCTGTGCTCTATCCACTGTGCCATGGTGTCTGCCTATCCCTGTAACTTTACTACAGAGCAGCAATGTGAAGGAACTAAAATTAACTGGTGAGTCCAGAGAACAGAAACAGCTAACAAATGTATCTCTGTTAGACTGCTGTCAGGAACAAGATTTTTATCAGAAATGTTGTTTTTCAAAAGTCACCAGAATAATTTCCTCCTAATAAATTTCCATCTTATTCAGAGGAGCTAAAAATCTGACAGTAGCTGCAAACCTCCTGGGAGTAGGAGAAGCTGGAGCAGCTTTGTAGCACTGGATTAGATATGTAGGAATAGACCCTCTAAAAGTGTGTTTAAAGATATGGGGGCATTAGTGAGGCTGAAAGTCCCTTGAAAATCACATTTCTCTTTCAGTTAATGGCAATTCCTTTCCCTTTAGATTAGAGAAAGCAAGTTTGCATACTTATTCGTTTTTGGAGAAGAGAAAGGAAATTTTTGCCTGTAGCTTTGATTCAGGGATGTTAAAATGGCAGTACTGAGTGGATGCTGCCTAATCTTGGCTACTTTCAATTTCTCTGAAGTAATCCAGTCCCATTTTTATTTAAAAAAAAGTTTATAAAAATGCCCGAAAGAACAGTCTTGAAGGCTAATAACCCATTAGTTCATTCATAGTGCTAATGATTGGTTTAATTGGTAAAGTCATTTATTTAAATTAGTTAACATCCAATTCTACCCCCCCTTCCCCCATAGAATTATTTCATTCATTAATGGAGACCAGGGGCCCTTTTTCGGTAAATAGGATGGGTAGAATAAAGAACAATGTGCCTCTATATCCTGATCAGCAAACACATTTAAACCCCAAACTCTCTGCCCCTCCCCCTGGGGTCAGAGAGCAGCCTCTTTTGAACAATGAGTAATGGAATGCAGTGAAATGTAGGGTAGAAAGTGGGGAGGTTTAGGGGGGAGGGGGAGGAGGAACAGTATGTAAGAAGAAATACTATTCAAGGCAACAAACTCATTTCATTTGTGATTTAGAGAGGCGACTGCACCTTTTCCTGAACTTTTCAGGGAAGGGATGAATGGAGAGCCTGAGGTTGTGCAAGAAACTCCTATTTAGACATAAAACGGCAGACTCCCTTTTTCAAAACTGTGTCATTTGATGTTAGCTTCTAAGACAAGACGTCTTGCTCATAGTTGACAAAAATCTAGATATCGTTCTAGATACGAACTTAAGTTTACTTGTGAAGTTGGCGGGGGGCTGCTTAAATCAGAGAAAATGAAAGAAAAGGATGGTATAATTAACATACTGTTCAACACACGCCTGTCAATTCCTGAATCAGTCATGTTGCCAAAGAGTGTATTTTGATGAGAAAAAAGAAAAAAGAGGGAGGGAGGGAGAGAGAGAGAGAGCTATGCAAGAACAGTTAATATTTCTTTGGGTCAGGCATTTCAGTTTTTACGTTCCGTGGCTTTATTCCTTCAGTAATCGGGTTTTATGTGAATTTTATTGTATTCTCTATATATTTCAAGTAGCAAGTTGATATTAAACTCCGGTGTTCATACAATATTATGGAAGTCTATACATAGCAGCCGAGCCTAGCAGTGGCACCCTTCCTCTTAATTGAATAAAGATTTTAAGCTGAATGCTCTGCACCACTGACTAGGCAGGAAAGCTATTTTCCTTGTGAAAGTTTCCATCTCATGAATACCCTCCCACACTCCTCCATTTCTGCCTCACGAAGCCTCCCTCAACCAGCTCCCCGCTCCCACCCAGCTCCTACTGAGAGGTCACATGGCAGCAGGAGAGCCAGGCCCCCTGTTTACATCTCAGTGTGCAGAGTACACTGGGAAGAATAGCACTTAATTGCTCACCATTTCTAGTGATTAAAAATACGAAAAAAGAAATGACTCCCCCCGCCCCTCCTCCCCCTTCCCCTCATATACTCCCTACCGTATATGTAGGTGCTGTTCGTATGGGGGTGGGTGTAGTGAGTTTAAGAACATGTCAAGGTTCGAACGCTAGTGGACCGCTGCTTAACCGAGGTATATCATTATCATTTAAGGGAGCTGGACACCAGGTGAAGCAAGGGAAGGGAGTTGTGGGGAGGCAAAAGCTTAGCAGACTATGACCTGAAACAGAATGTGCTAACCCAAGTGAAAAGTGTCATGCCAAACATGATTTAGAATTTGGAAAAGAAGCACTCTAATGGTGAGATTTCACTGAGATTAAATCGAAATTGAGTAGATTTCCAGTGGGCTCTACTGCGAAGAAGCACACTAAGGGGAGAGACTTGGGGACTTTTTCTCCGGGGATTTATGTGGTTATACCTCCAGATGATCTCGTAACAGTCTGAAAATGAGATACAAAGAGCTCTATTCTGCCCTCATTTATGCAGCACTTAACTCAGATTTTCATGCCATTTAAACAAGAATGCCACGTAATGTGTCTCAATCGTTTCAATGTTACCAACTCTCGGTTTTCTCTTATCAAGATTATCCCTCACAACTTATATTTCCCGGAGGAGCGGAGGTAGGTTTTATCAAAGTTCATGGGGAGAGGGCAAAGATAATGGAGGAAGAAGGAAGGTGAGAATAGGAGTCGGAGAGAGAGGTTGAAATTTCACTGGAAGGGGAAAATAACAAACCAAATGAACAGATAAATAAGTGACCTCAAAGATTAGAGATGCATTTTGTTTTCCTGACATTTTTCTACCAGCATAATTTAGCCAGTAAAGCATCCATAAATGCTAGGACAGAAGCAACGTTCCTTAGTGGATAGAGCACAGGTCTGGAAGTAGGAAGGATTTGACCTTTAATCCCAGCTCTACCACACATCTGCTGTGTGACCTTGGGCAAATCTTGTCACTTCTCTGGGCCTCAGTTACCTCATCTGCAAAATGGGGATTAAGACTGTGAGCCCCATGTGGAATGGGGACTTTATCCAACCTGATTAACTTGTACCTACCCAGTGCTTAGAACAGTGCTTGGAACATAGTAAGTGCTTAGCAAGTACCATTATTATCATTATTATTACTATTACTATCATTATCACTATTATTATGGGGATGGATAGATATTATAGCTCATGGAAATGTATTTAGGTAATTAAATCACATTTATCATGGTGATAGAAAGCTGACTCTGGAGGGGAAATAATTTAGGAATGATTGCTTGAGTTTGCAAGTCTCATTGCAGCTAAGTTCCTTTTGACCTGCATCACAAAATGACATGATAAAAAATATTAGTAATAGCAGTAATAATTCTGGTATTTATTAAGTGCTTACTTTGTGCCAGGCAATGTACTAAACCCTGGGGTGGATACCAGCAAATTGGATTGAACAAAGTCCCTGTCCCAGTTGGGACTCACAGTCTCAAAACTGTGAGCCCTTTGTGGGCAGGGATTGTCTCTACTTGTTGCTGAATTGTGTGTTCCAAGTGCTTAGTACAGTGCTCTGCACACAGTATGTGCTCAGTAGATATGATTGAATGAATGAATGAATGAATGAATGAATGAATCACCATTTTACAGATGAGGTAACTGAGGCCAAGAGAAGTGAAGTGACTTGCCCAAGTTCACACAGGACTTAAAAGGAGAGAAGGGAGGTGAGGTAAGAGGGTGCAAGATGATGTAGAGCTTTGAAGCCAAGAGTGAAGAGTTTTTGCTTCATATGATGGGCAACCACTGGAGATTTTTGAGGAGGGGGGTGACATGCCCAGAATGTTTCTGTAGAAAGATAAACCGGGCAGCAGAGTGGGAGTATAGACTGAAGTGTGGAGGAACAGGAAGTTGGGAGATCCAAAAGGATGCTCATGCAGTAATCCAGTCAGGTTAGGATGAGTGAATGTACTAACAAGGTAGCGGTTTGAATGAAGAGGAAAGGGCGGATCTTAGCAATGTTGTGAAGGTGAGACTGGCAGGTTTTAGTGATGGATTGGATGTGTGGAGTATGAGAGAGTGGAGTCAAGGATGACACCAAGATTGTGGCCTTGTGAGACGGGAAGGATGGTTGTGCCGTCCACAGTGACGGGAAAGTCAGGGAGAGGACAGGGTTTGGGAGGGAACATAGGGAGCTCAGTCTTGGACATGTTGAGTTTTAGGTGGCAGGAAGACATCCATGTGGAGATGTCCTGAAGTCAGGAGGAGATGTGAGCTTGGAGTGAGGGAGATGTAGAACTGGGTGTCATCTGCGTAGAACAAATGAGTTCACCAAGGGACTGAGTATAGATGGAGAATAGATGGGTACCAAGAACTGACCCTTGAGGAATCTCTATAGTTAATAATGTTGGTATTTGTTAAGCGTTTACTATGTGCAGAGCACTGTTCTAAGCGCTGGGGTAGACACAGGGGAATCAGGTTGTCCCACGTGGGGCTCACAGTCTTAATCCCCATTTTACAGATTAGGTAACTGGGGCACAGAGAAGTTGAGTGACTTGCCCACAGTCACACAGCTGACAAGTGGCAGAGCTGGGATTCGAACTCATGACCTCTGACTCCAAAGCCCGTGCTCTTTCCACGGAGCCACGCTGCTTCTCCTAGTTAGGGGATTGATTGTGTGGGCGGGGGTGAGGAGCCCATGAAGGAGACTGAGAATGAACGGACAGAGATTAGAGGAGAACCAGGAGAAGAAGGAGTCAGTGAAGTCAAGGTTGGATATCGTGTTGAGGAGAAGGGGATGGTCGAAAGTGTCAAAGGCAGCTGAAAGGTCAAGGAGGATTAAGATAGAGTAGGATCTACGTTCTAAGCGCTGAGGTAGATACAGGGTAATCAGGTTGTTCCACATGGGGCTCACAGTCTTAATCCCCATTTTATAGATGAGGTAGCTGAGGCACAGAGAATCAAATGGCTTGCCCAAGGTCACACAGCAGACAAGTGACAGAGGCAGGATTAGAATGCACGCCCTCTGATTCCCAACCCGAATTATTAATAATAATAATAATGGTATTTGGTAAAAACTTAGTATGTACAAGGCACTTTACTAAATGCTGGGGTGGATACAAGCAAATTAGATTAGGCCCAATCCCTGACCCATGTGGGGTTCAGAGTATCAATCCCCAATTTACAGATGAGATAACTGAGGTACAGAGAAGTGAAGTGACTTGCCCATGGTCACACAGCAGATATGTGGCAGAGGCATAATTAGAACCCATGATCTACTCTGTCTCCCAGGTCCGTGGTCTATCCACTGCACCGTGCTGCTTCTCATGGTTGAAAGGAAGTCCTTCTGGTCAGCCATACCCACCTCCCCAGAAGCAAGAGGATATGGGAAAGCAACAGAGTTTAAAGATACACATATAAGTGCTCTGTGGGGACGGAGTCAGGTGAGCACCTAAAATGTTTGGGGATACTGACTTAAGTGCACATATTACAATGGGGGAATTCCTTAATGCAAGGTTCATGAAAAATGCAGCTCCTACTTTAAAGGAGAGCAATTTTGGTGTCAGATTGGTTTCTAATATATTTCAGTTCATTTAGAATTAATGGTTTGAACACAGCCTTTAAGTTCAAACCATATGTTCGACATTTAAAGAGCAGTTGTAAGTTATTCTGAAGAATTGCTCCTGAAAGAGGAAGATTCAGGTGGAAAGAAGGGATGAGAGAAGGGGAACAGAAGAATGGAAGTTTGTACAGCCAAAGCCTTGTTTCTTCTTGACTCCCTAGGCTTTCCCTCATTTTCCAGCCCTCTTGGTTCTTTCCAAAGTATTTTAATTAGAAAGGCCATTTCAGAAATCATGATCCAGAGTATTGTATAACTAACTATCTTTTTAGAGAGGTCCAAAACCATCCATCACCCCTAAAGAATCCTACTGAAGTTCCTGTAGAGTGGAAAAACATCACAGACTAGCCGCTGGACTTTTAAAGGGATTTCACAGGGAGAATTCTGGTTTTGAGCACCAGATAGGATGAGAACAACATGAAGCACCTATCTGATGTTTTTTCAATCAATCAGTCATTAACCACTCACTCAATGAATCAGTGATATTTATTGAGTGTCTATTGGGTATAGAGCACTCTACTAAGCAGCCAGGAGAGTATAAGAGAGTTGGTAGATATGTTCCCTGCCCAAGATGAGCTTACAGTCTAGGAGGGGAGACAGACATTAATATGTAAAATGATTCATAATATGGACACATATTGGGTGCAGAACACTGTACTAAGTGCTTGGGTAAGTACTGTGAACAGAGTTGGTAGATGTGATCCCTGCCCATAAAGAGCTTATAGTCTATAGGGGGAAACAGACATTAAAAGAAAGAAAAAAAAATCAGGGATCAGAATTCATGTCAAATTTATTCTCGTGGCTCTGGTGGCAGAATGGTACTCTCAATGACAGAAAGCATTTCAGCTGTTTTTTCTGCCAAATTACTCCCCTCACCTTACTGCTATCCTGGAAAATCCCATGGCTGCTCTGAAAGTTAAACAGGCTGGCAAAGCTGTGTTAGTTATATATCATCTCCTGAGTCACCAACATCCCTGGGGAGCAACTGCCATTGGAGATAGCTTCTATCCCACCAAAGGGCAAGCAAGAGGTTATGCACTTTTGGGGACAGAGCTGAAGTGTTGAAAAACCATGTTTGCATGACCTCAATCTAATGATTTTCAGTCTTTTGCTGGATTTGCAACAACAGAACTAATAGCAAATCTCCAAATCCCTCTACTGTTAGTTGCTTAACAAGACAGATTCTGCTTTGGCTAAGAAGCACACTGATCCTTCAAAAAATGTTTTCGAACCAATGTTTGTCGCAAGCCTACTCAGGTTATGAGTCACTGGGAGGCTGCATGGTGAAGGGAAAGGGAGGAAAGGGAGAAATGTCCAGGAATTTCTACAGCAGGGAAACTTCTCACTCCCTCTACCTGAGGGACAAATGTTTTGCTTGGGATATTAGTCACACAGTCATTTGGAGGGGAGGAATTAGGCAAAGAATTAACTAAATTGTGGCATATGTTAAAGCACTGATTATGTGCCAAGCACTGTATTCATAAAAATAATGATAATAATGTTGGTATTTGTTAAGTGCTTACTATGTGCAGAGCACTGTTCTAAGCGCTGGGGTAGATACAGGGTAATCAGGTTGTCCCACATGAGGCTCACAGTTAATCCCCATTTTACAGATGAGGTAACTGAGGCACAGAGAAGTTAAGTGACTTGCCCACAGTCACACAGCAGACAAGTGGCAGAGCCAGGAGTCGAACCCATGACCTCTGACACTGAAGCCCAGGCTCTTTCCACTGAGCCAGGCTGCTTCCCGCACAGAGGAAGATGTAAAGCACATATATATACACATCCTGTCTTATGTAGAGCTCACAGTCTCATCAGAGAAAGAACAGAAATTTAATACCCATTTTAAAGGCGAGGAAATGGAATACCAGAAAAGCTAAGAGGATTGCCTAAGATCTTACAGCACGCAAGTCCAAAATGGAACTCATCTTCCCTCCCACACCCTGCCCTCCCTTGAATTTCCAATCCCTGTAGTTGACATCACCATCCTCCCTGTCTCACAAATCCATAACCTGGGCATTATCCTCTACTCATCCCTCACATTCAACACACAAATCCAATCTGTCACCAAATCCTGAAGAGTCTATGTCCATCGCATCTCTAGAACCCACTCGTTTCTCTCCATCCTGTTACCATAATGATCCAAGCATTTACTACTGCATCAGCCTCCTGGCTGACCTCCCTGACCCTTGTTTCCCCCATCATCATCATCAATGATATTTATTGAGCACTTGCCACGTACAGAGCACTGTACTAAGCACTTGGGAGCGTTGGCAGGCATGTTCCCTGACCACAGTGAATTTAGAGTGCAGAAGGGGAAACAGACTTAATAGAAATACATAATGTATAATATATGCTTCAGAGATCTGTACTTAAGTGCTGTGGGAATGATGGTGGGGCAAATATCAAATATCCAAATGTCACAGATCAAAGTCCATAGCCAATGCAGCAAGGAGAGGAAGCAGGGGAAAAGAGGGAATCAGAGAAGGCTTCTTGGAGGAGAGGTGACCTCTCCTCTCCAGTCCATACTTAACTCTGCCACCCATATCATTTTCCTAACACAAAGTCAGTCCATATCTCCCCACTCCTCACAAACCTCCAATAATTTCCCATCCATTTCCACATCAGTCAATCAATTCCATTTATTGAGCACTTTGTGTAGAGAACTGTAATAAATACTTGGGAGAATACAATATAACATACATGTTCCCTGCCCACAAGGAATTTACAGTCTAGAGGACTACAGTCCACAAAAGTCCACAAGAGTAGGCAAGAGTCTACAGTTGTCCCCCCCTTTAGACTGTGAGCCCGTTATTGGGCAGTGCTTGTCTCTATCTGTTGCCAAATTATACATTCCAAGAGCTTAGTACAGTGCTCTGCACAAAGTAAGTGCTCAATAAATACAATTGAATGAATGAATGAAAGGACTGCATCAAACAGAAATTCCTTACCATCAGCTTTAAAAGCACTCAATCAACTTCTCACTCGGGGCTTCAAGGCTCTCCATCACCTTGCCCCCCCCCCCCCCAACTCTCCTTTCTTCTCTCTTTCTACTGCCCACCCCGCACACTCCCTCCTCTGCTGCCCACCTCCTCATCGTCCCCCATTCTCACCTATCCCACCATCGACCCCTGGCCCACGTCCTCCCAATGTCCTGGAATGCCCTCCCTCCTCACCTCTGCCAAACTAACTCTCTTCCCCTCTTCAAAGCCCTACTGAGGGCTCACCTCCTCCAGGAGGCCTTCCCAGACTGAGCTTCCCCTTTTCCCTCTGCTCCCTCTCCTGCCTCTCTGCCCCCCCCTTCACCTCCCCTCAGCTAAGCCCCCTTTTCCCCCCTTTCCCTCTGCTCCTCCCCCTCTCTCTTCCCCTCCCCCCAGCACTGTTCTCGTCCGCTCATTTGTATATATTTTTATTACCCTATTAATTTTCTTAATGAGATGTACATCCCCTTGATTCTATTTATTGCTATTGTTTTTGTCTGTCTCCCCCAATTAGACTGTAAGCCCGTCAATAGGCAGGGATTGTCTCTATCTGTTGCCGAATTGTACATTCCAAGCGCTTAGTATAGTGCTCTGCACATAGTAAGCACTCAATAAATACTTTTGAATGAATGAATGAATGAACTTGCCTCTTTCTGTCTTACTTCGCTGATTTAATACTACAACCTAACCTTTACTTCTTTAACACCAACTTAGTCACAGTACTAAGATCTTGTCTATGTTGCTGCCGAGCCCTTGGCCAAATCCTCCCTCTGGCCTGGATCGCCCTCTTCCTTCAGTTATGACAGCCTCTCCTCACATTCAGAGTCACTCTAAAATCACATCTCTTCCAGGACTTTACATTCTATGTCACTTATGCACTTGGATATGTGTCCTTTAAACACTTGATATTCACCCCATCCTCAGATCCCACATCACTTATGTAGTCTGCCATTTCCCCAATCTGAAATTTATGTCAATATCTGCCTTCCATTTTAGACTGTAAGCTCCTTTTGAGCAGGGATAATGTTGACCAATTTTATTGTATTCTTTTCTTCCCAGTGTTCAGTTCAGAATTCTGCACGCAGTAAGCACTCAACAAATATGATTAATTGATTGACTGATGTGGCGGAGTTTGGATCCAAACCAGGTCTCCTGACTCCCAGGCTTGAGCTTTTTCCACAATGTCACCCCACATCCCAAAATGGCAAAGAGGACATGGCTTGGAAAGTGTGATAAACCTCAGAGCCCGGTGACTCCTCTGCCGCCCACCTATCGCTCCTCGACTCTGCCAACCTCCTGCTCCACCACACATCGCCCACTCACCAACTTGGTCACATCCTCAATCTCGTCATCTCCTATCGCTGCACTAATTCCTCCCTCACCAACTCTGAAATCCCTCTCTCGGACCATAACCTTCTCACCTGCCTCCTCTCTCACACTCTCTCCCCCTCAAATCCGTATTACTCCCCCACAGAGACCTCCACTCTCTTGATCCCATCTGTCTCTCCAAAAGCATCTCTCCCCACCTTGCACCCCTGTCCTCTCTTCCCACTCTCAATGATCAGGTCACTGTTCTCAACTCCACCCTCTCTACTCATCTCAACTCACTCACCCCCCTTTCCCTCCACTGCTCTCGCTCCTCTAACCCCCAGCCCTGGGTCACTGCCTCTGTCCGCCTCCTATGCTCCTATGCTGGAGCTGCCGAGCACTGCTGGTGAAGGTCCAAGCACCAAGCCGACCTTATCCATTTCAATTCATTCTTTCCTGCCTTAACTCTGCCCCTCTCCTCTGCCAGGCAAAACTACTTTTCTTCCCTCATTGACGCCCATGCCCGTCACCCCCGCCAATTGTTCCAGACCTTTTATTCTCTCCTCGGGCCACCTGTTCCTCCCCCTCCCCCCCCCTCCCCACTCCCAAGGATCTGGCCACCTACTTCACCATGAAAATTAACACAATCAGGTCTGAGCTCCCCAAAGTCACTCCTCCCCCTTCTGCCTCCCCGCCCCAACCCTCTCCCCTACTTTCCCATCTTTCCCTGCAGTATCCTCAGAGGAGATCTCCTCCCTCCTCGCAAGTGCCACCCCCTCCACCTGTGCTTCGGACCCCATTCCCGCTCACCTTATAAAAACCGTCACCCCTTCCCTCCTCCCCTCCTTAACTTCTATCTTTAACCGCTCAGTCTCCAGTGGCCTCTTTCCCTCTGGCTTCAAACATGCCCATGTCTCCTGCATCCTAAAAAAACCCTCTCTTGACCCTACTTCTCCTTCCAGTTATTGCTCTTTCTCCCTCCTACCCTTCCTTTCCAAGCTCCTAGAACGAGTCATCTACACTCGCTGCCTAGAATTCCTCAACTCCAATTCTCTCCTGGACCCCCTCCAATCTGGCTTCTGTCCCCTCCACTCTACCAAGACTGCTCTCTCAAAGGTCACCCATGACCTCCTTCTTGCCAAATCCAATGGCTCCTACTCTATCCTAATCCTCCTTGACCTCTCAGCTGCCTTTGACACTGTTGACCATTCCCTTCTCCTCCACACCTTATCTCACCTTGGCTTCACGGACACTGTCCTCTCCTGGTTCTCCTCATCTGTCTGGATGCTCATTCTCGATCTCCTTCATGGGTTCCTCCTCCCCCTCCCATCCTCTAACTGTTGGGGTTCCTCAAAGGTCATTTCTTGGCCCTCTTCTGTTCTCCATCTACACTCATTTCCTCGGTGAACTCATTCGCTCCCACAGCTTCAACTATCATCTCTATGCAGATGACACCCAAATTACATCCCCGCCCCTGTTCTCTCCCCCTCCCTTCAGGCTCGTATCTCCTCCTGACTCTGGGATGTCTCCACTGGGATGTCTGCCCACCACCTAAAACTCAACATGTCCAAAACTGAGCTCCTTATCTTCCCTCCCAAGCCTTGTCCACTTCCTGACTTCCCTATCACTGTGGATGGTACGACCAACCTTCCCGTCTCTCAAGCCCGCAACCTTGGTGTCATCCTTGACTCGGCTCTCTCATTCATCCAACACATCCAATCCGCCACCAAAACCTGCTGGTCTCACCTTTATAATATCGCTAAGATCCACCCTTTCTTCTCCACCCAAATGGCTATCTTACTGGTATAGGTTCTCATAATATCCTGGCTGGATTACTGTGTCAGCCTCCTCTCTGATCTCCCTTCCTCCTGTCACTCCCCACTCCAGTCTATTCTTCATTCCGCTGCGCAGATCATCTTCCTGCAGAAATGCTCTAGGCATGTCACTCCCCTCCTTTAAACCTCCAGTGGTTGCCTATCAACCTCCGCACGAAACAAAAACTTCTCACTCTAGGCTTCAAGGCTCTCCATAACCTTGCCCCCTCCTACCTCTCCTCCCTTCTCTCTTTCTACTGTCCACCCCGCACGCTCTGATCCTCTGCCGCTCACCTCCTCACCATCCCCCGTTCTCACCTATCCCAACATCGACCCCTGGCCCACATCCTCCTGCGGTCCTGGAATGCCCTCCCTCCTCACCTCCACCAAACTAACTCTCTTCCCCTCTTCAAAGCCCTACTGAGAGCTCACCTCCTCCAGGAAGCCTCCCCAGACTGAGCTTCCCCTTTTCCCTCTGCTCCCTCTGCTCCTTCTGCTGCCCCTCAGCCCCCCCCTTCACTTCCCCTCAGCTAAGCCCCCTTTCCCTCCTTTCCCTCTGCTCCTCCCCCTCTCCCTTACCCTCCCCTCAGCACTGTGCTCATTTGCTCATTTGTATATATTTTTATTAACCCATTTATTTTGTTAATGAGGTGTACATCCTCTTGATTCTATTTATTGCTATTGTTTTTGTCTGCCTGTATCCCCCAATTAGACTGTAAGCCCGTCAGTGGGCAAGGATTGTCTCTATCTGTTGCCGAATTGTATATTCCAAGCACTTAGTACAGTGTTCTGCACATAGTAAGCATTCAATAAATACTATTGAATGAATGAGTCCCTGGCAAGGACCTGATGAGGAAGGAAACTTTTAGCTGATACTAGCCAGAAAGGTTAAGATTCGGGGGGTGAACTAGCAGGGAAGGACCTGTGCACACAAACAAGCTTCAGAGAAGAGTATAAGAATGTTTCAGGGATGCAGTAACCCCTGAATTTTAAGGAGGTACTACTGGTTGGCAAGAAGCTAGCTTTTACTCCTGGATCTAGTTTAAGATTCTAGTGCACGGTTTCTGTTGCCGATGAAATCTTTAAACCAAGTCAACACTAAGGATGCATTTATAACCACCCCAAGTGCCTGAGTGATTTCTGGATGTAGAACCCATTGCCTCAGAGAGATTGATTTCACTGGGAAGGGATAGGTGATTTGCGTGTCCTCCCAGTCTCATCAGCTAGTCTCTGGGGTTGCAGAGCAGGGTGGCTGATCTCCGAATGCTTCTTGAACCTCTGAGGATTTCTATAGCTGATGGGCACTGAATGGTGGCAGCAGAGTGCTACAATCTTGGAATTTGCTTACGTGGAATCCTAAGAGATTTGCTATGTCAGGTGTAAATTGCCATGGAGACTACCAACTGGGGGCCTGACTTCAAGGGGCCAGAGGACAAACATGAAAGAACCTGAAAAACCTTAAGTGGAATACCCAATTTGAGATGTTCAGTCTTTCACAAATACCCAAGTTCTCATCAATATCACAGTTACAAGTATGGAATTCATGCCTGCTACCTCTCTATTGGAAATATCTGATCAAAATATTTGATCAAATATTTTTAGTGGCTTCTGTGCCGTTCAATATTTCTGAGATAAACTTTGTGTGTAAAGCAGAGTTTACAATAATCAACTAAACAACAATTACAGCTGTCGGGTCATGCTATTTGACTGAGGGATCAAAACATATAGTGTAGGTCAACTCTTCTAATCACCCTTGTGATGAGATTGTAACCTCTAAAGCAGGAAAAGACCTAATATGCCTGTTTCGGCCCTTACAGTGCCTGGCATATCTCAATAAACATGATCAAACTATCTTAAGCTGCCGGGTCTGTAAAATTGGACTGAGATCTCATAAGATGAAGTTCCGAGATTTCCAATATGTCTTTCTCTCAACCCCGGCTCAAATTTTGTAGTATAGATGGGAACAAAGATATAAAAGCACAGAACAGAAAGGAAACAGTAATAATAATAATAATAAAATAACTGGGATCCCAAAGTGGATTCCATTTTCCATAGCCAGACCCTCAATGACTGATTCTTGTCACCTTTTCATAGCACCTGTCAGCTATTTGTTTTATATTTCTGCAAGATGAGCCTCCTACCTTATATGAACAATACAGAGAATAAAATATACCACAAATGGAACAAGGCAACTTCCATTCTCAAATAAATAACTTGAGTCCATGGGTGATGCTCAAAAAATAGTATTATTCATTCATTCAGTAGTCTTATTGAGCGCTTACTATGTGCAGAGCACTGTACTAAGCACTTGGAAATGTACAATTCGGCAACAGATAGAGACCATCCCTGCCCAGTGATGGGCTTACAATCTAAATGGGGGAGACAGAGAGCAGAGCAAAACAGAACAAGACAAAACAAGACAACATCATCAAGATAAATAGAATCAAGGAGATATACACCTCATTAACAAAATAAATAATATATACAAATGAGCACAGTGCTGAGGGAAGGGGAAGAGGGAAGAGTAGAGGGTGGGAGGGGAGGGGAGCAGAGACCATAACAACGATAACGGAAGAGCCATTAGAAAGGTTGCAGATTATGGCAGAGGACAGGACGTTCTGGAGAAAGTATCTATGGAGTCTCTATGACTCTGAAGTGACTCAGTGGCATTTAATAATAATAATGATATTATTAATTAACTGAGGCACAGAGAAGTAAAGTTACTTGACCACTGTCACACAGTCATCAAGTGGAGGAGCTGGATTTAGAACCCGAGACCTTCTGACTCATTCATTCATTCAATAGTATTTATTGAGCACTTACTATGTGCAGACCACTGTACTAAGCGCTTGGAATGAACAAGTCGGCAACAGATAGAGACAGTCCCTGCCGTTTGACGGGCTTATGGTTTAATCGGGAGAGACAGGCAGACAAGAACAATGGCAATAAATAGAGTCAAGGGGAAGAACATCTGGTAAAAACAGTGGCAACTAAATAGAATCAAGGGGATGTACATCTCATTAAATAAAGTAAACAAAATAAATAGAGTGATAAAGATATATACAGTCGAGCGGACAAGTACAGTGCTGAGCAGGTGGGATGGGAGAGGGGGAGGAGGAGAGGGAAAGGGGGGAGAAGAGGGTTTAGCTGCGGAGAGGTGAAGGGGGGGTAAAGGGAGCAGAGGGAAAAAGGGGGCAGCTCAGTCTGGGAAGGCCTCTTGGAGGAGGTGAGTTTTAAGTAGGGTTTTGAAGAGGGGAAGAGAATTAGGCTGGCGGAGGTTAGGAGGGAGGGCAGTCCAGGACCACGGGAGGACGTGGCCCAGGGGTCGACGGCGGGATAGGCGAGACCGAGGGACGGTGAGGAGGTGGGCGGCAGAGGAGCGGAGCGTGCAGGGTGGGCAGTAGAAAGAGAGAAGGGAGGAGAGGTAGGAAGGGGCAAGGTGATGGACAGCCTTGAAGCCTAGAGTGAGGAGTTTTTGTTTGGAGCGGAGGTTGATAGGCAACCACTAGAGGTATAAACACCACTGGAGGTGTTTAAGAAGGGGAGTGACATGCTCAGATCGTTTCTGCAGGAAGATGAGCCTACTACTACTACTACTACTACTACTACTGACTATCCCTCATGGTAGGCACCTATCCCAAATATGCATGCCTCTTCTTTTCCTTCCCAGTGCTATCCCAGCTCCATGATGGTGAAAGAAAATGAGGGAGGGCGCCCTACAAAGATACCATCTTAGAAGTGCATTCTCCCAGATTTATTCTAAATGAGACATAGAAAAGGGCTGTGCTCCACTGAGAGTGTATAATTGGAGTCATCCAGGAATTTAGTTGGTTCCCTTCTCTGAAAGAGAAGGAAATTGCTGGGAGCCATTCAATCAATCAATCAGTCATATTGATTAATTATTGCAGAGCACTGTATTAAGCATTTGGGAGTATACAGTGTATCAGAGGTGACAGGCATGCTCCCTTCCCCACAACAACCTTACAATCTAGAGGGGGATGCGGACATTAACATGAATATATAAATGATAGGTATGTACAGAAGCTCGGTAGGGCTGAGAGAGGGGTGAACGAAGGGAGAGGAAGAGGAGGAAATGAGGACTTAGTCGGGGAAAGCCTATTGGATGAGATGTGCTTTTAATGTGGCTTTGAAGGTGGGGAGAGTGATCATCAGTCAAATATGAAGAGGGAGAGTACTCCAGACCAGAGGCAGGACATGGGAGAGAGGTCAGCAGTGAGATAGACAAGATCAAGGTACAGTGAGAAGTGAAGTGTGTGTGTTCTGGGTTGTAGTAGGAAATCAGTGAGATAAGGTAGAAGGGAGTAAGGTGATTATACGCTTTAAACCTCTGGGAAGGAATTTCTTTTTAATATGAAGATGGATGGGCCACCACTGGAGGTTCTTGAGGAGTAAGGAAACATGGACAGAACAGTTCTGAAGAAAAATGATTCAGGCAGCAGAGGCTAGTATGGACTGGAGTAGGGAGAGACAGGAGGCTGGGAGATGAGCAAGGAAGCTGATGCAGTAATCAAGATGGGATAGGATAAATTCTTGGATTAATGTGGTGGCTCTTTGGATGGAGAGATAAGGCAGATTTTAGTGATAATAATAATAATATTAATTCTGCTATTTGCTAAGTGCTTATTGTATGTCAAGTGCTGGGGTAGAGACAAGAGAATCAGGTCCCATAGGGAACTCACCATCTAAGTAGGAAGGAGAATAGGTATTGAATCCCTCTTTTGCAGATGAGAGAACAGAGGCATAGAAAAGTTGAGTGACTTGCCCAGGGTCACACAGCAGACAAGTGGCAGGGACAGAATTAAAACCCAGGTCCACTGACTCCCAGGCCCATGCTCTTTCCATTAGGCCGTGCTTCTTCTATGATGTACATATTGAACTGACAGGAAACAGCAATTCCCCTGCCTCCACCCACAGTCATGATATAGCCCCCCCCCCCAATCTAAATAATTGTATTTGTACATATTTATTATTCTATTTGTTTTATTAATGATGCATATATATCTATGATTCTGTTATCTATTTTGATGGTATTGATGCCTATCTACTTGTTTTGTTTTCTGTCTCCCCGCTTCTAGACTGTGACCCTTTTGTTGGGTAGAAACTGTCTCTGTTGCCAAATTGTACTTTCCAGGCGCTTAGTACAGTGCCCTGCACACAGTAAGCACCCAATAAATGTCACTGAATGAATGAATAATTTGAATTGAACTAGATGACTTAAAAATCAACACGATGAGAAAAGAAAATTTCAGAGTGGCTTGGCTTCCATTTGCCTTTCTTTCTCAACCTTACCTACATCTTTCAGTCCACATGTAGTGTTGGGATTGGAAAGAAAAGGGACCACTTATATTAGTTCTCCAAAGACTCTTGAGCATAGGAATTCATTAATTCATTCATTCAATTTTATTCATTGAGGGATTACTGTGTGCAGAGCACTGTACTAAGCACTTGGAAAGTGTAATTCAACAAAAGACGCATAGTGACACAACCAGGCATCTTTGACCCCGACTAGACCCTGCAGCAATTTTCCCATCTCCCTTCTTCCATTCCTGTCCAGATTCTTTTAAGAGGTTGTACTCCGCTACTGCCTCCACTTCATCTCCTCCTCCCTCCATGATTCTCTACAATCTGGCTTTCCTCCCGCTTCACCCCGGTGTAACCACTCTTTCCAAAGTCACCAGTGCCATTGTTCTGGCCAAATTTAATGGACTGTACTCTGTCCTAATTCTCCTAAACCTCTCAACTGCCTTTGACAGTTTGGGCCTCACCATTCTCGAAATGCAATTTTCCTGAATGAGTCCTCTCTGGATCTCCTACCTCTCTGGGTAAACCTTCTCAATCCTTTTTTGCTGGGTCCTCCTCTGCCTCCCACTTCCAAGGCTCAGTCCTGGGTTCTTTTCTCACTCCCCCTTGGAATACTCATCCACTTCTATGACTTCAACCCCCACCTCCACGTGGATGAGTCCCATATGTCAGCTTGCTAGCCCAGATTTTTTCTCCTCTGCAATTCTACATCTCCTCCTGACTCCAGAAGTTCTTTACATGGATGTCCTGCTAGCACCTGAAGTTCAACATTTACAGAACTGAACTTCTCATTCAACTTCCAATTCTTTCCTTCACTTGACTTTCCCATCACAGCCCAATCTATCAGTGGTATTGAATGAGTGCTTATCCCTTACAGCACACTAGACCATGCATTTGGGAGACTATAATGGAATTAATAATTATGATTCCTACCCTTAGGGGACCTACTGATAACACACCACTGTCCTCGGCTCTCGAGTCCCTAACTTTCATTCATTCAATCTTATTTATTGAGCGTTTACTGTATGCAGAGCACTATACTAAGCACTTGGAAATAATAATGTTGGTATTTGTTAAGTGCTAACTATGTGCCAAGCACTGTTCTAAGTGCTGGAATAGATACAGGGTAATCAGGTTGTCCTACTTGAGGCTCACATTCTTAATCCCCATTGTACAGATGAGGTAGCTGAGGCACTGAGAAGTCAAGTGACTTGTCCAAAGTCACAGAGCTCACAGGTGGCTGAGCCGGGATTAGAACCCATGACCTCTGACTCCTAAGCCCGTGCTCTTTCCACTGAGCCATGCTGCTTCAGTGCAGCAATAGAGACAATCCCTGCCCACAACAGGCTTACAGTCTAGCATGGGTCGACAGACATCAAAGCAAGTAAATAGGCATCAATATAAATTAATAGAATTACAAACATACATATATAAGTGCTATGGGGCAGGAGACATGATCTTCAATTCCTCCCTCTCTTTCAACCCTAATATTCAGTCTGTGGCCAAATCAAATTAGCTTTTCCTCCACATTATAACAGTGATCCGGCACTTCCCTTAAATCCAAACCATAAGCATGCTGCTCCAGCACTTGTCATATCCTGACCTGATTACTGAATCAGGCCTCTCACTGACCTCCTTGCTTCCAGTCTCTTCCCTCTCCAGTCCATATTTCAATCTGTTCTCTGGTTTATTTTTCAAAAATGACATTCCATGCACACGTCCCTTAAATGGTTCTCTATTCATCGCTGCATCAAACAGAAGCTGTTACCCAGGAGGATGGTTTACTTCTGGATGACACCAAAGAAGCAAGTCAGCAAGCCCAAGATGGTGGATCTTGATGTGTTCCATGACTAAGGGCGGACTCTAATGAGGATAGTGTGGTGAGCCCACAACAAGCTGCCTTATTAGTGACTGTTTGTGATCCCACGGGGAACATCAAGGAAGAAACTCGCAAAGACACTGATGGGCTTTATCCTGAGACCGGTGATTGCCGGTCTATGGGGGGTGGACAATGGAGGAGGCCTTGTCTCCCTGCTCTATCTGGTTAAAGGGACCTGGACCGATCACTGCCATATAGAATCCCAGCTGCTCCCTAAGGCAGATAAAAGGTGGTCACTTTGAATCGTGAGGAGGCATGCAAAAAAGCAGCCCTGAAGCACCTGGAGCAGAAGCACACAGAGGAGAAGCAACGCTGAGAGCAGCAGAAGCAGCAGGAGCGCATCACTCGAACGCAGCAGAATGTAGTAGCACTTGGAAGCAGAAAGAAGAAGCATCAGCAAAACAGGGTCCCCTGACCAGCAGACTGGTAATGGACTTTTGGTGGAGTGGAGTGAGAGCGTATATGTGTATAGCTCCCTTGCACGTTGGTAAAAATAAGCAAAGAAACTTTCCACAGTAGCCTTTGTGGTCAGTGGTGTGGTTTGACTACTCTGTGTCACTGAGGCTCCCCCGATCCAGGAAAATCCTGGTTGGAATGATCCAGGGGCTCCTGACTCACAAATGGCAGAGTTGTACCAAGCAGGACCTTCCTGGATGGGGGGAGCCCTCAGTGACACTTAGTACAATCAAACTACACCACTGACCACCAAGGTTACTGTGGAAAGCTTTTTTACAGAGTTTCACCAACATGCAAGGGAATGACACATACACAGTCTCACTCATTCCACTCCACCAAGTGTCCACTACCATTCCGCTGGTCAAGGGAGCCCATTTTGCTGATGCTTATCTTTCTGTTTCCTCATGCTGCTTCTCCTGCTTCACTGCTGTTCTCCTCCTTGCTTCTCCCCAAGTGCTTCTTTGTGCGTGCTTTCTTGCTCTGCATGCTTCTTCAAGAATCAGAGCGACCACCTTTTATCTGCCCTAGGTTTTGCAGCTGGGGCGCTCCGTAGCAGTCATTGATTAGTCCAGCCCCATTAGAGCAGGTACAGAAGGACATGCCTCCCTCCATGCTCCGCCCCCACAGACCAACAAACACTTGTCTCAAGTAGAGCCCATCAGTGCCTTGGCAAGTTTCTTCCTTGTTCTTGTTGGCGGGATCATAAACAATCACTAATTAGACAGTTTGTTGTGGGCTCACCACAGCAACGCTACCGCTGAATGGCTACGGAAGCAGAATGTCGACCTGTCAACTGACGACAGGCCATGAAGAATTTGCCTCTGTGGGCCTATCTGACAAAGAGACGGGGAGCTGACTGTTGACTAGGGGAAGGAATAAGTAAATGGTCAAACAGATAAAAGCCCAGATCGGCCGGAAACACTTGCTCAGCACCTAGACCTGCAGACTTGTGAGGAGACCTCCTGGGAGAGAATGAAAATAAAGGCACTTGAACCAGAACGAGCTACCGTTGGAGTATTTTCTATGCCTTGCCTCTCCAGGGAGTGGTAGTACAAACTCCTGACCTCGGGCTTTAAAACACTCCATCAGCTGTCTCCATCCTATTTATCCTTGCTCCTTTCCCATTACACCCTTGTTCACACACTTTGTTTTCCTCAAGTCAACCTACTCACCTTATTCTCCTCTCTCCAGTCACCAACCACTTGTTCGAACCCAGTCTTCTACCTGTAATTCCCTCTACATCCAGCACACCACTCCTCTCCCCATTTTAAAGCCCTTTGGAAATTGTATCTCCTCCAGGAACTTTTCCCTAATTCCCCACCCTATATTCCTCCATTGTCTTTTCAACACTTCCATGGATGGATGGATGTGGTCAAATGGCACGGTCTTCTGCAAAATAGTCTGTCCCTATTTCCTCAGGAGTGTGAGAGCACGCTGTTAAATCCCAGCTGATTTTAGAGAATACAAGTTATACTTTGGACGATATAAATAAGTAAGGCAAGGAAAAGCCCCTGAAAATTTTGAGATTAGAAATCCTGTTTTCCTAAATGTACTGTTTCAGAATCTGGGCAAATAAGGTCTGTTGGCCTTTATTGCAGGGTCCATGTTTTTCGAAACCTGGCATTCTCTCCCCTGCTAAACAACATGTGGTCTAGATTTTATTTTTATAATGATGAAAGCATTACAAATTGCAATAGAATAAAATGTCACATGTTCTGAACATTTGAAAAGCAATGAAACTGTTCAGCCTGAATTCTAACAGAGAACAAAGCTTTAAACAATGGCATATTAAGGAAAAGTGAAATATTTGTTTATACAATTGTTTGAAAGTTCACTTTGAGTATCAAGCATATTTCATGACCACAACACCAAAGTGATAACCTCTGTGTTTGCCTAGTCAATAATATCATATGCTGGAAATCCCACATATTATTTCTCCAACAATATCTAAAGCTAGGCAGAGTGTCTAGGCAAATAGAGAAGAGCCTACTTGAAGATCAGCCTCATTCACATTTTAAATTAATTTTTAAATGTGCCACTTTGAATTGAATTAAAATGGGACTTTCATAATAACTGTTAGAATTGGGAAATTTGTATAAATTGGATGGTGTGTGGTAGTCTCATTTAGGTTTGAAATTTTAGAGCATGAAAGTCTTTTGAAAGACATATGTAACAAATAAACAAATGAATATGATTATTGATGGATTTGTGCATGGTGAACGAGTTATGAACCAGAGCATTGGAACCTTTGTCTAGAAATTAAGCTTCATGTGGCAAGGAAGCCAAAGAGGAAAGTGCACCAGAAGATTGCAAATCTCAAATTCACTAGTAGCTTCTGGAAGACCTGTCACTATTCTAGCTCATTTTTTTCTGGATCAATCTCATAGAAATGCTTATATGGTGGTGAGCTAAAATACTTCACATTACTCCTCATGGGACTTCCTGAAAGTCTCAAACATTCTTAAAAGTACATACGGGCTTAATATTAGAAAATCCTCTATTGAAATATCTTCCCCATTGAGAGAGTACAGTAAAAAAAATGTATATATCACAGGGTTCCCTTGTAATATAATGAGTAGCAGCATTACCTAGTGGAAAGAGTATGGACTTGGAAGTTAGAGGACCTGGCTTCTAATTCCAGTTCTGCTGATTCCTTGCTGAGTGACTTTGGACAGGTCACCTAACTTCTCTGTGCCTTGGTTTCCTCATCTGTAAAATGGATAATCAATACCTGTCTTCCCTCCTACTTAGACCGTGAATCCCATGTGGGGCAGGGCCTGTGTCCAACCAAATTAATTTATATCTACCCAAGTGCTTAGTAGAGTGCTTGACACTTAGTAAGTGATTAACAAATCAACATCATCATCATCATCAACAAAATTCAGGATCTTATTTGTGTCCACGAGAGGAAGGAGTTTGCCATTCCTTGGAAAAGAATGAATAATATTAATAATGGTGTTTATTAAGCCCAAACCTTGTGTTAAGCGGTAGAGTTGGTATAAGCTGATCACATCAGGCACACATCCCTATTCAATATGGACTTCATAGTCTAAATAGGTGGGAAAACACATTTTTTCCTCATTTTACAGATGAGGAAGATGAAGGTACAGAAAATGTACAGAAAAGTACAGAAAGCATGCAAGTGGCAGAAACAAAACTAGAACCCAGGTCATTTAATTCCCAATTGCTGTTTCCACTAATCCACACTGTCTCCCAGTGGAGATGGCTAGTAAACCTTTTTATTTTAACCCATTAAATACCCAATAAAAACTGTTGGGTTCTAATCCCAGCTCTATCAATTGTCTGCTGTGTGACCTTGGGAAAGGCACTTCATTTTTCTATGCCTCAATTATCTCATCTGTAAAACGAGGATTAAGACTTTGAGCCCCATGGGGGACAGGGACTGTGACCAACCTGATTATCTTGTATTTACCCCAGTGCTTAGTACAGTGCCTGGAACACAGAGAGTGCTTATTAGATACCATTAAAAAAACCAAAACTGCTATGCACTGTTTTTCTCTTTCATTCATTCAATAGTATTTATTGAGCGCTTACTATCTGCAGAGCACTGCTCTAAGCGCTTGGAATGTACAGTTCGGCAACAGATAGACAATCCCTGCCCAATAACAGGCTCACAGTCTAAGCGAGGGAGACAGACAGCAAAGCAAAGAAGAACAAAACAAAACAACATCATCAAGATAAATAGAAACAAGGAGATACACACCTCATTAACAAAATAAATAGGGTAATAAATAATATATACAGACATGCACAGTGCTGAGGGGAGGGGAAGGGGGAAGAACAGAGGGCGGGAGAGGAGGGAAGGGGAGAGGAGGAGGAGCAGAAGGAAAGGGGGGATCAGTCTGGGAAGGCTTCCTGGAGGAGGTGAGCTCTCAGTAGGGCTTTGAAGAGGGGAAGAGAGTTTAGCAGTGAAGAGGGAGGGCATTCCAGGACAATGGTAGGACATAGGCCAGAGGTCGATGGCGGGACTGGTACAAAAGAGGGACAGTGAAGAGGTGAGCAGCAGAGGAGTGGAGTGTACAGGGTGGGCAGTAGAAAGAAAGAAGGGAGGTGAAGTAAGAGGGGGCAAGGTGATGGAGAGCTTTTATAAGTAGCTGTTCAAAATGATTCTTTCTGTTCCTTTTTTTTCAGCATTTCAACTAGAAGGAAACACTAAAGAACATGCAGTTCTTGATAAGCTGAGAGATGGGGTTCCCTTTACTCTTAACTACAGAAACAAACAGAACCATTCGAAAGAGCACAGACCTGGGAGTCAGAAGAGCTGGGTTCTAATCCCAGCTCTGCCAATTGCCTGCTGTGGGACCTTGGGCAAGTCACATCACTTCTCTGCTCCACAATTTCCTTGTCTGTAAACTGGGGGTCCAATACCTGCCCTCCCTTCCACTTAGGCTGTGAGTCCTATGTGGATCAGGGGTTGCGTCTGACTTGATTCATTTGTATCTACCTTAGTGATGATGATGATGATGATATTTGTTAAGCGCTTACTATGTGCCAAGCACTTTTCTAAGCGCCAGGATAGATACAAAGTTATCAGGTTATCCCACATGGGACTCACAGTCTTAATCCCCATTTTACAGATGAGGTACCCGAGGAACAGAGAAGTGAAGTGACTTGCCCAAAGTCACACAGCTGACAAGTGGCGGAGCCAGGCTTAGGGCTCTGACTCCCAAGCCCTGGCTCTTTCCACTAAGCCACGCTTAGTGCTTAGTACAGATTACTACACATAGTAAGCACTTTACAAATAATAACAATAATAATAATAATTATGGTATTTGTTAAGCGCTTACTATGTGCAGATCACTATTCTAAGCACTGGGGTAGATACAGAATAATCAGATTGTCCCACGTGGGGCTCACATTTTTTAATCCCCATTTTTGCAGATGAGGTAACTGAGGCCCAGAGAAGTTAACTGACTTGCCCAAGGTCACACAGCAGACAAGTGGCGGAGTTGGGATTAGAACCCATGACCTCTGACTCCCAAGTCCTTGTTCTTTCCACTAAGCCACGCTGCCATCATCATGAATTACTCCATCAAAATAGGGTTAGGAAAGGGAAATCTGGAAAAGAGGGAAAACAAAAAAAAGAAAAGAAAAAGAAAGGAGGGACAAGACAACTAACTAATCAACCAGTGGTACTGATTGAGTGCCTATAGTATGCAAAACACTGGACTAAGATCTTGGGAGAGTCTTATCCTATGCTTGCTTGTCCTCCACGCAAGAAGATTTCACTATTTCCCTCAGTCATCCAAAGTAGTCTTGGAAGTAGTTCCAAACAGAGAGGTCTTTCACGTATAATAAATTTTAAAAAAATTATGGTAACTCTTAAGTGCTATGTTGTAAGCCCTGGGGCTGATAGAAGGTTTTGAAATTGGTCCAATCGTGTCTGACCAGTAGACACACCATGGACACATGTCTCCCAGAATGCCCCACCTCCATCTGCAAACATTCTGGTAGTGCATCCACAGAGTTTTGTCGGTAAAACTACAGAAGTTTAGTTGCCTCCTTCTGTGCAGTAAACTTGAATTTCTGCCCTCGACTCTCTCCCATACCGCTGTTGCCCAGAACAGGTGAGTTTTGACTTGTAGCAGATTGTCTTCCACTTGCTTGTCACTGGCCACACTAGGAACGGAATGGATAGGCCTCTGCTTGACTCTCCCTCCTGTAGTCGAGACTAGTAGACTATTGGAAACTCTCCACGTACGACCCTGAGAGGTTGATTGGGAGAGTACATTACAGCAAATAGACACAAACTCTCATCTCAAGGAGGGGTAAACAGGGACCTCTGAAAAGAGACAACTCACTATGACCCTCTCTTTTTTGTCCATTAAAAAAACAAAATCTTGTAACAAACCTGGCTTCGTTCATTTTTAGACCATTTGGGGGTTACTAAGATCTCTAAGAATCCTGTCCCCCTCAATTCATGGGGGTGTGATAACAGATTATAACACTTCAAACATATGGTTCTTGTCTTTTTTCAGAACACTGCAATGTGCCTGAAAGTAGCAGCATTACCACTTTCCTTCAAATTTAAAATCCTTTCAGATATGCCTGTGTAGGTAGAAATTGTTTTTTTTTTTTAAAAAAATGATGAAAGCTGACTTTGTAATAATAGACATTTAGATGGCCTTAACTGCTGTTATACCTTTTAATTCCCCCTTGGGCCCTTTGTGTAAAAGCCATTAATATGGGAGCAACTTCTGTTAACAAGATTCTCCCCAACATTTTCTAAAAAATAAATTAATGGATGAATTCATTAATTAAACTAGTGAGAGTTTTCTTAAAACAAGCTAAAAATTAACCCTTCTTCTTAGGATAGGCTTTCACCTTTCAGCATTTGAGGAAAGTAGTCTGAAAATTTGGTCAGTACTGGAAGACAACTAGTAGAAGAATGCCATCTAGAAAACCTTGCAAATAAAAAAAAAATGCACTACCAGATAATTTTGTCTGAATCATTCAGGTAATTACCCAACTTTTCTGGGGCCACTCAGACTCAAGAGAAACAACATTATTCAATGAATCATTCATATTTATTGAGTCCTTACTCTGTGTAGGGAATTGTACTAAACACATGGGAATTGATACACGTTCCCTGCCCACCACAAGCTTATAGTCTGGGGGTGAGACAGGCATCAATATAATTAAATTAATTTTGGATACTAGGATGTTTTCCTAAATACTGTGGGGCTGAAGGAGGGGGTGCATAAAGGGTAAAAATCCAAGGTCAAGGGCAACAAATGTGTGGGAAAAGAGATAATGAGGGATAATTTTATTTGCTAATTTCTTACTATGTAACAAACACTGCATTAAACTCTCATATACGGTCAGGTTAGGCATAGTTCCTGTCTTGCATGGGGATCACTAAGCAGGAGGGAAAACAGGCATTGAATCTCCACTTTACAGATAGTTGAGGCACAGAGAAGTGACTTGCCCAAGATCATATGGCAGGCAAATGGCAGATCTAGGATTAGAACTTATTTCCTTTAACTCCCAGGCCCATTCTCTTTCCACTAGGCCATGATGGGGTTTTTTTTGTTGTTTTTTTATTTCATCTTTGAAGGGTGGGGGGAGGAAGGGGACAGTAGAAGGAAAACAGGAAATTAGTAGCTGTAGCATGGAAAAGAATCACAAGAACTTTCTATTTCAAAAAAAAAATTACGTGTTTAAAGATCCACCCAATTTTCACATCTATCCTGCCTCTTTACTGTCTCAAACCCCCCACCCTTAGCTGCAGAAAGATTCTGATAACCTGCATCCTCTGTAAAGAGCCTTCCTGAACCATTCTGCTCTCAGCAGCCTGCTAAACTGCACTTTATGTTTCCCCCTTTACAATGTAGTTCCCAGTTTTGTGTGGTGGTTTTCTGTTTCCATATGTCTTTTAATTGTTAACTCTTTGGAGCAGGCCTTCTTAGACTTTGAATGGTGTAAAGGCTCTCCCCAAATACCCTGTGTACATATGGTAATAGCAGGCCTTAATAGCTGTGCAATCTCTTCCTTTGCAGAATGCTACAGAAGGACCTTAACTCCTTAGTGATGTCAAAAACCATTTTTTCTTTTGAGCAGTTTTTTTAATTTAATTTTATTTTATTACTTTCTATCATCGGTTCTAATTTAACAACAGAAGCCATTTATTTTTTCCCTGTGTTCTGGAGGATTGGGTTTTAAAAGATACTAGCTGGCTATGGTTTTGTCCCAGTTTAAAAAAAGAAAAAGAAAAAAGGTATAGTTCACAGAAATATATCTGGAAGGCTTTAAAAGATCACTTTAGTTCTAAAGGGCACACAACCTGCAGTTTTAACGATATCAAGGACTAAAATACTAATGTATCATCGAGACAGAGCATCCCTCCCTTTCAGCCCTAGAGTTGAAAACAAAAGAACTCTTGGAAAAATCAGAACTTTCTGCTTCCAGAAGAAAATGAACTGGGGAAGTCCCCATAGCCTCTGAACCCACAAAGCTCATCTTCTCCAATAATCTAAACCACCAAGCTAATACTCAGATCACTTCACAAGCATAAACAAATAGCAGAATGTTTCTTATGTCTCCCGTCGATATGTAGGATTTTGAGTTGGATTTATACTACTACTTTAAAAGGAGTTTTCCGGCCTATTCCCGAAGCAGGCACTGAAATGGAAAGAGGATGCCTCTGATCATTGTTCACAGTCAATGTTTCTGGCTACATCAATCAATCAGTTGTAGTTATTGAGTGTGTACTGTGCAAATCATTGCACCAAGCACTTGGGAGAGTACAATAGAGTAAGAGCTTAGTACAGTCCTCTGCATACAGAAAGCGCTCAATAAATATTATTGAATGAATGAACATTGTTGCTAGACAAAGAACCCTGCCCACAAGGAGTTTTAGGTTAGATGGAGAGACAAACTCCTTGAGCAAGTTGTCTACACCTGCTGCTTCCACTTGCACTTCTCCAATTTACTCCTTGACCCCTGGTAATCTGGATTCTACGCTTTTCAATCTCTGGAAATCGTTCTCTCTACAGGTCACCAATGACAACTTTCTTGCCAAATCCAATGGCCCATATAGTCCATCCTAATCTTCCTCAACCTCTAAGATACCTTTGGCACTATGGACCATTCCCTTCTCCTGGATACATTATCTAACCTTGGCTTAACTGACACTGTCCTCCTCTGATTGTCCACAGATCTGGCTGCTCATTCTCAGATTCTTTCACAGGCTCCTCCTCTGCCTCCCACCCTCTATCTGTGAAAGGCTCAGCTCAGGATGTCCTTCTATTCTCCATCTACATCCACCCCACTGGAGAACTCATTCACTCTTATGGCTTCAACTTCCATCTATATGTGGACAATTCCCAATTCTACATTTCCAGCCCTTGACTCTCTCCCTCTCTGCAGCCCCACACTGTCTCCTGCCTTCTAGACATCTGTATTTGAATGTCCTTCCAGGACCTCCCACTTAACATGTCCAAAACAGAACTCGTCATGTTCTCATCCCATACCCTGTCCTCCTCCTCACTTTCCCATCACTGTAGACAGTGCCACTAACTTTCCTGTCACATCAGCCCACAGCCTCGGCATTATCTTTAACTCATCACTCATTTTCAACCCACATATACAATCTGTCAAAAATCCTATGTGTTCTATTTTCACAGAATCACCCAAATCTGCTCCTTTCTATCCATCCAAACTGCTCTTATGCTGACCCAAGCATTTTTCACATTCCACCTTGACTATTGCATCAGCCTCCTCACAACCTCCCTGCATTCTATCTCCTCCATCTCCAGTTTAAACTTCATATTACTTCCCAGTCATTTTTCTGAAAAAACTTCCTCAAAAATCTCCAGTGGTTGCCCATCTACCTCATATTAAACAGAAGCATATTGTTATTATTATTATTACTACCTATTAATAGGAATTTGTGAGGTTAGGTAGGAACAAGACTACATGTCTAAAAGTGGCTCCTTATCTTCCCTCCCAAACCCTGTCCTCTCCCTGACTTCCCTGTCACTGTGGATGGCATGACCATCTTCCCTGTCTCACAGGCCCGCAGCCTTGGTGTCATCCTTGACTCAGCTCTCTCATTCACCCCACACATACAATCCATCACCAACGCCTGCCAGGCTCACCTTTTCAATATTGCCAAGATTCGCCCTTTCCTCTCCATCCAAACGGCTATCATTCTAGTACAAGCTCTCAGAATATCCCGACTTGATTATTGTGTCAGCCTTCTCTCTGATCTCCCTTCCTCCTGTCTCTCCCCACTCCAGTCCATTCTTCATTCCGCTGCCCAGATAATCTTCCTACAGAAACAGTCTGGGCACGTCACGCCCCTCCTCAAAAACCTCCAGTGGTTGCCTATCAACCTCCGCATGAAACAAAAACTCCTCACTCTTGGCTTCGAAGCTCTCCATCACCTTGTCCCCTCCTACCTCACCTCCCTTCTCTCTTTCTACTGCCCACTCCAGACACTCTGCTCCTCTGCTGCTCACCTCCTCACCATCCCCCATTAACGCCTATCCCGCTGTCGACCCCTGGCCCACGTCCTATCACTGTCCTAGAATGCCCTCCCTCTTCACGGCTGCCCAACTAACTCTCTTCCCCTCTTCAAAGCTCTACTGAGAGCTCACCTCCTCCAAGAGGCCTTCCCAGACTGAATCCGCCCTTTTCCCTCTATTCCCCTCCACCCTCTGCTCCTCCCCCTTACCCCTTCCCCTCCCCTCAGCACTGTGCTCATTTGTATATATTATTTATTACCCTATTTATTTTGTTGATGAGGTATACATCCCCTTGATTCTATTTATCTTGATAATGTTGTCTTGTTTTTGTTTTGTTCTGTTTTGCTCTGCTGTCTGTCTCCCCCAGTTAGCCTGTGAGCCCCTTATTGGGCAGGGATTGCCTCTATCTGTTGCCAAATTGTACATTCCAAGTGCTTAGTACAGTGCTCTGCACATAGTAAGCGCTCAAAAAATACTGCTGAATGAATGAATGAACAAGAGATCCGATTGCCATTATTCATTTAATCGTATTTCTTCAATCACATTTATTAAGTGCTTACTGTGTGCAAAGCAATGTACTTAATCAGGACTAATCAATTGGAGGGTACAGGAGAAATACTTGAAAGTAGTGTCACATAGGCATCATGGGCTCTATGAGGTCTGTCTGGGATTGAGGAAAAAAAGTCTTCTCAGGCCATTCTCCACCTTAATGGTCATGATTAATGGTATTTATTAAGCGCTTACTATATTAATGTCTATCTCCCCCTCTAGGCTGTAAGTTTATGGGCAGGAAACGTGTCTGCTAAGTCTGTTGTATTATACACTTCCAAGTACTTAGTACAGTGCTTTGCACTCAGTAAGTGCTCAATAAATACAATTGATTGATTGTAGAGCATTGTACTAAGCACTTGGGAGAGTACAGTCTATGTTCTATAATTGCTTGTTCAACCAACAGTATTCACCGAATGCTTTCTTTGTGCAGAGTACTCTATTAAGCTCTTGGGAGAGTACAATATAATGTATTTGTCATCATCACCATAATCAGTGGTATTTGTTGAGGGTTTATTGTATGCAGATTGCTGTACTAAATTCTTGGGAGAGTACAGTAGCAGCATGGCTCAGTGGAAAGAGACCTGGCTTGGGAGTCAGAGGTCTTGGGTTCAAATCCCGGCTCAGCCACTTGTCAGCTGTGTGACTTTGGGCAAGTCACTTAACTTCTCTGTGCCTCAGGTACCCCATCTGTAAAATGGGGATTAAGACTGTGAGCCCCACGAGGGACAACCTGATCACCTTTTATCCTCCCCAGAACTTAGAACAGTGCTTTGCACATAGTAAGCACTTAAAAAATGCCATCATCATTATTATTATTATTATTACAGTACAACTGAGCTGGTAAACATGTTCTCTGCCCACAAGGGATTTATGGGCTGGAGGATAGGGTTGGTATTCATTCATTCATTTAATAATATTTATTGAGTGCTTACTGTGTGCAAAGTATTGAACTAAGCACTTGAGAGAGTATGATATTATGATCCCTATCCCCAAGAACCTTACACTTCCACATTTCATCCTGATTCATGTTGGAAAAACTGGTCTCTAGGAATGAAGTGATATGGGATGGAAGGCCTGGTCTGCATAAAAAGGGGATGCCCTTTATCTGGAAAATCAACTCCTGCACACATTATTTCATAGACCCACATTAATAATGTTGGTATTCGTTAAGCGCTTACTATGTGCAGAGCACTGTTCTACGCACTGGGGTAGATACAGGGTAATCAGGTTGTCCCACATGAGGCTCACAGTTTTTTTAATCCCCAATTTTAAGGGGTTCAAACCCTCTAGACTGGAAGCTCCTGCGGGCAGAGAACATGTCTACCCACTCCATTATATTATACCATCCCAAGTGATTAGTATTGTTTTCTCCACACAGTAAGTGCTCAACAAATACCATTGACTGACTTATTTTAAAAGCCATTTCCTGCACCCCTCTGCCTCTTTTTAGGGTTACCTCATAAACCATTCCAACTTCATTTATACAGTTCTTTCTTTATCCTTATAGAAATTGTGGAGCTATAAAAGCAACAACAGCAAAAAGAAATTCAATCTCGGGGGAAATTTATGAAAAATCTAGCTATGCCAAGGATTTTCCATGGAGATATGAAGCATATGTGATCTCAGTAGAAGAGTCTACAGTATGTTACATTAAGTGCCAGAGTGAGAGTTCTTTCCATTTGCTTTCTAAAGCATTGCTGAGGGGGAAAGCATTAAAGCCTCTAAGACCAGCCTCCCTACAGGCCTCGTTTAGTCTATTTCAACACATTAGAATATGCTCGTCACCAGCTGCCAGTCTTGAATGGCTCCCTGGTGCTGTTTGGCTGAAAACTGATGAAGCAGAGTCGATAAACTGCCTGAACTGTTTCCGTGGGTGGGTTGGCTGGGAGAAAGAGGTTGACAATGGACCGATTATTTGTTAGAAGAAACGGAGGCCCAGAAAGGTACGGTAAAAACTCACTCCAAATCCCTAGTCCCATTTAGAACCAAGAATTTAGGATTTACCCCTCCAAATCCACAGTTTTTTATGGCATTTGTTAAGCACTTACTATGTGTCAAGCACTCTCTAAGTGCTAAGGTAGATCCAAGTTTATCAGGTTGGACACAGTCCCTGCCCCACAAGGAGTTCACAGCTCACAGATACACCTACTGTTCAGATATTTAACCAGACAGGACAGAGTTATTCTCTTGGGGATGACACTGATTTGGGGCACAACAATTCGGAGTAGAAACAGCATAATCTTGGAAGAAATCATTCAGTGGCTCAATCAGAGGTATTTACTGAGTGCTTACTTGTGAAGATCACTCTATTAATCACTTGGGAGAATACCACACGAAAGGTACACCTGACCATTCAGGTAATCGATAATATAATCAATCAAGATCAATCTGTGGAATCCAAGAAAACCTATCTTGGATGAAGTTTCAACTCCTTGTGGGCAGGGAACGTGTCTACCAACTTTGTTATATTGTACCCTCCCAATACAGTACACTTCACAGAAGAAGTGTTCAATAAATACAGTTGACAATGCTGCACTGAAATTGAAAATGAATCCCCGAAAAGGTTGGTTAGCTGGGTAGCTTTGGTCTCCTGTCTGTGCCCCATGGAGGGCATTTTAGTTATCGAATTCCTGGAGAATGAGGACAAAAGATATAAGTGGAGTAAAGGAAATTGGATACTGTCTGGTGATGAGGGATATGTCAGTGGGGAATTATGGTCCAGAGAAGTGGGTCAGAAACGTGGTCAACAACCATAACAATGTGTGGGAATTCAAGAAGACTATTTGCTTTATAAACAAGGGGAATATGTTTTAACAACTGGAATCTCTTTTGGATAAAAAAATTGAAACTGGGGAAAACAAGAAGCCCAAAGAGGAGTCTTAGAGACCCATGGTATCTGCCCCAAATAGGGTTAGAGTAGACAGGGTAAAGTGAGCTTGTTGATTTTATTTTTTTTTCATGGTATTTGTTGAGAGCATTCATTCATTCATTCATTCATTCATTCATTCATTTAATCATATTTATTAGGTGCTTACTGTGTGCAGAGCACTCTACTAAGTACTTGGGAAAGTACATTGCAACAATAAAGCATGACAATCCCTGCCCACAATGAGCTCACAGTCTGTGAGGGGACAGGGGGAGAAAGACATCAATACAAATAAATAGACATGAATACAAATAAATAAAATTACAGATATATACATAGGTGCTGTGGAGTTGGGAGAGAAGGGAAGAGCACAGGGAGCAGGTCAGGGTGATGCAGAAGGTAGTGGGTGATGAGGAAAAGTGGGGCTTAGTCTGGGAAGGCCTTTTGGAGGAGATGTGCCTTCAGTAAGGCTTTGAAGTGGGGAGAGTAATTGTCTGTCGGATTTAAGGAGGAAGGGTGTTCCAGGACAGAGGTAGGATATGGGCCAGGGGTCAGCAGCATGGCAATCACTGTTTTAAGGACTGGAACAGGTAAAAATCAATCAGGATGAACATAATCCCTGTCCTGCATGGAGCTCACAGGCTGTCGGGGAGAACAAGTATTGAATCCCTATTTTACAGTTGAAGAAACTGAGGCACAGGTAAGTTGTGACTTGCCCAAGGTAATACAGTAGGCAAGCAGTATATGCTTAAATAACTTATTTTGTTTAAAGTGTCTCGAGCAGGGCATTTTCATTTTTGTATCCCAGCTTGTGGAATAAAGAAATAACTGCCTGCATTTTCATCTTCAAGTTGTGGCGATTATCACAGACAGAGAGAAAACAAGACAAGCAGCATGGTGCAGTGGAAAGAGCCCGGGCTTGGGAGCCAGAGGTCATGGGTTCGAATCCTGGCTCTGCCACTTGTCAGCTATGTGACTGTGGGCAAGTCACTTCACTTCTCTGTGCCTAAGTGACCTCATCTGTAAAATGGGGATTAAGACTGTGAACCTCACGTGGGACAACCTGATTCCCCTGTGTCTTCCCCAGGGCTTAGAACAGTGCTCTGCACATAGCACTTGACAAATACCAATATTATTAAGAGAGAAACAGAGAGAATAAAACTCACCTAATCACTATATTTGCTAATGGCATTATAGCAACATTTCAAAACCACGTATACCCTAAATTTAAAACTAGAGCAGGCAGTGCTCCAGAGAAAAAAGATCTAATAAAAGGAATAATAATGATGGTATTTGTTAAGTGCTTACTATGTGCCAAGCACTGTTCTAAGCACTGGGGTAGACACAAGGCAATCAGATTGTCCCACACAGGGCTCACAGTCTCAATCCCCATTTGACAGATGAGGTAACTGAGGCCCAGAGAAGTTAAGTGACTTGCCCAAAGTCACATAGCTGACAAGTGGTGGAGCAGGGATTAGAACACATGACCTCTGACTCCCATGGCCATGCTCTTTCCACTAAGCCACACTGCTTCTAGAACCTTAATCTGCCTTTTCAAGTTCCTTTGTTTCATGTGCATAGATACTGCATTATTTACAGAAGTGTATACAATAATATGAATATGATTTTTATCTATATTTATGACCTCTAATATGAAACAGAAATCTTCCTTAAATTTTAAAATTAAAGAATTGGGCTAGAAAACTATATTCAATAGACTAATCTAGCAGGTTAAATTTATAAACCATTCAAAGCGCTTAGTACAGCACTTAGCACAGTGCTCTGCACACGGTAAACGCTCAAAAAATTCAACTGAATTCAAAATCAACAGTCATGTAATAATAATAATAATGATAATAATAATTTGGGTATTGTTAAGCTCTTTATTTATGGGTAAGTTTTCATTTAATTGAGTAGGTATGATGATAATTTGATCCATAGTGTCATCGACCTGAAAATAGTACATATATAATATACTATACCAACATGAATAGTTTGTACCACATCCGCTAGGACAATGTTCTCCACACAGTAAACATTCTACAGGTACCACTGATTGATTGATATGTCACATTCTGAATGCCCCCAAAGTATTGCAAATATATTCAGTAGGCAACAAATGAGATGCCCTTTTCTATAATCCATAATCACTTAAGGCCACATTTATTGCATACAAAGAGCACACTAAGTCTTACAAAAAGGACAAATTGTTAGCAGCATTTATGCTTATACTGTCAGTAGTATTATACAAGATTACAACAATGTTATTCACTTTGTCTATCCTGAAAGCTGAGACTAATTTAGCTGCCTACTGGTGTCAACCCCTAAAATGTAAGTGAATTAAATTCACCCACCTCTTCCCTCTACCAAGTTACACATTGGTTTAACAGCCTTTAGTTGGTTTACTCTGTTGTTCCCTTCTAATGAGAATGAATACTTGGTTTTGCTACAATGTGAAATGTTGTCCCCAGGCATTTCTCTGTTTAGAATAACACCTCTGGGTCTTGAAACAAGAGTGAAATCAGTGACTTGAGTGAATTATTAACCTTGTATATATGCCTTTTCCTTCCCCACCACAAAGTGGAATCATTTACATTAGAACCCAGGGTTGCTTTGAGAATCCCTGAGGAATATCATGAGCATTTTATACTGGAAAGATGTCTTTTTTTAGGAATAACATAATAAAAATAGATCTTTCTAAAAATAAGGCATTTTAATACATCTTGGGCTCTTGATGCTTTGAAGTGACCCATTTCCTATGTAAAAAATGGCACTTGCAGCTTCTTGGTTTCCTCAGGCACAGGACTAATTCATTCATAACTTAGAGGGTAGAGTTCTCCCTACTCAATCATCCCCAACACCACTGCTTGTAATAAGCATTCTGGCTGTTTCCTTCTAAACAGAACCCAGCTTCAGTGGGATGCTGGGGTAATATTGCTCCGAGATGAAAGGAGGGGACTTTTAATGCAGGTACTGAGAGGTGAAAACCAAAAAAGAGTGGGAAAAATAAGTACCTATGATGGAAATACACTTTGTTGCTGGTCGTTTTGACCTAGCTACAGTTTAGTGTGCTCTTAGTGCCCTGTCCCTAATTTCCTCATATAACCTCTTGAGCTGATTTATCTCCTAAAGTTCTCGCTAGGGTTGGTTCTTCCCTACAAAATGCTCGCAAAGATTATCAAGCAGAAGAGGAAAACAGGAAGTATAAGTGGGTAATCAAAAGTAAAAATCTCAAACTTTAAAAGAATCAACATGAATATAAATTCTTAGAGGGTAAGTACAATATGGGGTGTCAGTTCTGTTGAGGTCTGGCATTTTGTGGACACTCACCTCATGTGATCAGGCTTTTGGAGCCCATGTTGATCCCACAGTAAGCATCTAGAATGTGAGCAAGAGCCCCAAACGTTACTTGTCCAGTGCCTTTTCTGGGAAGCTATAGCCAAGTTTATCTTTATCACAAAAATACTGAAGCAAAGAACTGCCAGCACTAAAGCTAGTGTTCGAACGGAGGAGTACCTCTACTAAGAAGAAACCTGGAGAGTGGCTTAATGCTAGAAGGAAAGAGAGCTTCCCATGCCTGTGTCTGGACAACACAACAACATGCTACACAACCAATATGCTAAATGAATCAGAAGATTTTCCTTTCATTCAGTTGTATTTATTGAGCGCTTATTCTGTGCAGAACACTGTACTGAGAGCTTGGAATGTACAATTCAGCAACAGAGACACTCCCTGCCAACAACGGGCTCACAGTCTAAAAGACGGGCTCACAGTCTTGGGGGACTGAGCTTCCCTTGTCCCTGCCAAAGAGACAATTCTTGGCAACTGTGGCTATATTCACATGGTGTAAGGGGTTTGTTTAAAATGATGACAATGATGGCTGGTCTTTTTGAGATTACTGTAAAATAGATGAGCCATCTGAAAAATTGATCCCAAAGATACAGGCTCGTGGCAGGGCGGTCTAGGGGGAAGGGGATTTTTCAGATGGCTGGAATACTATTGTCTCTTGAATAAGCATCATAACTTCTAGTTCACACCAACCCCAAACTAAATCCCAGACACACATCCCTCAGAAGGTGTGAGTGTGTGTGTGTGTGTGTGTGCGTGTTGAGATGGGAATGGGCAAAAATGATCTCTTACCAATGTGACAACCTCGAATAATAATAATAACTGCAGTATTGGTTAATCATTTTCTATGTGGCAGGCACTGTACTAAGCGCTAAGGTGGACAAGCAAACTGGGTTGGACACGTCCCTGTCCCACATGGGGCTCCCAGTTTCAACCTCCATTTTACAGATGAGATAACTGAGGCACAGAGAAGTAAAGTGACTTGTCCAAGGTCACACAGCAGACAAGTGGCAGAACTGGGATTAGAACCCATGACCTTCTGACTCTCAGGCCGGTGTTCTATCTACTACACCTTGCTGCTTCTCCAAGAAGACTCTAGGCAAAAAAGGATTGAAAATTGAAAAGTGGTGTAGAAACAAAAGCCTGTTTAATTCTGGTTCCTCAAAGTAGCTCTATCTGAATCATATTCTACATATTCTTTTTTTCTCTCTCTCTCTTCTGGGAAAATTAAAGATTGACTAAATCTTCTCCTTCTCCCTTCATGCCTGTCACCCATGGATTTCCTTCCCTACCATCTGTGCATCTAGGAATCCAATGGGAATGCAGTGCCTGGGTGTATAAACCACATGAGAGTGGGAAGGCTGTTCACAAGTAGTGATTTCAACAGCCGTATCAAACTACCTGACAGGCTCATACGGTCTTTCAGAATATGATCACAGAGTGACATGCAGGTGTTAACCCACATACTTTAATTGTCAAAAAGCTAGCAAATATCTTTCTGTCTATCTTGGGTTGTGAGGTTCTGAAACCAAGTCTCTTTGGACCCAACTATTTAAAAATCAATTTTACTTTGAAAGCTTGAATTTTGTATTTCATTTTTCTATATGTAGTGTAAAACATATGATTCTTTAGGAATACCATAAGAAGAACTTGCAGTTTTAGAAATGTAACATAAAGTCCTCAAATCAATGTTTTTTTCAACAAAAAGTGTCTGCTAAATGTGTTTCTCCCAGGGGACACGGATATATAAAGTATTGAAAATGAAAAGGAAATATTAAGTACTTAGAAGGTAAATATGGTCTGTAAATGCATTGCAGTGCAGATTATTAATTTCCTTACTAATGCCTACCATTTCTGAGATTGAGTTAAAATCTTTCAAATATTCCAAGGGGTTATCACTTTAGGGGAGATTGTAAAACAAACTGTTTCTGAAAACATTTCCAATCATAAAAATAAATACTAATCTAGAAGAATGAACCTTGGCGCATCTAATGAATTTCTGATCGAAGTATCACAAACTCCACCAGCATCAATTAATTAAGGCTATTACTATTTTGGGGAGATTATTCAGCTTTGTTACCCTTGTTTTAGTGATGAAGTATTGGGGAATGATGAAATGTAAAAATTAAGGTCACAATGTGTTGATTTCCTAACCCTTAGTCAGTCTCTGAGTGGGAACAGTCCGATTAGACTGTAAGCCCGTCAAACGGCAGGGACTGTCTCTATCTGTTGCCAACTTGTTCATCCCAAGCGCTTAGTACAGTGCTCTGCACATAGTAAGCGCTCAATAAATACTATAAATACTATAAATACTATTGAACAGATTTAGAGCCATTAAAGTGGTTCACCCCTCTCAGTGTCACCCCTGGAGAGTTGCCAGTATTCTACCAGTCTCAGCTATGGGAGGCAGAGTCAAGCAGAGACCTGTCCATTCCATTCCTAGCTTGGCCAGTGGCTAGCAAGTGGAAGGCAATCTGCCACAAGTCAAAACTCACCCACGCTGGGCAGCAGCGGCATGAGACAGAGGAGAGGTTGAAGACTCGATTTTATGGTGCGGAAGGTGGCAGTGGTAAACCATGTCCATATTTTTACCAAGAAAACTCTAAGGATACACTACTAGAACGATTGCAGATGGAGAACGGGGCGTTCTGGAAGAGATGTGTCCGTGATGTCGCTATGGGTCGGAAACGACTCTATGGCATAAGACAAGACAAGAGTGGCTTGAGTCAAAGGATGACCAGTATGGAAATGAATATAAAAGGAGGAAGACACTTGTGGAGTGAAAAGACCAAAATTACAATTGATTTTAAATGAAGCAAATCCCCTTTAAATGGAAATATTCTAGCAACTCCAGTATAGGAGTAGCCCAAACTGTTGAAGATTATCTAGTTTGGTCAAGCTTGACTCATTTGAGTTTGAGAGTGGGTCATCCAAACAAGCTCACCCTGGGAGACCCAGACCCACCCTAAAACAATCTCAGGTACAAAATCTCTGGGGAAGCTGTCTCAGTTTAAGGATTCCTTAAAGGCTAATTTCACTGCTCAATAATCTGAGGTTTTAGGCCATAGTAATGCCATGCCTGGGTTAGACCAGTGTGGTCCACACAGCCTGGTGTTACCTCTCCAAAAATATCCTTGGAAAACCAATGGGTCCTATTTGAAATCCATCCCAATAGTTAGAGAGGTACTAACCAACAACCCAACTATTCCCTTTTACATGTCTCTCTTAATTTCTACTGATGCTTTATATTCTGTCTCATCCAACAACATCACCCAAACTCCTCTGGACATATTGATAGCTCTGGCCTGAACAACTTCCTGTGGTAATGAAAGCCATATGGACCAAAGTGAATGAGTCGACCGCCAGGCTTATTCAAAAGTAACGCGAGACTTTGATTTGGCTATGGGACTGACCTGGAATCCTGAGATTGGGATATTTTCAGACAACCTGTGAGCCCCAGGTGGATCAGGGACTGCATCTGACCTGATTATTTTGTTTCTCCCTTATTGTTTAGCTATGGTCTTAACACATATAAATTAAAATTATTATTATTATTATTATTATTATTATCAATTATAACATGGTCTAGTGGACAAAACATGGCCCCGGTTGTCATGAGGCCTGGATTTGAGTTCCAGCTATCCCACTGCCTTGGGAGTTGATAGCAAGCGGATCACTTCACTTCTCTGTACATTTGTTTCCTCATCCATAAAATGGGAATGATAATGATAGATAACTCTTACTACCTCACTAGAATGCTGTGGGGACCAAGTGAGATAATTGATGTGACAGTGTTTCAAAAAATTACAAAAACATACTCAGCAAATTCAAGGTAGACTTCTTGGCCCATAGTATGTGCTAACCAAATACCATTAGGAAATGAAACAAAATTGAAGGTAAAAGATGGATTAAGCAAAATTTAAGCCAGTTTAGACCACTGGGAACAGGTGAAGGGAACAGAACTCCTAGAGGAATTCTAGGCCAGATTGTTTCTTTCCTGAACTAAGGTTCTTCACCAAGACCATTCCAGAAATGCAGTGAGGCAAATGATGATAATAGTTGTAATATGTGTTAAGTAATTATTAAGTGCCAAATCCTGGGGTAGGATACCAATACACTCAGATCATACACAAGCACAGCCCACACGGGGCTCACAGTTTAAGGGGGAGGGAGAACAGGTATTTCATCCCAATTTTACAGATAAGGAAACTGATAATAACTGTGGTATTTAGTAAGCACCTACTACGCGCAAAGCACTATACTAAGTGTTGGAGTAGATACAGCATATTCATTCATTCATCCATTCATTCAATCACAATTATTGAGCTTTAACTGGGTGCACAGCAGTATACTAAGCATTTGGAAAGTATAATTCAGCAATAAAGAGAGACAATCCTTTCCCACACTGGACTTACAGTCTAGAAGGGGGAAGACAGAAATCAAAACAAGTAAATAGGCATCAATATAAATAAATAGAATTAGAGATATGTACACATCAAAATAAATAAACAGGCTTCAGTACAAATAAATAGGATTATAGATATATGAATATATACATAAGGGCTGTGGGAGGGGAGATGGGGGTAGAGGAAAGGTAGCGAATTGAAGTGATGTGGAAAGGAGGGGGAGCTGAGGAAAAGGGGGCTTAGTCTGGGAAGGCCTCTTGGAGGAGGTAAGCTTTTAGTAGGGCTTTGAAGGGGGGAAGAGTGATTGTTTGGCAGATGTGAGGAGGGAGAGCATTCCAGCCAGAGATAGGACATGCGCCAGGGGTCGATGGGACATATTCCTATCCCACGTGGGGCTCACAGTTTAAGAGTGAGAGTGAACAGTTATTGAACCTCCATTTTACAGAAGAGGAAACTGAGGCACAGAGAGGTTAATGATAATAATAATTGTGGTATTTGTTAAGCACTTACTCTGTGCCAGGCACTATAATAAGTGCTGGTGTGGGTACAAGCAAATTGGGCTATCACAGTCCCTGACCCACTCATAGTCTCATAGTCTCATAGTGTGAGCCCCACGTGGGACAACCTGATTCCCCTGTGTCTACCCCAGCGCTTAGAACAGTGCTCCGTACATAATAAGCACTTAACAAATACCAACATCATTATTGTTATTATTATTATTATTAGTCTCATCCCCATTCTACAGATGAGGGAACTGAGGCCCAGAGGAGTGAAGTCATTAGCCCAAAGTCACACAGTAGGTAAGTGATGGAGCTGGGATTAAAACCCAGCTTCTCTGACTCTCAGGAAGATGCTCTCTCCAGTAGGCCACAGAAGTGGGAGAACCAGGATTAGAACCTGGATTCCCCTGGGCCATGCTGTCTCTTATGTATTTCAGCTTCATTGTTCATTTCCCTTTGGTAAATGAACCTGTAAATGAACCTTCCTGTGTGATGTAGACATTTGATTTCTCCCTTCATTCCTAGACAAATGTCATCAGCCCTCACCAGTATGCAACAGGAAGAGAAAACCCTCTCCCTCTTGTGTCACATTATAATGGGTGAACAAATTTAATAGCAGGTAAATGTAAGACAAATAAAGAAAAACATTCTGACGATGGTGCTATTTAGCACTCAGTCCTCCTTCTCATCTTTAAAGCACTTTACAAATACCAACTAATTAATACTTCGTCACACAGCATGTAGTCAGCCTGTGGAATTCATAGCGCAGAGAATTAAATATTGTAACCATACAGTAGAAAGGGGATGAATAATTTTATGGCTAACGATAGCATTTCTGATTAAGCATTCTAAAGGACCAAATATGAAATAACCAAATTAAATCTTCTGCTTCAGGGGGCAACCAGATCAAAAATTGAGAAAGGATTGCATCCCTCTCCCATCCTCTGATTCAGTACAAAGAAATGTGATTTTCAACTAGCATTCTGTAAGATTTTCCCCTGTCCGTGAAGCACTCAGTCCCATCTACAGAAAAAGACCATTCTCTTTAAAAAACTGACTCCCCAAGTGTCTTTCCATGGGGTTCCTCATCTGCACCTAGCCCTGATTAATTTCATCGAAAATGCTTGAAAAGTTTTGCACCTATTTGCTACCTTTTCTTAACCTTCGAAGCCATCGTTTTTACCTCAGTCCTTGCCTTCCACAACCATTTGCACTGGGCCCGAGGACTTGTTTTTCATATTATTCTACTGCTTCCTTAAAGTATGCTCCCACTTGAGCGAATCGGAAACATAATGAGAAATATGACGTGTTGTGATATTGCTTGGCTGCTTAAGTAAGTGAATGTGTGACCAGGGAGCCATTTCAGTGGGGGCAATGGGAGGAAAATGACTCACTAAGTTAGATTTGTCCTGCCCAGAGTAATGTTCAGTAAATCCCACCTAAATACTAACAAATAATGCAAATAAATCCTACTAGGGAGAATGGCTGCTAAAACCTAAACAAGGAATACTGAAATTTAGTGGAATAAGAGGGTGTGGGAAGTGCTCCACACACAGTAAGCGCTCAGTAAATATGATTGAATAAATATGGAAGGACAGCGAAGACCTCTGAATGGTTAAGATGGGGGATTAAAATGAAGAGGAGCAGAAGTAGGGAGAATATGACCCGTGAAAGTTGCTAAGGGCTATTATTAAGATTTATTTGGGACATCTTATGCATGCTTATATAACCTCAACCTTCATTACAAACTCTTTATTCATGGTGGACATAAAAGAGCTAATCTAGAATGGGAGCTCCTTGTAGGCAGGTAACCTGACTACCCACCCTCTTGTATTGTGCTCTCCCTTGTTCTTTGTACAATACTCAGCACAAAGTGATCAGTAAATACTAGTGATTCATTAATCGCTCAGCATTTAAGTTTGTAGACTACACAGTCCTAAGAATTTCGTCATGATTTACTGATAACAGTTCTTTTTTTAAATGGTATTTGCTAAGCATTTACTATGTGCCAAGCACTGTTCTAAGCAATTGGGTAGATACAGGCTAAACAGGTTTGACATAGTCCATGTCCCACATGGGCTTCACAGTCTTAACCCCCATTTTACAGATGAAGTCACTGAGGCACGAAGAAGAGAATTGACTTGCCCAAAGTCACACGGTAGACACGAGGTGGAGCGGGGATTAGAACTCAGGTCCTACTGACTCCCAGGCCAAGCTCTATCCACTAGGCTATGCTCCTTCTCACTAGGCCATGCTTTTCTTCGGCCTGGCCCTTTGTAGTGCTTAAAACATGAATCGATTCTAGTCACCAAGTAAAAGCTATAGAATCCTATATGAATTCAGCAGAATGGAGGTTTGCCCACATTATCAAAGACATACTGCCATGCAGTTTACTTTGATGAAGAAATTAGTCTTCTCCCTCATAAATTAGTCTTCTCCCTCATAAAGAACCTAAATATCTTTACGTATCTACTGGATAGCCTGTAAAACGAATGCCGGAATAATCACTCCTTTTTACCACTTGCTCACCTGGTAGACATTCCCAAGTAATCCCAGGTTTTAGTCATAACACACTTTTACAGGAATAAGATACTCTAGAGAAAAATTGGCCAGTCACCAAAAAGCTTAAGAGCCCTGTTTACACACTGTATCGTTTGCCAAAGCTCGTTTCTGGGACAAAAAGGGACTGGGATTTTGGGCCCATTTTTAGTTTACAAATTACCCATGGCAGGGGGCCACTCTACCTTCCAGGCACACGAATTCAGAGTCTATACGAGTCTAATGAATGCCATGTGATCATCAGTCTCAATGAACCAAAGAGCGCAAGTACGAGTAATAGCTAGAGGAACAGCTGATAACACTTGCCAAACTGGCAAATACAAAAGGAACAATTTACTTCAGTTTCATTACATTATTTAGATTAGAGTTCAAATTCCTTATGGGGAGGTGTCATTTCTTGCTTTATCATCAGTGGTATTTTTTCTTCAGTGGTATTTACTGAGCACCTACCATGTGCAGAGCACTGTACTAAGCACTTGTACTTCCAAAGACATTAATACAGTGCAGAGCACACAGTAGGTGTTCAATAAATGCTCTCACTGCTACTTAAATTCTAAACATATTGGAACCCCACCAAGTTGGAGCTTAAACTTCTGATACTGAGGTTGGTAAAGAAAGATTGTACCCAAACAATTACCAAAAAAGGCACTTGTCTATTAAGATGCATAGCTGAAATCTTTCTATATTGTTAACCTCTTATGGGCCAAGGATTATCTAATTTTCACCCATGTATTTTTTTTTCCAGAGTTTAATAGAGTGCTTGGCTTTCAGTAGTCGCTTAGTAAATACTATTATTTGTTGGTGCTATTACTGTTACTACCACCACTAAAATAGGATGGAACAAATGTTTTCTTGTCCCATAGAGTGGTTTGGAAGCAATCCATGCTACAAAGTCTCCAAGATTGAATTTCTACAGATGTGACTGGAAATTCAACATAGGTCTGGCAATGAAGCACTTTTACTCCTTTATGCCTTCCTTTTCTATGATCCACGCTAATCAGTCGGGAGAATGAAGCATGGTGTTTCCATGCATTAATGTTGCTGCAAGTCTCTGATGAAGCAGAGAACTCGTTCTTTGTCCTAACATCCCAGAAACTTTGTGATTGCCACTCTGGGATGTGAGGCTGTGTTCCACTTAATAAACAATAATGACAATAATAAAAATGATAATGATACACTCCTACTATGTGCTAAACATTTTACTAAGCATGGGAGTAGATGCAAAATAATCAGGCTGTACACAGTTCCAGTCTCACATAGGAAATGTAGTATAACAAGAAGGAAGAAAAGCAATTTAATCTTAATGGGTGTGTTCACCTTAAGAATTTTGATACTTTCCCCCTAGCCCCACAGCAATTATGTTCATATCCTTATTTTTTGGCATTTCCCCTATCTACGACTTATTTTAATATCTGTCTTTCCCTCTAAATTGTAAACTGCTAGTGAGCAGGGATCATATCTACCAACTCTTCTGTACTGTACTCATCCAAGCATTTAGTATAGTGCTCTGCACACCATAAGCTCTCAAGCAGCATGGCTTAGTGGAAAAAACACAGGCTTGGGAGTCAGAGGTCGTGGGTTCTAATCCCGGATCTGCCACTTGTCAGCTATGTGACTTTGGGCAAGTCACTTAACTTCTCCGTGCCTCAGTTACCTCATTATTAAAATGGGGATAAAGACTTTGAGCCCCATTTGGGAAACCTGATTACCCTGCATCTCCCCCAGTGCTCAGAACAGTGCTGGGCACATAGTAAGTGCTTAACTAATACCAAAATAATAATGATTAATAAATACCATCATTTGACTGATGAGTATTCTTATGATTTTGTCATTTAAGTGCTTACTATGTGCCAAACACTGTTCCAAATATTGAACTAGGTACAAGTTAATGAAGTAGAAACAGTCCTGGTCCCACATGGGGCTCACAGTCCAAGTAAGAAGGTCACTAGGCACTGGATCCCCATTTTACAGATGAGCAAAAGGAGGCACAGAAAATCAATCTATTCATCAATGGTACTTATTTAGGGCTTACTACCTGCAAAGCACTATACTAAATGCTAAGGAGAGTGCAATACAGTAGAGTTAGCAGAGCATTCCCTACTCACAAAGAGCATATGGTCGAGATAAGTTAAATCAGTTGCTCAAGGTCACATAGCAGACAACTTGGAAGAGCCAGAATTAGAACCCAGGTCCTCTGACTCCCAGTCCCATGGTCTTTCCACTTGGAAACACTGCTTCCACTTACCAGAGTTCCTCATGCACATTTAGTTTCCAAAGTTTGTTTTCCTGTTACAATAACAGACAGGAGTATGGGATTCCTTTGCTTTTTGATTCCCTCTGCCTCCTAAAATAGGCATTTGATTTCTGGTGAGAATTAAGTCACTGGGCCACTGTAGTGATTCTCTTTTCTATAAGTTTCTCCACGGAGCAGTTGCAATGGCTTTGCCCATCAAACCTTGTCTATTATTCTCTATCTTTTTCTCTCTTCATTTCATTCATTGTCCAAGGTTTCTTTCTGCTGCTTGGAAGAGATAGTGGTATTATTGACATCAACAGCTGCTGCTGGGCAATATATTTCACACATTAAGCAAAATGCTTGAATGATGACCTTTTTAATGAAACCAATGAAAAGCCTAATGCCATCGATGTGCTTTCCTTAATTTGGACTGAAATTATTCGGTGTACTTGCTGATTAAGCCACTTCAGCAATGAAATCCCAAATATTTCTTCCCCATCCAAACATGAGAACAGCTGAAAATTATACCCAAACCTATATCTGGACTTACATGATCAGTAGCTCTGAACACTTTTGAAAGAGCTGAAAGAGTAAGACTGATAGGCAGGTGACACATTAAAAGACAAAATCCTTTAAGGAAGAGCACTCCCCACCAGAAAGTGAAATAAGAATATATCTGCTGTCAGAGTGTTCTAATTATTTGGAAGGACATGATAGGTACTCTCTATTATACTGTTTAGTTTTGAAAAGCAGTAAAAGGAAGGTCAGGACAAGAACTTTTTCTGGATGCCTCATCAGTAATTTGGGAAGAGAGTTCTTCTCTTTGCATCAGTAAGCCACAGATCAGCTATTCGGCTCAAGAAAGATTCCCTGCTTGAATCCAGATTGGCAAAGGGAATGGGCATTTTCTTCTACTTTGGAACGCAACCAGTCCAGCTATTAGGTGGGAAAGGGAAAGGGGGTATTAGAGAGAATCAGACCAAGTATACTAACTCTGGGGAAATTGATTTTGATGTACCAGATGAATGCAAGGCTGCAGTTGGGAGGAAAAATCAGAGCCCTTGGACAATCAAGTGTCAATTCTTGTGATCTTGATCAGCAAATGAGCCCAGAGGGGTGAAGTGGAACTTTAAGATTAAAGATGTCATAAATCCAAGGAGATAGAACCACTAGGTTTTCAGCCCCGGATAGTAGTTATTGTATTCCTAACCAAAGACCATGTTCAAGACAAGTGTTCCATTATTATAAATATTAATCATAATTACTGAGCACTTACTGTGTGCATAGCATTGTACTAAGTGCTTGGAAGAGTACAATATAACATCAGACATGTTACGGCCCACAACTAGCTCAAAGTCCAGAGGGGGAGACAGAGATCAGTATAAATAAATAAATAAATAAATACATACATACATAAATAAATAAATAAATAAATAAATAAATAAATAAATAAATAAATAAACTAATACATAAATTACAGATCTACACAGATATATACATATGTGCTGTGGGGAAGGGAGGGAGGATGAATGAAGGAGCAAGTATGAGTGGCACTGAAGGGAGTGGGAGAAGAGGAGAGGAGGGGTCAATTAGGGAAGGCTTCCTGGAGGAGATCTGACTTCAATAAGGCTTTGAAGTGGGGAAGAACAATCATCTGTCTGATATGAGGTGGGAGGGCATTCCAGGCCAGAGGTAAGATGTGGGTGAGACGTCGGAGGCAAGATATACGAAATTGAGGTACAGTGAGAAGGTTAGCACCAGAGGAAACAAGTATGTGGGCTGGGTTGTAGTAGGAGAGCAGCGGGGTGAGGAAGGAGGGAGCAAGATGGTTAAGTGCTTTAAAGCCAAAGGTGAAGAGTGGATGGGCAACCACTGGAGTTTCTTAAGAAGTGGGGAAACACGGTCTGAACATTTTAGAAGGAAAATGATTTGGGCAGCAGAATCAAGTATGGACTGGAGTGGAAAGACATAGGAGGCAGGGAGGTCAGCAAGGAGGCTAATATAATAATCAAGGTAGGATAAGATAAGTACCTGCATTAATGTGGTAGCAATTTGGATGGAGAGGAAGGGGTGGATTTTGGCGATGTTTCTTGGAAGGATTACTAGACACATTTTGGTCCTTTGGTCATACTCACCTCTGTTAGCAGAATTATCCTTGATTGTAAAAAGCCACTCTATATATCATGGAGTATCTTGCTACATAGCACTACACAACAAAGTCATTGATGACTAAAGAAAAGCAGATCCCAACAGCTTCAAATGGGTGAGCCCCCTAATCCTTTTTACCTCAACATGCTAAAACTAGTTCTGGGTGGAGGGATCATCCCCCTAACGCTCCTCACAGTTGGCAGGGGGGTGAGATCACTGTATGCATAGCGATGACTTTCTCCACCTCTCCACTTGGGGTTGGTATTAGATTAAAGTTAGGGAAGAGTGGAAAAAAAGAGAGAAGGGGAAGTGGTCTTAGAGAACCAGCAGGGCCTAGTGGATGGAGCACAGGCCTGGGAGTCAGGAGGACCTGCGTTCTAATCCCAGCTCTGCCACTTGTTTGCTCTGACCACGGGCAGGTCACTTCACTTCTCTGTGCCTCAGTAACCTCATTTATAAAATGGCAATTAAGACTGTGAACCCCATGTGGGACATGGACTGTATCCAGCTGATTAACTTGTATTTACTCCAATGCTTGACAGACTGCCCGGTACATAGTAAGTGCTTAACAAATGCATAAAGAAGTGGTGTAGTAGAAACTCATAAATATAATAAGATTAATAATGATGAAATAACAATTGTGTTATTTGTTAAGCACTATCTCTGTGCCAAGTAATGTACATTACAGTGGGTTCAATTCAGGATAATCAGGTTGGACACATTCCCTGTCCCACATAGGAACCACCCTAAGGTCATCTCTATTTTGTTACTTCCTCAGTAATCATAATTAGTATTATTCTTCATACAATAGTATTTATTGAGTGTTTACTGTGTGCAGAGCACTGTACTAAGCCCTTGGAAAGTACAATTCAGCAACAGATAGAGACAATCCCTACCCAACAACGGGCTCACAGTCTAGAAAGGGGAGACAGACAACAAAACAAAACAAGTAGACAGGCATTAGCAGGTTATCCTCATGTCTAATGATTCCAATAAGTCTTTTTTTCCTAAGGAACTTTTCAGTTGATCGTATTTTCTCTTAGCCAGAGAGAAAAACAGCTCAATTCTCCATCTCTCAATTATTCAATCAATTGATATTATTTATTGAGTGCTTAGCATGTGCAGAGCACTGTATTAAGTGGTTGGGAGAGTATAAGACGACAGAGTTGCCAGGCACTTTCCTGCTATAAGAGCAGGGCCTTTATAAAGTTTAATTTATTCATTTTCCCCATCTAAGAGGGGTTTTCCATGGTAGTTTTCAATCAACCAATCAATGGCATTTATTGAGTGTTTACTGAGAGCACTGTAGTACAAGAATGAGAGAGCACTGTAGTACGAGAATGAGGGAATGCAGTATAATAGAGCTGGCAGACATGTTTCCTGCCCAAAATGAGCTTATGGTCTAGAGGGAGATACAAATATGAATATAATATATAAATTATGGTGATGTACATAAGTGCTGCGGGGCTGAGGGAGAAATGAATAAAGGATGCAAATCCAAGGGCAAGAGAGACACAGAAGGGTGTGGGAGATATTGGGATATTGGAGTGAAAATTTTTCAAGATGTTGATTTGGATAATAATAATAGTAGTAATAATAGTAAAGTCAAAGTGGTAGCATTTGTTGAACTCCTATTTGATATGGTGCACTGGACAGGGTGATTGGGAAGCACAGAATCATTAGGTGACTCATTCCCTGCCCACTAGAAGCTTACACTCTGACAGGGGACACAAACCTAAAAACCTTTTCCTCAATATCAAATAAATAAATGAAGTGACATATATAAATAAGTGCTAAGGAGGGTGTAAAGAAATTCATAAATGCTAGATTTGGAAGAAAGGATGATGTCTCTTGGGGTGTAGGAAAATTAAATGGAGAGAACTTGTTGAGGGAGGCAGGATTTGAGGAGCTTTTTTAATATGGAGGGAGCTGTGATCTGTCTGATACCCCTTTCTTTTCTCCATCTACACCCACTCACTCAAAGAACGCATTCACAGGCTTGTCTTTAGCTACCACGTCTATGAGGATGATTCCCAAATCTCTCTCTCCAGTCCTGACTTCCTTCCTCCTCTTCAGAACATTTCAGATTTCTCAGAACATCTCCACTTGGATGCTTCAGTGACAACGCAAACATCTCCAAAACAGAACTCCTATCTTTCCACTCAAACTCTGTCTTCCTCACAACTTTCCCATCACTGAAGTGTTATCTCTCTCATAAACCTGTAACCTTGGCATGATCCTCAACCCATTTCTCACTTAATTCATATATCAAAGGTCACCAAATCCTGTTGATTCTGTCTTGACAGTGTCGCTAAAACTGGCCCTTTCCTTTTGACAGTGATCCAAGCTCTTATCATATCCCACTTTGAATACTGCATCAGCCTCCTTGTTGACCTTCCTGTCTCCTGTCCCTCCACATGATAGTTCAAACTTCATTCTGCCATGTTGCAGAGAAGCAGCATGGCTCAGTGGAAAGAGCCCGGGCTTGGGAGTCAGAGGTCATGAGTTCGAATGCGGCCTCTGCCACTAGTTAGCTGTGTGACTGTGGGCAAGTCACTTAACTTCTCTGTGCCTCAGTTCCCTCATCTGTAAAATGGGAATTAACTGTGAGACTCACGTGGGACAACCTGATTACCCTGTATCTACCCCAGGGCTTAGAACAGTGCTCTGCACATAGTAAGCGCTTAACAAATACCAAATACCAACATTATTATTCTGATCAGATCATTTTTCTACAAAAACATTCAGTTCAAGTTTCCCCACTCCTTAAGAACCTCCAGTGGTTGCCCATCTACCTCCATATAAAACAGAAACCCCTAATCATCAAATTTAAAACACTCAATCAGCTTGCCCTCTCTTATTTTACCTCACTGACTTCCTAACCTACTCTCTCTACCCAGATCTCATCTATCTGGCTGCCAACCTTTTGCTTATATCCATCCATCACCTAAAACCCCTTCCCACTTCACATACGACAGACCACCACTCTCCCAACCTTCAAAGCATTAATAAAATGAAATCTTCTCTAAGAGGCCCACCCAGACTAAACCCTCATCTCCCTCTCCTGAATCATCACTGAAGTTGGATTAGTATCCTTCATTCATCTCATTCTCAGCTCCACATCCATATGTGCATATCCAAAATGTATTTTAATGTCTATCACCCCTCTAAACAGTAAGCTCCTTGTGAGGAGGGAACATGTCTACCTATTCTGCTAAATCATACTCTCCCAAGAGCTTACAACAGTGTTCTGCATTCAGTAAAACATCAGGAAAATTACTGATTGACATTAATTGATTGATTGATAGATTTGGGGAGGGAGGGAGTTCCTGGCCGGAAGAACAGCATGTGCAGGAGAATTGAGAGGGAGGTAGAACTAGATGTTTGGCTTGGGAAGCTAGTGGAGGACTGGTAGGTGAATGGAGTAGAAAAGTAAGGCAGGCACTAGATGGTGGAGAGATTTAATACGATGATGAGGGGTTTCTGTTTGATACCATGAGACACAGGTCGAGCCAGTGGGGGCCTTTGAAGATAGGAGAGGAGCAATACTTTAGGAAGGCGATCTCATTATCAGCATTTGAGTCATTTTACTCTTTGTTTCTCCCTCTCTATACCCTCAGAATTGTTGCAATATCATTAGGGCTGTAACTGCACTATATATGGTTTACAATTCACTTTTTGGTCAAAGCAATTTCATGGTTGCCTATTAAATGGGATGTCACCGTCTAAAAAAAAACCCTGCTTCTCTCTATGTGTATTTTCATTCACTAATTAAAAAGGGAAAAGATGGGACTGAAGGGCTTGCCTTGGCCTTTTGGACCAGTGATCGGTAACTTGTCTACACTGTTGGGGTAGAGTTCATTGGTTGGATGAAAACCCCTAACTGAGTTAAAGCTTGGAACTGATGTTGAGGTACAAGGGCTGGGCAGGGACTGTCTCTCTTTGTTGCTGAATTGTACTTTCCAAGCTCTCAGTACAGTGCTATGCACACAGTAAGTGCTCAATAAATATGACTGAATGAATGAAGGGCTGGTTTCCTAGCTCTTTGTCAACAATTCATTTGTATCTCTTTCCAGCAGCTGGGAATTCAAGGGCAGGCTAGAATGGCTATCTAAGTAAAAATCCAGAAGAGCCATGTTTCTGCTTCTATGCGCTGGGGTGGATACAGGGTAATCAGGTTGTCCCCCATGGGGCTCACAGTTAATCCCCATTTTACAGATGAGGTAACTGAGGCACAGAGAAGTTAAGTGACTTGCCCACAGTCACACAGCTGACAAGTGGCCAAGCAGGGATTCGAACCCAAGACCTTTTCAATAGTATTTATTGAGCGCTTACTATTTGCAGAGCACTGTACTAAGCGCTTGGAATGAACAAGTCGGCAACAGATAGAGACAGTCCCTGCCATTTGACGGGCTTACAGTCTAATCGGGGGAGACGGACAGACAAGAACAATGGCAATAAATAGAGTCAAGGGGAAGAACATCTCGTAAAAACAATGGCAACTAAATAGAATCAAGGCGATGTACATTTCATTAACGAAATAAATAGGGTAATGGAAATACATACGGTTGAGCGGACGAGTACAGTGCTGAGGGGATTGGAAGGGAGAGGTGGAGGAGCAGAGGGAAAGGGGGAAAAGAGGGTTTAGCTGCGGAGAGGTAAAGGGGGGGTGGCAGAGGGAGTAGAGGGAGAAGAGGAGCTCAGTCTGGGAAGGCCTCTTGGAGGAGGTGAGTTTTAAGTAGGGTTTTGAAGAGGGGAAGGTGGTGGGAGGGCGTTCCAGGACCGCGGGAGGACGTGGCCCAGGGGTCGACGGTGGGATAGGCGAGACCGAGGGACGGTGAGGAGGTGGGCGGCAGAGGAGCGGAGCGTGCGGGGTGGGCGGTAGAAAGAGAGAAGGGAGGAGAGGTAGGAAGGGGCAAGGTGATGGAGAGCCTCGAAGCCTGGAGTGAGGAGTTTTTGTTTGGAGCGGAGGTTGATAGGCAACCACTGGAGTTGTTTAAGAAGGGGAGTGACATGCCCAGATCGTTTCTGCAGGAAGATGAGCCGGGCAGCGGAGTGAAGAATAGACCGGAGCGGGGCGAGAGAGGAGGAAGGGAGGTCAGAGAGAAGGCTGACACAGTAGTCTAGCCGGGATATAAAGAGAGCCCGTAGCAGTAAGGTAGCCGTTTGGGTGGAGAGGAAAGGGCGGATCTTGGTGATATTGTAAAGGTGAAACCAGCAGGTCTCGGTAACGGATGGGATGTGTGGGGTGAATGAGAGAGACGAGTCAAGGACGACACCGAGATCACGGGCCCGAGAGACAGGAAGGATGGTCGTGCCATCCACGGTGATAGAGAAATCTGGGAGAGGACCGGGTTTGGGAGGGAAGATGAGGAGCTCAGTCTTGCTCATGTTGAGTTTTAGGTGACGGGCCGACATCCAGGTGGAGACGTCCCGGAGGCAGGAGGAGATGCGAGCCCGAAGGGAGGGGGAGAGGACAGGGGCGGAGATGTAGATCTGCGTGTCATCTGCATAGAGATGGTAGTCAAAGCCTTGAGAGCGAATGAGTTCACCGAGGGAGTGAGTGTAAATGGAGAACAGAAGAGGGCCAAGAACTGACCCTTGAGGATCTCCAACAGTTAAAGGATGGGAGGGGGAGGAGGCGCCAGCGAAAGTAGACCGAGAATGACCGGCCAGAGAGGTAAGAGGAGAACCAGGAGAGGACGGAGTCCGTGAAGCCAAGGTGAGATAAGCTATGGAGGAGGAGGGGATGGTCGACAGTGTCAAAGGCAGCAGAGAGGTCAAGGAGGATCAGAATGGAGTAGGAGCCATTGGATTTGGCAAGAAGGAGGTCACGGGTTACCTTAGAGAGAGCAGTCTCGGTAGAGTGGAGGGGACGGAAGCCAGATTGGAGGGGGGCTAGGAGAGAATGGGAGTTAAGGAATTCTAAGCATCGATTGTAGACGACTCGTTCTAGGATTTTGGAAAGGAAGGGTAGTAGGGAGATAGGGCGATAACTGGAGGGGGAAGTGGGGTCAAGAGCGGGTTTTTTTAGGATGGGGGAGACGTGGGCGTGTTTGAAGGCAGCAGGGAAGGAGCCATTGGAGATTGAGTGGTTAAAATGACCTCTGACTCCCAAGCCCGTGTTCTTTACACTAAGCCACGCTGCAAATGTAGTTCATATATTTCAGTCATAACTGCTAGTGAGGTCCAGGCATGCATAAGTATATATTTGCTTCTGGAATCCGCTGGCCTTCTGACAAGATTGAAAGCAGATTTACTGGAGGTAGGACAGGTTTCTCTCCTATGAATTGATGCTTTATCACAGCAGGGAAGTTTGCGTATGCTGATGAAACTTAGAGCTCTGCCATATAGGGCTAACCATAATGGTTAAATCATTAATTTTGTTAATGAATTGTACATCGCCTTGATTCTATTTAGTTGCCATTGTTTTTATGAGATGTTCTTCCCCTTGACGCTGTTTAGTGCCATTGTTCTTGTCTGTCCGTCTCCCCCGATTAGACTGTAAGCCCGTCAAATGGCAGGGACTGTCTCTATCTGTTGCCGACTTGTTCATCCCAAGCGCTTAGTACAGTGCTCTGCACATAGTAAGCGCTCAATAAATACTATTGAATGAATGAATGAATGGAAAGGTCTAAGCCAAAGCATCAAACAAATTCGATTCACCTGAGCTGGGTGGCAGCCGTGTGGGAAAGAGTCAAAGACAGTTGATAAAGTGATCAAACTGTTGATAAAAGACAACGGCAGAGACGTGTGTTTTTACTGTGTGGAAGAAGGCAGTGGTAAACCATTTCCGTATCTTTACCAAGAAAACTCTATAGATACACAGAGAACGATTTTATAAGAGAAGATGGGATGTTCTGAAGAGGGTGTGTCCATGGAGTTGGCAATTGAAGAAGAAGGGAGGGTTTAGGAGATGAAACCAAGCCAGGTCAAGTTTCAGGTCATGACTTTCCTGACCATTACAGTCATGTTAAAGGTCCATCATTCTTCAAATGAAGAGAATCCCATCTCTTAGTCTCTTAATTTAGTTTCCCAAATTTTAAAAACAAATGAACTAAGAGATCTCATTTCTGTACCTTGGTCTTATCTCAGTACCTCAGTTTTATCTTTCTTTCTGCAGACCCCTTGCCCACATCTTCTCTCTGGCTTGGGACTCCCTTCCTCTTCATACTTGATGTGCCATCTCTCTTTCGATCTTCAAAACCCTATTAAAATCCCAACTCCTCCAAGACACCTTCCCTGACTAGCCCCTTACTTCTCTGCCTTAGCTCTCCTTTCTGCCATGCCTATGCCGTATACCTGGATTCCCCTGAAGAAAGAGATTGTGCTTGTCATACTGTTATATTGTACTCTCCCTAGCACTTAGTACAATGCTCTGCACACAGTAAGCTCTCAATCAATACAATTGACTGACTGATTTACTTAGCAAATACCACTGAACAAAAAGAAAATTATGTAGTCACTGTTGAAGTATTTTAATCTTTTTTCCTGCACTTCAGAAAATGCCCACCCAGGCCCCAGTCTTCGACTCAGAAAAACTTGGTCCTCATGTGGAGTTTATTTGGTACTTGTATCTACCCCAGCACTTAGTACAGTACCTGACACATAGTAAGCACCTAAAATATACCACAATTTTTTTTTTTAATTTTTAATGGCCCGAGAATTGCCCCAGATCCATTGGCAGGGCAGTTTTCTCCCCCTCTAAGACTATGAGCAAATTGTCGGCGTGACTGTTTATTGTTATATTGGGCTCTTCTAAGTGCTAGTACAGTGCTCTGCACACAGTAAGCACTCAATAAATTCAACTGAATGACTTAAACACTTTGATATTCACTCCTCCCCCAGCCCCACAGGTCTTATGCACATATCCATCTGCAATCTATTTTAATGTCTGTCTCATCCTTTAGTATGGAAATCCTTGTGCGCAGCAATTGTCTATACCTACTCTGTTGTATTAGACTCTCCCAATCAATCAATCATATTTATTGAGCACTTACTATATGCAGACCACTATACTAATTGCCTAGGAGAGTACATTATAATAGAGTTGTTTGATACTCTCCAAACCTACAGTGACCTTACAATCTAGAGGAAGCTTAATGCAGAACTTTGCACAGAGTAAGTGCTAAATAAGTATTTGTAATGTCATCATTTTTACATAGTCAAATGATCTTTTTGTTCTTACAAAAATATTATGAGAGAGAGAATTATTATTGTAACAAAGCTAATAATAATAATCAAGGTATATAACAGTATTGGATATGCTTTTATTCTTTGCCAAGCACTGTTCTAAGCACTGTGATAGATACACCACTGTGGGCAGGGATCATCTCTCTTTATTGCCTTACTGTACTTTCCAAGTGCTTAGTACAGTGCTCTGCACACAGTAAGCAGTCAATAAATATGATTGAATGAATGAATGAATGAATTAAAGAATGAATACAAGATAATCAGGTCTGACACAGTCCCTGTCCCACATGGAGATCACAGTATAAGTAAGATGACAAAGAGGTATTTAATCTTTATTTGTAAAATCTGTAAAATGAGGGAACTGAATCCCAGAGAAGTTAAATCTAAGATCACACAACAGGCACGTGGCAGAGCCAGGATTAGAATCTAAGTCTTCTGACACTCAAGCCTGTGTTCTTTCCACTAGTCCAAAGTGATGATAATTTCCTAAAGCCTATTCAATTCCTATTATATGTACATCTCTGAAATTGTTAGTGTATATGAAGGTTAAAAATAGCAGCTTCAAGCAGGTTTTAATTTGATTATTGAAGCCATCTTCACTGTCCAGGTCATGCTTTATAAAATCCATTCCTTGTATACCCCAATCCACTTGTCCGGGGCAAGAGTAACTAATGAAAAAGGCTGAAGCAGTTCATTTTACTAATTCTGTAACTCCTGGCCGGGAGGTAGGTTGTCCAAGGTTTTGAAAGCTGGCTATCGATTTCTACAATTCCTGCCAGGATCATTTTCCAGGCAGAACCACATCCATCCATGGGCCTCAGGAATTGTAGCAAAGACCTTAATAGAAATGCATGTCACCTTTCGGCCCTCAATCCATTAGACAACAAACTGTCATAGCCCGAGAAAAAGCTCTAGGAACATTTGGTTCCTAATGTAACAGACGCTATCAATGATATCTGCTTCCTGACACCTGGCCCGAAGGAAGAGGAGTCAGCAGAGGGGCCAGAGTTTATCAGGCAGTACCAACGCAGATTCCTCTAACAATTCACTTCCCGATCCTGCCAGCGGCTCATTCTTTTTACCTTTCCATTAGTCGGCAAATGTTCATCTTTGAATAAATAAGTTTGAGAGAGTGGAAACTTTTCCCCAGTTATACTTTAATGGTGTTAAGACATTGATAACATTATTTCCAGTCACTTCATTGATTTTTAAAAGAAAGAAAATAAAAAGAAGCCTAAATGACGCTATTATGTCAGCTAATTAAAATTGTTCTTTCCTGTTACATTGGATTCATTTTTGAGGATCATTACTTTCCTTGCGGCTTGTTTCAATAGCTTGGTTTAAGGTTTCCCGTTAAGGACAGAAAAGAAAAAAAAAGGAAAGAGCCGCCTTAAAGTTGCAGACACTCTGAGCACATATGTCATATGTAAATGTATGCATTTTAGACATGAAGGAACTGAAAAATGACTCCTTATAAGGAGAGAAACAAGACAACAGAGAAGAGACTGTGAAATGTTCATTGTTTCTAAGTTTTGATTGTATATTCATAGCATTAAAAAAATGGATGCAAGTCATGCTGGTGATCTTGGAAGAATTGTTAACACACTCCTGTGCAAGAAAGATAAGACCCTATTGTTCTGCCCAGCTGGTAATTTTGAACATGATTTTTTTGTTGATGCCCAAAGAGCATTTGACAGACTGAGATGCCATTTTGCCTTTTGCCACAGTACATCTTACTCTCAAGGCAGGAGTTTCAGTCAAGTCAAATAACAGTTATTAAAAGTCTACATGCACATTCCACTGTGCCAGGTGCTGGACAAAAGTTAATCCAAAATGACAATGATGTGCTTTAAGGACAAATACCTTTGGCAAGAGGCCATTGATACAAACTATCTACGTCCGCTTCTAATTGAGCACATGTGGGTGAAAAACCTATTTGAAAGGGGAGAGTGGAGAACAAGAAAATGGAGAACAGTAGAGGCCAAGGGCCCTGATTCGAAGAAGCCTGCTATCTATTAATACAAGACTAAAATCTAATGAGGCTTAATGCTGTATCATTTACCTCATTTTTACTACTTATCCTTTCAAATTTTCTAGAAAAAACACACTCCAAGAAAAACAAAACAACAACAACAAAAACCCAAAACCAATGACTGCTTATGATACCAGAAGAAGTACTCATTTGGTATCCAACAAATTTCTCGACGGAACCAAATGCTCAACTCTCAGGGTAATGTTTGCCATTTATTTCTGCTCTGATGACAGCGTGAATACATGAAATCTAAGCTGTGGCAAAGCAGGGATAGAGTAAATGGTTTAGATGAAATCAAATGTGACCCTGGGAAATCCACAGCATTGAAGGGAATGGTTCTAATTACAAGACCCAGAGTGAAAACTGAGCTCGGAAGATACCTGCTCTTCCCTGGAGCTAGGGAATGAGTACGAAAGCTGTAGAAGACTGCCAGCTTTTACAGCACATGGATTTTATGGCCTCTCACTCCATTAAAAAAAAATAAATAAGAAGCCTGAGGCAGCTACATATTTAGAAGCAATGAAAATCCCAACCTGTTTACTTCTCTCAGGCAGTGGAATCCGAGCCCCGTCTAGCCTCACGATCTATGACTAAGACTCAAGGAGAATGAATTAAAATGCTTTTGCTTTGTTTTAATCTGGGTTGTGACATATGGTCCATGTCTAAAGATCAAGGGCTCATCCTGACTTTTCTGAGGTCTAATAAAATCGTAGAGCCCTAATGGAAGTGGATCATTTAGAATCTTCAAGCAGGCAGGCACTTCATTACAATTGCAAACTATTTAAAACTGCAATGTGTTGAACTAAGTGAGGCGTTCTGATTAGAGGTAGAGAGGAAATGAAGAGACTATAAACATAGGATCACGAAATCATCTAAAATCATTTAAAAAAAAATTTCAGGGATGTCCAGTCATGGGTGAGGAGTACTTGAGATTGAATGGCAGAATACCTAAGCCATTCTGATGAAGAATTCATCAAGGAGGGTTGGACTGACTGGTGGGCGAGTAGAGCGACCCCTGTAGCTAGTAATCAATCCATCAGTGGTATTTATTATGAAGTTACTGTGTGCAGAGCACTCACTAAGGGCATGGGAAAGAACAGTACAGTAGAGTCGGTAGACGTGATCTTTGCACTCAAAGAATGTCCAGTGTATTTAGGAACTGGGATGTTAAAATGCATTACAGCTCGGGGAAGTGGCAGTGTATAAGGATGAAAATATAAGTGCTGTGAGGATGGAGGTGCAGCGAGTATTCAAGTGCTTAAGGTGTTCAGACCGAAGTGCACACTTGATAAAGAGCGGCCGGCAAATGATGTGGGGAGATGTCAGTCATCACTGTGGTTTTACTCAAGCTGCTTGGCATAGTGAGTAGAGCACAGGCCCTGCAAGTCACTTCACTTCACATACAGATCAGTTATCTAATCTGTAAAATGGGGATAGAGATTGAGACGCCCAAGCGGGACAGGGACTTTGTCCAATCTGATTTGCTTGTAAGCACCCCAGAGCTTAGGAGAGGACCTGACATATAGTAAGTGCTTAACAAATGCCATTATTATTATTATTATTAGCCAGTTCCTCATTGAAGGAGGCAGCATCAATATCTGCCTGAACCCGCTGGCTCTGCTTGGATTGAACAATGTCTGGGGAAGATGCGTAAACAGCCTGCAGTATGAAAGGACTCCCCTGTCCATTTGAATACTATCCCATCTGCTGTAGCATCTCCACGAGGCCCGCAACTCTTCCCAAGTACCCTGTTAAGAGTCTCTAGACCTTAATTGGGATATCAACTAAATATACTTTTACACAGCACTTAGCCCCTAATTCAAAGCTTATTAACAAGTCCAAACTGGAGGATTTTACCTTTTTTCCCTAAAAGTCTTTTAGTGGAAAAAATGCTGGACTCGGAAACAGGCGACTTGTATTTTAATCCCAGTTCCACCAATCAATTAATGGTATTTATTGAGCACTTACTACATGCAGAACACTGTTTTAAGTCACTGGAAGAGTACAATACAACAGATTGTGTAGACATTTACCCTGACCACAAGTAGCTTACATCTGCAGGGGAAGAGAGACATTAAAATAAACTCCCCACTACTGAAGCTCTCCATCAACTTGCCCCCTCCTACCTCACCTCCCTTCTCTCTTTCTACATCCCAGCCCGCACACTTTGCTCCTCTGGGGCTAACTTTCCCACTGTGACTCATTCTCGCCTGTCCTGCTATCCACCTCTGGCCCAGGTCCTACCTCTGGCCTGGAATGCCCTCCCTCCTCAAATCCACTAATCACACTTCCCCACTTCAAAGCCCTTTTGAAGGCTCACCTCCTCCAAGAGGCCTTCTCAGAATAAGCCTCTATTTTCCTCAGATCCCCCACCTTTCCCATCGCTCCAACTCACTCTCTTTGCTCTGTGACCTCCCCATCTCACAGCAGTGTATATATGTACATATCTATGATACTGTGTATTTATATTAATGCCTCTTCCCATGTTTTGATGTTTGTTTCCCCCCTTCTAAACTTTTAAGCCCATTATGGGCAGAGATTGTCTCTCTTTATTGCTGAATTGTGCTTAACAAGCACTTAGTACAGTGCTCTGCACACAGTAAGCACTCAATAAATACAACTGAATGAATGAATAAATAACAAAAGGGGAAATAGCAGAGTATAAGGGTATTTACATACATATTATCTGATCTGATTGTCATATAAACATTTATATATATATATATATATTCATATGAAATCCAGCAATTAGCACAGTGCTTGCCACATAGTAAATGCTTAGCAAATACCACAATTGTAATTATCATCACTTTTCTCTTGTATGGAAGGAGGATATTAAAGTATTTGTTAAATGCTTACTATGTGGCAAGCACTGTGCTAAGTGCTGGGGTAGATACAAGTTTATCAGGCTGGACACAGCTCATCTTTTCCCCAAATACACACAGTGCCCTGAGGGATGCTGAGGGAGAAAAAGAGTCAACTTTTCAAGTTCCCTGACCTCTCCTGTCCCTACATGGCTCAGTCATGAAGGGGAAATTTGACTCACTGCAAAGAATGTTATTTCCATGCTATTTAGGGATCTGAGTAGAGTAAAAAAATCTTATCAGAAATCTTGTTCTTTGGAGAGTTCTCTTCCCATCCTGCACACCCTGAAGGTTCAAGGAAATTCCTCTACCTCTGGCTACTTATCGCAATGGAATCACCGGGCCTCTTGAAGTTCACCCAGCACTTAACTAATGGAGTCACCATTTCCAGGGAGAAAATCCAGATAAAGTCTCTAGCCTTCATTTGCCAGAATAAGTGGGAGTAGCAGAGTTTCAGAGACTGCCAGGGTTGTCACATGAAAACTCTTTTAGAGAAAATAGCTAATTTGAGTAACTTTCAGAAAATAATTTGCATTTGAAGAAAATGTCAGAGTTATTTAACTGAAGATAAGAAGTTGAACTGAAAATGTAAATGATTGGGGAGGGTGGTCTCTTTACAAAGGAAGATAGTGTCACTTTTTAGTACAGACACATTTCTCTTTACAAGGTTTTCAAATGATAATGTTCTTCTTGAAGAATGTTAAATGTCTGAGTCGTAAATTTCAAATTGTCATTGCATGATGAGTTAGTTCTGAGATGAGAGAAAGTACTTCTTGCTTTTAATTCCATCAGCATTTAGGCTAAGGAAAATTCATGGTTGAGTTGCAGATTTTACTGAACTTTATCCCAAAGCTGAAAAGTCTACTTCGGCATCAGTTGGTCAGTCCTAGATGATGAAATGGACACAATTGGAAGAGCACGAGCCTGGGAATCAGAGCACCTGGGTTCTAATTCTGCCTCTGCCACTTGCCTGTTCTATGACCTCAGTTAAATCACTTTACTTATCTGTGCCTCAGTTTCTTCTTCTGTAAAATGGAGGTTCAGTACCTGTTCTCCCTTCTACTTAGGACTGGAAACTCCTTGTGTGTCAGGATTAGAGCAGTGCTGGACACAAAGTAAGCACTTATAAATACTCATTCAGTTGTATTCATTCAGTCATATTTATTGATCGCTTATTGTGTGCAGAGCATTGAACTAGGTGTTTGAGAGAGTATAGTATAACAATAACAGACACATTCCCTGCCCAGAATGAGTGTACAGTCTCCAAAATAATAATAATAATAAGGATATATAAAGGAGGATACTTTGGCAATAAAATTGGCTAATAATGTCAAGCCTCAGTGAATCTCGATCACTAAGTTCAAGTGAAAAGACCATGTTCTAATGTAATAATTGTGGCTTTGTTAGCATTTATTTTATGTTCCAAGTGCTGTCCAAGGGAGTGAGGTAATAATAATAATAATGTTGGTATTTGTTATGAGCTTTCTATGTGCCAAGCACTGTTCTAAGCACTGGGGTAGATCAGGGTAATCAGGTTGTCCCATGTGGGGCTCACAGTCTCAATTTCCATTTTGCAGATGTGGTAACTGAGGCACCAAGAAGTTAAGTGAATTGCCCAAAGTCACACAGCTGACAGGTGGCGGAGCCGGGATTAGAACCTATGACCCCTGAATCCTAAGCCTGTGCTCTAGACTCAAGGTAATCTGGTCAGACACAGTACTTGTCCTTGGGGGCTCACAGTCTAAGCGCTTAATACAGTGCTCTATGCACGGTAAGTGCTCAAAAAATATGATTGAATAAAAAGGGGGGAGAACTGTGCGCTTTTCATTAGACAATTCTGTTTCTCCACCCAAAAAATGCACACGGATTTTAGAGGAATGAACACTGTTGTGCACATATTTCTGTGAGTCCCCTGAAGGAGGGACCCTGTCCAAGTCCACCTGTGTACTCTTTCCCTGCACATAGTACAATGCTCTGCACAAAGTGCTTAGTAAATGCTGCTATTATTAGAACTGCAGGAACATATGTGACTATAAAAAGGCAGCCCAGTCTGTTGCCAAACCAGAGATGTAGAGAAGACGACTTGGGGAGAGAGAATCCTCACCCTAGGTAAAGAAACACAAATTCTAGTTTTCCCATGGATTCCTTTTACAGAAAGTCATTTTTGCAAGTCATCTCTCCCCACTGGAAATGGCCAGTGCTAACTTCAATTACCTCCAAGAGTTGATGTGAAGGAAGTTTTGTACATTCAGTTGCCCTGAGGATGCTTTAAAATACTAGGCTGATTCATGCAAGGAAATACATTCTTGCGGATCAATCGATCATCGTTTTTGCAAGAATTATAGATGCCATGAGATCTATTTGTGTTGCTCTTTTTATGACCTGTCGTGGCACTTGATTGGATAGATTTAGACCTTATCAGGTGAACGTGACTATATCACACTCTAGTGGCTGGATTGCATAGAGCCTATAAACCCTACTGTACATTTTGTTAATAAAAAATCTCCACTCAATTGTTTTTGGAGTCTGAATTCCAGTCCTATATTCATTAGGATGTATAAAAGGTCTCCACCATCATAACTGGTGTTTGATGAACACTGATAGTTATTTTGCATGGCTACTTTTAAATTAATTGCAGTAAAATCATAAATATTATCAAATGGTTCTGGATTCTCTGGGCATATTTAAACAATCGATGATATTTACTGAGCACTTACTTTGTGCATAGAACTGTACTAAGCACTTGGGAGAGTTGATGATAGAGGAGATGTCTGCTCAAGCTTACCATTTCGCTGATGGGTGTTTTTCTGAGGGAGAGGCAAGTGGCGCCTGAATTGGTTTAATTCTCAATCTGGAGCATATTAACCAAATAACTACAAAATATCCATTGAATAACATAAGAAAGACCATACTAGATCAGTTCAATGCCCCAGCCAGTCCAATCTGTTTCCTATAAGACACAAAATATGATGCTTAGAAGAAGAATGCAGTAGATTCCATTCCTATTCTCCAGCTATCTGTAGAGCTTCACCTTCTAATTGTCCTAGCTTTTGTTTCTTAAAAAGCAAAAACAAAAAAGACCGTGGACCTGTTGTCTATGAACTGAACCACACTTGTATTAAACTTTCATTCGATTGAATTTGTTGAATGCTTACTGTGTGCAGAACATTGTACTAAGCACTTGGGAAAGTATAACACAACAATAAACAGTCACACTCCCTAGCCACAATGAGTTTAGAGACTAGGGACTACTACTGTTACTATTTTCAGCCTACACAACATTCTGTGGTAATAAAGTCCACATGTTCTTCCCTACCCTCTACTGTGTCAAATGTTTCCTTGAGCTAGTGTTCAACCTAAAGCTTCAGTGGGTGCCCTCTTGTTCTGGAGCTGCAGGATCTAGTGGACCACAGTTCCCTTTTTCATTCAGGCCACATCTCTGTAGATGTCAATCATATCTTCTCTCATGCTTTTGATTTTCCAGAATGAAGATCCCTGCTCTTCTTAGTCACTTCAGCATAATGACTCTATCACATGGAGAACTCAGTCTCTTCTCCATAATCCATTTCGCTTCAGGCTACAACCCTTCAGTTTACCTGTTTAGTACCAGTACTGAAGAACTGAAAGTACTCAATCACCTTGCCTCCTCCTGCCTCACCTTGCTACTCCCCGCTACAACCCAGCCTGCACACTTTACTTCTCTAATGTTACCTTTCTCACTGTACCTCAGTCTTTTATGTCTCTCTGCCTACCTCTCATCCAAGTCTTACCTCTGGACTGGACACCCTCCCACCTCGAATCTGACAGACAATTATTCTCACCCCTTAAAAACCCTACTGAAGGCACATCTCCTCCAAGAAGCCTTCCCCTACTAAACCCTCCTGTCCTCCTTACCCTCTCTCCTCTGTGACCCCCTAACTTACTTCCTTCATTCGTCCCTCCTTCCCAGCCCTACAGTGTTCATTCATTCATTCAGTCATATTATCGTGGTCTGTGTGCAGAGCACTGTACTAAGTGCTTGGAAAATACAGTATGAAAATTTAAAAAATCCCTTCCCCAAACTGGCTTACAGTCTGGGGGTGGGTGGGAGAGGGAGAGACAGACATCAAAACAAGAAAATAGGCATACTTATGTACATATCCCTAATTTATTCATATTAATGTCTGTCCCCCTCTCTAAATTTTAAGCTTTCTGTCAGCAGGAAATGTGTCAGTTTATTGTTATATTGTTCTCTCCCAAGTGCTTAGTAGAGTCCTCAGCACATAGTAAATGCTCAATAAATATGATCAAATGAATGAATGAGTCCTACAAAAGAGACTGAGGAGGTGCATCTAGAGTGCTGGAAGGACCATGATTTAGTGACAAGAGCATGGGATTGGAAGTCAGAGGACATGGGTTCTAATCCCGACTCCGCCACTTCTCTGGGTGACCTTTGGCAAGTCACTTCACTTCTCTGTGCCTCAGCTGCCTCATCTGTAAAATGGGGATTGAGAGTGTGAGCCCACGTGGGACAACCTGATTACTTTGTATCTACCCCAGCACTTAGAACAGTGCTTGGCACATAGCATACATAGGTTAAAAAATACTATAATTATTATTAATATTATTATTAAGAATGAGGAGTGGAGGGTAACAGTAAAGCCAAGATTAGATAGTATTTAGAGAAGAAATACCTAGCCTCTTACGTGACCCTGCCCCTCTCCATCTATAATTCCAATGACACCCTTTGGTCTTCCAATGCCAACCTACTTAATGTACTCATTCCCATTGCTTCCCTCTGGATAGGAATTCCAACTCCCTTCACATCCATAATAACAATAATAATAATGTTGGTATTTGTTAAGCGCTTACTATGTGCCGAGCACTGTTCTAAGCGCTGGGGTAGACACAAGGGAATCAGGTTGTCCCACATGGGGCTCACAGTCTTAATCCCCATTTTATAGATGAGGTAACTGAGGCACAGAGAAGTTAAGTGACTTGCCCACAGTCACACAGTTGACAAGTGGCGGAGCCGGGATTCGAACTCATGACCTCTGACTCCAAAGCCTGTGCTCTTTCCACTGAGCCACACTGCATCCATTTCCTGGCCCACTGAACATATATACATATCTATATTTTCTGCTACTTCCCTTATCTGTAATGTACTTTAAAATTTCTCCCCGACTCAATTGTAAGCTCATTGAGGGCAACCAACTGTACTGCCTAATACACTGCCAAACATTCAGTACAGTGCCCTGAACACAGTAAGAACAGAAGAAATAGCACTGATTGAAGCCCCCCTTTTCCTCTGCTCCTCTTCCCCTCCCAAATGCCCTGACTGGCTCCCTTTGGTCTACCTGCCCCCACATAGCACTTGCATATATATACACACATTTATAATTCTATTTATTTATATTAATGAGTTGTATATCATATATAATTCTATTTATTTATATTGACGCTATTATTGCCTGCTTACTCGTTTGATACCTGTCTCCCCCTTCTAGACTGTGAGCCCGTTGTGAGCAGGGATTGTCTCTGTTGCTGAACTGAACTTTCCAAACGCTTAGTACAGTGGTCTGCACAGAATAAGAGCTCAATAAATATGATTGAATGAATGAATGATTGATTGATTTTTCTCAAAGTCCAAGCTGGCTAGTCAGTCAGTCAAACGTATTTATTGAGTGCTTTCTGTGTGCAGAACATTTTACTAAGAGCTTGGGAGAGTAGAATATGACAATATAACAGACACATTCCTTGCCCATAAAGAGCTAGGATATTAAACAATCACTGGACTAAGACTAAGCCCCCCTTTTCCTCAGCTCCTCCTCCCCTCCCCGTCACCCCAACTCACTCCTTTTGCTCTACCCCCCATCCCCGCCCCACAGCACTTATGTATATATACATATTATGTATATATATATGTAGCTATAATTCTATGTTTTTATATTAATGCCTGTTTACTTGTTTTGATGTGCCCATATCTATAATTCTATTCATTTCTATTGATGCCTGTTTACTTGTTTTGATATCTGTCTCCCCCTTTCTAGACTGTAAGCCTGGTGAGGGCAGGGATTGTCTCTCTTTATTACCAAATTGTACTTTCCAAGCGCTTAGCACAGTGCTCTACACACAGTAAGCACTCAATAAATATGACTGAATGAATGAATGCATGAATGAATATTCTGATTTAAGAGTTTGATGTCGCTTTGGCAATAGAAACTTTCTTCTGAAAGAGGCTTCTAGCTTCATAACTGGATTCAATAATAATAATAATGATTAGGTCCCAAGCCCCAAGGCAGCTACAACATAATCAGCTAAGGTCACAGTTCCCGTCACACTTGAAGCTCACATTCTAAAGGTGAGGGAGGGCAGGTAGTTTTAACCCCATTTTACAGATGAAGAAAGTGAGGCAGAGAGAGATTAAGTGACTTGCCAAAGTCCAACCAGCAGGCAAACAGTGAAGCTGGGATTAGAGGCCAGGTCCAGTGATTCCCAGCCATTTGTTCTTTGAAGTAGAAGGGCACATCCTCTCTAGTTCTCATTTTCAGAGTCAAAGGTAAGGAGGTCACAGAAAGAAAGGCTGTATTTCAAATTATAATGGAGAAATGTTCTTAACTTTCCCAGAGACAGGGAGTTCTTGGAAAATGGAAAATCTATCAAAACTTAAACCCTTAATCCATCCCCCAAGGACTAACCAGGCAGCAGAAGATCCTAATCACTGAGTTCCAAATCCTATTTCCTTTCACACACTAACATGTTTCAAGCAAAATACCTCCCAATCTCGAGATTTAAAAATGAAGTGGCAGGGATTTGTTCCACAACTTTGGGAGATTTTAGGGCAGTGGACCTGCCTTCAAATTCAGGATGAATGACACGGTGCTTCTTTTTTCTCATGATGACAAGTCTTAGGTTCCCAAGTGGAACTCATTCCAGTATGCCATGAAAATATCAGTAGCCTTATCTCTACTGGCCATGGTCTCCTGGAACACCAAAATGTTTCAAAGGACAGAGCACTCTAGCTGTCTCAGAACTCATACTCGCCTGTGATAAAAGTCACCAAAGTACTAAGCTAAAACGACTTAGTTGGCTAGAGGAATGGAAGAGAGTAGCATGGCCTACTGGATAGATGATGAGCCTGAGAGTCAGAATGACCTGGGTTCTAGTCCCGGCTCTGCCACTCGCCTGCTGCATGACCTTGGATAAGTTTCTCTAGACTGCAAGCTCACTGTGGGCAGGGAATGTGTCTGTTGATTGTTATATTGTACTCTCCCAAGCGCTTACCACAGTGTTCTGCACACGGTAAGTGCTCAATAGATCTGATTGAATGAATGAATGAATGCACTTCTCTCTGCCTCAGTTACCTCATCTGTGAAATGGGGTGTAAGAGTGTGATCCCCATGTGGGACATCGACTGTGTCCACCTGATTACCTTGTATCTACCCCAGCTCTTAGAGCAGTGACTGGCACATAGTAAGTACTTAACAAATGTCATTTAAAAAAATAAATAGTGACCCCTTTCAAAATGATAAACATCAGGAGTTCACAATGGCCGTTATTGGATTTCCTTAGCAAGATGCCATGCATCTTAGGAACCAGGAGTATTCAATGTTTGCTTCAGTTGCTAGGGTAAAATCACTTTTTTCCCCTGAAGAAAACTGTAAATAGTCATATAATTGCCCAGAACATAGATAACAGCTCTACCCACAGCAATTTTTATTTACATACCCATTTTTTTTGCCCTAAAATATATTATGCACTAGAAAATGAATGCTTAAGATCCAAAGTACCTGGGCATTTGCACATTCTGTATCTTCAACTATTCAGCCCACCCCCAGCCCCACAGTTCATATGTACATATCTATTAATTATTTTGTCATATTAATGTCTTCTCCCCATCTAGATTATCAGCTCAATGTGGGCAGGGAATGTGTCTACCAATCCTGTTTTATTTTTGTTAATGGTATTTGTTAAGCACTTACTATTTAAATACTATTCTAAGTGCTGGGTTAGCTACAAGCTAATTAGGTGGGACACAGTCCCTGTCCTACATGGCCCTCACAGTCTAAGAAAAACATGTATCGACATTTTACAGTTGAGGAAACTGAGGCATAGAGAAGTCAAATGAATTACCCAAGGTCACCCAGCAAGTCATTGCCAGATCCAGGATTAGTACCCAGATCCTTCTGACTCCCAGGCCCACTGGGCTACACTGGCTCAACTTTGCACTCTCCCACGTGCTAAGTACACTGCTCTACAAACAGTCAGCAGTGAATAAAAACCGCTGATTGATTGCTGGCAAGCAATTTTATCAAAATCATTTGTTTTTAGGGTTGAAGAAATGGGCAGATCTTTGGGACAAGGGAGCCATGTTTAAAATCCCTAAAAAGCCAGGAGTGAACATGTTTTGTGTGGGGGTCGGTTATCACAAGCAGCTCATAATATGCCCAGTAGCTACCATTCTTAATCTGCTGGTGTGCTCTCAGAGAATTAAAGTAGCTGTGGACTTTCCAGATCAAACAATTAAAAAAAAAAAGCTCTGGTTGCTGAAATACCAACTTTACCACCTGATACAAGAGCACCAGCTGATAACCAGCTGAGACACTGTCTGTCTAGCTGAACTGTCTCAAGTAGCATGTCTTTGGGTGAAAGAAAGAAAATAAATTTAGCCAAGCAGAACCAGGAATGAATGCAAGGGGAGACGTAGCCCTGACTGCACTGCAGAGGACATTCAAAGTGACTCAGTGGTGCAGATCCAGCAGGAAATACATTTCCTGGGAACACAGCCAATTCATATTCTGAGATGCCAATACTGGGGCCCCTGGAAAGTACTCAGCTTTACCCCACATGGTCAAAGCAAGACTGATGACAGTCTAGCTCCAGTCACTTGTGTCGAGTTCCAGAATGGGGTTGTTAATGGTCAACTGGAAGGCTGGATTTGGGAGGCCAGTGATAGAAGGAACTGAGAAAAGGAAGATGAGGCCAAAGCAATCACAGAGAAAAAGCAGAGAAGGAAAATGAGTGAGTGGTGAGACTCCTTTTCTTCCCAAACTCTGTCCTTCCCCTGACTTTCCCATCACTGTAGACAGCACTACCATTCTTCCTGTTTCACAAGCCCAAAACCTTGGTGTTTTGCTTGACTCCTCTCTCTCATTCAACTCACATATTCAATCCATCACTAAATCCTGTCGGTTCAACCTTCTCAACATAGCTCCCAGGATTGTGGTCTTTCCACTAGGCCTCGCTGCTTCTCTTGAGCCTCAAATTTCTTTCTGCATTTTTGAAAATGATTCCAAGTTATTTGCAGAATGAAATTGGATAGTCTTCTTGAAAACTGAAATTTTGCCCTAGGGGCCAAGGCCTCCCAAATTTGCTGACCATGGCAAGAACCTGGACAAAAGTAGAAAATATACTATAAGAGCATAACCAGTTCAGGTTATTAATAACAATAAAAATAATAATGAATGTGGTATTTGTTAATTGCTTACTATGTGCCAGGCACTTTGGTAGATACAAGCAAATTGGGTTGAACACAATCCCTGTCCCATATGGGCTCACAGTGTCAATCCCCATTTTACAGATGAGGTAACTGAGGCACATGGAAGTGAAGTGACTTTCCCAACGTCACACAGCAGACAAGAGGTAGGGTCTGGATTAGAACGCACAATCTTCTGACTCCTAGGCCCATGCTCTATTCACTATGCCATGCTGTTTCTCTTCTGCCCACACTTATAGCCCGTGTTAATGGACTTTTCTGTCAAACCCAGGTTGGTTCCATGATAGACTCTAGAGCTGTACATGGTTCTTTTTCTCAGTTCTGATGAGACTGCTGCTTCCAAGCTTGCAGTTAGTAGGGCAGCTTCCCCACACTGCATTTGCAAAATGAATGCCACAGTTCTGTAGTAAGTGTCTTTGATCCAAATTGTCTTTTCTTTCCCTTCCTGGGAGACCTACCTCAAAGCCAGCTGTCCACTTGTCAGCACCCAGCCAAACAAATAGCTTCTCCATGTTCCAACTCCAAAAGAATGTGTAAAGCCAAGTTGCCTGGCCAGGTTTGCTGTTTATAGAAAGATGTCTTACTAAAACTAAACTTGGATGCTATTTTGACATTATCTTTTTAAAGATTGGGGGCATAGGCTTCCCTATGCTAATAAAGTGTTTCCCAGCTTTTCATATGGATCTCCTTTCCGGTGAGTTTTCTTTACAGTCATTACCGTGATAAAAATTTCCACTACAATACCTCTAGCTAATGCTTCAGGCTTTCATGTTTCTTTTACATCTCCGCTGTTCAAATGTCAGCGATTTTAGCACTGAGTTTAACCTTTACACATTTCCACCTTTGATTCTCAGGAATTTCCAGTTTCTTTCCTCTACCGGATTTGCATAGCAGTAGGGAAGGGTGTAGCAATCACAAGGCTTCCCAGAGTTCACTTGGAATTCCTCTGTGGCAGGCATTGAGGAGCAACTCTGCAGTGTTCAACTGGTAGTTTAGCAGGAGAATCTCTGGAAAAGCTTGTCTGGGAGCTGCATATTAGCTGAAAGCTATTTTTGTGCTTGCTGAACAAGCCTGAGGTGGCAGGCAACCATCTTACGCCTGTTATAGAGGCTATTGAAGGACTGATGCCTGTAGAAAGAAACCAGCTGCTAGCTGGATCATCAATCACCCAATCAATCAATCGTATTTATTGTTGAGTCGCTGTACTTCACGTTTGTTAGCACGTGACAGTGTTTTCTGTTTGCCTTCTTGTCTTTCTTTCCTTGGCATTGCGTCAGGCAGGTCTGTCCTGGGCAGGTCCCATTTATCAGCAGGGATTTAGCACTGTCTGACGCTTCCTTTCATCCTCAGAAACAGTCTGGCCTATTTGAAAGGACATGGATTCTAATTCTGGTTCTGCCACTTGTCTGCCCTGTGAACTTGGGCAAGTCACTTACTTTCTCAGTGTCTCGGTGACTTCATCTATAATAGGGGGATTAAATTTTCAAATCTCTAATTTAGAATAATTTAGACTACTGGGACAGAAACCTGGTCCTGCCTGATTAACTTTTTTTTTAAAAAATGGGTATTTGTTAAGCACCCACTATGTTCCAGGCACTGCATTAAGTATGGGGTAGATAAAAGATAATCAGGTTGGACACAGTTCCTGTCCTATCTGGGGCTCCCCATTTTACTGATGAGGTTAGTGAGGCAGAGAGAGGATAAGCGACTTACCCAAGGTCACACACAAGACAAGTGGTGGAGCTGGAATTAGAACACAGGTATTCTGACTACCAGGTCCATGCTTTTCCCACTAGACTGTGAGCCTGTTGTTGGGTAGGGCTTGCCTGCCTCTGTTGCTGAATTGTGCCTTCCAAGTGCTTAGTACAGTGTTCTACACATAGTAAACGCTCAGTAAATATGATTGAATGAATGAAAGAACAGCTACCATGTCATGAAGTCTTGATTTTGGAGTCTTTCCATCCCCCCTAGGAAACTCTTAGTTCTTTCAAATCCAGTTGGGAGGATTAAGGGTCTTTTCGACTACCTGGAATGACTACCCTGAGACTCCAATTCCAAAATCTTTTGTTGACAAAACCAACGGTTCTGCCCCCATTCTGGGAAGTCCAAGAGGACAGGGATTCCCTTGCCCCATAGTGTTGGCATCCATGATTAATAATAATGATGGTATTTGTTAAGCACTTACTATGCACCAATCACTGTTCTAAGTGCTGGTTAGTGCTGTCTATCCTTTTGTGTGGCAGAGTAATACACAAGGCCTAATGGAAAGAGCACAGAACTAGGGGTCGGCAGACCTGGGTTATAATCACTTGCCTGCCATGTGACTTGGTGACTTGGGTAACTTTTAGTTATCTCTGTCTCAGTTTTCGCATCTATAAAATAGGGATTAAATGCCTTGTCCTCCTTCCCTCCAGGATTGTATGCCCCAAATAGGAGGATTGTCAATTTTATTGATTAGATCGTATATACTCCAGCAATTTAGAATGGACTCAATATTTTTAAGTTGTTACTTCAGAAGTCTGAATGCTATGGGTTAAGGATACAGGGAGAGAGGAAACAAAATTAGTGATAATGGTGCCATTTGTTAAGTCTTTACTAAGTGCTGGGACAGATAGAAATTAAGAGGGCTAATTGAATACCAGGCTCAGGAGCAGGTACAGCCTATCTGGGCCAGTTTATACTGCCACAAAGTGGCTGCAGAAGTAGGAGCCACTCTTCTCGAGCTGGACCTCGTGCTGTCTGTCACCAGCATCCTAGAGCCAGCTTCCCTGAGCCAGTTGGGCTTGGGGCTGGGGCTTCTTCCCCATGACAGGTTTAAAAGCAGCAGGAGACAACTAAATTCAGCAAGACAGCAAGGAACGAGACCCAGAGACTGTACATTCCCTGTGGGCAGATATCACTATCCCAACTCTGTCCTATCGGATCTCCCCTCTAGACTGCAAGCTCCCTCTAGATTGTAAATCCATGGTCGGTAGGGAATGTATCTGTTTTATTGTTACTTTGTATACTCCCTGTGCTTAGTACAGTGCTCTGCACACAGTAAGCGCTTCAGTAAATATGACTGAGTCTCCAGCTGCTTAGAACAGTTATCTGTACAAAGTGAACATTCCATAAATACCACTGATTGAAACCTCTTTCCCCTTCTTGCCCCTGGGCTCTCCCTTTTCTTCCCTGGTCCCTTTCTTCTATTCATCCCCTGATTCCGTTTTTCCTGGATCCTCTTTATTCTTCTCTCTAGGTGTTTTTCCATTCCCGCCCACTGGCCTCGTGTGCCACAAGGCATGATCAGAATTCTAATAACCTTCATCTCATCCCAGCCGGGTGGGCAGCTCTGCGGAGTGGTTGTTCAGGGGCTCCTCTCTCCTCAGCCAGTCTCTGAAATTGGTCAGGGGTCAGGGGTCAGGGGTCAGGAGGAGGAGAAGGAGGAGGTGATAGTGAGAGAGGGGGCAGGTCAGGAGGTTGGGGTCGAATAGAAGGATTTCAGAGCTGATGAGGTTGAACAATATATAGCAAATAGAGATGATGAGATTGAACCTGTGACCAAATTGGTGAATGGATGAGGTGGGGTGAAGCAGGAGAAAGGTGGATTGAATGAGAATCGGGCAGCGGAAAAGTCATCGGGAATATTCATGTGAATATAGAACCATCGTAGGTAGGGAATGTGTCTGTTATTGTTTTGTACTCTCCCAAGCACTTAGTACAGTGCTCTGCACATGGTAAGTGCTCAATAAATATGATTGAACGAATGAATGAAGTTCCCGAGGATCAATGAAAGGAGAAACAGCATGGTGGCTTAGTGGAAAGAACATGGGCTTCGGAGTCAGATGGTGTGGGTTCTAACCCCCGAATCTGCCACTTGTCTTCTGTGTGACGTAGGGCAAGCCACTTAACTTCTCTGTGCCTCAGTTATCCCCTTTTCCCTCTGCTCCTCCACCTCTCCCTTCCCATCCCCACAGCACTGTACTCGTCCGCTCAACTGTATATATTTTCGTTACCCTATTTATTTTGTTAATGAATTGTACATCGCCTTGATTCTATTTAGTTGCCATTGTTTTTACGAGATGTTCTTCCCCTTGACGCTGTTTATTGCCATTGTTCTTGTCTGTCCGTCTCCCCCGATTAGACTGTAAGCCTGTCAAACGGCAGGGACTGTCTCTATCTGTTGCCGACTTGTTCATCCCAAGCGCTTAGTACAGTGCTCTGCACATAGTAAGCGCTCAATAAATAAATACTATTATCTCGTCTGTCAAATGGGGATTAAGACTGTGAGCCCCTTGTAGGACAACCTGATTACCTTGTACCTACCCCAGCAGTTAAAACAGTGCTGGGCACATAGTAAGCACTTAACAAATACCACAATCATTATTATTATTATTATTATTAAGAGAGAAGAAAAGTAAGAAAGATGTTGAAATGGTTCAGAGAGTTAGAGGTGGACAGATAATAACAATTACTGGAGTGGGTGGTAGACAAGGATCGAGTGCACTTCACAGGAAGGGAAAGAGAGGGATTATGGGTGGGGTTGTATGAAAGCTACATTTGGGGGGCAAGGAAAACTTCTCCTTTCCTACGGAGACTTGGGGCCTGGGAGAAGATGAGATAAGATGAGGTTGAAACCCCCACTCAGGCTTTCCTAAACAGGGCATTTTCCATTAGGCTAAGCTGGAGAAGGAGGATGGTGAGGTTATCAACTAAAATGGGAAAGTGTGGAGGAGGAGTGGGTTTTAGACATAATGAGTTTGAGAGATACATTTAGTTTCCTTTTCATTATCTTGTGTATTTCTCCCCTTAAAATCAAAATGCATTCCCACATTTCTTTTGGAAAAACAAATAGCTTTAACCTTTACACATTGCCAAAGGTCTCTTCCATATAAAACTATTTTAAAAAGTAACAAAATTACTCTGCTCTAATCGTCCTCTGAAACTGCATTTGCTTAGTCAGGAGGCAGAGTACAGCAATAACAGCAGTAACTGCTGGAATTCTGTAGTTTTTTTCTTCTGCAGAGCTCAAAGCACTTCTGGGGTGTAGTGGGAAAGATCATCACAAAAGGACGATCTAGTTCCTTAAACCCCCAGGGTCAGAAGTTTCTGTTTGATGCAGTGGGGAATGGATAAGCATTGGATGTTTTTAAGTAGTGGGGAGACATGCTCAGTACAGTCTTTTAGAAAAATGATCAAGGCAACAGAGTGAAGTTTGCACTGGAGATGGGGAAACTGGAGGCAGAGAGGTCAGTGAGGAGACTGGGGCAGTATTTTTTTCATTTACTTTTATATTTACATATTATTTTTTATAAGAGAAGCAGCATGTCCTATTGGATAGAGTACAGGCCTGGGATTTATAGGAACCTGGGTTCTAATCCCAGCATTGCTACCTGTCTGCTGTGAGACTTTGGACAGGTAAGTCATTTAACTGCTCTGTGCCTCTGTTATCTCATCTGTAAAATGGGGATTAAATCCTTGGTAGGACAGGAGACATGTCCAACACGATTACCTTGTATCTACTCCAGGGCTTAGTAAAGTGCATGGCATAAGCACTCAATAAATACCACAATTATTATTATCATTATTGTTATTATTTAAGTAAGATTATGACAGGTTTCTGGACCAGCTTGGAAATGGTTGGATAGAGTAGCATGACACAGTGGATAGAGCATGGGCATGGGAATTAGAAGGTCATGGGCTCTAATGGGTTCTATGCACTTAACAAATGCCATTATTATTATTATCATTATTATTAAGGAGGGGAAAGGGGCAGCTTTCTAGAGATGTTTCATCACAAGAACTGACAGGATTCAGAAACCGAATGAATGGGGAGTTGGAAGAAAAGGAACAATAATAATAATAATAATAATTGTGGTATTTGTTAAATGCTTACTATGTGCCCAGCACAGTTCTAAGTGCTGGGTCGGGTTATCCCATGTGGGACTCACAATCTTCATCCCCATTTTACAGATGAGGTAACTGAGGCCCAGAGAAGTTGAATGACTTTCTGAAAGTCACACAGTTGGGATAAGGAAGCACTGAGAATACTGCCAAGTTTCCAGGATTGAGATATGGGGACAATGGTGACATTGTAAGCCCATTGTGGACAGGAGTTGTCTCTGTACTTTCCAAGAGCTTACTACAGTGTTCTGCACACAGTAAGCAGTCAATAAATGCAATTGAATGAATGAATGAACTGAGACGGGAATGCTAGGCAGAAGAGAGGATTTGGGAAATGAGATGAAGAGTTCAATTTTAGATATGATGAGCATGATGAGCTGGCGGGATATTCATGTAGATATGTTCTAGAGGCAGGAATTTGTAATTGATTTATATAATATTATCTAATTTATTTTTATGTATACCTCTGTAATGTATTTATATAACTATAATTTCTTTGTATATATATATAACTGTAATTTATTTATATTAATGTCTGCCTCCTCCTCTAGCTCTCTGTGGGCAGGGAATATGTCTGCTTATTGTTATATTGTACTCTCCCAAGCACTTAGTACAGTGTTCTGCACACAGTAAGTGTTCAATAAAATAAGATTGATTGATTGACGTGAGATTATGGACGAGAGCAGTCGGCTAGTGAGGTATATTTGGGAGCCATCTGCATAAAGGTGGTAGCTGTAATTGAGAAGCAGATGGGCTCCCCAAGGCAGTGAGTGCAGATGGAGAAGACAGGGGGACACAGAAGTGAGCCTTGAAGGAGACCCCCACCACCCCCTTCCAGTTAGGGGGCGGGAGGCAGAGGAAGAGCCTGCAAAAGTGAAAAAGAGGGAGTAGCTGGAATGGTAGGAAGAGAACCAGGACAGTGTCAGAAAAGTCAAAATGTCATAATGCTTCCATGAGAATGGAGCTGATCCATAGAGTCAAAGACAGATTAGGGGTCGAGGAAGATTATGATGGAGTAGACTCCATTGGATGTGGCAAAAAAGGAAGTAATTGGTGATCTTGGAGAAAGTGATCACAGAAGAGTGAAGGGGGCAAAAACCTGTACTAAACACTCAGTAAGTACTTAGTAAGTACTAAGTGTCTCACAAACTGAAATCCCACTGGTGGGCTCCTATAACATTTTATCATCCCTTCATTCATTCGATCATATTTATTGAGCAGTTACTGTGTGCAGAGCACTGCACTAAGCGCTTGGTAAGTACAATTCAGCAACAGCTAGAGTAAGTCCCTGACCACAGCGGGCTCACAGTCTAGAACGGGCTCATCTTCTTTCCCCATGCCACAAAGACTACCAAAGTTGCATACTTTAATATTGACCATTCTGACCCAGAAGAATCAGAAGCCTATTTTCAGGCTACAACATGCAGTGTCATTTTTACCCTTATGCCCTTTTTCTGTTTCCAAAATGATGTAACCTTCCCCTCATTTCTGTTTCTTAACACTAATATTCAACAACAAAGAACTGGGGATACTGCAGAAGAAATAAGGCACCTTTTTCAACTAAATTCAGTTTTCGAATCATGGGAAAAATACTGTAGGTATCTAAAAGTGAAAGCATCCATATGTTTAAACAAATTCAAACTGAAATTTTAATCATTTAAATGTTAAATCATCCTCTTACTCTCTTGTTGTAAAATGTCCCAAACTAATTATAGCCTGTATTTGCAGAGTGACTTCATTCACAAAACTCAAAAATTTGAAAAATATTTCCCCCTGAGATTAGGAATTTTTTTTTAAGATATCCTATGCTTTCTGAATGAGGAGGTAGATTGCACTTCTTTGAATCAGACATTAAGCCCTAAACCCAGTCAGTTGGACTTCTGCAAGGAATGCAGCACACTCAATATCATGAGCTTTCCAGTGCTCAACGCACCCATTCTGAAAATAATTTAGTTCTTCTCTAAAAACTGTCTCTCATCAATGTTCTCATTTAAGATGGATTCCTATCTCAAATAATCTACAGCAATGAAGTCAAAGTAGGATCTGCCACCCACGCGGCAAATTCAAGACTACATCTGTGTTTTTTGTTTTTGTTTTTATATTATTTGTTAAGTGCTTACTATATGCCAGGGACCATTCTAAGTGCCGGGGTCGAAACAAGTTAATCAGGTTGGACACAATCCCTGTCCCACATGGGACTCACAGTCTTAATCCCCATTTAAAGATGAGGTAACTGAGGCACAGAGAAATGATGTGATTTGCCCAAGGTCACAAAGCAGACAAGTGGCAGAGCTGGAATTAGAACCCAGGTCCTTCTGACTCTCAGGCCCCCGTTCTAGCCACCACGCCACCCTGCTTCTGTTGAGAAAATTAGTGGGATGGAAGCATTCCAGTTACAAGCCAGTGGAAGCAAGGCACAGCATTTCTAGTGTAGCTGTCATCAGCTTACTTCATTCTAGTCAAGCTGTTGCTCCCAAAGAGGAAGATGTCTCTGGACTGTAAGTATCTTGTGAGCAGGAAGCATTTCTACTAATCCTATTGCATAGTATTCTCCCCATTGCTTAGTACAGTGTTCTGCACCCAGTAAGGGCTCAATAAATAACATTGATAGATAGTCCTGTATCGTAAACAGATACCATCTCTGACTCCTTGACTAGTGCTAGTAGTAGCCTAGTGGAAAGAATTTGGGCCTGGGAGTCAGAGGACCCAGGTTCTAAACCAGACGCAACCAATAGTCTAATTGTATGACTTTGGACAAACTACTTCACTTCTCTGTGAAGTGACAGAGAAGTGCTGCTTCTCCAGAGAAAGCAGCGTGGTTTAGTGGACAGAACACAGGCTTGGGAGGCAGAGATTGTGGGTTCTAATCCCGGGTCCACCACTTATCATCTGTGTGACTTTGGGCAAGTCACTTTACTTCTCTGTGTCTCAGTTATGTCATCTCTAAAATGGGGAGTAAAACTGTGAGCCCCACGTGGGACAGCTCGATTATCTTGCTGCACTACCCTCAAATAGGGAAACAACTCTTTTTAAAACACTTCTAAGATACAAAGATGCAAAAAGGAAAACGGCATCAAGAGAGGAAAATATTTAGCACAACGCAGAAAGGGACAACCTTTTGGTGTTCACAATGGGGCTGGAATGGTGGGTCCCGCTTCGGCCTTTTCAACTACATACACTCTCATAAGCGACTTTAGCCTTCAAAATTGAAGGTCAGTGATGTGTGTGTGTGTGTATAGCTACAAACATGATATGGATTATGCGTACTTGTATAAATCATATAATGCATTTACACATTTACAAGAAATGCCCGATGGATAGGCATTAATATTCTTATTTTCAGCTGTAGTTCTAAATATCCTAATTTGTAGATGATACCTACAATTATGTAGGCGAAACATACGACCTGAACACAAACAGCAGCAGCTGCAGCCGTAACCTGGCAGGCCCACTCTACAAATCAGAAATTGGACTACACAAAGTTCCTAGGGATTTCTCTCCTTTCTTTCTACAATATGATACAATGGAGGCCTTCCAAGACTGAGCCCCACCCCACCTTTCCTCTGCTCCTCCCCGCATTTCCCCATCGCCCCTACTCCCTTCCTCTGCTCTACTCCCTTCCCTGCCACACAACACTTGTGTATATTTGTTCATATTTATTAGTCTATTTATTTTACTAATGATGTGTATATATCTATTATTCTATTTATCTGTTTTGATGGTATTGATGCCTGTCTACTTGTTTTGTTTTGTTATCTGTCTCCCCACTTCTAGATTGCAAGCCCCTTGTTGGGTAGGGATTGTCTCTATTTGCTGTCGATTACTTTCCAAGCACTTATTACAGTGCTTTGCACACAGTAAGAGCTCAATAAATATGATTGAATGAAGAAATGAATGGAATCTGAGAAAGCACTGTGACTGCAGGACATATATTTTTAACAGCTTAAGAATTATTTTCCCCAATCTGTTTTAGAAACAGAGGCAAATAACTAAAAGAGAAACAGTACCATTTGAGATTCCCTCCCACTTTCAGTAACAAGTCAACCATCCTCAGCCTATTGGTAAATTCAGTTGCCACATCCAATAAGTGCTTAGCCATAAAATATGCATTCAATAAATATTAATTTTTGAGGAGTATGGTGGTTTAACATTTTCACATGAAGATAACCTCCCCCCATTGCTTTGTATGACATATATACTATTGATTACGATGCTCTGTACTTGTTTCTAGTCATCTAAATTAAAATCCAATCATGCACTTTATTCTTGTTTCTCTAGAAGCTACTTTTAATGGACATAAGGAATAGGAATTAAAGATGAATCGAGAAATAATAGTAATAATAATGTTGGTATTTGTTAAGCGCTTACTATGTGCAGAGCACTGTTCTAAGCACTGGGGTAGATACAGGGTAATCAGGTTGCCCCACATGAGGCTCACAGTCTTCATCCCCATTTAAAGATGAGGTAATTGAGGCACAGGGAAATTAAGTGACTTGTCCACAGTCACACAGCTGACATGTGGCGGAGCTGGGATTCAAACTCATGACCTCTGGCTCCCAAGCCCGGGCTCCTTCCACTGAGCCACGCTGCTTCTCAATGAGTAAGATGATTAACTATAGTTGAAGGAATGTTGCCCTGGTAGTATTAATTTTCATTCTGTTCTTTTTTTTAATTTAAGAATTCATTAAATGCAGAACTCTTCTCCTGAACTGAACCTAGAGGACATGCCCTTTGCTGTTGGTGACAGTGCATTGCACTGTATTTCTCAGAAGATACATGAGAAAAGGAAACTGCAATAAATTAAACTAAAAAAATCCAAAGGTTTTTTTGTTTTTTTTCAAAATAATAATTGTCCTGATTTGCAAAGATTTAGGAGGATTGGACCCAATTCTCAGTTTCCAATTAGTGGTCTACAGTTTCAAACACAACTTTAATATTCAGATTCCGCATCCTTGATGTTGAACCAGAGAATGTTGCTCTGCTGTTAAGAGTAGTTGAAATAATGATTTGGTTCCAACTTGCTTAATATGCAAGTTCTCCCAAATGATGCATCATAGGCCACTCTTTTGCTATTTTTCTTTTGACACTCCATGAGGGCTAACCTTGTGATATAAGTATATGCTCAGAACTATTCCTGTGTTGAAAGCTAAAGCTTGCAAGTGAAGGGTAGTGACGCTAGCAGCATATGTTTATAATTATGAATACCATCAGGGAGTTCAGCCCTACTGAAGTAGGGAAGTGAGGCCCAACCTTCAGGAAAAAAGTGGTGCGTGGAGAGTTGGGGAAGGGAGAAGGTAAGCAGAAAAAAAAAGCATTTCAGGGAAATGGAAAAACCTTGGTGGTGAAAAGAAGTACTGGTTTCAATCTGGCTCCTGAAGAAATGTCATCATTTTTCCTGAACGAGAAATATTGAAGAACAAATTCTTGCTTTCGGAACTGGGCACCAGTCCTGGGCAATGTTTTATAATCCAAACCTGGAGACTAAATTTTCTCCGGCATGAGTTATGGCTAGAAGTTTGCACAAACTAATGTAGGTCAGCTACCTGAAGCAGAGTAGAATCTAAATGGAGCTTTGATGGTAGAGTGATGTTCAGTGACACTAGAGAGGTGTCTTGGCCAGATAACATCGCGGAGGGCAGGAAAGCAATGACTTTAGCAGATTAACTGGGGAGGAGTAGGAGGAAACAATTTTGGGAGTAGGTGAAATAGTAGTCTCCCTGATGTGGCCTTAACTCAAGAGCACAAGGTTGGGGATCAGGAAACCTGGGTTCTAATCCCAACTGCCACTTGCCTGCTCAGTGGCTTTGACAAGTCACTTGTCTTCTCTGGGCTGCAGTTTCCTCATCGGTGAAATGGGCATTAAATTCCCATTCTCCTTCTCCCTTAGATTGTGAATCCATGTGGAAGACAGTGCTCTGCATAGAGTAAGCACCCAATAAACACAATTGGATGAATGAATGAATATGATTATATTGTGTCAATCCCAGTGCTTAGCAGAGTGCTGGCCATGTAGTGCTTAACATATTTCACTAGCTGTAATTATTATTATTGTTTTTATATTATCATTATTACTCTGATTTGGGGGAAAATAGGCAGCGTGGCTAAGCGGGAAGAGCCCGAGCTTGGGAGTCAGAGGACGTGGGTTCTAATCCCAGCTCTGCCACTTATCACCTGTGTGACTTTGGGCAAGTCACTTCACTTCTCGGTGCCTCAGTTCCCTCATCTGTAAAATGGGGATTAAGTCTGTGAGCCTCACGTGGGACAATCTGATTACCCTGTATCTACCCCAGCGCTTACAGCAGTGCTTGGCACACAGTAAGCACTTAACAAATACCAACATTATTATAATTATTAATATTATTTGGCCTCCAGGAAGTAATAGCTCCTAAACCCATTCCGGGCCGGTTCTCACTGCCTCCTGGGCAACTGAAATTCCTTGTTGTGTGACCTTGAGCAAGTTACTTATCTATGACTCAATTCTCTCATCTGTTTCTGAGCCCCACATGGGTCAAGACTGTGTCCAACCTGATTAGCTTGTATCTACCTCAGCACTTAGTATGGAGCCTGATACATAGTAAGTGCTAACTATACCATTAAAAAAAGTTTACCTCTAAGTGGTGGCCCCAGTTTAAAGAAAGGGTGGTCAGGACTCTGAGCCCCATGTAATGATAGTAATCATTCTGGTATTTGTTAAGCACTTAAAGTGTGCCAAGCACTATATTTAATGATAATATTAATAATAATGATGATATTTTTTAAATGCTTACTATGTTCCAAGCACTGTACTAAGCACTGGGGTAGATACAAGCAAATTGAGTTGGACACAGTCCCTGTCCCACGTGGGGCTCACATTATCAATGCCTATTTTGCAGATGAGATAACTGAGGCACAGAGAATGAAATGACATGCCCAAGGTCACACAGAAGGCAAGTGGCAGAGCTGGGATTAGAATCCACGATCTTCTGATTCCTAGGCCTGTGCTCTATCTACTATGTAGTGCTAGAGTTGATACAAGCAAATTGGGTTGGATTCAGTCTCAGTCCCACATGGGGCCCACAGTCTTAATCAGTATTTCACAAATGAGGTAACTGAGGCACAGAGAAGTCAAGAGATTTGCCCAAGGTCACACAGAAAACAAGTAGTGAGTTGTGAGAAGAACTCAGGTCTTAAGCAGCATGGCTCAGTGGAAAGAGCACAGGCTTGGGAGTCAGAGGTCATGGGTTCTAATTCTGGCCCCGACGCTTGTCAGCCATGTGACTTTGGGCAAGTCACTTAACTTCTCTGTGCCTCATTTCCCTCATCTGTAAAATGGGGATTAAGACTGTGAGCCCCAAGTGGGACAACCTGATCACCTTGCATCCCACAGCACTTGGAACAGTGCTTTGCACATAATAAGAACTTAACAAATACTATTATTATTATTATTACTCTACCCATGACCTGTCCTATGTTCACTCTGGATGGGTGCACATGGTACCCAGGACTCCAAGCTGGCCCAGTTGTGACAACCAGATCAATGGCTCACTGGCTGCCGAGGAGCGGCTAGGATCCCCAGTCACTTCGCTTCTCTGTGCCTCAGTTACCTCATCTGTAAAATGGGGATTGAGACTGCGAGCCCCACATGGGACAGAGACTTTGTCCAACCTGATTTGCTTGTATCCACTCCAGTGCTTCGTACACTGCCTGGCACATGGTAAGCGCTTAAAAAATACCGCAATTATTATTGTTATCACTCATTCAATTGTATTTATTGAGTGCTTACCATGGGCAGAGCACTGTTCAATACAGAGCTTGGGAGAGTACAATACAACAATAAATAGATAAATTCCCTGCCCACCTCAGGAGCCAGCATCCTCACCAAGGCATTTCCTGACTCAGTCAGAGCCTTTACCTCTCAATCTTTCCTTTTGTTCTCAGCCTGCTACTGTTCATTTCCCCTACCATAGATGCATCCCATTAACGGGGATCTCCAGCAGCACAGAAACATTGTGGCCTGGTGGAAAGAGTACAAGCCTGGTTGCTAGAGGACCTGGGTTCTAACCCCAGGTCTAACACTTGCCTGCTGCGTGACCTTGGGAAAATAACTTTTTTCTAGATTGTAAACTCCTTGTGGGCAGGGAATGTGTCTACCAAATATGTTGTTTTGTATTCTACCAGGCATATAAATACAGTCCTTTGCAAAGAGTAAGTAGTCAGTTAAAATCACTAATTGATTGATTCTCTCTATCTCAGTGAGGAATCCCCTTCTCTTTGACCACATTTTCTGATGCTTCTCCCCCTCCCCCGTTCTGCCCACCAATTGTGCAAAGCTCTGCCCATTGTACTTGGGATACAAAGTCACAATAAAACGGCTTTGGTTCTCAAATAACTTGAACATTAACATAATTCCAGCTCACTAAGCATTCTCTTTGCTGGAGAAAATAAGGGAAAGTAAATTGAAACCAAGAGTTTTGGATCCACAAGTCCACTTCTCCTCAATCCCCTTAGTGATTTCTTTTTTTTACTATCATATTCCTATTCAGTGTCTTTAAACAGTGGTGATCAAGAATGAAAACAATACTTCAATATCACCCCAAACCCATAGAGATAGCTAGCTAGCTAGATATGTATAAATACATCTATTCATGTAGCTTAATATATACCCGTAGTTTGAAGGTCATGAAAATTGATATTTTATCAGTTAAGATCAGTTTAAGAATTGCACTTCTAGGACACAAAATCCTACTCTGGTTACATTTTTGCCCTTATTTTGTTCCTTTATAAGGACTCAAAGACTTGGTTTTTCTAAAGGATAAAAACAAATCGTTTCCCTTCACCAACAACTCTTGGGAGTCTAAATATACGTTGCTTCCACTTTCTGATGTCAAGAGCAAATAATAACTCCTGGGTCAAGACCAAATACTTCATTTCAACTGAAAAGAAACTCTGCTGATCAAATTATTTAAAAAGTGACAACCGATTGATAACAGAAGGCGGCTTCTAGCGTAAACTGCAGTTATTCACTCCCACAAATACTGTAATGTGAGAGGATAACTAGCAATGAGTCTAGGAAGAAGTAGATTTCCTCCCTGATTCTTAGTCAGAGAAAGAAAAAATATTCTCCTAAGGATGGATGTCTACCTGAGCAAGGAACCACAGCCTGGAAGGTTGAAAGTGCAACTGGGCCTCGATAACTTGACTAGCCAGTGGAACCTCCTGGAAGCCCTGGACATTTCCCTGTGCAAGAACCAGCTAGTCTCAATGATGATATTTGTTATGTGCTTACTATGTGTGCCAAGCACTGTTCTAAGCACTGGGGTAGATACAGGATAATCAGGTTGTCCCACTTGGGGCTCACAGTGTTCATCCCCATTTTACAGATGAGGGAACCGAGGCACAGAGAAGTTAAGTGACTTACCCAAAGTCACACAGCTGACAAGTGGCAGAGCCGGGATTAGCACCCACGACCTCTGACTCCCATTTCCGTGCTGTTTCCAGTAAGCCACAGTCCAATGACTCAATCAATCTGGACTTTGCCTTTTCAGCAAAGACCGTGAGATTGTCTCTGGATGATGAGCTTGTTGTGGGGAGGGAATGTGTCTGCTGTTGTACTCTCCATGCGTTTAGTACACAGTAAGGGCTCAATAAATACGACTGAATTACACATCAAATTGAACGAGGCGTCTTTACAAAGGACAAACAGAAGACTGCCTCGACCTTCAAGGAAATACATTTGTAGGTCTTTTTCTTGACAAGACAGGGTCAGATATTTCCCTTGTCCATTTGCTATGGGCAGCATTTAAACAATTTAACCTGAAGATTTGCTTTTTGCTGTTGTGGCATGTTTCCTTAGAATTCTAAGTGCTGGAAGAGGCCTTCAGGGGGTCATCCGGTCCTGTCCCCTGCCTCCCGGATCCTGAAGGACCAAGTGTTAATGGACTTCCTTTCATAATAGAAAGAGAGTTCCTATTTACACTTTTCCACAAGGATTTTTCTCCTGGCTGACTTGACCCTAACATGTTCCCCATCTGTCTAATATCGGTAAAGAGAAACCATTAGCTCAAGGGAGAAATTTGATGAACTCCCTACATTTTCACCTTAAACATGAAAAATGTTCAGGCAAATTACTCCTCGGCTCAGGGAATTTTATTAACACATTAAATGAGAAGTCAGTGACACAGTTAAGTAATCCTTTGGAGGAAAACCTCCAGATTCCTACTTGTTTGGGGTGGTTTTGGCTAGAACAAACCAGCTGTGACCAACTCTGCAGATCACTTAAACATGTACAAGGCAAATTAATGGCTATGGTCTGGAAAAAGTTAGGGTTTTGATTTATCAGATATACTCTCTACATATTATGGGTTTAATGGGAAAAGGGTCTGAGTTACATTTAATTTTGGAAGCAAAATTAGCATAACATGAGTTCAAAAAGGAAAAAGCCGTAAACAAACACACATCAGTGTAAACACAGGATGGTGTACTACTGTTCAAACATGCTTAGTAAATGTCTGGACATACTCTACAGGAGAATAACCACTATTGTGAATTTTCTGACTGAAGTTTTGATTTGCTATTAAAATACCTAGGATTCAAATTAGGTAAAATTTAAGCAATGATTACATTCACTTTCAGCATATATCTCTATCATTTGGGTGGGAAAAGCACTATATAAATCTAATAATACATTTTTAAAAAATCAGTCCGTGCCTTAGAATGAAAAAATCATCTCAGCAAATCTTAACCATTCAGTTTTGATTTTGAAATTATTCTCTTAACCATACCTATCTATACTTTGTAACAGGGTTTTTATTTCTGACTGACTTAGATTTGATTTTGGGGGTGAAAAGGAAATTTAGAAAAATAAAATTAAGACATAAAACATACTTCCAATACCCAAAAGCTCAAATTTCAATATATAGCACTCTCATTTTTCTTTGGATCCTGCTACTTCCTAAACTTAATATTTCTTAGATCATTTTAATTGGTTGAGGATTGAAATCCTGGAATTATGATCAGTTCATAAATCAGATCCATAAATCCTATTTTCACATTTTACTTCAAAGTTCCTACTCAGAAAGGCTAAGCCTGCTTTTTTTCCATCATGTCCTAAAAGTTAAGTCTAGTAGTAATGAGTTCCCTAATAATGTTGGCATGTTACAAGCTGATTATTTAGCCTTGCATAAAAGTAGACAAACTTGGCCACATTGGCCAAAAAAAATAAACTGCTGTGCTACACTGTGCAACCATTAAACACAGAACCTTTATCTGTGGTGGTTCTGGTTTCTAAACTTTGAATTAAGAAATTACCTTGGATAAATTTTTTTTCTATTTTTGTCTTTTTTGGGGATTTTTTTCATGTGTATTTTTATTACCCCTGAACGCTTTTGTAATTTTGCCACTGCTGCTTGAGATAAGTGATCTTGTGTTTTTTTCCAAATATTGCTATTTTTCTAAATTAGGAATTTAGTTTATTTCTTCATATTTGTTAGTATTAACAGGCTTGTACTAAAAGACCCTATTATAATTATTGGAGATGTTTTCTTATTATTTATTTCATTTGCTAAGCATTTATTATAAATCTCAGTAAGGATAAGAGTTCAGATTTGTCCTTACACAGGGGACTCACAACAGGAGAGCTTGTGAAACACTGTGACAAATACAGAAGGAACTGTAGGTAAAGGACAATGAGAGCAGCTAGAAATACAGTGGCCTAGTGGAAAGAGCATGGGCTTGGAGTCAGAGTTAGAACTTAGGCTCTGCCAATTGCCAGCTGCATGACCTTGGGCAAGTCACTTAATATATCTGTGCCTCAGTTTCCTCATCTTTAAATTAGGGACTCAATACTGTTCTTCCTCCTATTTAGACTGTGTGCCCCATGCGGGACAGGGACTGTGTCTGACCTGATTCATTTATATTTACCTCAGCGTTTAGAACAGAACTTGATGCATAGTAAGTACTTAACAAATACAGTCGTTATTATTATTATTGTTATTATTATTATTATCAACACTTCCAGTCTTCCACCCTTTATGACAGGAATCAGCCAAATGTGTTTATTGAGTGCTTCCTATGTACAAAGAACTGTACAAATACATGGGAGAGCACAATTCATTAGAATCGGTAAACATATTCCATGCTTTCAAGGTTCATGCAGTCTAGCAGGGGAGAATTGCAGCTCTAGTTTTTATCTGTCCCATTCCTTCCCTTTGGTTGGAAACTGATTCCAGCAAGACAGCTAGAGCAGGTAAAATTCATTATAATAAATATAATAATGATTATAATGATAAAAATAATATTTGTTAAGCACTTACTTTGTGCCAGACTGTAATAAGTGCTGAGGTAGATGAAAAGTGATTGGGTTGGACGCAGTTCTTTTCCCACATGGGGCTCATGGGCTTAATCTCCATTTTACAGATGAGTTTACCACCGGCACAGAGAAGTGAAATGACTTGCCTGAGGTCATTCAACAGACAAGTGGCAGCTTCAGGATTAAAATCCGTGCCCTATCTACTAGACCACACTGCTTTCCGACTCTTGCTCTCCTTGTCATCGTTGCCTATTTTTGGTTGTTTTTGAACATTATGACTCAACTCACAAGAGTTCTTTGGTTCATTGCCTGAATTAGCTTTCTCAATAGTCTGAAGAACACTTTTTTGCTGTCTCTCATACTATGAGATTTGATTTCAGGGGACGAGTCTTAAATAGACACCTCTTCAATTTGAAATGGAATAGTATTAATGCTGCAAGCCAGCTGAAAAAGGCTGGTTTTGGAGAAGCCAAAATAGCCCTAAGAACCAACAGTGGGGCAGCAATTAAAACAAAAAGAAAATGCCCAGCAATAAGTACTGTCAGAGTGTCATGTGATTACTGAGCTAACAGTATGGTGGCTTCATTTTGGAGAAGAATAGCAATAATAATAATTGTGGTATTTGCTAAACACTCACTATTTGTCAAGCACTCTATTAATTACTAGGGTAGATACAAGTTAATCAGGTCAGACACAGACCTTGACGCACATGAGTTCACCATCTGGCAGGAAGGGGATCATCGGTGGTATTTATTGAACGCTAAATGTCCTACTTGGTGCAATTAACCCTTTTCTCTTCATAAAAACTGATACCCTGTTAATTCAAGCATTTATCCTATCCTACCTTGATTACTACATCAGCCTCCTTGCTGATCTCCCTGCCTCCTGTCTCTCCCCACTTCAGTCCATACTTCACTCTGCTTCACAGTTCATTTTTCTACATGTTCCTCCGTGCCTCAGAAACCTCCAGTAGCTGCCCATGCACTTCCACATCAAACAGAAACTTCTTAAGATACTCTTTGAAGGACTCAATCATCCTACCACTTCTTACTTTGCCTTCTTGGGTGTCTACTACAACTCAGCCCACACACTTCACTCTTATAAAGCCAACAAACTCATTGTACCTCTATCTCATTTAGCTCACCGTCCGACCTCTCCCCATGTCCTGCTTCTTGCCTAGAAGTCCATCCCTCTTCATATGCAATAGACAAACAGTCTCCCCATCTTCAAAGACTTATTTAAAGCACATCTCCTCCAAGAGGCCTTCCCTGATTAAGCCCTCATATCCTCTTTTCCGATACCTTTCTGCATCACATTTCCACTTGGATTTGTACTCTTTTTTCATCCCTCTCTCAGACACACAGCACTTATGGACATCTACATAATTCATTAATTTTTATATATTTAAATTATATATTTACATATATATGTGTATGTGTGTGTATTAATGTCTATCTCACCCTCTGGATTTCAAACTCTCCGTGGGCAGGGAATGTGTCTACCAACTTCGCTGTATTGTATTCTCCCAAGAGCTTGTACAGTGCTCTGTAAACAGTATGCACTCAAAAAATTATGATTACTTGACTGATTGATTGATCAAGTAGACACACTCCCTGCCCACAAGGAGTTTGCAGATTAGATGGGGTTCAGGCATCCAAATAAATTACCAATAAACATATTCAAAGTCCTGTAGGGAAACAGTATTTAGTCCTTATTTTACAGATGAAGAAACTGAGATACCGAGAAGTGACTTGCCCAAGGTCTCACAGCAGGCAAATGGCAGAATTGGGATTATAAACGAGGTCCTCCAAATCCTAGGCCCGTGCTTCTTCCACTAGGCCTTGCTCCTTCTTCACAGTGAAGTGTAACAAATGAGCCCACTACTTTTATCACAAATGTATGATTCTGGCAGTACACTTTGAACTTATTGCAAGTCTAATTCACACTAGCTAACATACTGATTTCTCTGTGTACTATAGGACACTGCTACTCTCTTGTTCTACTTGTTATTTTCAATTTCCAGCCTCCAAAATTACCTGTGAAGCAGAGGAAGCCTTTTTGTCTCAGTTTCAAGCCACCTGGGAAGACTGAAGCTAAGCAATCTGACTGACCAAAACATTTCGTTAAAGGGCCTTCTCCCTTCTCTTTTGCTTCTCTTTCTCCTCCTCCTTTTCTTCCTCTCTCCCTTCTCCCTCCCTCTGATGGAGCCTTTGTGTCTAGAGCTCTTTTGGCAAAACAAAAGGAAGGCATTAAAGAGCTATCAACCACCTGGTATGTATTGGAAGTTTCTCTTCATTTCCTCCCAGACCTTCTTGCTTTTATGACACCTAATGAACTGCAAAGGGGCATTTCCTTTTGAGACAATCCCTTCTCCCACTCGAAGTACTCCATACTTAAGCCAGCTTTCAGCTCCTGCAGGTAAACTGTTTTTTCAAGAAAGAACAGTTCAGGTAGAAAGCACTTGGTTTGCAGAAAAGAACAGCTCCAGATATATTTCAACTTTCTATACACAATTTCAATCAGAGGAGATCTCATCATTTGTCGGGAGGGGATGCAGAAAAATGGGGTGAAAAGGGCTTAAGGACTCTCCCAGTTTGCCCTCAAGAAGCTTAACTTCCTTGAAAAAAGCACACTGCTAACAGACTCAGACAGGTACATCCATCAAAAAAGGAAAAATAGTCTGAGTTTATTTTTTCTTTGCTTCCCTTCTGCCTTACTTTCCATTTGTATTATTATTATTTTTTTGCTGGAGGAAATAAGCTAGAGAGGGAGAGAGTTGGGAGGGAAGGCAGGGAACAATTAAGGTGAAAGAGACAAAAGCAAAGAATATGAGTTATCCCTCCAAAGAGGAGAACCGGGTCATAGAGGAGGAGCTGGTGCAATTGTATCCATTCCTCTCCCTATTACCTCTTAGAATCCCATATCTTTAATAGTAAATGCAGGCTGCTAATACTCATTGTAAAGTGTCTGTGGGTAATTCAAGCATGGATAACAGGAACATTTTTAATGATGACAGAGAGTTCAGAAAAACATAAAAAGCTCTGTTCTTAAAGTATAACCTCGGAGCAGTACCTCCAGTTTGCAGGATCTTTGTATCTTCATGTACACTGCCCTAGGAATTCAGCAATCAAGTCTTCACTCTGGTGTATTGAAAACAATTGAGCCTGTCTTGTCCTCTTTTATGCTTTCATTCTCCTTATGCACAGAAGGAAGCTTTATAATGGTTTCCATAATCTATGGGATGAAAAAAAATAGAAGGCTTCTAAAGGACCTGGATATAGATGCCCTGCGTATGGAAAATCCAATTGAACGTACAAGTGGAATGCCTTTTTCAGAGTTCGCACCTGTCAGCACTAAAGACCTTTGAACAGAGGTTTTCAAGGCCTTAAATTGCACTCCTCCAAACCTTATGTAGGAAGGAAAGGCTTCTCACAATTGTTTTTAAGGCCTTCCACCAACTCAATCAAACTTACACATCTGTTCTCTTCACTGTCTACTCGCCAACCAATTATCTTTGCCCCTCACCCAGTCACCTTCTGCATCTTACTCTTGACTTTTCCTCTTCCACCCCCTCACTCACAGGTTTACCCTGACTTGGTGCTCCCTGAAAATCCCACAGACTTCAGTTCTCCCCATATTCAAAGTCTTCCTGAAAGTCTCTTTCAAAAAGTCTTTCCTGATTAATTCCCAGCCTGCCAAGTTATACAACTGCTTAGGAGAGAAGCAGCATGGTCTAGTGAATACGACTGAATGAATGGTGAAAGTAGTTGGGAGTAGAAGACCTGGATTCTAAGCCCGGTTCTGCCACATATAAATGAATGAATGCAAAGAAATGATTGATTGAATAAGCCTGTCACCCCCACCTGTAAAATGGGGATTAAATCCTAGTCCCTTCTACTTAGACTGTGAGCCCCATGTGAGACAGGGGCTGTAGTCAACCTGATCAACTTGTATCTATCCCAGTGCTTAAAACAGTGGTTGGCACATAGTAAGCACTTAACGAGTATAATTATAATCATCATTTAGCCATCCCTAAACATCTATCTACTTATTATACTTATCCTGAGAACCTATGTATATACATTTATTTTGTACATAAATTAACTTATTTTGATTATTCTCCTTCTGAACACTTTCATGACTGCCTTTCCTGTGGGAGTATAAGCCACTTGTGGACAGGAAATGTGTCATTTCTTTGTTTTGTACCCCCTCAAGGGCTCATAACGGTGCATCACAGAGTGGCTTTGTGAAAAGAGCACAGGTTTTTGAGTCAGAGAACTGGGATGTAACTTGCTACTAAGCCACGCTGCTTCTCTGTATAGTAATGGTGACACCTCCTATTTGAATAGGCCAAGATGGATTTTATCCAAATCTGGTGAGGATGAAAAACAATGTAAGTCCCATCTGTCAAAACACAACAATAACTGATACTTTCATTTCCGGGCGCAAATGGTCTAAGCAGAGTCTAACAATCTCGTGAGCTTCAAACATATTTTAGTTTTGTATACAAGCTCCTGTTTTCCTCTTTTAGTTTGCACGATGTGACAAGAAGGTCATATGTTAACCTCAGCCTGCTATCACAGTCAATTACCTAGAGGGAGGAAACACGAAAAACAAACTTTTCTATTTCCTGATCCAGTCGATGTAAAATAAAAGCAAGGTATGATGGTAACGGTACTTTATAGCCCTATCCCTCCACCAAAGTTTTAGTTATCAGACAGAGCCATCAGAGACAAAGCTAAAGATGTTCTGTTCCTTTCTGTGTGATACAATCTGCAGAAGTGCTACACTTAACCATTGGATTATTTCTTATTATAATCCTTACATATTTAAAGAAGTGGTCGGTAATTGCATTTCTAAGTCTTTGCCACAACCTCGCCAAGCTGCCTCCAAGGGGAGAAAAGAAGCTTTTAAATAATTTAGATATCCGACCACCTGAAAAAGATTTGAGTTCTCTCCAGTGCAGTTATTTTGCTTTTGCTTCCCCAGAGGTTTTGGGTTTATTTCAGATACAGCTGAAACGGTCTGTTGGTCCTCCAGGCTCAACAGTGATCCTGGATAAAACATTAGAGTGCCAGGCAACTTTACTTTTGAACATTAGAAATTCATATAGCAGCAGAAGAAAATAACGAAGAAGAGGTTGTTATTTGTATCTAAGAAATGTTCTGTTTTTCTCAATGGTCCTGCAAATTTAAACTCAGAGTCCAAAGGACATTCCCAGCAGGAAATGGATAGTGGACACTGGAATCACACCACGGGAAAAAGAGGAAGGTGAACCATAAGGGAGGGATATGAGCTGCCTAGCTGAGATCCTGGGACTGGATGGGAATAAAGAAGGGAAAGAGAAAAAATTAAATTTTCTTATGGTTTTTGTTAAGCAATTGCAGGCATTCTACTAAGCGCTGGTGTAGGTAGATACAAGCTAATCATGATGGACATAGTCCATGTCCAACATGGGGCTCACAATCTTAATCTCCATTTTACAGATGAGGTACCTGAGGCACAGAAAAGTTAAGTGATTGTCCAAGATCACACAGCAAACAAGTGGTGGGATTAGAACCCAGGTCTCCTGACTCCCAGGCCTGTGTTCTATCCCCTAGGCCATGCTGCTTACTGTGTGTAGATCTCTGTATTAAGCATCTGGGAGAAGTCAAAGGACACTCAGTTGATAAACGTGCTCCCTGGACACAAAGAGCATTCAATCTAGGGAATGAACTATACTCACCACCTTTCTTCTTGACCTGCTACAAACCAGGCATTGATCCTTTCACTTCTTGGAGACCTCACTTACCAAGGTCACGAATGACCTTTCCATAGCTCAGACCACAGACTGTTGTCTTATGCTATCGAGTCATCTCCGATCCAGAGCAACGACATGGACACATCTCTCCCATGACACCCCACCACCATCTGTAATCATTCTAATAGTGTATCCATATAATTTTACAGAAGTGGTTTATCATTGCCTCCTTCCACACAGTAAATTTAAGTCTCTGCTCTTGCCTCACTCCCATGCCGGTGCTGGCCAGTACAGGTAAGTTTTAACTTGCAACAGATTTCTTTCCACTCGCTAGACACTGCCCAAGCTAGGAATCGAATGGGTAGGCCTCTGGTCTATACTGAACTCCCCAACCTTTGCCCTTTAAACTCCTCCTCTTCTTGATTTTCTCCATCCTTGCCAATAACATCTCCATCTTCCCTGTCCCACAAGCCTACAACCATGCTGTCATGCTTGACTCATCACTGATGCCTTTCAACTCCCACATCCAGTCAAAAACTAAATCCAGCTGGATCTTCCTCCACAGTCCTCTCAGATCTGCCCTTTTTTCTCCATCCTAATAGTCACCACTTCGGTTCCAGCTTTCGTCATATTAGAAGCGTGGCCCTAATAATAATAATGTTGGTATTTGTTAAGTGCTTACTATGTGCCGAGCACTGTTCTGAGCGCTGGGGTAGACACAGGGGAATCAGATTGTCCCACATGGGGCTCACAGTCTTAATCCCCATTTTACAGATGAGGTAACTGAGGCACCGAAAAATTAAGTGACTTGCCCAAAGTAACACAGCTGACAAGTGGCAGAATCAGGATTTGAACCCATGACCTCTGACTCCAAAGTCCGGGCTCTTTCCACTGAGCCACGCTGCTTCTCTGCCACGTGAAGTATGATGGCCCAGTGGAAAGAACATAGGCCTGGGAATCAAAGGACTTGGGTTCTATTCCCAAGCACATAATATTATGGATACACTAGATGTGTTCAACCTCCTCACTGGTGTCCTACCTTCCAGGTTTCACACTTTCAGACTACACCTAGTCCCCTGAAACATGGTTCAGAAACCTCAGTTCCCTTCTCAAAAACCTCCAAAGGTTACCTACTTCCTTTGCAAAAAGCAAAAATTCCTCACCATTGGCTTCCTGGCTCTCCAAATGATTTCTCTTCATTCAGTCCGCCCAGGTCATCTTCTAATTTTACCCGGCTCTTGACCCTTCTACCTCCAATAGTTCATACTCAGGCTATTTCCCTGGCCTGGAACTCCCACCCCTTTCAAAGCTGACAGCTCACAGCTCTCCTCCAACTTCAAAGCTCTGCAAAGTCCAATTGGGCTTCCCCTAATTAATTCTAACATTCTAAATTATATCAAATTTAGCACTTACATTTTTCTATCCACCCTCAGCATTTATATATATATATATACACATGTTATATATATATATGTTCATTTATGCTTAATTATTTATTCAGCTATTTTATCCTGTCATACTTCTATTGCTTGTTGAACCCTTACTCCTCCTCCTGCTCCCATTATTTATAAATTACTCAAATCATTCTGTGTCTCCCATTAGACTGTAATAATTATGTTGGTACTTATTAAGCGCTTACTATGTGCCAAGCACTGTTCTAAGAGCTGGGGTAGATCCAGGGTAATCAGGTTGTCCCACGAGAGGCTCACAGTCTTCATCCCCATTTTCCAGATGAGGGAACTGAGGCACAGAGCAGTCAAATGACTGTGGAAGACAGTGGAAATGTCTTTTGCTTCTGCTGTACTTTTTCCACATCTTTAGCACAGTGTTCTGTACAAAGGAAACAGTGAATGTAACTGATCAACTGATCGGTATATGACAATAAGCAGCATTTTAGTACCCAAGGGGTTGGAAAACCTCCATACATTGATGATGCCTATTTTAGAAACTTTAAGTAGTAGTGTAAGGTACTGTTCAGTCTTGGAACATATCGGCTACTGTTTGGAAATCAAAATAAGGTCCCATGCATTTTTTTTACCTAAGCCGAGATAGATGAGATGCTCTACACTAAAATTTTCTCTGAGACAGATTTTCCAATATTCCACCGCCAAGAGCTGAGCATTTTGGGGATTGGCAGTTTGATAGGAAACATCCAAACTGAAGAATTCATGTTTTAATGATACAAGGGATGTAAAGCATTTTATTTTTACAACTACAGTGTGCCCCCCAAAATATGTCGGGGCTCATCAAAACATTGAGGGCTTGTAAGGTTTTGTTTAGCAGAACTGGGAGTACAGCCTCAGGGGCTCAGAAGTGAGTGCACCTAAAAGCGATAGAGTCATTCATTCAGTAGTATTTATTGAGCGCTTACTATGTGCAGAGCACTGTACTAAGCACTTGGAATGTACAATTCGGCAACAGATAGAGACAATCCCTGCTCAATGACAGGCTCACAGTCTAAACCTGTGGGCGAGAAAGCTTTATTTTATTTTATACTAAGTGGTGGCAATAAACCAAGTGTCTGTGGAGAGCACAGTGGTAAATGCCTCCTTTGGTCTTCTGAAATAATAGTTGACTAGCATTTGCTGTTGGGTAAGATGGATGACTGTTAGAACGCTGGGCTTTTCAATTAGCTCTGAGGAAGCAGACCCATGGCTGTATCTAAGACCCACCTCTAGCATCGAAATTTCTCTTTTCTGGTTGCTCCGAGTTGAGCACATTCAGTTTCAGGAGCGATATGGGTTGTGGTATTTTGCTGTCTTTGTTGAATGCTACCGTTTCACAGCTATTGTTCTCTACTGTTACCCAGCGTGAAATTCAAAGGTTTTGGATCTTTCAGTTTTAATTTCTATTGTGCAGTTGATTTGCCTTGTGAATTGTTTGAGCTGGGTTAGATGACAGATGAGATAGGCAACTCCTCCCAGGCAGAAACATGATGCAATTAATTTGGAAATCAAACAGTATAAAAAACAACATGAAACAAAACACGTACATGCATAAGTGTGCACACACACACACACACACACACACACAAAACAAACCTAGAATGTGAACAAACTCCCACCCCAAACATTTATGGATGTAAAACTTGTCTCAGTACTTATGCCTGTATGTGTACTTCAATTGCACATTTAATTTTGTATTCTCATTTATTCTGATGTTTCATCCTATTAATTCTACTCCCAATCAGATCTTTGCTCTTCCTGCTCTTTTCACCATTTTAAAGTATATTTTGTCTATCTCCCAAACAAACTGTAAGGATTACATGGGCAGGAAACATGTGCTTTCTCTTTTCTACATAATGAAAATCAATAATAACGGTATTTGTTTAGCACTTACTATGTGCCAAGCACTATTCTGATTGCTGGGGTAGATACAAGGTAATCAGGTTGTCCCACATGGGGCTCAAGAGTCTGAATCCCCATTTTACAGATGAGGGAACTGAGGCTCAGATAAATTAAGTAGTTTGCCCAAGATCACACTGCTGAGAAGTGGCAGGGGCGTGATTAGAACCCATGCCCTCTGACTCCCAAGCCCGTGCTTTTCCCACTAAGCCATGATGCTTCTTCCAGCTACTTTCCCTAGTTCTTCAAACCACAGGAGAGTACCCAGACACTTAGTACAGGACATTGTATTCCCTAGGTGTTCACTAAATACCAATACTATGACTATTACTATCACAGTTACTCCTATTACTATTCATTCAATATTCAATAGTATTTATTGTGCTCTTACCATGTACAGAGCACTGTACTAAGTGGTTGGAATGTACAATTCGGCAACAGATAGAGATAATCCCTGCCCAATGACAGGTTCAGAGTCTAAACGGGGGAGACAGCAAAGCAAAATAGAACAAAACAAAACAAGACAACATCATCAAGATAAATAGAATTAAGGAGATACACACCTCAATAACAAAATAGATAGGGTAATTAATCCTCTGAGTACCACTGCTATTACTTCTATGACTATTACAATTACTGCCATCTCCACCAAAAGGACTTCTCTCATGTGACTGTGCAAAAAGGTCCCCTCTATGATGTTCAAGGGAGATATTTAATAATGTCCGTATTTGTTAAGTGCTTACTATGTGCAGAGCACTGTTCTAAGCGCTGAGGTAGATACTGGGTAATCAGGTTGTCCCATGTGAGGCTCACAGTTAATCCCCATTTTACAGATGAGGTAACTGAGGCACAGAGAAGTTAAGTGACTTGCCCTCAGTCACATAGCTGGCAAGTGGCAGAGCCGGGAGTCAAACCCATGACCTCTGCCTCCGAACCCCAGGCTCTTTCCACTGAGCCACGCTGCTTCCCCATATTTCCAAGTGTCAGGTTTATAACAGGCCTTCTGGGCGCTCAATCAATTGATGGAATTCATTAAGCACTTACTGTTTGCCTAGCACTGTTCCCTAGCAAGAAGCTCAAATGAGGGAGTAGCCGAGGAAGCAGGTAGAGCAAAAGCCAACATACTCCAGGCTGAACCTTTGGATCTCAATCAATCATACAATTGTATTTATTTATTGAGCACTTACTAGATGCAGAGCATTGTATTAAGCACTTGGGAGAGTAGAATACAGCAGAATTGGTAGACACATTTCCTGCCCACCACGAGCTTACAGTTCTGAGGGAGAACAGATGTTAATCTGGAGATGAAAGAATAAGGGAAGGCAATGCTACCCTGTTTACTGAATATCTCCCATTCCATCCCTTGGTTTGAAAATGTCCTTTCTATCTCCTCCTCTTCTATTAACTCATTTCTTCCTTCCCCTCTGCACTTCTGTGAGAACCTCAAAGAATAGAACTCACATATATTTTCCTAAAAGAAAGACATGGAAGAATCATCAAAGGTTCACAGAGACTCAACGAGTTGACTATTAAGAGCTTCCCTGTAGGAAAAGCATCTCCTTCCCCTGATTTTAAAAATCAGATTTATTTGGTGAAATGGCAGATATGCATATTAAATGTCCAGGTAACCCTGGATCTTCAAAGAGGTGAACCAATATTAGCAGTCACGATTTTTAAGAGATGTCACTCATTCATTCCTTCAGTCGTATTTATTGAGTGCTTACTGTGTGCAGAGCCCCCTCTCAAGAAAGCAGTAAGGAGTCAAGTCAAATGACTCCCTACTGGCTCTAGAAATATCCTACTATGTGATCTGAGGTATGTCACTTAACTGTGCCTCAGTTTGCCCATCTATCAGATGGAGATTCGTTCCCTGCTCTCCCTCCTACTTAAACTAGGAGTCCCATGAGGGATAGGGACCTGACTATCTCATGTACAGAGGTTGACACATAGCAAGCACCAATAAATACTGTTATTATTACTATTAAGCACTAGAAAGGAAACAACAATCAATCAATCAGTGGTACTATGGAGTATTTAGTGTGTGCAAAACACTGTACTAAGCGATAGAATAAGGTTAGGTACACCTTTTTAAGACAGCATCATTGTATCATGGAGAAGAGATACTCTTTTACATACATTAGATTATAATTTGGTAATTTCCCTGTGGGCAGGGAATTTGGGGATTAATCTAGCTATCTGGAGGTAGACGCACAAAATTTTATATAAAGGATAAAAGCTCTGATGAAAACAGACACTATTCCTTTAATGTTTGATTTCAAATCGATTGCAAATAGTTTGCCCATTGAATCACGAGGAATAAAGTCCTAGTTACAAAAGAACAATAGTGGTAATAATTATGGTATTTGCTAAGCGCTTAACTATACGCCAGACACTGTACTAAGTGCTGGATGATGGAGTTTCCTGCTTTATATGGCAAGTCCTGGACTGGTAACAAAGACTTTAGGACCAAGAACTTGTGTGAAGGAATTGTTTATTGAAGCAATATAACCTAGTGGAAAGAGTGTGGGCCTGGGAGTCAGAGAACCAGGGTTCTAATCTCCGCACACAGTAAGTGCCGAGGGCATGTAATGGCAGCTTTTATCCCAGACCTGGCCTGCCATAGCATGTTGGGAAAAGTTGGGGGCTGAGGCCTGGTGTTTAACTAGTTGGAGATAAAGAATGTGTTTTCTCGGCAAGAGCTTTGGGCCACATGGAAATTGAAATTAGGTTACAAACGAAATCAGTTTCATTATAAAAATCATTCTACTGATGAAGAGGCAAGAAAAACACCCTTGTCAGGACAACTACTGTTTTCTTTCTCATTTTCAAGCTCTTCAAACTTTTTCTTAGACTCCCTACTCCCTTCTCCTCAGCCTCTTCCTCCTCCTCCTCTTCCTCCTCCATACAGCTGTAGTATAGCAACGGCACCGCATATACAATTTATGAATGGGAGTCCTTTGGGCCACCCTCATTTAAACATGCAATAGAGCTAGATGGTTCATGTCCATTTTTATTTGTAACTGCCATCTTACAGGTCCATAAGGAAAAATCCAAGTAAAATGAATCCTACTCTGGAGTTCAAACCCCACAAAGACACCGCAACAATTCTAGGAGAAGTGCAAATGAGCAGAATTCAGGAACTGAGCCAATTCTGGATGCTGAGCAGCTTTGTGAGGAAAAAAGGGGCAGGTTCTTCATTGCCACAAGACTTCAATATTACAGTCCATGGAAGGCCACAGCTTTTCCTGCTTCGGCGGGATGACTGCCAACTAGTGCATTACTTACATAATGGTATTAGAAATAGGTAACTTAGCCTTGCAGATAGGCCCTTCGCTGCCAGCCCAATTGACCAAAGGCCAGAGGTTAATCATGTCGGTTTATTCACAGTGGAGGGGGGTGTGTCTTAGGGATAAGACAAGCTAGCAAGATGATTTAGTGGTCTGGATGACTTTGTTATACTGGTAGGTAATATGCTCGAAGGTAAGTATATTGAAAGTTGTGACCCCTAAGAGGTAGGATATTAGGCATCATAGGTAGCCAATGGTCCTTACAGCAAGGGATGATAAATTTCCATGGCCATGATGTGAAAGGGATTTTAAAAATTGATATTTATTAAGCGCATACGATGTATTAAGCATTGGGTATTGTCTTATTCCGTGGAATCGTTTCCGACCCATTGTGACACCACAGACACATCTCTCTCAGAACGCCCCGCTCTCCATCTGCAATCATTCTGGTAGTGGATCCATAGACTTTTCTTGGTAAAAATGCGGAAGTGGTTTACCATTGCAACCGTCCAGGTAGTAAACTCGAGCCTCCTCCCTCTACTCTCTCCCATGCCGCTGCTGCCCAACATGGGTGAGTTTTGACTTGTAGCAGGGTGCCTTCCATTCGCTAGCCACTGGCCAAGCTAGGAATAGAATGGGTAGGCCTCTGCTTGACTCTCCCTCCCTTAACCGAGACTGGTAGAGGACTGGAAACTCTCCAGGTATGATCCTGAGAGGCGAAAGCATTGGGTAGATACAAGATAATCAGGTCAGACACAGTCCCTGACTCACGTGGGGTTCACATTCTAAATAAGAGAAAGGATGGTATTGAATCTCCATTTAACAGATGAGGGAACTGAGGCACTGAGAAGTTAAGTGACTTGCCCAGGGTCACATAGCAGGCAAATGGCAGAAATGGGATTAAAACCCAGCTCCTCTAATGCCCAGGCCCGTGCTCTTTCCACTATGCAACACAGTTCCTTAAATGCTCACTTGTTCTCAAACAGTGCAAAAAGAATAAATAAAATTTAATGTTCCATCAGAAATCCACATATGTGTGAATCCTGAAGGTGGATACATACATAAAATGCAAGAGGTGGCTGATAGATAAATATGATTAGATTAAATTAGATTAGATTTATAAATTAGTCAAAGAAGATTTGTTGGAGGAGGTGGGGTTTTAAAACGGGGGAGTGGCTTTGGGGGTAGGGAGTGGAGGGTGTCCAAGTATCTGGTGCTAACCTAAGCAAGAGGAAAGAGGCAGAGAAAATGAGAGTGAGATTCAGCCAGGAAATGAGCAAAAAGTGTGAGCAGGGGAGTAGTGGACGCGGAGAGCAGATAAGTAAAATGGAGACGAGAAGCAGCGTGGCTCAGTGGAAAAGGGCACGGGCTTTGGAGTCAGAGGTCATGGGTTCGAACCCCGGCTCTGCCACTTGTCAGCGGTGTGACTTTGGGCAAGTCACTTCACTTCTCGGTGCCTCAGTTACCTCATCTGGAAAATGGGGATTAAGACTGTGAGCCCCACGTGGGACAACCTGATTCCCCTTTGTCTACCCCAGCGCTTAGAACAGTGCTCGGCACATAGTAAGCGCTTAACAAATACCAAAATTATTAATTATTATAATACGTTATATTGTATTCTACTTGGCACAGTGCTTTTACACCCAGTAAGCATTTAATAAATATGATTAATTGATTGTCATGAAGTCAATGGTCAAAATCTTTGGGAAAAAGCTTGCACGCCTGCATACTAGTAGATTTTCCCTCACTTGCTTAAAGACATCCTTTTAACAACACTAGTTTGAACACAGATGCTATTTTCAAAGCTTTAAATGCAGCCGACTCCCATTTAACCAGGCCAATGAGGCTCAAGATGTATCAGGGAAACTCACAGTTAAACCAAAGTCATTTTAGTCAATAGGATCAACTTCCGCCCTCTCTTTCCCCTTCGTGTAGGTAGTAAAATGAAGTCCACAACGAGGAGGAGATTGGCATAAGATTGTGTTTGGTTACTTTCAAAGTGGACTGGGCTTACTATCAATTCTACCACTCCCAAAGTGAAAGTGTTGAATTCCTAACCAATATGGCACCACTGGGGCTCCCCCCACTCCCTCCCCCTCAGTCATAATGACTCAATCTGTGGCCAGCCTGGCAATAGCCCCCTGTGTGCAGCCCCACTGGGCCAGACAGTGGGCAAAGTCCTCCCCCAACTAGGGGACTGTCCGTTAGTGCTTAGTACAGTGTTCTGCACTCAGTAAACACTAAACAAATAGCAGTGATTGATGCTTCGGGACCGCCGCTGGTCCCAGCGAATTCCTTTTTTTGGTCATCTTTTTAAATGAAAAGGAAATGAGCCCGAGGCTTCTCAAGTTGTGTCCTCTGCCCTCCCTTTGAGGACGCTGCCCTTGGGCAGCAGGAACCCTCCTGAGCTCTGGGCACCCCACTAGGAAAGGCCAGCCTGGCTCCCTCCCTTCCAGCAGTCATGAGCATGATAGTGGCAGCAGCGGGGTGGTAGCTCTCTCCCTCTGCCTTGGGGATCAGACTGGGAAAATGAGCCAGGACAGCAGAAGGAAATACATTTTCCTGCTTCTCCCACTGTATCCACTGCTCCTGAGCCCGGACAAATGAGCCAGGACAGCACTGGGTAATGTATTTTCCAGCTTCCTCTGCTGCAACCACTGTTTCAGGGCCCGGGAAAATGAATCCTAGTATGCATTTGGATCTGTACTCTTTGGGCACTAGATATTCACCCCACCCTCAGCCCCATGGCACTTATGAACAGATATAAACAGAGGGCTTCAAGCTCCCCATCATCTTGCCCCCTCCTACATCACCTCCCTTCTCTCCTTCTACAGCCCACCCCGTACACTCCGCTCCTCTGCCGCTAACCTCCTCATGGTCCTTCGTTCTCGGCTGTCCCGCCGTCGACCCCTGACCCACATCCTACCACTGACTTAGAATGCCCTCCCTCCTCACATCCACCAAACAAGCTCTCTTCCCGCCTTCAGAGCCCTACTGAGAGCTCACCTCCTCCAGGATGCCCCCCCCTTTCCTCTGCTCCTCCTCCCCTCCCCAACACTCCTACTCCCTCCCTCTGCCCTACCCCCCGCCCCACAGCACTTGTGTATATATGTACATATTATTCCTTTTAATTTATTAATGATGGGCACATATCTACATTCCATTTATTTATATCGATGTTATCGATGCCTGTCTACTTGTTTTGTTTTGTTTTGCTGTCTGTCTCCCCCCTCCTAGACTGTGAGCCTGTTGTTGGGTAGGGATTGTCTCTATTTGTTGTCAAATTGTACTTTCCAAGTGCTTAGTACAGTGCCCTGCACACAGTAAGCACTCAATAAGTATGACTGAATGAATGAACAGATCCATATTGCTTATTCATAGCAATGCCTTTCTCCCCCTTTGACCAGTAACCTTGCTGTGAGCAGGGAGCAGGTCTACCAACTCTGCTGTATTTTGGTCTCCCAAGCACTCAGTACAGTGGCCTGCCCATGTTAAGTACTCAACAAAAAACATTATTTGAGTGATTGGTTGATTGATTGATTGAAGGCATGTTTCCTCAAAAGGCCTTCCCTGACTAAGCCCTTTTTTCTCTTCTCCTGCTCCCTTCTATATCACCCTGACTTGCTCCCTTTATTCAACCCCCCTCCCAGACCCAAAGCACTTCTGTAGGTATCTGCAATTTATTTATTTATATTCATGTCTGCCTGCCCCATTCTAGACTGTAAGCTCTTTGTGGGCAGGGAAAGTGTCTGTTTATTGTTATATCTACTCGCCCTAGTGCTCTGCATACAATAAGCGCTAAATTAATATGAATTACTAATTGATCCAGGACAGCAGAAGGAAGCCCAGGTGAGCTAAGCCTGGGTTCCTTCCTCCTGAACTTCACAGAAAATCCTTTCTCCATCTTCCCTGGCTTTGCCACCAACTCAGAGGATTGGGAAATTTACTAATTCAAACTATGGGACGAATCAATCAGTAGCCATTAAAGAAGGCCAATTTGACATATCATCCTGAAGGATTTTGCCTAAAGGACATTATGTAGAGCAAAATATGCCAACCTGTCATGGAACCATAAAAGGAATTGATTTGACTTTTCCTTTCTTCCTCCCTCCTTCTCTGATCGGATGGTGCTGAAAGGACTGAAAATGAAATTTGGTGGATCATTCCCAAAAGGAAGAGTCAAATGAAGTCTACAGGTTTTCAGTCAGCAAACAAAAAAAATCACTCCCTCCTAGTCTTAGCCTTAAATATTTCTCCTTCACCCCACCCACTTTGGCGACTAAACAGATCAGCTAGTTCTGTCTTGGTCATCACTACCATATGTGAACTGAGTGACCTGGTTATAAAAGGCTTTGTATCACAACTCATTATTAACCCCAAGAGCCCTCCGTGTCCAAGGGTTTGGAGTTTCAGAAGTTTCCACTCCTTGAAAATTAGCCAAAGAGAAGCACATTTGGCAAGGTGATGTGATCGTTAGAGTGACAACTGAAGATTCAACAGTGTTTTAATAGAGGTTTCCCCCATTGTTATAGGAAATCTGGCCTGGAATGGGACAATTAACCCACTCGGTAAGACACTATTCCCTCTACAGTGAAGCTCTGTGCCTCCACTTACAAAAACACCCCAGTACTTTGCTTCATCTTCCTTTGCTTACAATGTTTATATGCTGGCAGGGAGAGCAGCTGTGATGGATTAGGCACTAATAAATCAATGGCAGGGAACACACTGTACTATCAACTCACTGGTAGCATAAGTATTCTTCTACATGCAGCAACATTTACCTGCCTTTTCCCCAAGAATAAAATTGCTTTTTTCAGTGGTGACTCACAAGAGAAAAAGATCACAGTAGGTCAAGACACATCAAACTATATACCATGCATTCAGTCTTGTTCCAATTTCACAGAGGTGAGGATTATTAATCTGGTGATGGGGTTGGGAGGCGGGTGTCTAGGAAAATACCAATCTTCTCTCCAGACCATGTCTAGGCAGAAGCAAGCTGGATACCCCACGGGTGTGGCAGGAGATATTTTACAAAAACAAAGCCCCAGTTTGGCAGATTTGGGAGCTCACATTTCCCAGAACGTCCATTTGGATGACAGACTGCTGACTCCCGTAGCTTCTACAAGGAATCTGGGAGTCATTATATATCCTTCATTAGTATTCAAGAACCATCTGGTGGCTATTAGAAAATAAACATTGTAATACATTAGACCCTAAAAACAATTTTAATTAACATCAAGGTCTGTCCTGGACCCACAAAAGAAGAGAAAATCAAAGGAGAAGGTAAAAATTCCATCTTTCTTTGTCCCATTAGGTTTAGTGACATCATGGGCGTCTGAAGCACAGATAGTATAGTGTATTCTTCGGGGATGATATAATCACATAATCTGAGGATGGCTTTGGATCCATTAAAAATGGAGTGGCAGTAGAGTCATTAATATTTTGAGGATTATGTAGACTTTATGTTGATTTTCGAAAGGCAAGCAAGGGAGAACAGTGCATTACATGATAGGATTCAGTGTGCCTGTAGAATTATTGCCTTTTCTTGGAACTCTAAACATATAAAACTTTGGAAAAAAAATTATGTGCATGTTCCAACAATCCAACAACGTATTGTTCTTCCACTCCATTAGGAAAAAAGTTTGAAAGGCAAAAAAACAACTTCCCACTTAAACGTGAGTGGGTCAAAGCGAGTGAATTTACTAGACCTCCCTTTACATCTCTAATGGGTGAAGCCCATTGAGCATATTGAAACATTTCAGCCCACTGTGTTCCTAGGAAGTTAACTAACACTGACTAAATTAAGAAAACAGAATAAATAAAATCCTTCCCCAAAGAAGCTGAGAGAAGCAATAAGAAAGCAGGGAAACAAAAATGCAGGCGAAGAAATTTCTGACTCATTTTCTGCTCTGTCTCCAGTAGATCCTCAATCAATCAATAAATCAATTATATTTATTGAGAACCTACTGAGTCCTGTGCACTATACTTGGGAGAGAAGCAATATTGAACAAGAGCAGTAAGACACATATTCCCTGCCCTCAAGGAATTGGCAAGCGGAAAAAAAAGTTTAGGTACTGAGAGCTGAAGGAAAACACATACAAAGCTGGAAGCAGAACACTCACACCAGGATGAAACTCTTGAACAAATGATTGAATGTATGTGTGAATGGATAAATGTTATATGAAGAAATAAAATTCTATGTATGTACAAGAGTTCTGTGGAAAGGATTGAAATATAAAAGTGCTCAGGGTGGAAGCTGGTTTGACATCTGGGGTGTTACCTGCAAGTGCTTAATACCATTGATTGATTGATGGATTGATTGTTATGAATTGGAGAAGCAGTGTGGCTGGGATAGAGCAAGGGCCTGGGAGTCAGAAGGTCATGGCTTCTAATCCCAGCACTGCCACTTGCCTGTTGTGTTACCTTGGGCAAGTCACTTCACTTCTCTGGGCCTCAGTTACCTCATCTGTAAAATGGTGATTAAGACTGTGAGCCCTATGTGGGACAGGGACTGTGGCCAACCTCTCTCACCCCCAATGATCTGGCCACCTATTTCCTCACGAAAATCAACACAATCAGGTCTGAGCTCCCCAAAGTCACCCCTCCGCCTCTCCCCTCCCCCCCACCAACCTCTCCCCTACTTTCCCATCCTTCCCTGCAGTATCCTCAGAGGAGATCTCCTCCCTCCTCGCAAGTGCCACCCCCTCCACCTGCGCCTCGGACCCCATTCCCTCTCACCTTATTAAAACCATCGCCCCTGCCCTCCTACCTTCCTTAACTTCTATTTTTAACCACTCAATCTCCAAGGGCTCCTTCCCCTCTGCCTTCAAATATGCCCACGTCTCCCCCATCCTAAAAAAACCCGCTCTCGACCCCACTTCCCCCTCCAGTTATCGCCCTATCTCCCTACTACCCTTCCTTTCCAAAATCCTAGAACGAGTCGTCTACAATCGATGCTTAGAATTCCTTAACTCCCATTCTCTCCTAGACCCCCTCCAATCTGGCTTCCGTCCCCTCCACTCTACCAAGACTGCTCTCTCTAAGGTCACCCGTGACCTCCTTCTTGCCAAATCCAATGGCTCCTACTCCATTCTGATCCTCCTTGACCTCTCTGCTGCTTTTGACACTGTCGACCATCCCCTCCTCCTCCATACCTTATCTCACCTTGGCTTCACGGACTCTGTCCTCTCCCGGTTCTCCTTTTACCTCTCTGGCCGGTCATTCTCGGTCTCCTTCGCTGGCGCCTCCTCCCCCTCCCATCCTTTAACTGTTGGAGTTCTTCAAGGGTCAGTTCTTGGCCCTCTTCTGTTCTCCATTTACACTCACTCCCTCGGTGAACTCATTCGCTCTCACGGCTTTGACTACCATCTCTACGCAGATGACACGCAGATCTACATCTCCGCCCCTCTCCTCTCCCCTTCCCTTCAGGCTCGCATCTCCTCCTGCCTCCGGGACGTCTCCACCTGGATGTCAGCCTGCCACCTAAAACTCAACATGAGCAAGACTGAGCTCCTCATCTTCCCTCCCAAACCCGGTCCTCTCCCAGACTTCTCTATCACCGTCGATGGCACGACCATCCTTCCCGTCTCTCAGGCCCGCAATCTCGGTGTCATCCTTGACTCGTCTCTCTCGTTCACCCCACACATCCTATCCGTTACCGAGACCTGCCGGTTTCACCTCTACAATATCGCCAAGATCCACCCTTTCCTCTCCACCCAAACGGCTACCTTACTGTTACGGGCTCTCGTTATATCCCGGCTAGACTACTGTGTCAGCCTTCTCTCTGACCTCCCTTCCTCCTCTCTCGCCCCACTCCAGTCTAGTCTTCACTCCGCTGCCCGGCTCATCTTCCTGCAGAAACGATCTGGGCATGTCACTCCCCTTCTTAAACACCTCCAGTGGTTGCCTATCAACCTCCGCTCCAAACAAAAACTCCTCACTCTAGGCTTCAAGGCTCTCCATCACCTTGCCCCTTCCTACCTCTCCTCCCTTCTCTCTTTCTACCGCCCACCCTGCACGCTCCGCTCCTCCGCCGCCCACCTCCTCGCCGTCCCTCGGTCTCGCCTATCCCGCCGTCGATCCCTGGGTCACGTCCTCCCGCGGTCCCGGAACGCCCTCCCTCCTCACCTCTGCCAAACTGATTCTCTTTCCCTCTTCAAAACCCTACTTAAAACTCACCTCCTCCAAGAGGCGTTCCCAGACTGAGCTCCTCTTCTCCCTCTACTCCCTCTGCCACCCCCCCTTACCTCTCAGCAGCTTAACCCTCATTTTCCCCTTTTCCCTCTGCTCCTCCACCTCTCCCTCCCCATCCCCACAGCACTGTACTCGTCCGCTCAACTGTATATATTTTCATTACCCTATTTATTTTGTTAATGAATTGTACATCACCTTGATTCTATTTAGTTGCCATTGTTTTTACGAGATGTTCTTCCCCTCGACTCTATTCATTGCCATTGTTCTTGTCTGTCCATCTCCCCCGATTAGACTGTAAGCCCGTCAAACGGCAGGGACCGTCTCTATCTGTTGCCGACTTGTTCATCCCAAGCCCTTAATACAGTGCTCTGCACATAGTAAGCGCTCAATAAATACCATTGAATGAATGAACCTGATTACATACCTACCCCAGAGCTTAGAACAGTGCTTGGCACAAGGTAAGTGCCTAACAAGGAATATAATAATAATGATTATTAATTATTGTTATTGCTATTAATTCATCTGGGAAAGTGCCCTGGAAGAGGTGTTGTTGACTGACTCATTTGGGAGGAAAACTCCTTCCTGTTATCAGCCAATCAATGGTGGGATTCACAGTGTGCTTATTGTGTGAAGAGCATATACTACGCATTTGGGAGAGTACAATAAAGCAGAGTTGGTAGACACGTGCCCTGCCCACAATGAGCTGTTTCTGATTTATGTTTAATATTAACACTCTTTAGAATGATACCTCTCCTACTCCCACTACTATTAATGAAAATAATGGTATTTACCAAGTGCTTACTAAATGTAAGCACTGTACTAAGCCCTGGGGTAGACACAAGATTATTAGGTCCCTCCTGGGACTCACAGTCTAAGTAGGAGAGAAGAACATTATTGAAACCACATTTTGCAAATGAGGGAACCAAGGCACAGAGAAGTTGAGTGACTTGCCCAAGGTCACACAGTTGTCAAATGGGCATTAAAACCCAGGTCCTCTGACTCCCAGGCATGGGCTGTTTCTTCTAAGTCATGCTGCTTCCCAAAGGTCAAAAAGACAGAAATGAGCAAAGACCAAAGCTATGGCTTTGTAAAGCCTTCTCATTTTTTAAAGAGCCAAGATGAGGGTGTAAAAACATGAAAGGACCAAATATCAGAATTTTCTTCAGATATTGCAGAAACCATAAAATTCACCCTATTTTATCCATATTTCAAAGGGAAACATATTTTTATTAGAAAATATGATGCCTGTTTATAACGGTGAATCATTTGCTTAAACAATTGGAAAGACCTTGTGAGTCGATTCTAGTTTCACTCCATACCAAAAGGAAACCATGTATGGAGAAAGAGACAGATGGGGAAAGAACTTGAAACTCTTTCTAAACAGAAATAACTTCACTCGAAAGCTATCCTCCTCCCTAACATTCTTATTTGCTACTATACCAACAGTTTCCTCCTGAGTAAAATGGGAATTAAATGCATATCCACTCTGCCCCTTAAAACTGTAGGAGCCCTATGTGGGACAGGGACTGTGCAGATCTGATTGTAGTATATCTATCCCAGTGATTTGTACAGTGCATGGCACTTGGGAAGCACTTAACAAATACTACAATTATCATTATATTAATTATTTTATTACTATTAACATTATCATTGTTATTATCATTATCTTTATCATCACTATCCACTAGGCCCTGCTGTTTATACTACCCAAAGTCTGATTTGGGGAGAGTAGTGTGTACTTACTGAAGTATATAAAGAAGGAATGATATGCTGGGTCAGCACAACGTCCATCTAGCCCAGTATTCTGTCTCCTACAGGGTAGTAGACTATGACATACCAGCCCTCAGAAAGCACATGACTCTCTTCTCATCATAGCCATATTTTTGCCAGTTTTTGCCAGTTTTCAATTAAGCAATCTTATTTACTGAGCACTTGCATGCAGAACACAGTAATAAATGCTTGGGAGAGTACAATGTAAGAGTTGTTAAATGCATTCCCTGCCCACAAGGAGCTTTATTCTAGAGAGGAAGACAGATATTATAATAAATTATATTCTAAGTGCTGTAGTATTGGGGGTGTGTGGATGATATCAGGACACAAATCCAATTGTAAGGGCAACACAGACAGGAGAGGGAGTAGGGGAAATGAGGGCTGGGTTGGGGAAGACCTCTTGAAAAAGATGTGATTTGAATAAGCCTTTGAAAATGGGGAGAGTGATCTTCTGTCAGATATGAAGGGAGAGGGAGTTCCAGGCCAGTGGCAGGATAGGGGCAAGGAGTCAACCGTGAGACAGAGAAGATCGTCATCATCATCATCAGTGGGATTTATAGAGCACTTACTGTGCATAGAACATTGTACTAAATGCTTGGGATAGAACAATACAACAGAATTGATAGGAAAGTTCTCTGCCCATGAGGAGTTTACCACCTAAGGTGTAGGGAGCCAGACATTAATATAAATAAATCATTTTATAGTTATACAATTTATAGATATGTACGTAAGTGCTGCAGTGTTGAGGGTTGGCCAAATTTAAAATGCCCAAAGCTCCCAGGTCCATATGCACAGACAAGGCAGAAGGGAGGGGGAATCAGGGAAGAGAGGGCTTAATCAAGCATCACCGATTAGATTGGTGTAAGAAGAGAGAAGCAGCATGGCTCAATGGAAGGAGCCTGGGCTTGGGAGTCAGAGGTCAGGGGCTCGAATTCCGGCTCTGCCACTTGTCAGCTGTGTGACTGTGGGCAAGTCACTTAACTTCTCTGTGCCTCAGTTCCCTCATCTGTAAAATGGGGATGAAGACTGTGAGCCTCACATGGGACAATCTGATTACCCTGTATCTATCCCAGCGCTTAGAACAGTGCTCTGCATGTAGTAAGCGCTTAACAAATACCAACATTATTTTTATTATTATTATTAAAGTGAACATCCTGGGTTGTAGTGGGAAATCAGTGAGGTAAGATAGGAGCAGGAGAGGTGAATCAGTACTTTAAAACCGATGGTGAGGAGTTTCCATCTGATGTAGAAGTGAATGGGCAACCCCTGGACATTCTTGAGGAGTCGGGGAAGCAAGGACAGAACTTTTTTTAAAAACTGTATCATTAGATTTCCCTAAAATCCCTAAAAGTATTCGTGTAGTACTACAATAATGATGATGATGATGACAACAAGAAGAAGTAGTGATATTCTTTAAGTACCACATACCGAGCATTATACGATGTGAATATTAATGTTGTGGGGGTGGGGTGAGTATCAAGTTGGTACAAGATGTCTGATTTAGTCCTTCTCTGACATGAAGTGTACAGTTTAAGAGGGAGGGGGAATAGTTAGTTCATCCCCATTTTACAAATGAGGAACCTGAGGCAGATTGGCATAGTGGATAGAGCACGGGCCTGAAAGTCAGAAGGACATGGGTTCTAATTCCGACTCCACCACCTGTCTGCTGTGTGACCTTGGGCAAATCACTTTACTTCTCGATGACTCAGTTACCTCATCTGTAAAAATGGGAATTTAGACTGTGAGCCTGTCACCCATCGCCGGGGACAGGTTCTTTCGGAATCGGCGTGGCGAGAGAGGCCAGGGATGGAAAACCTGAGTTTTGTATAGTATTTATTCCACGGGGTGAATTGAATTAATTATTTAGACATGACAAATCGGCCTTCCCTTTTGGGAGAAATATGGTGTTAAAGCTTCCCTAACGGGAGGAATACACTGGTATGTTATTCGCACATGGCCGGACACCCGAGCCCACTTATGATTTACTGACAATGTGGTGAGGCGGCTGGCTCCCACCATGTGATCGCCCCACCCAGGAGGAATCCACCTTTGCGTTAAATACACTTATGCGTTAAACACTAATGAGTTACATACACTTATGAATTACATACACTTATGTGTTACATACACTTAAAAGTTACATACACTTATGCCCTAAATCCAGTTATGCATTACCCACTTATGTGTTACTTGAGCTTGGTGAGGTGGCTAGCTCCCACCCTGTTCTCATCCCACTGGGGAGGCAGCCACTTAGACATCAAATCCACTTATGTGCTATTCGCACTTGGTGAGACAGCTACCTCCCACCCTGTTCACATCCCACTCGGGAGGCACCCACTTAGGCATCAAATACACTTAAACGTTACATACCCATGGTGAAGCGTCTGGCTTCCAACCCCTCGAGCGCTCAGCAGGACGGGATACTCACCCATCCCACGGCTCCTCACTCGGTGCAGGCAAAGCGGCCTTCTCACGCTCTGAACAGAGGCGACCCGCAGCCGGCTGCTGCAAATCCCATTCCTCTGCACAGAAAGTTAGAGGCGCCAGGTATTTATCACCTGTGCCCCTAGCCATTCCAGCTTCCGGCCTCAGTTTATGCAATCTCTGCCCTCCCCTCTCCTCCTTTCCTAATTAAATTGGCACGGGGGCGAGGGACACCTTCTGTATTCCCAACTTGGACTGTCAATCTGGCAGTTTCGGTTGTGGGGGCGGTGTCCCACCCTCACTTCCGAGTTCTGCCTGCTGGCTCAGGAGGTCATGAGATAGCATTTGACCTTGAGATGGTCGGTACCACAGGGTCACCTTGGGACAGGGACTTTGTCTAACCCGATTTGCTTGTGTCCATACCAACATTTAGTACAGTGCCCAGCACATAGTAAGCGCTTAATAGATACCATAATTATTATAGGGAAGCTATAGTGGCTATCACATGGCACAGTGGATAGGGCATGGGCCTGGGAGTCAGAAGGTCATGAGTTCTAATCCTGGCCTCGCCACTTGTCTGCTGTGTGACCTTGGGCAAGTCACTTCAATTCTCCAGCCCTGAATTCCCTCTTCTGTAAAATGGGGATTAAGACTGTGAGCCCCATTTGGGACAGGGACTGTGTCCAACCCAATTTGCCATTATCCACCCCAGCACTTAGAATGGTATCTGGCACATAGTAAGTGCTTAGCAAATGCCGTAATTATTACTATTATTAATTGAGTGAATTGCTCAAGCCCACCCAGCAAACAAATGGTGGAGACAGCATTAGAACCTGGTCTCCTAACCCCCGTTTTATATTCTTTCTCCTAGGCCATGCTGCCTTTCTGTAGTCTCTGTAATAAATTGCACTATTTCTCTTTTTCCCACTTTTTCAGTTTCTGTTTGGATTATTCAAACCTGGATTGAGAGTCCTTTTGTAATTAACTCTTGATCCCCTGAGAAGCATGGAGTCCTCATTTATAATTTTAATTATGCTTATCATAGTCATCATGCTATGCTAAAATATACACTAACATTCTTGAAAAATGGGTTTATTATGGAAATTTCCAGTGACCTTTTCTGAACACAATACTGAAGTGTACCCACCAGTTTAATCCTAGGAAATTTATGAGACCAGGTGACACTGGCCTTTTGGAGGCAACCATTCAGAGTAATGTTTTCCCTTAAATTCCTCAAATAGACAGCTCAAGGACCAAGACAAGCTGACAGTGTCTTTATCCTGAGTGGTGCAGAGCATCTGGAAACATCTTTTTTTTTCCTAGAAACAGGGAGAATTGTGGCAAATTGGTTGTCACTTTAAAAAAAGCAGTCAGCATTCTGTTGGAAGAAGAGACCTTCTGCCAGTTAGCAAGTCCATCAGTCACCCATGCTTCATTTCAGCTCATTCAAGGATTCCTGTATCTCTAGACTGTAAGCTTGTTGTGGGCAGGGAAGGTGTCTGTTATATCGTAATCTCTCAAGAGTTTAGCAGAGAGCTCTGTGCACAATAAGCACTCAGTAAATATGATTGATTGACTGACTTTACAGCTGCCGAATGATATAATCATGGTAATACTAATAACAGTAATCATTAAATGCTTACTACAGACCAACCGCTGTGCTAAGTGCTGGTGTAGATACAATGAAAGCAGATTGGACACAGTCCCTGCCTGATACAGAGCTCCTCAAATCCTCCTAATAATCACTCTTCCACCCTTTGGAATGCTCACCTCCTCCAAGACGCCTTCCCAGACTAAGTCCCCCTTTTCTTTAGCTCCCCCTCCCTTCTGCATCACCTCAACTTGCTCCCCTTACTCTTCTCCCCTCTCCCCTCCCCACAGCACTTATGTATATATCTGTAATTCTATTTATTTATACTGATGTCTGTTTACTTGTTTTGATGTGTACATACCTATAATTCTATGTATTTATATTGATGCCTGTTTATTTGTTTTGATGTCTATCTCCCCCCTCTAGACTTTAAGCCTGATGTGAGCAGAGACTGTCAATTGCACTTTCCAAATGCTTAGCACAGTGCTCTGCACCCAGTAAGTGCTCAATAAATACTATTGAATGGATGAACGAATCAAGGGGGAGGGAGGACAATGTCTTAACCCATTTTTCAGATGAGGAAACTGAGACACAGAGGAGTTATCCAATCACAGACAGCAGGCAAGTGATGCAACTGGGACTCGGATTAGGGTCCCTGTCCTCCAGATCGAAGCACATGGTCTCCCACGGGATAAATTCCCATAGGATGACCATTTGTCTACTGGAGCCAACCTGACTTCATGTGGAAACTTTACCATTGAGTTCTGTGAGGAAGCCAATCAGGGAGGTTTGGGGGCCCGTTGGCCACTGGGTTAGGGTTTCCTTTGTGGTTGGTGGAAGGTCAGCCCTCGGAGCACTTTTTAAAACTTACCCACGCGGCCTGCAGAGCAGAATGCCAGCAGGTATGGGGGCTGTTCTGCGGCACTGTAAACCACAAGGTTAACAATAATAATAATAATGGTATTTGTTAAGCACTTACTATGTGCCGAGCACTGTTCTAAACACTGGAGTAGATACAAGGTAATCAGGTTGTCCCACGTGAGGCTCACAGTTTAATCCCCATTTTACAGATGAGGTAACAGAAACAGAGAAGTTAAGTGATTTGCCCAAGGTCACATAGCAGACAAGTGGCAGACCCTGGATTAGAACCCACAACCTCTGACTCCCAAGCCCATGCTCTTTCCACTGAGCCACACAACGGCTGCTCCAGCTGCGGTGGCACACGGCTCTTTTGGAATGAAATTCATCTCGGAATTGTGCTTGGATATGAAAGCTTGGGGCTTTCATTTGGGTCCCGGTTTCCAAATGTTGAGAAGATGAATCTCAGCAACACGACCAATTCCTGTTCTCCATCCATTTGGCCACTGTATTCAGGCATATTTTGGGTAGATGATGCCTAATGACAAAGGTGAAACAGGGAGGAGTTCTAGGGGGGGCTGAATCTGACAACAAAAGGATGGTTTGGGGTGGAAAAGGGACTATAATAGTGTACCTTTCCTGGGCCTTTTCCATTCAGAATGAACGTTCCCTAGGAACAATTGGCTAAGAGGGGAAAGCTATATCCTAAAGCTATATCCTTTCTCGAAAAGGATGTGCACTTAAATTGTCTTGGCAACCACCGTGACGGTTAGTACTGAGCTATCCATTCTCTCTCACACACTCTTCCTTTTCCCAGCAGCACACATTGGGTCATGGCTGGTAGGGAAAATGAGTGCAATCTGCCATCACAGCACAAACCCTCTGGACCATCATCCTTCCCCACTACACATAGGAGCCTATACTGAAGACTGAGAGACTCAAATGAAGAACCCTGTGGATGTCTTTCTTGCTACCAGGAGCGATAGTAAAACTCAATGGACTTTTCTGAAGAGAACAAGCTTAACAACTGCTTAAACCAATTTTCCAGAAAGTTCCCAGCCATCATTAAAGCCCATAACCATATCTGAATTGTTATCCAGATAGCGTGCAAGAGGATGGAATATTTTTTCTGGTTTTCTCCTTGCCAGTCAATGGAATTTGTGGAATTTATCAATCATTGAAATTTATTGAGCACTTACCGTGTGCAGAGTATGTACTGAGAGATCCCTGCCCAAAAGGAGCTTACAGTCTAAAGGGAGCTTTGCTATTCACCTCACTCCCACCCCCTCAGCACTTATGTACATATCTTTATATTCTGCTGCCTTCTCTCATTAATCAGTCACATCTGTTAAGTGTTTACTTTAAGGAGGACACTGTACTAAGCACTTGGGAGAGTAAAATATGACAATATAACAGGCACCCCTCCCTCTGTGCCTCGACGAGAGTGAGGAGGGGGAGGAGAGTAAGGGGTGGGGGGGTTGTCTCGGGGGTTGGGAGATAGAGGCGGGGAAGGGGCCTGGGTAGTGCAATATAACAGGCACATTCCCTGTCCTCAATAAGTTTACAGTCTACAGGGGGAGACAGACAAGAATATAAATAAATAAATTACAGATATTTACATAAGTGATGTGAGGCTGGGAACAGGGATGATTAAAGGGAACAAGTCAGGGTGATACAAAAGGGAGTGGAAGAAGAGGAAAGGAGGGCTTAATCAGGGAAGGCCTCTTGGAGGAGGTGTCTTCAAGACGGCTCTGAAGGTGGGAAGAATAATTGCCTGTCGGATATGAAGAGGGAGGGTGTTCCAGGACAGAGGCAGCATGTGGGTGAGAGGTTGGCAGTGAGATAGCTGAGACTGAAGTACATTGGTTGGGTTAACACTAGAAGAGCAAAGTGCTGGGTTGCAGTAGGAGAGTGTGGTAAGAGGGTGCAAGGTGATTGAGGTATTTAAAGCCTATGGTAAGGAGTTTCTGTTTGAGGGAGAGGTGGATGAGCAACCACTTGGGCTTCTTGAGGAGTGGGGAAATATGGGCTCAATGTTTTTGTTAAAAAACGATCTGCGCAGCAGAGTGAAGTATGGACTGGAATGGGGAGAGACAGGAGGCAGGAAGGTCAGGAAGGAGACTGGTACAGTAATCAAGATAGGATGATTTGCGTGTACACTCCCCAGAAATAAGGACAGTTCCTGGAACATAGTAAGCACTTAACAAATACCACAATTATTATTATTGTTATAAGTGCTTGGAGTAACATGGTAACAGTTTGGGTGGAGAGAAGGGGCAGATTCTAATGATGATGTGCAGGTTGAACTGATAGGGTTTAGCGATGGATTGAATATGTGGGTTGAATGAGAGAGCAGAGTCAAGGATGATGCCAAAGTTTTGGGCAGTTGAAACAGGAAAGGTGGTGGTGCTGTCTACAGTGATAAGAAATTCAGGGGGAGAACAAGGTTTGGATGAGAAGACAAGGAGTCCTTTTTTTGGACATGTTAAATGTGAGGTGATGGCAGTGTGTCCAACTAGAGTCTTGAAGGCAGGAGGAAATGTGAGGTTGCAGAGAGGGAGAGAGTTCAGGGCTAGAGATGTAGATTTGAGAATCATTGAGAATTCATTCAGTCATTTATTAAGCACTTACTGTGTGCACAGCACTGTACTAAGCTCTTGGGAAAATACAATACAACAATAAGCAGCCGCATTCCTTGCTCACAACAAGCTTATAGTCTAGAAGTGGGGGAGGCAGACATCAATATAAATAAGTAAAATTACAGATATGTACATAAGTGTTGTGGAGCTGGGCAGGGGGAAGAGCAAAAGGAGCAAGAATGATGCAGAAGGGCATGGGAGATGAGGAAAGATGAGGGGGCAAGGTGGTGGAGTGCTTGAAGGCCAAAGGTGAGGAGTTTTCGTCTAATGTAGAAATGGATGGGCAACCACTGCAAAGGGGTGGTAGTTGAAGCCAAGGGAGCAAATGAGATTTTCAAAGAAGTGGGTGTAGTTGTAGAATAGAAAGGGACCAAGAACTGAACCCCAAGTGACACCCACAGTTAGGGGGTGGGAGGCAGAGGAGGAGCCTGTGAAAGAGATAGGAGGAGACCAGGAGAGGACAGTGTCAGTGAAGCTGAAGATAGATAACGTTTCAAGGAGAATTTGGTGTTGAAGGCAGCTGAAGGTCAAGGAAGACTAGGCTAGAGTAGAGTTTGCTGGATTTGGAAAGAAGGAGATCATTTTTTGGCTCATTTTGGAGAGGGAAGTTTCTGTGGAGTGAAGGGGACAGAAGCCAGATTGGAGGGGGTCCAGGTGAGACCTGGAGGAGAGGAACTTGAGACAGTGGGTTTAGACAACTAGCTCAAGGAGTTTGAAGAGTTTGAAGAGTTTGAAGAGTTATTGTAAGAGGAAGATGGGGAAAAATACTGGAGCGAGCCAAGAGGTCATTCATTCATTCATTCATTAGTATTTATTGAGTGCTTACTATGTGCAGAGCACTGTACTAAGTGCTTGGAATGTACAAATCAGCAAAAGATAGAGACAGTCCCTGTCCACTGATGGGCTTATAGTCTAATCGGGGGAGACAGACAAAAACAATAGTAATAAATACTAACAAGGGGATGTACATCTCATTAAAACAATAGCAATAAATAGAATCAAGGTGATGTACATCTCATTAACAAAATAAATAGGGTAATGAAAATATACACAAATGAACGGACGAGCACAGTGCGGAGGGGAAGGGAGAGGGGGAGGAGCAGAGGGAAAAGGGAAAAAGGGGGCTTAGCTGAGAGGAGGTGAAGGGGGGGATAGAGAGGCAGCAGAGGGAAAAGGGGAAGCTCACTCTGGGAAGGCCTCTTGGAGGAGGTGAGTTCTCAGTAGAGCTTTGAAGAGGGGAAAAGAATTAGTTTGGTGGAGGTGAGGAGAGAGGGCATTTCAGGATAGCAGGAGGACGTGGTCCAGGGGTCGATGGCGGGATGGGCAAGAACAGGGAATGGTGAGGAGGTGGGCGGCAGCGGAGCGTATGGGGTGGGTAGTAGAAAGAGAGAATGGAGGAGAGGTAGGAGGGGGCAAGGTGACGGAGAGCCTTGTAGCCTAGAGTGAGAAGTTTTTGCTTCGTGGGAGGGTTTTTTTGTTTGTATTTTTTAGGATAGAGGAGACATATTAAAACAATGGAGAAGAAGCCACTGGAGAGAGAACAGTTAAACATTTGAAGATGGCTCTTAGGGATGGAAGAAAGGACAGGGTATGTGCTCTGATTAGGTGCAAAAGGATGGAATTGGGTGCACATGTGGAGGGGGTGATTTTGACAGAAGGCAGAAGATTTCCTCTTGAGCTACTACTGGGATAGATAAAGAGTTGAAGAAGGGGCAGGAGAAGGAAGGGACTGGAGAGGAGCAAGGGAGATTTTAGGGAGTTCATGCCTGATAGTTTCAATTTTCCCAATAAAGCAAGTAGTAAGGTCTTTAGATGCAAGAGAAAGGAGAGGTGGAGGGACAGGGGGTTTGAGGAAGGAGGTAAACATCTGGAGCAACTGGTATGGGCAATGAGCAAAGGCACCAGTAACATTGGAGAAAGTTTTGTGGATAGAGGAGGGGGCAAAGCTAAAGTATGCGAGTATGAACTTGAAGTGGAGGAAGTTGGCCTGATATCTAGATTTCTGCTATCATCACTCTGCGACTCATGTACAGGAGTGAAAGCAGTGGACTGTGGAGGTGATCCAGGGCTGTGAGGTGGTGATATATTGTTCATGGAAAATCTGAAAAAAGAGTCAACTTGGGAACTTGTGGATGGATAATCTTCTCTTAAGAGTGTCACTTCCAAGAAAGTTCCTGACCGGTCCGGGAGGCAAATGATTGGCATCTGCTCCCCAGGAGTGCTGGCGGAGCTTCACGGCTATTCCAGAAAGGGACAGAAACTCAAAACCTATTTGTTTCATCCACTCTACATTCTGCATGTAACTATTTTGCACTGAAATTCTGAAACATTTGTAGAATCAACTGATGCTATGTAACTGGGAATGTTAGCAGTCATCCACTTCCTGCATTCATCAACATAAGAACACCCTTTCTCTCTGTCTCTGTTCTCAAAAGACTTGGGATCTTTCTTCATCCACTTTCCGGGGCCGAAGGAAATCGTAAAAGGTCAGACAGGCTGAAAACAGGGTAAAAGTCTGGACCCTGGGGAGAGAAGGGGAGAAAAAAACTGTCAATTCAGGAGGGAAGCAGGATTTCTTGCCCATTTGGGATGTAGGAATTCATGGTTCAGGACTTCAAAAATGTTGGTTTTGTCTCTTTCCCAGAAAAAGATATCTTGGTGCTTAATACAAGGATTATCCACAGTAAAATAAAGTTAACTTCCCACAAAATCCACCTAACCTTATCTGTGTAGAGAGGGCCACTATGGTAATTCAATGTGTCTGTGTGAGTGGTTCCCTGTTAAAACTGCCCTATTGTGGTTTCTAAAGGGACAAGCTGAATTCTGGGTTGGAAAGAAGGAGGAGTAGAGGGTTAAGGGCAGGGTGAGAGACATGAGGAGTTATGAGGAAAGTCACGAGAGTCATTTTAAAGTACAATACTCCAGCCTTGCTTTGCCACCAGAGCAGAGCACTAAATGGTGTCCCAGTGCCTTAAAATAGCTAATGGATTTTCCTAAGGAAAAGGAGCTAGAGAAAGAGAGATAAAGGGGAAGAAAGATGGAGAGAAAGAGAGAGAAGGTATATTGCACTCTTCTAAATGTTAAGTATGGTTCTTCCCACCCAATAAGCAATCAATAAATACAATTGATTGATTGACTGATTGAGATGAAGAGAGAAAGAGAGAGCGAGAGAGGGAGAGGAGCAGAAAGAGAGAGGAAGAGGGAGAGGAAGAAGACAAGGGAAAGGGAGAGGCAAAGGGAGAGGAAGATGGAGGGAGAGGGAGAGAGGAAGAAGGGGAGGGGGTGGTGGAGAAGAAGATGGGGAGAGAGGGAGAGAAAGAGTAAGGGAGAGAGAGAAAGAGTAAGGGAGAGAGACAGAGAAGGAGACACAGGGAGGGAGAAAGAGAAAAAGAGGGAGAGAAGCAGGCAGATAGTTCCTAAAGTTAATTAATTAATAATGCTACTTTTTCATTCATTCATTCAATAGTATTTATTGAGCGCTTACTATGTGCAGAGCACTGTACTAAGCGCTTGGAATGTACAAATCGGTAACAGATACAGTCCCTGCCCTTTGACGGGCTCTTAAGCTCTTACTATGTGCCAAGCACTGTTCTAAACATTGGCAAAGATACAAGGTAATCAGGTTTTCCCACATGGGGCTCACAATCTTAATCCCCATTTTATAGATAAGGTAACTGAGGCACAGAGAAGTTAAGTAGCTTGCCCAAGGTCACACAACAGACGGGTGGTGGAGACGGGATTAGAAATACCGTCCTCTGGCTCCCAAGCCCGTGTTCTTTCCACTAAGTCACGCTGCTTCTCAAAACACCTTAAAACCTTCCCAAGTACTGGACACCTTAAAGATATGATCCCTGCTCTCACAGAGCTTATTACCAGCTCAGCTATAGATGACTTAAGGCTTCAGATATTGCATCAGCAATATCTTTAATTGCATCCATTGGCTTCCAGGAATCCAAGCCATATCTCAGAGAAATGAATAGATCTGTCTCTTCCTGGACGTGGCAAGCTGAAGATGAAACACAAGATTAGTTTTTCTGTGTTACCGGTTGTCTACTTATGCCAGGTGAGTGGGAGTGATTATTCACACTACAGGCTGGAGCAGCCTTTACAGGAGACACCAGATCCTATTGGCAGTGAGGGATAGGAAGAGCTGGCTGGAGCAGGCTGGGATCGTCTGACCATCATTGGACAATTGGGGTAATGGCTCTGCTGGATGGAAACATCCATTAAAAAGGAATTGGGAAAAGAACAGGAGCTTCGGGAATCTAGTACGCAGGAGAATGCAAGAAAGATAAAAGAAGGGAAGACAATGAGGAATATTGCAAGGGTTGTGGTAAATGAATGAAAGCCCTGAGAGTGATAATTAAAAGGCAACCCAGAAAGCTCGGCAGTCCAGCATAATGTAACCATCTTCAACTGAAGGGTAGTTGTCTCTTTTTGTAGCCGAATTCTACTTTTCAAGCGCTTAGTACAGTGCTCTGCACACAGTAAGCGCTAAATAAATACAATTGAATGAATGAATGAATAGGAAGAAGGCAAAAGTTCTTCTCTGGGTTACCTTTCCTTCTATTTCTGTAGGATCAATTTTATAGGGATGGGAACTGAGACCCAGAAGACAGGCATCTGGCTAAAAGCCATTATGTCAAGAAAAGATTCAGGATTATAATACTAATAATGGGGATGATGATGATGGTAATAATAATAATTGTCAAGCACTTAATATGGGTAAAGCACTGTTCTAAGTGCTAGGGTAGATACAAGGTAATCAGGTGAGACAAAATCCCAGTCCCACATGGTCTCAAAGGCTAAGAAGGAGAGAGCACAGATATTTGAATCTTCATCAAGTTGGATGAGGAAACTGAGGCCCAGAAGTTAAATGACTTGCCCAAAGTCACACAAATAGCTAGGAATGGAGGAGGAATCCAGGTCTTCTGACTCCCAGGCCCAGGTTCTTTCCACTAACCAGGCTACTTCTCTGAATTTTGCTACTGACTATAAGCCCGTCAATGGGCAGGGACTGTCTCTATCTGTTGCCGAATTGTACATTGCAAGCGCTTAGAACAGTGCTCTGCGCATAGTAAGCTCTCAATAAATACTACTGAATAAATACTATTGAATGAATATTAGATTCCTGATTTCTAACTCAGCCTGAACATCCAGCAAAAAATAAACAACCTCCTAATAAGTACTGATTTTTGGCAAAAAATGAATAAAACACCCAAAGTCACACTACCATAGCTCCCAAAATACTTAAACTTGAAATCATACCTAATGCATGTATTCACATAAAATAAAACACATTATCAGGCTCACCAAAGAATAACTCATTAAAAGGTTCAAGTGCTTCTTTTCTTCTACAATTAGTATCATCTCCAAAGGCCCACTGTTCACATTCATCCCCAACTCCCAAGCTCTTGAACAAAGCATTTCTGCTTCCCTGCCATTTGCTCCTAGCACCTAAGAATAATCAATAAACCTTCATTAATTCAGGAGAGACTGACATTCATCTGATCTTCTCCAGGACTGCGCATTCCCAGCTGGTCTTCAGTAGCGCCAACCCTAAGCCCCAGGTACGTGGTTTTTGTAGCAGAATCACTCCCCAAGTGACAAATGGGTTTTTTTCTGGGGAAGCACATGGCCTAGTGGAAACAGCAAGGGCCTGGGTTTCAAAGGACATGGGTTCTAATCCCAGCTCCACCACTTGCTGTCTATGTCATCTTGGGCAAGTAAGGTAATTTTTCCGTGCCTTGGTTTCCTCAAATCTAAAATGGGGATTCAATACCTCCTCTCCCCGCCTTGATTAGACTGTGAATCCATCTCAGACAGGAACTGTATCTGATCTGGTTAATTTGTATCTACTCCAGAACTTAGAACAGTGCTGGACGCAAAGTGAGCACTTTACAACCATATTTCTTTTTTTAAAGCACATGAACTTAATGTTTAGAAGATTTTCATGGGCTCCTTGAAGACATAACACTGATAAATTGACTGACTGATTGGTGCCCAGTTATTTTGGCAGTATACCTATTAATAAATTGTTCTGAATCAATACTTGGAAATTCTCCAGTCTGATATGAACAGATTGCTAATTCTTTTTCTTCTAAGCTTCTCGTGAGCAAGGATCATATCCACCAACTCTATTATATTGTACTTTCCCAAGCTCTTACAACAGCATTTTACTCACAGTAAGTGCTCAATAAATAGAATCGAGTGATTCATTGATTGATAGATCCCCACCAAAATCACTTTGCTTGTATCAGTGTAGCCACTCAGCGATTATTCCTGTACCTGGATGTTCTTAAAACGCATGTCCCACTCGGTGATGACTGACTTGTATTGTAAAGTCTGCCTGACTGTAATACATTCTATTGATCAAGATGATGATGTACCTGATCTACCAATGTATTTTGCAACTAGCCTATGAGAATGGCCCATAATCAGATATTTTTCATTTAACTATAAACACAGGAAGCACCTCAAGAAGTCATCTGGTCTAGCTTCTAGCTTTCCATCATTCGAATGCCTGCCTGGAAGCAGGAAATTCAAACAGAACAGAGAGTTTTCCATCTTTTACAAAAAGCTCTCCATTGTTGGTGAGCTTAGTAGCTGACATAGAAATTGTTCAGGAAAGAAATAATGCCCTGTGTCTAACTGAAGCCTTGCTACAATTTAAAACCATTTCCTTTAGCTACAACTGGTTTATAAACCATTCAATCATTAGATTGTAAACACTTTGAGGTCAAAGACCATATTTTTTACTTTGTACCTGCCAAGTGTCTAGCACAGTGCCCCATACACAGTAGGTGTTCAATGAACACCACAGAATAGATGAATTGTCAAAAGTCAGAATGCTGAGCAATCAAGAATTACTGAGAACAGAAAACCGACAACCCCCAAATGTGAAGTTTAATCACTGACAGAATCAAACAAAGAGCATTTAGACCAGTTGCTGACTTTTGGTCCCAGCTAGGTCTAAAGTCAAGGGTCAAGGGTTAGGTTTATGGATAACGTTTGGATATAGGATTATGGAAATGGATAGGATTACATTTCAGGAATTTCAGTGATTCTTGGCCTGTGAATGATTGGAAGTGTTGAGCTTTGACCAATGTAGGTTCAGATTTCAGTGATGATGATGATATCCAGATTTTTCTCCTCCTTGAGTTTTTATCAATTTTTTCCCTCAGAATCTTGTTCTTTACTTATCCCCTCTGGCTTACAAACTCCTCATGTTACTTTCCCAATTATGTATTAAGTCTCCCTAATTGCGGGCAAACATATAATTGAAAACTGTAGTCCTATAGCCCTAAAATTGTCACATTCAGAAAGCCGATGTTCAAATCACAGACCTAATCATACCATTTCCTTCCATTTACAGCTGACGTTTGGATTGGAGCTCTGGTTTAGGTGTGGAATTTGTCTTGGAGTTTTACTTTAGGATTTGAAAATGGTTTGGTCCAATCTCAGGAGTTTGATATTTTATCTTTTGAAAAATGGTTATGAAACAGAATATTCTCAATTATCAAGGATTTGCCAATAAATGAACCGAACCCAGTGCAGCTTCTTACTTTGTTTTTCTTTTTGGTTTTAAATACTCAAAATTTTCAAGTTAGCAAAAGTGAATAATTGAAGTTTCACTCTATTTGTCCCAAATGATATAAAACAAATATCTTTCAGATACAATTCAATACAGGGGCTAACATTTTATATTATGGAAAATGGTATGATCATTGACCCCTACACAGGATTCTCTTTGTGACACTCAAGCACTCAAGAAATTGATAAATTATTTAATGCTTATTGGGTGCAGAACACCAGACTAAGGGTTTAATAAACTAAGGACTTAAAAACTAAGGACTTAATAAACTAATAAACTAAAATAAACCCTTAGTCCCCATAAAACACTGTATCTATGTCCGTAATTCATACTCTGCTCTTAATGATTAATCAAAATGGCACGTTCTAAGGGAAGATGTATTGAGCCCACAGCAAGTGGCCTTATTAGTGACTATTTGTGATCCTGTAAACAAGATAGAAGACACTCTTGAAGACACTTATGGGCTCTACCTGAGACAGGTGATTGCTGGCCTGTGGGGATGGAGCAAGGAGGGAGACGTGGCCTTCTTTCCCTGCTCTACCTAGTAAAGGGCCTAGACCAATCAACGACTACCATGTAGAGTTAGCCATAGCTGCGATGCCTAAGGCAGATAAAAGGTGGTCATTTCGAATCGCAAGGAGGCAGACAGATGCACAAACAAGAAGCACGCTGAAGCACGCAGAGAAAGCAGCAAGCCAGGCACACAAAGGGGCATGCAGCACTGGAGTAGCTGAATCAGAAGCAAGCATTAAGAGCAGCAGAAGCAGCATAAGAGCAAAACTGAAAAGCAGCAGAAGGCAGCTGCGCGTGGAAGCAGAAAGAAGAAGCATTGACAGAAGGGGCTCTTTTGACCAGCAGACTGGTACTGGACTCTCATTGGAGTGGAGTGAGTGAGTGTGCGTATGTGTCACTCCCTTGCACGTTGGTAAAAGTCCGTAAAAAAACTTTCTACAGTAACCTTGGTGATCAGAGGTGTGGTTTCACTTTACTATGTGCCACTGAGGCTCCCCTGGTCCAGGAAGGTCCTATTCGGTACAAGCCGGGGAAGCTCGCGACATTCGGGTCACCAAGAAGAAAGAGATGTGCATTATAATGATGCCAAATTCTAACTTTCTGCCCAGAGTCGGCTTGATGAGGTTAGAAACCTGGGTGAAGCACAATGTCACCCAGCCCAGGGTCCAGTAGCAGATGAGCCTCAGTGACATAGTCTGTGGAGCAGGAGTTCAGCCTGGCACTAATCTGAGGATGAGGAAGTTTCTATCTTGACCATAGTTCTCACTGATGTGGCTGACTCCTCCTACCCTAAAACTGCCCGCTAGAGAACCCAAGAACCTGAGGGTGAGTGGAAGTGCAGAACCAGTGACGGTGTTGCTATGTGGGTGTTCCGAGGTCACCTCTACCTCCTCAGGGCCTATAGGGCTTGGGACAGACATTTTCCTAGCCTCTCCTTCCTCAGGTCCACTTCTATGATGCTGTTGATGCCTGTTTACTTGTTTTGCTGTCTGTTCCTCCCCCCCCCTGGGCTGTGAGCCCATTGTGAGCAGGCATTGTCTCTATTTGTTCTAAATTGTACTTTCCAAGCTCTTAGTACAGGGCTCTGTACACAGTCAGCACTCAACATCTCAGTCCTTGATGTTTTAAGCTTCACCAAATTGTAGTTGCCTCACCTGAAAGAGAGGCCAGTGAAAAGGACCTTCTTCATGAGAGCACGGTCACAGCCAGAGAGGGGTTCTTTACAATTCTATCAAATAGAACTGGCAGGCAGATTAGGGATGGGAAGTCAGGTGACAAACCCCCTGGTGGAAGGTGCTGGTTTGCCATCATGTCCCATAAACAACCTGGGCATTCTGAGAGGAAAATGGCTCTTTTGCCAATAGGCAGAAAGCTTCAGCCCAATGGGTTGGAGACGAGCTCTGCATAAAAGCATGGAAAGGACATTAAACAGTTAGAACTTGTGAAGCTGATCTGGGCGCTGGATCATAAGAGTTCCAACGAGGAAAGTATGTCTCTCTACTTTTGTTTGGGGTAAAAAAAAAAAAAAAAGCTAGAGTGAGTGAATTTTGGGGCTTCCTTAGACAACCCATTTCCCACCATTTTCCCAAGCTTAGCCTTCAGGCGTGGTCAGTGCCAAACACATGATTTCTAGGAATCAGATCATCCATGAACCTCAGCGGCTCTAAGATATCTTTGAAAGCTCAATTTTCTGTTAATATTCTTCCCAATTTGTAGTACTGATTAAATTCTGAATTTGGTTATTACCATATTTGAGAATTTGATTCAAGCATTGGTTGCTGGGCTTTCAAACAACTCCAAATTGGGTCCTAACAGGAGTTTCTAAACCCAAATCTTCCTTGGGTAGCTCTAAAAACAGGATCAATCAGTCAATCAAACTGCCATTTTTACTGAGCACTTAATCTATGCAGAACACTATACTAAGCTTTTTGAGGACAGAACTTGTATCTATCAACTCTATTGCCCTTCCAAGAGCCTAATACAGTGCTCTGGACAAAGTGAGTGCTCAGTAAATACTACTGATTGATTACTATGCATTTAGGAGAGTACAGTGGAATTTGTAACCATGATCCCCATCTTCAAGGGACAAACAAGCTGAAGAGACAGGCACTAAAATGAATGAATTATTGCTATTGTTTTTGTCTGTCTGTCTCCCCCATTAGACTGTAAGCCCGTCAATGGGCAGGGACTGTCTCTATCTATTGCCGATCTGTACATTCCAAGTGCTTAGTACAGTGCTCTGTACATAAATACGAATGAATGAATGAATTAGAGATAGGGAAAGCAACAGAGTTTAAAATAATGTTTATTAGTGCTGTGTGAAGAAGGGGATGGGGGAATACCTAAGTGTAAACTAGTTTGGAGTTGGAGAGATAATAATTACCTCTAATTTTGCTCTCAAGAATTAAGAGCTTCAGAGTCTAATATAAGGGATATGAAAAGTAATCTATTCTAACTTAATAAGAACAGTGAATGAGCAGCACAAAAAACTTCATGATTTTGGAAAGTTGTCTGCAAGTCTTGCTTCAGTTTTGTTTTTTTTTCCCCCTCACTCAATATCTTTCAAAATTACTGACCTAGGACTTTGGTTGTCTGTTCTTCGCTGATGATTTCAAATCAGGAATATTGCACAGAAACCAAGACTGAAATCTAATAAAGGAGAACATCTTTCTTTCTTTCTAGAGATATAGAGGAGAGTTAATCTGGTGGAATGCTAGAGGCAACCAGAGAGAAGCCATGCCTGTTGTTTAGGATGTTCAAGGTTGGTGGATGGCATTTATATGAGTTTTTAATTGAGGAAGTGGGCCAGGGTGGGTTCTCAATGTGGAAGGGCTGGAGGGTTTGAAAGAGCAATGGGAAAACTTTAAGAGGAGTATGTGGGAGCACAGCTCTGTGTTGAATTTGGGTTGTTTAATTTCCCTGTACTGTCCTATTTTCCCAGGAAGGCCTGTGGGGGACGCGGGGGGGTTTTGCCCCCTCTTCGACTGACATAAATTCTCCACAGTCGATGGAGCAGAAGCTGTGAGGCCTGGATGGCTGTAGAGTCCTCCAATCGCAAAACAGTGGCCTGCACCCTCTATCTAATAATTATCACAATAATTGTAGAATATCGTTAAACGAAGGCCTGCACCCTCAATCTAATAATTATCACAATAATTGTAGAATTCAGTAAGATCTCACTATGCGCTATGTTCCCTGGTAGATCCAAGATAATTTAATTGTGAACCATCCCTGCCCCACATGAGGCACATAGTCTAAGTGGAGAACGGACAGGGTACTTAATTTCCATTTTACCCATTATAAAATGCTTTGTGAGCAGAGATCGGGTCTACCAACATTTTCAAACTCTCTGAAGAGCTTCGTACTGTGCTCTGCACTTACACAATGATCACTCAATAAATATCAGTCAATTACCAATTAATAGTATTTATTGGGTGATTGAATTGATTGATTGATGAGGAACCTGAGGCAAGGAGGAGTTAAGTGATTTGTTTAAGGTCACATAGCAGGCAAGTGGCAAAACCAGGATTACAGTTCTAGTCTTGTGATTCTCAACCCTATGCTCTTGCTCCTAGGCTACATTGTTACAGCTTCTATTTTCTCTAGTTGATAGGACCAATGTGGAAAATCCAGTGGAGAAGCAGTATGGTCTAGTAGAAAGAACACAGTTCTATTTGTCAGGGAAAAATCTTGGTTCTAATCTCATGCTACCACGTTAGTAGTATGACCTTGTGCAAATCATTTATCTTGTCTGTGCCTCAGTTTCCACATGTGTAAAATGGAGATGAAGTACCTATTTTCCCTCAACCTAGTCTGTGAGCCCCTTGAGGGAAGTGGACTGTGTCTCTGATCTGATTGTCGTGAACCTACCTCAGCACTTAGTTTCGTGTTTGGCACAGGGTAAGCACTTAACAAATACCATAATTATTAGAGGGTGAAGAAATGGCCAGAGAAAAAAGGCCGAGAACCTAGACTCTGAGGGGGTGGGCAGAAAAGCTAGGGATTCTGGCAAAATTTAAAAATGCAGTGGGAATAAGGGCCTGGGTCATCGAGGGATCTGCGGATTATGGAATCAGCTGGGGCTCCTAGAACACATCTGCAATAATGCTGTTACATCTCTCTGTGACAGAAGGGTGATGGATGGCTGGTTTTCATCTGACTCCATCTCAGTGGAGTCTTGTAAAAATAAAAAAAAAAGGAGAGAGAGAAAGAGTTCTGCACAATCCCATGACCTCTTCAGGAGGCCACACAAGCAGGAAGCATGATGATCGCAAGCATCCCTCATGCTTTCCCACTGTGGAGAAGCAAAGAACAGAAAGAAAAAATACAAAGGAACCAAAGCATCTGGGAGGGATGTACTGGAAGGTGCACAGAAGGCAACGGATCTATGCCCATCCATGGCTCTATCTTAAGGGTAATTTCTCCCTGAGCAAAAGAGGCCGGAAACATGGTTTGTGCAATGCGAGGAAGGAGTTGGTAGAAAGGAAAGGCCAGACCCATCTGAGGGTCCAGCGGATCCTCCAATTCTGTCCAACAAACTTCTCCTGCTTGCAACATTTTTGGGCCTTGAAACACCAGAAAGTAAGGGGCAGGCCCTTCTCTTCCTCTGCCAATAATAACAGTAACCCTATTAGTATTTGTTAAGGGCTTAACACTGTTCTAAGCACTAGGGTTGATAGACAATAATAAAGTTTGCACATCCCCTGGACCACACTGGGGCTCTCAGTCTAAGCAGGAAGAACTAAATTGAACCCCAATTTCATAGATGAGGAAACTGAGGCACTAGTATTTTGCCTAAGGCTGCACAGTAAGCAAATGGCAGAATTAGAACTAGAACCCAGATCTCTTGACTCACAGGCTCCCACTCTTTCCACTTCTCATGAAAGAGAAACAGTTCTGAGAACAGGAACAGTCCAAATTTAAGAGAATTAAATCCCTCTCATCTTTCTCTCACCACAAGCAGCCCAAGGTTTTACAGTGATCCGCTACTGCCAAATTTGCAGTGCCGACTTTAGCCCTCTGCAATTTCATGTAGATTCCTGATGCTCCTTGGAGGCTTTGAACTTTGTAAACATATGCATATGTATATAAATGCATATCCAGTTTATTATAGCTATCATCCTAAAGGTGCTTAGCCTGTTTAGAAAAGAACTGATGCTAAGCTCTTTTCTCTCCGCAGGCTCAAACTGAAACTGCACCTTGCTTTAAATCGATCAAACAATGGTATGTATATACTGAGTGCTTACTAGGTGCCGAGCACTGTACTAAGCATTCGAGACAAAACAAAACAAGAAAAGTGGCAGATATTTTCTCTGCCCTTGATAAGCTGTTGTGTTTCCTTCCAATATTGCAACTGGCTAATCTACGTTCTTGGGAAATAATTGGCCCTAAAAATTTTAATCCTCAAACAGGACATTAATACCAACTTTATCAACTTGAGTACCTAAGTGAGCCAATGGATTGCTAAAACAAATTCATTCAATAGTAGTTATTGAGCACTTACTTTGTGCAGAGCACTGAACTAAGCAGTTGAAATGTACAATTTGGCAACAGATAGAGACAATACTTGCTCAGTGATGGGCTCACAGTCTATCTGAAGATAACCGAGGGGAAGATTTCAATGAGTTTCAATGAAGAGTGTTTACCTTAAGAGAAAACCTCCACAATTCTTTAGCTTTCAGTCCAGAAAGCATCAATCAATCAATCACATTTATTGAGCACTTACGATGTGCAGAGTACTGTACTAAGTGTTTGGGAGAGTACAATACAACAGAATTAGAAGACACGTCACCTGCCTATAACAAGCTTACAATCTAGAGGGAGAGACAGACATTAAATGATCAATAACATTTTTGCTAGTCATGCTCTCTCTTACGTGTGGGTTTTAGATAAAAATTAGTAGGCATAAACAACATGTTGGTTCCCTTTTGCTCTAAAAAATATAAATGATTATTATTCATAGACATAAATCCCTTAGTATACATGCCCTCTTACCTACAGGGGGAGAAAATCTTTAAGAAAAGAATATTCATGCTCATGGACATTTTTTAGATCTCTTGGATTTATCTGCATTATCCTTCCTCAGCATTTACTGACACCCGAAAAACCTATCTTGAATAAGGGCTGCCAATCTCTGGGCCTCATCCAGGTCCTGCTTAAGCATTTTTGTATCTCTGGGTCCCCCTTCCCTTAGCTATGCCCTTCTTTTCCCCACCCCCACCTATTTTGCTCACAAATCCAGAGAGTCCTCCAACAGAAGGTAGGGGGGTTTCACAGAGTCGCTCAGCTGCGCTGCCTATCCCAGCCATGAAGAAGTGTCAAAACTGCACTGCTTCCTTGTCCCACTTACCAAAATGGCAACATTTTTAAATTAAAAAAAAATATATTGTATTTGTTAAGCGCTTACTATGTGTCAGGCACTGTACTAAGGCCTGGAGAGGATACAAGCAAATGGGGTTAGACACAGTTTCTGTCCCACGTGGGACTCAAAGTCTCAATCTCCATTTTACAGATGAAGTAACTGAGGCCCAGAGAAGTGAAGTGACTTTCCCAAGGTCCCAGAGCAGACAGGTGGCAGAGCTAGGATTATAATCTATGACCTTCTAATTCCCAGAGCCATGCTCTGTCCACTATGCTGATAACATTTTCCATGCATATCCATCTTAAATATTCCCTTTGTTGTACTAAACTCTCCCAAGCACTTAATGCAGTTCTTTGCATGCAGTAAGAGGTCAATAAATACGATTGAATGAATGAACCTTTCTGTAAGGGTACAGTATGCCTTACAGTTTCTTCTTTAGATGTGGTTTTGGGTTTCACTGGTGTCCATACTCTGTCAGGAGCCCAAAAGCATGAGAGAGAGAAGACAACCTCCCTCACTGCTAGGTGGCTGGGTAGCTAAATGAGGATGTGAAAAAAACAGCCCGGAAAATATAATTGCACTTAAAGGGTACTGGGCCAAATGAAATGTAAGCTGTATCACCACAACGGTTGGTACAAACATTACATTCTTTTCTAGCTTTTAACTGTATTTTGTTGCTGCCACTCTCACCCCTCCCCAGGTGCCATTGCATGGAATTCTAGCTCTCTTCATTGTCTGCAAGGGAAATGAGTGTGTTAAAGTTGTGTATAAATGCTGCCTGAGCCTATTAGCTTGCTATCTTGGTTGTTGGAGAATTACTGAAAGGGCAGGGTATTCAGCTGGGAAATTCACAGGGTACACTCTCAATTTCCTTGTTCATATGTCAGGAATATTCAAACACACTTGTGCAAGGATTTAATGCCAAGCAATGCTCTAAGTATTAGGGGAGCTACAAGATCATCAGAACGGATCGAGTTCCTGTCCCACAAAATCTAAGATGTTGCCCCTTCTGATTGCCCTCTCTGCCTCATTCTTCTTGCATTTTATTATCACCCACCTAGTTTTCCCTCCTTACTTCCCCAGTGCTGCTGAATGCTCTCCAATCCCAAACACACACATGCACACATGCCCACACAAACACATACAGAGGCAGACCCTAACGTTCATCAACCTCCTACTCAACCCCTACCAGAGCACGAGTTAAAAATAAACTGTAAACTCCTTGTGGACAGGGATCATGTCTACCAATTCTATCATATTCATCCCTCCAAAGAGCTTAGTAGGGTGATCTACATACAGCAAATCCTCAATAAATAGAGAAGCAGCCCAATAACGAGTAGACCATGGACCCGGGAGTCAGAACAACCTCGGTTCGAATCCTTGCTCTGCCATTTGTTTGCTGTTTGACCTTGGGGAAGTCACTTACCTTCTCTGTGCCTCAGTTACTTCATCTATAAAATGGGAATTAAAAGTGTGAGCCCTATTTGGGGCATGGACTGTGTCCAACCTGATAAGCTTATACCTACCCTAGTGTTCTGAGCAGCATCTGGCACATAGTAAGCACTTAATAAATATCATAAAAAATGAATACATTGATTGATTGATTGTATGATATTGGGTACGGCTTATTCCAGAGAGGATATTCCACACACTTTTCAATTTCATTTTATAACCTGTCTTGTGAAAAAAAAATTACTGCATCACTCGAGAATGTGTCAGTCTTGTCTGGATTTAATTTTCTCTGTAAAATCAGCTTTATGGAGATTCAAGTCTGAAAAGAGCTTGTCACTTAGGAAGTGGCATGGCCTAGTATGTAGAGCATGGGCCTGGGAGGACCTGGGTTCTAATCTTGGCTTTCCCACTTGCCTGCTGTGACACCTTGGACAAGTCACAACTTTTCAGTGCCTCAGGTGTCTCAACTGCATACATACCTGTTCTCCCTCCTACTTAGAGTAGGAGTCCCATATGGGCCATGGACTGCATCTGACCTGATTAACTTGTATTTATCCCAGTGCTGAGTTAAGTGCTTGACTCATAGTAAGCATTTAACAAAAACCCTAACAAAGCAAAACAAAAAAAGCCAACTGTGTTGGAGCTGCTACTAAAATGAAATACACCTGGACACCTGGGCAGGAAAGGTTGGGTAGTCTAGACTGACAAAGAGGCAAAGGAGCATAGGACACTGTGGATTCAGAGCGGAAGAGTTTGGGGTGGAGGTGGAGTCAGGTAAGCCACACCAGTAGTAAAAAGAGCAGGGAGGGTGAGGATATCTTGGGCTTCTTATAGACATGGATCCAAATGACCTTAGAAAGACCGTTTTTGAAAGGGACATCAGGAATTCACCAACTAGCCCTGGCTTCAAACAATTAATCCTATTTACTGAGCGGTTACTGTGTGCAGAGAACTGTACTAAGCACTTGGGGGAGTGCAATACAACACAGGCAGTGGTAGACATTCTCTGACCACAGTGAGCTTCCAATCTAGAGGGGGAGACAGACATTAGTATAAAGAAATTAATTACAGATATGTACATAAGTGCTGAGGACTGAGGGAGAGGTGAAAAAAGGAAGCAGTGAGGGTGACACTGCAGAAGGGAGTGGGAAAAGAGCCTTGAGGGAAGAGTTTCAGAGTTGTGAGGGAAGTGGCAAGAATTTAGTGGTTGTACAAAGAGGAGTCCTCTTTGTTCAGTGGGGAAATTGATACCCGTGATAAGAAGACTACAAATATGTTCATCCATTCTCATATGAAGTAGGGTGACTTTGAGGCCTAGAAATAGAGTTAAAGGTACACTGTTGCTAGGGAATTACAGGTCCAAATCTCATAATATTAGCGTGTTAGGAAACTAAGAGCCAGCTCATATACTGTGTGCAGATTGTTTATGAAAGACTTCAAATACCAAGGCAATATGAGGGCATCAGAGGTCCCAGATCCTTGTTTTAAGAATAGTAGTTCTTCTCAGGGGTCTTGGGCTAAAGTCTTAGTGGAGAAATCAGATTCTGGAATTGTCATCCAAGGGGATTAATAAATCAGATCAGCCTCTTCTAAAATTAAAACCAAAATCACCTTTGGCTCATAAGATATAGGCCACGAAACACTCACAGATTACAAAAAGCAGGAACACTGATTTTTGGTGAGCAGCTACCTGTGAGGATAGATATCTCCCAAGTCCAGTCAGGGTAAAATCATTTTGTACTTTACAGATTTTAACAATTGACTCTATTTTTTTTTTCCTTTTGGTAGTTTACTGAGTTGTATCCACAGTTTGCAATTAAATAAAACATAAAATTAAGGCTATGTGAACATGATCCTGTCTAGACTGTAGTCCCGTATTTTATGTTGTTTTTCCCCAATTATTTTTAAATTGCAAGGCCCTTGCAGAGAGGGATCCTGTTGAATTCTCATCCATGTGTTTCTTTCCCACTACTAAATAGGGTGCTTGCACATAGCGGGTGCTGAAGAAATCCTCCGAATGAAGAATTAATGTAACAAAGTTTTCTGAATTTAAAATAAGAATTAACTTTACCTGAGCTCCTTAACTGCCTAGGTGGCTTACACACAGGAAATTTAAGGAGGTTCCCATTATTTTCGTTGTTATATTTTTTTCCTGATTTTCTTTTCTAATAAACCGTTTCCTTCTAGAAAATTGATTTCTTTTTCAATCATGAGAAATGAAACGAAAGACTAAATTTGTCCCCTTGGGAATTTTTTTAAAGAGTCATTCGGCATCAGTATTGAACCTCTAAAAATCTGGAGCCCAGTCACATGACTTCTAATCTAGCATCAGACCACTAAGCAATAGCACACTGGCCTTGATTCTTTCTTAACCCACAACTCTGTACTTTAGGCAATTCAAAACAGAAAACAATTATAATGGGAAGAGTGCAAACCATTTCTTCATATTGACTATTTCTCTAATCAGCGGGAAAGTGTTACTAATGGGAATAGAAAGGAATATACTTCATCAGTGGCATCTTTTCAAAGATATCTTCTGAGAACAAAAGTGAAAGTTATGATATTGCATTTTAGAATATCAATTTGACGTGGATTATATAGAAAACAGGACTGATTTCATGAATGAAAGCTCTTAAGCTAATTTCTATTTGTATTCACACAACATCATCAGGTTTGTTACATTCATACAGACATACTCTTTTGTACCCATAGCTGCATGGCAAAAATGGGAAATGGCTGTTGATTTATTACATGTAAACAGAATGAATAAGATAACATTTTATTTGTTAGAAACCATATAAAAACAGCTATAAAAAGATGCAATTCAAGTAGTGTATGCCCTTATCAATAAATCCTCCTTATTTTAGAACCATGGCGTATATTATAATAAAAAAGATAATTAAAAGCATTGAATTACGGAACAGTATCATTATATCAGGAAATACTGTTGCAACAATGAGCCACACTAGGAAGATTGTGTGTATTACTGCTCTTCTTAAAAGTGGAAGATGAGGTTTTCGTGTCAAGAGGGACCTGATATTTACTATATGATTTCGACAGTTAAATAACTAATGTGCTTCAGATAAAATCCGCTGTAGATTGTAAACTCCTTGTGGGTGAGGATTTGTGACTGTGTCAAGCAACTCAGTAGTACTGTGCTTTCCCAAGCACTTAGTACAAAGCTTGGCATACAGTAAGTCCTCAATATATAGCACTAATTGATTAATGGATTGAAAATCATCAATGTTATCTCTTTAATGCTGTTTACAAACATGCAGAGGGAAATGTGATTGCTAAATCCAACAATGCTTATAATTAGAGACCAGAATTACTGGTAAATATAACAGCATGTGCAAGATGGAAACAAGATGGAGCTGGTCAAACATTGGTATGATATGAGAGATTTGAGGAAAACATTTTTTTTTTTTTTTTTTTACTTTTCCTCCTCGGGGTTCTTAGTTTCACCAGTCCTGGTAGAAGCTGTCTTACTAAAGACTGTAACAAGGATTTTTGTACTCAGGCTGTCTCCACATTCTGCACTAGCTTTTCAGGAGAATTTCAGTATTTAAAACCAACACATTCTACAGATTACTCATTCAGAGAGCAGCTGCGTGTGGGTCTTAGGAACCAAATTCTGCATTTTATCCCTTCTCAGGTCAATGCCCCCACCTCTGCCGGCCAGTTTAATATGAGAAGCTGGCTAAGCTTTGTTGTAGAGAATAAGCACACACAATATTTTCTCCTGGGAGTTAGTTCATGCAAAACACTGCCCCGCTGAGAGAGTGGAAATTTACCCATAAGACATTCTTCCAGCAGCAAGACTCTGGAGGAAACCTGATCAGAATTCTTAAAGCGGTGTCTTGATTTTCTCCATAATTCTTTCAAAGTTTCTCAGGGAAAAAAATAAACCAAATGTTTAAGGTTTATGATACCTGGTCAAGACAGGCACAGTGAGCTATGGCCTAATTTAAGAACAAAACTGAAAAAGAGTGGCTTATTTCCAATAGCTTCTCTCCTACTATATCTTTCATGAATTCTGTTACTGTTCCTCCTTTAGACTTTGGTTTATAGTCACTCTGCAGTGCTTCAATTGATCAATGCATCAATTTTGTTTTTTTTAACTTCCATCTAGTCAATGAGTTACTTTAAGCCAAGTAGCTATTATTTTGCCAAGTTTTTGTAAGCTCACAGATATATTTTCACGATTTGTACGTAGTTCAAGTGACACCGATTTAGAGCTGAAGTGCTACATGTGTTCTTAAACAGCGTAAATCATCAGAAAGCTTATCTGATTCTTTGTTGCAAGGTCTTCTTTACAACAGCTCTTGAAACAACTATTATGGAGTTCTGTCTTCACAATTATTTTTGGAAAGAGGAAAGTTTAATGGGAGTGCTAGCGAGCTAAATTTGCATCCATTCAGTATCTTTCCTTCTTCCCTGACCCAAAGATTTGAAATCCTGATGCCAAGGGATGCGATGATATTCCAGATGAGCTGAAGGAAAGCACATTTTAAGGGATTGCCTGAGTGATTCATTCATTGATTTGTTGACCAGGAGTGAAGTGAACCAGCTGGCTGAGAGAGAATAGCTTCTCCGATTAAGCTCTCTTTTCCCCGTTCCCTCTCTCTTCTGCGACGTCTATGCACTTGGACCTGTGACCTCTGGTCTCAGTCCCACAGCAGTTATGTTCACATCTATGCATTAACTATTATAAATTATGTATTTCATATTAATATCTGTCTCTCCCTCTAGACTGCAAGCTTGTTGTGGGCAGGGAACATGTCTAGCAACTCTTTTGTACTGTACTCTTCCCAGAGCTTAGAAAACTGCTCTGCACTCAGTAAGCACTCAGCAAATAACACTGATTGACTACCTGGTTGGGTGCCATGAAAAGGGGACAAATAGAACTGCTTCTTCAACCATTACTTTTCCTCTCTGAGAACACACTTGGATGTGTTGATTTGCTAAAAAAAAAACATTAAAAATCTCTATTTTACTAAATAGAATGCTCAGTTGCAAAATGTATACAACTGTGTAAATGAAAAATCTTGCAGATGGGAGGAGGGAAGGAAAGAATGGGACCATTTAATTTATTTTAATCAGCCAGATCAAGAAATTGTAAAGTTATTGAAAGGAAAACCTTTGCTGAAGCAGAGAGCAATTATGTTTTGCACACAGAACACCCTTTAAAAAAAGACCATGTGTTCAGAATAAAGAATCTTGGTAATGTCAGTCATTTTAACTTCAAATTCTTTTAGCTTTGTCTTCAAAAATAATGCAAAAAGTCCATATTGCATAGGGCTTTCCTTGCACAGAATCAAAGCAGGTGGTTTCTGAAATTTTACCTGGAAATGGTCTGAATGTATTTTCAAAGGTGCTTATTTTAAAATGTAAAAAATAAATTGCTTTAGCATTCTCGATTAGCCTCTTTTAAACAGTTAGTTTAACACCCCTAGACATCTTAGAGATCACTCATGGAACAAGCCCCCTGAGTAAATTAAACTTTAGCTAAATTAAAGTAATGGGATTTTCCCCATTTATGAATGTCCCTTTCCAGAGGAGAGTTGCTGAAAAGTGGAAAGATAGGTGGGAAAATCAAAGTACAAATTGGCAGTCTAATTTAAATGGAATGTTTTAAATTGTTAAAATTACTGGTGGGAGGATGAGAAGAACACTGCATCCTATCGAAGAAGTGATCTAGAAGATACTATTATGGGGAAAGGAGTCAAGATTTTTCCTCGTGGTAAAGCTTTCCATCTTTTCTCTGTTACCTTTGGAAGTATTTTTTTTTCACCAACTGATTTACTTTGTAAATTTAAACACACGTATTTCTTTTCCCCTTTGGAATTTAAGTATGTATGGAACTGTTGCTAAGCGAAACCTACAGACTACTACTGACTTTGATTCTGACCATCCAGGCACTATCAACTTCAATTTGACTTTAAACAAGGATGAGAAGATTGCTGTGTAGATAGCTGGTGGTTTATAATTCCCTGGAGCCATTCATGTAAGTTTTTCATTTTCAGCAGTGGAAGTCTTATGTAGATACTCAGATGTGAGTCTTTTTCTGACCCAGGATATGGGAGTTTGTTGTGCAAATTCCATTTTGTAATAGGTTCAACTAATGTGTCGAACCCTGAATAGAAATTGTAAGGTTCTCAAAATAAAGGTGTTCCATTAGAGGCAGTATTGTTATCCTAGCATTTAATGTAGTAAGTTTTAGTGTCGGTCTATCCCCAGCACACTCCCTCCACAACTCATCTCCAGTTGCTTTTCTTCTCAACCCCTGAACAACACGGTGCAGAGGGCCTAGGACACCCTTATCTAACAACTGCCCTTTACATTGCTACTCGCTTACAATGCGTCAGGCTCTGCAGAAAGCGCTGGGATAGATATAAGATTATCGAGTTTGAAACAGTCCCTGCCCCACATGGGGCTCACAGTTTAAGGAGCAGGGAGTAGGATTTATTCATTCATTCATTCGTTAATTCATTCATTCACTCAATCATATTTATTGAGCACTTACTGTGTACAGAGCACTGTACTAAGGGCATGGGAAAGTACAATACAACACTAAACAGTGAATTTCCCAGCCTACAGCAAGCTCACAGTCTGGGGGGGGGGGGAGGGGACCGACATCAATACAAATAAATAGAATGACAGATATGTACATAAGTGCTTTGGGGCTGGGAGTGGGGAAAAGTAAAGGGATCAAATCAGGGCTATGCAGCGGGGAGATGAGGAAAAGTGGGAATTAGCCTGGGAAAGCCTCTTGGAGATGTGTCTTCAATAGGGCTTTGAAGTGCCGCAGGGAGGCAGGGAGGGCATTCCAGGCCAAAGACAGGAGGTGGGCTAGGGTCGGTGGTGAGACAGCAGAGATCGAGGCACATTGAGGAGATTAGCACTACAGATTTTACAGATGAGGAAACTGAAGCACCGAAAAGTGACTTGCCCAGGAACACAATGCATGAGTGGTAGACCTGGGATTAGAACCCAGATTCTCTGACTCCTTGGCCCAGGCACTTTCCACGAGACCACACTGCTTCTCTATGCTGCATGAGACACCCCAAAACAACAGAAGTAAAACAAATCATTTGTACCAAAGAAAGGATAACCCCTTCTTGATCCACTTTCCTCCGAGGATTGAATTGACAAATGACTCTTTCTCTTGTAGTGGCAAGTGAACCTGTCTATCAACTCTACTGCATTGTTCTCTCCCACATATCTCGAACAGTGCTCAGCACAGTAAGTGCTCAGTAAATGCTATTGATTGCTCGATCGATTGACAATGTTACCTGAGCAAATGAAGATACATTGAAACCTGCTGTCATGTTTGCAAAAATATATATTTTTAATAAGTAAAACTACAAAGGTAATCTAAAAAGGGATCCTACTCGAGATTCTTGTAGTATACAAAATGCTATATTTGTTTTCCCCAGGGGCTTTGCTGTACCAAACCCTAAATTTGTTCATGAGAGTATTTAAGGATGTTTCTTCTTCCCTTGTGATATTCTCACTGACCATAAGGAGCACAAGAGATGCACAAAGGCAAGACATTTAAAATTTTCTCTATGTTTGGCTTTGGGTTTTCATACTTTCACATCCTGTTTTAAAGGACCTCTTTTCTTTCCCAAGCTTGAAATTCTGTGGAGTTTCATTCCTCTGGAAGATATGATTATACTAAGAGATATCCTTTAAATGACGCTATTATTCAAAATGAGAACCTTTTCTAACAGCATCACTATTTGTAGAGTAGAGAACTAAATAAATGTCTCCCACGAGTGTCTAAATGCAAAATAAAAAGTAACCACTCAACTTTAATAGTTTAAAAAATGCTATTAAACATAATGGCTCCTTGACATTCAGGCAGCACTATGTTTTAAGTGATCTTCATTTTTAAAGAACTATTTTATTTACATTTTAAATATTGATGGCACTCCAAGTCTTATGCACATAAGAATGGTAAGAAAAAAAAATTGGTTTTTTTTACAATTTATTTTGTCATTTAAGTGGCCACAAATCCACAAATTCCAGAGTTCCAACTTCCTCTCTGTTGTGGGATCAGATGGCTGGGGAAGATGTCCCAAATGAATGGATGTGATAAATCAATCAATGGTACTTAGTGAGTTGAGCACTGTACTAAGTGCTTGGGAGAGTATAACAGAGGTAGACAAAATCCCTGCCTTCAAAGAGCTTCCAATCTAATGGGGAAGAGACAGAGAAAAAGAGACAATAAATAGATAAATTACTGGAAAGGGACGCAACAGAATGTAAGGCTCAGAACCCAAGTGCTATGGGAGAAAGAAGTGTTGATGAAGGAACAATTTAAACTTTCGAGGATCATTTTCTTTAGCCCTTATGGTTTACTCAATTTATAGTGAAATGGCACCGAGAAGTAAAATCATTTGTCCTGTTTTAATGAAAATAAAGGTAAAATACAGTGGCTATTTGCAAGCAGATAAGAACTACACCTCTCATATTAAGTAGTAAAAGCCAAACTATAAATGTATAAGACCTTGGAATGTCAGTGGGGATAAGGAGTTTGAGCCCAGGTGAGAAAATTCTGGGTCAGGAAATACTGAGACAAATTTAAGATCTACAACTACCAGAATGCTACTGCAGAGAAGAGAGGTCCACATTTACTACTCACAAAGAGGGTTGGACTCTCCTGGAGAACATTCCGGCCTTTGAGACTATCTGAACCAGCAACATGGAAGTTTGCCTAATTGGATGGTAGGGGATGGTCCAATCCTGTTGACCAACTGGGGTTTTTTTTGTTTGTTTTTGATTTTACATAAATTCCTTCTAATCAAGAACAACCATTAAAATTATGGCCAATATCTTGAGCATTCCCAGCGATGATACAATTTTAACATTTATTGACTAAATATTTTACCAACAGGTTGTTGGGATCAGCATGGCCTATGTGTCAGAGGACCTGGATTCTACTTCTAGCTTGGCAACTTGCTTGCTGTATGATCTTGCTGTATGATCTTGGGCAAGTCACTTAACTTCTCTGAGCTTCAGTTTCCCCATCTGGAAAAATGTGGATTCAAAACCCATTCTCCCTCCTACTTAAACTGTGGAACTACTTAAACAGGAACTATGTCCAACCTGATCTAGCATCTTAGTTCTTACTAAATATTTAACAAGTAGGGGAGTCTGAGAAGTATCTCCAGGGGCATTAAAAGTCCAAACAGAAGCTGGACGTGTAGTAGGTGTTTGACCATAGGATCATTTAACCAGATGAGATGTGTCGACGAAGGAACTTGACTGAAGGGGAAGAATGAGTGTCACTACACAAACCACTAGCACTAAAATCAATTCCTTCGGGCAATTTCTTGGTCCTGAGTTATCAGGACCATCCATCGTTTCCGACCGGAGTCTCCATCACTGTCATCAGTAGCTGAGCTGGGGAAATTATCAGAAGAAGTATATGAATGATACCCTGAAGTCCAATTTCAAGTAGTTCAGGTGCAAAAGTGGGATGCTAGAAAAACGATCACCATGGTTGCTGACTTGACATACGGCAATAAAAATGGGATTGATTTCTTTAAGTTGACCCACACCTGTGAGGTAAAGACAGAGTTGCAGAGAACAAATTTGAAAAGCAACAACTTCACAGCTCCAAAGGAGCATGATCTCAGGTAGTCACATCGGCATAGAAGTATGCTCAAACATTGGTGACTTGGGCTCTATTTATACCAGGTCAGACTATCACCTGCAACAACAGCTTCAAGTATGATGGTCTGTGTAGGTATATTTATCAAGCAGTGTGATAAAAAGAATATCTTCTGCCTCCAACTCCTCTTTCACACTGTTCCCCTGGCTTGGAATACCCTCATTTTCCAAATCTGACACATCACAGGTCTCCCCTCTTTCAAAACCCCAATTCCTCTACCAAGTCTTCCCTAATTAATTCTCCAGCACCTGAACTGTACACATTTATCAACCAACTCTGAGCACTTATCAACTTGTTCATACTCTTCCTCAGCACCCTTCCATATATGTCTGAATATATGTCTATTCAAGTGTACATTCAATTACTGCTCCTGTAATTATTTTTATGTTGTCTCCCCCATTAGAGTGAAAACACCTTGTGAGCAGAGAACAAGTCGCTTCTTATTCCGTACATCCAAGCACCCACTTTATCCAGTGACTTTCAACAACTCCTACTACTACTACTTTTGGACAGTAAAGGCTCCTTGAGATAATCCTTTTTTGGTCTGGCATTCCAATAAATAAGCTACTAGGTTTGCCAGAAAGGGAATTCCACAAAGTGAGACAGAATTAGTAATAAAACTCTTTTCAGCCATAAAGTGACAATGCAGCATTTTAAGGAACAGCTGTGAGTCTCTCTTCAAATGTGTCAATAAGCACAGCTGATCTAAGTTATGAAGCTGTCTTCCTAGAAGATGTCGATACTGACACGGAGGTTCTAAGAATCCACAAATCACAATTCAGAAACCAATCTCCACCAGGTTTGACAAATACTGCCATACCTAAGCAATAATGATTGAGACACAGGGCATTTTCTGGGGATTAATGACCAGCTGGGAGGAGTTGATAGCCAGCCCAAGGGGGCAGCTGAGGGCCATTAAGCCCAGTCAGTCATTAATCTTCAGGAAATGCCCTGCACCAAGGTCATTACCGCTATCATAAACTTAAAATGAAGGGAAAAAAAGGCAACTCTTTTTTTATGGGTGATACAGTTACAACTGGCACATACTGGGCACTGCTAAGAGGTTTAACCAATCAGATTTCTTGAATAGTCTCAACATTCCATGCATTTTATAGTGTTCTTTAATGACTAGGCAGAGAATGATTCGGGATAGTTTATGGAGCAAATCAATTGAGGTATTTATCTTCCCAAGAATACAATGAACCTTTTCTCTGCTACTCTACTTCAAAACTGATGTTAAGGATGGGGGCTTCTCCCTGAAATATTTCCACTGAACTGTAGGATAAGGACACAGGCAGAGGGAAAATTGAATATAAGAACAAGGAAGATTTCCTTAGATGGAATTTTCATTCTACCTGTGTTAGGTTGACTGAATGTTTTCGGCCCTCGTAGTCTTGTGCTAATATTCTGAGAACACATCAGCTGTAAGGTCTCTGAACTGTGCTTTTAGGCAGTACTATAATCAGCCTCTTAAATGGATAATAGCTGGCTTAATGGCCAAAGCAAGGCCATTTGTGTATTCCCAGCCTCCAGGTAGTTGCCTATTTTAAAAGGTTTGTTTAGGGGTGTGTGTGTGTGTGTGTGTTTGTTTTTGTGTGTTTTTAAAAGCAAGTAAATATCCGAGATACTGGAAGTGAGCTGAGGTCTTGGGAATGTAGTGATATCACACCTGCTGAACTAATATTAATTTTTGGGAAGGGGGCAAGGGGTTGGAAATAGCAGGATGATGCTTTAAAATGGAGGATTGGGAGGTAAGGGCTTCAGCTGTAAGGCAGGATGCCAATATCTGGTCTGTTTTGGAGTGGTACTGGAGAAGACTAGGAGGAGATGAAGTAATCTTAGAGAGGAGAAATGAAGCCTGCCCAACCCACGGATTGGTCAGTAACTCTGAAAGATTAAAGAACATAGATATTAATGCAAAGAGCAGTACAGAACCAGGGAAACAATGTCATTTTGTGACTGGATTTTAATGTATGATTTTGCACCTTGTACAGGTGAAGCCTTACCTGTGGAAATTTAGCTTGGCCTGGTGGAACAAACATGAGCCTGGGTGTCAGCGGGCTTGGGTTTTAATTCTGGCTCTGCCACTTTGGACAAGTCACTTAACTTCTCCAGACCTCAGTTTCTTCATCAGTAAAAAAGAACTGAATTCTTCTTCTTCCTCCCTCTTGGAGTACGAGCTCCTGTGGGACAAGGGCTGAGCCTGATCTAATTGTATTGTATCATTATTCCAGTGTTTTAGTGCAGTGTTTGAAACATATTAATAGCTTAACAGATAACACATTGATTACCACTTGTGCTAAGTAATCATTGTTGACTGATCTTTTTGATACCTGAACTATATTTATCATTTGTAATTTTTTAAAAAATTTTATAGCAAACAGAAATCTACAGTCTTATTGGAATTAGTTAGTGCTCAGTTAATACCACTGAGGAGGAGGAATTAGGATCCAGAAAGCCTTCGGAGAACAGCTACATCTATGAAAGCATAAGAAAGCAGTGGAAAGAGCATGGGCCAGGGAGTTAAAGGACCTGGGTTCTAATCCCACATCTGCTTCCGGTGTGACCTTGGGCAATTCACTTCACTTCTTTATACCTCAGTTTCTCCAACTGTAAAATGGGGATTCAATGCTTGTCTCCCTTCTACTTTGACTGCAAGTCCCGTATGGGACATGGGAAAGAGATGGTGTACCAAGTGGTATAGCTAGGATTAGAATCCAGGTCCTATTGACTCCCAGGCCTGTGTTCGATCCAGTAGGCCACACTGCTTCTCATAGCCCATTGCCCTCACTACTTGTTTCAGATGTTTAATAGCCTTCTGAAACTTCTTCTCTCCCCTATCTCTTGCCCTTAATGACCTAGCCACACACTTCTATTGAGAAAGTTGAAATCTTATCATGCGTGAACTCCCTAAAATTTCCCCTGCTCTTCTCCAGTCTCTCCCAATTTTTGACCCTTATTTGACTTTCCAAGCAGTATTTCAAGAGATCTCCTGACTCCTCTCAAAATCTAGCCCATTCACCTGTGCCTTTGACCCAATCCCTTAACACCCTATCAAAACAGTTTCCCCTCTGATTGCCATCTTCAACTATTCACTTTCAAGGGGTTTTTCCCCACTACTTTCAAACATACTCATTTATTTCTAATCCTAAAACAAAAAAAAGCCCCTATAATTAAAAAAACCCTTGTCCAATGGCTCCCTCCAGTTATTGCCCCTCCTCTCTCTTAACATTCCTGTCAAAACTCCTTGCCCAGTTTATATACATCTGATGCCTCCACTTCCTCTCCTCCAAATCTCCCCTTGACCCCCTCCAATCTGGCTTCTACCCCTTCGTTCCACAGAAACCACCCTCTCACAGGTCACCAATAAGCTTCTTCTTGCCAAATCCAGTGGCCCCTATTCCAAAGTAATCCTCCTTGACTTCTCATCTGCCTTCAACACTGTGGACCACTCAATTCTCCTGGAAACATTATTTAACTTAAGCTTCACTGACGCCGTCCACTCCTGATTCTTCTCCTAGCTCTCTAACTGCCCATTCTCAGTCTCTTTTGCAGGCTCTTCCTCTCCAACCCCTGCCCCCCAAGCTGTGGGAGCACCCCAGGGTTGAGCTCTGAGTCCCCATCTATTCTCCATCTATACCCACTTCCTTGGAGAACTCATTCACTCCCTTGGCTTCATCTACTACGTTTATGCAGATGATTCTCAAATCCACCTCTCCAGCCCTGACCACACACTCTCTCTCTCTGCAGTCTTGTATTTCCTCCTACCTTCAAGACATATCTACTTGGATGTCCTGCCTTCACCTCAAACCTACCATGTTCAAAAGAGAACTCCTTATCTTTTCACCTAAACCCTGTTCTCCCTCTGACTCTCCCATCACTATAGCAGCACCACCATCCTTCCTGTGTCACAAGCCCTTGGTGATATCCTTGACTCTTCTGTCTCATTTAACCCACATATTTAATCCATCACTAAGTCCTGTTGGTTCAACCTTCAAAAGATCACTGAAATATGCCCTCTCCTCTCCATCCAAACTGCTATCGTGTTAATCCGAGCATTTATCCTATCTTGCCTTGAATACCGTATCAGCCTCTTTGTTCACCTCCCTGCATCCTATCTCTCTCCACTGCAATCCAAGCTTTACTCTGCTGCCTGGTAATTTTTTCTACAAAAACATTCAGTACATGTTTCCCCATTCCTCAAAAACCTGCTGGACTGGGGACCAAAAGACCAGGATTCTAATCCCAGCTCAGCCACATACCTACTCTGTGACCTTGACCAAGTCCTTAACTTCTCTGTGTCCTTATTTCCTCATTTGTAAAATGGGGATAAAATACCTGTTCTCTCTCCCTTTTAGACTGTGATCCTGCTAACTCTATGTAGAGCTGGTTATCTTTTTTTTAACCTAATTCTGAGCAAAATATAAGCATTGAATGAATATCATGAAATAAATAAAAAGGCCAATACCAATATGGCTCATAGTTCCAATCACACACACTCACACACACAAACTGTCCATTGTTGTGTGGTCTTCATTGAGGTTTTTTGCATCTTTCACTGCTTTTGTCATTTGTCCCTTTGAAGTTTTTGATCAAAAGTATCTGCTTTTTTCTTTATAGCACTATGCCATGCTGGTCTCTCCTTGACAACTGACTCTTAGTTTTCCACTGGATTTAGCATGGTCAGAGGTTTTGTTTGTTTGAGTGCTTAAAACACTTGCTCTGCCCTCCTTGTTTTTGGTTTTCCAATTTCAGTGTGCCATACAACAGCTGTTTGGGTATTCTGTGGGCATTCATTAGTAAAAATAGTACTTATTAATCACTTACTGTGTATCAGGCACTGTACTGAGTGCTGGGGGAGAGTCAATGTAAGCAATTTATAGTAATGTCTTCCTCCCCTTCTAGACTGTAAGCTAGCTTAGGCAGGGAAAATGTCTCTTCATTGTTTATTGGGAACACTCTCCCAAGAGGTCTACACACAATAAGCATTCGATAAATATGGTTGATTGACTGAATGAACAAAGATCCTGTCCCTGTCAAATGGAACTGAGAGTCTAAGGGTTTAGGAAAATAGGTATTTAATCCCCAGAATGCCCTCCTGTGCCACCTTGGGTTAGTCACAATTCACCTGTGCCTCAATTTTCTCTTCTGTAAAATGAGCATTAGGCACCTGTTCTCTCTTCCCCTCAGACTGTGAAGATGTGAAAAGAATACATTTTTCCACTCAGCCTATGTGATAATGCTTCATAAATATTTAAAGCTTGCAACCAAATAGTGAGGAAAGACCTAGAACCAGATATTTGCTTGGAAACTGAAAGAAAACCCTTTTCTGGTAACCCAACCTTATTAGCCCATGAACAGCTATGCCAAGTTATTCCTAATCATTAATACCAAAACTATTCCATGGCCATGCTGAGTGGGGCACGTGAGGAGAATGAACATCTAGTGAAAAATGGACTGGACTGGAGATTGGGAGACCTTGGTTCAAGTCCCAGCTTCTAGAGATTACCTCACCCCTGCATTTACAAAGCCTTCATACTCATAACTGTCAGTTCAAGAAGTCCTTCTGGGTTCTCCCCCTTATCCCCCTGTTCCTTGACTCCTGCCACTCTTCAATTTCTGAAGATATAGTTGTGCTGTTCCCAAATTTAATTTGTGCACCCACCCATCCTCTGGATGTTCGTACAGTTCAAAGAAAATATGTATAAACCAGAAAAGTTGAGAAAAAGTTTTTTGAAGAGGTGAAAATAATATTTTTTTGCCTTCCAGCCTATGCGACAATGCTTTATAAATATTTAAACCAAATATTTTTCTGTTCCTGTTACTTACCGATGGAAAGACATCTCCTATGTGTTAATATCGTCCTGCAAAGGAAATCAATGTCCAAAGTGCTAGCTAGCCTGAGATGCTACAAAATCATATATATAGAGAGAACATAATCTAAATCCTCTTGTAACACATTTTTAAGAGAGTGAATTCAAGCACTCCGTAGACTGGTCATGCAAAGTTAAGGTTCTCACAGCTGTGCTGGAAACATTCCTAAGAGAACATGCACTTTCCTTCTTGCCAGTTTTTAAGAATGCTTGTTAACCTCATGTGGATTTCACCACCCACCCCTAAATTCAGCTAGCATCGGTATGAGCCACGAAGCACTGTGGTACTGACTGTTACCTATCTTGAAACCTAGAAGAAAGTTTCCTGAGCCCAGGTGCAAGTTGTACCTTAATAGTTCCAACACATTTTATTCAATATTCCATTCATGATTTGTGTTTTCATGTAAAGATTGAAACGGGTAATGGTCAATAGATTACAGATGCACGTCCCTCTCCCTCTCTCTCTTTCTTTCTGTTTCTCTATTTCTCTCTCTTTCACTCTCTTACCTCTCAGATTATGTGTATAACTATTCAGTTATTTTTTTTAAACAATGTTGAGAGCGATTTCACTTCCCCTAAATTATCACACCCTTTACTCACCCCTCCCTCAGCTTCACAGCACTTATGTACATGTACATGTAATCCCGGCTCTGCTGCCTGTCAGCTGTGTGACTTTGGGCAAGTCACTTAACTTCTCTGTGCCTCAGTTACCTCATCTGTAAAACGGGGATTAAAACTATGAGCCTCACGTGGGACAACCTGATCACCTTGTATCCCCCCCAGCACTTACAACAGTGCTTTTGCACACAGTGAGGGCTTAACAAATACCATCATCATTATTATTATGTCAGACTTGGTTTATTTATATTAATGTCTGCTTCAGCCCCTAGACTGTAAAATCACTGTGGCCAGGGAACCCGTTTACCAACTCTGTTATGTCATACTTCCCAAACATTTGGTAGAATGACCTAGTGGATAGGGCCTGAGAGTCGGAAGGATCTGCGTTCTAATCCTGGCTCTGCAGCTTGTCTGCTATGTGACTTATAGCATGTGACTTAACTTCTCTGTGCCTCAGGTATCTCATCTGTAAAATGGGAGTTAGGACTGTGGGACAGAGACACGTACAACCTTATTACCTTGTATTTACCCCAGTACTTAGAATAGTGCTTGGCACATTGTAAGCACTTAACAAATTATTATTATTATTATTATTATTATTATGACCAGCACACACACTCATAGTTATTATTATATACTGTATGATATGATAATTAATCGTGATAAGTAATAAAAATTAATAATGATATGTAATCATTCCCTTGGATTACTAGGTTTCAGAATTCCAGAAGCCTAAGGGCAATCTTGACATGGGCAATTCCTCACTAGCCAGCAAGAAGCCCCTAGGTATTAGCCCCTGGGTATCAATTTTGGTTGAGCTTCACAACACACTGCTAGACTGATTCCACCCCATCCAGGGACGCCTGCTACAAAATGCCTCAAGCAGAGGTCACTGGGAGCATAGAGGTGTACCCAGACCAGGGCTTGGTGGGCTTCTTCATATCCTCCTAACCAGGTCACAAGCGAATCAGGACCCACGTCTTGGACTGAGCAAGATTCTGGCAGAAATCATTAATGAGGTAGAAAATAGGGCCAATGAGAATAGATGGTGCTTAGGTTAGCACACAGAGGATGCTTATTTTTCTCACTGAACTTACGATGAGGAGAAATTAATTTTAGCTGGGTGAGATGGAGGCAGGAGGAATTTCCAGATATGAGGGGTTCTTAGATAATTCCCTAGATGGGGGAGGAGGAGAAAAAGGAGGAAGAGGACTTATGGTACTCCCTCTCTCCAGGCTCACATCTCCTCCTGCCTTCAAGACATCTCTACTTAGATGTCCTCCCATCACCTCCAGCTTAACATGTCCCTAACAGAGCTCCTTATCTTCCCTCCCAAACCCTGTCCTCTCCCGGACTTTACTGCCACTGTAGATTAGCACAATCATCTTTCCCATCTCACAAGCCCATAACCTTGGAATTATCCTTGACTCTGCTCTCTCATTCAAACTTCATATTGAATCCATCACCAAATCCTTTCTGTCTCACCTTAACAACATTGCTAAAATCCGCCCTTTCCTCTCCATCCAAACCTCTACTACCTTAGTACAATCACTCATCCTATCTTGCTTAGATTCCTGCATCAGCCTGCTTTCTGACCTCCCAACCTCTTGCCTTTCCCCATTCCGGTACACAATTCACTCCAATGTCCGGATTATCTTTCTACGGAAACATTCAGAGCATGTTACTCCCCTCCTCAAAAATCTCCAGGGGAGAGGCAACCTATCTACCTTCTTTTCAAACAAAAACTCCTCACTACTGGCTTGAAAGCTTTCCATCACCTTGACCCCTCCTACCTCACCTCCCTTTCCTCCTTCTACATCCCAGCCCACACTCTCCAATCACTCATCCTATCCCGACTGGATTACTGCATCAGCCTCCTTTCTGACCTCCCAACCTCCTTTCTCTCCCCAATTCAGTCCATACTTCCCTCTGCTGCCCAGACTATCTTTCTACTGAAACGTCTTGGGCATGTCACCCCCCGCCTCTAAAATCTCCAGTGTTGCCTATCAACCTCCATATCAAGCAAAAACTCCTCACTCTTGGCTTCAAAGCTCTTCATCACCTTGCCCCCTCCTACCTCCCCTCCCCTCTCTGCTTCTACATCCCAGCCCACACACTCCACTCCTCTGGTGCTCACCTTCTCACTGGGCCTTGTTCTCCCCCGTCCGTCCCGCTGTCGACCCGTGGGCCCACGTCCTACCTCTGACCTGGAATGCCCTCCCTCCTCAAATCTGCCAAACAATCACACTTCCCCCCTTCAAAGCCCTACTGAAGGCCCACCTCCTCCAGGAGGCCTTCCCAGACCAAGCCCCCCTTTTCCTTAGCTCCCCCTCCCCTCCCCCTAACTTGCTCCCTTTGCTCTCTGCTACCTCCCAGCTCATAGCATTTGTGTATATATGTACATTTCTATAATTCTATTTATTTATATTGATGCTATTGTTGCCTGTTTACTAGTTTTAGTGTCTGTCTCCCCACTTCTGGATTGTAAACCCATTGTGGGCAGAGATTGTCTCTATTGCTGAATTGTACTTTCCAAGTGCTTAATAATGGTGGTACTTGTTAAGTGCTTACTATGTGCAAAGCACTTTTCTAAGCGCTGGGGGATACAAGGTGATCAGGTTGTCCCACATGGGGCTCACAGTTTTAATCCCCATTTTACAGGTGAGGGAACTGAGGCACAGAGAACAATTATAATAATAATTATGGTATTTGTTAAGTGCTAACTATATGGTGAGCACTAAGCGTTTTCCACTGAGCTCCTTGCCCACAATGAGCTTACAATCTAGAGACTGCAGATTCAGTACTCTACTATTACTAATAGTACTATTATTCCTTTCCACTGGAGGTAGACAGCTGAAGCCAAAAACCCAAGGCCAGATCAAGAGCAGTGAACTGGGTCAGTGAACGGGGCTGATAGCAGTGCAGGATTTCATCTGGGAAGGAGTGCTTTCTGGGAGCAGGAAATGCATTGGTGGGGCAGAACACACCCCACTCAGGAGCCCTGCATCTCCCCAAATTGGGCAGGAGTCAGGATGGCCGAGTGGTCTAAGGCACTGCATTCAGCTTGCAGGCCTCTTTAGAGGCGTGGATTCAAATTCCACTTCTGACATACATTTTTAAGTGTTCAGTGCACACAGTAAGTGTTCAAAAAATATGATAGAATAAATAATAATAATAATGTTGGTATTTGTTAAGCGCTTACTATGTGCAGACCACTGTTCTAAGCGCTGGAGTAGATACAGGGTAACCAGGTTGTTCCACATGAGGCTCACAGTCTTAATCCCCATTTTACAGATAGGGAACTGAGGCACAGAGAAGTTAAGTGACTTGCCCACAATCACACAGCTGACAAGTGGCAGAGCTGGGATTTGAACCCATGACCTCTGACTCCCAAGCCCAGGCTCTTTTCACTGAGCCACACTGCTGCTCGAATGGTGAAGGCCAAATGACTCAACTTAAATGAACATATTTTGGACACATAATCAGGAGGACTGATTCTCTGGAGAAGACACTAATGCTAGGAAAAGTCCAGGGAAAATGTAGAAGAGGCAGACCAGCAGCTAGATGGATAGAGAGCATATGACTGATAACGGAAGAACCTTTAGAAAGGTTACGGATTATGGCTGGGGACAGGACGTTCTGGAGAAAGTATAGCCATGGAGTCCGTATAAATTGGAAACGACTCAACCGCACTTAATAATAATAATAATAAATGGTGAAATTGCTCCTTGGGCATACCCAGACCTCCAGAGCTCTCTACTCTCTGGGGGAGGGCATGTGGACATTTTCATGTTTCATCGATTCTTGCTTTATTGAAGGGAAAGCAATCACCGTATTTGGGGCTTTGGTTGAAACAGGCTTAAACACATAAAAACAAAGCCCAAATCAAGGAGTCCCTTGCTGCATAGTTGGAGAATGCCCTGGCTGGGTCTGGGTCGTGATAATGCTCTGAGATCTTGGACCGATGTCCATGATGTCTCTATCACAGAGACTAACTGTGGCTGGAATGAGCGGAAATGCAAGCAAAAATCCCCAAGCACTTCTCCCTCCCCACAGCTGTACCCTTCACTGGAGCTGCTTCAGGACAATACAGCACAGTAGTAGTAAAACATACCATTAATTAAAATAATGAAAACAATCACCAGCAGTTAATGCATGGCTGAGATGAGAAAATGGATTCTCCAGAGCTGATTTCCAGGCTTTTAGGCTTCCTTATCAGGACACCGCCACCGACCCTATGCTGCCCGTGGTGTCCTGTAAGCTGTCCCGGTGACCCACAGGGAGGGACCTCTCCCAGAGGGACCGTCCTTTCTCGGATCAGGAAGGAACGGTTCAGCCTTTGTATGCCCCCCAAACCCTCCTTTCATTCGGGAAATCTTTCTAATTAAACGTGTTGGAAGGGAGTTTGATCAGAGAAGGAAAAGCTATTTCCTCTTCTCTTTCAAAAACATTACGTTGCCTAATGCTTTGGGATGAAGCCTGAAAAATGAATCCTGCTGAACAAATAGATCACTTGCAGGAATCCAGGTTGTTTCAAGAAATAACAGTTTTCTGATGATGCCCCGGTCTTGCTGAAAATTCAAAATGTAGTCTCATTCCTCATTTTCTATGCCTCGGAGGAGAACGCTGAAGGAACCTATTAATAGCATATTTATTTTAGAAGAGGTAGCGTATTTGAAACTTGGATTGTAATGTACAGAAATAGATGCTCATGTACTCTCAAAGCAATGTAACTCTCTTAATGGAATAATCTTTTCAAAACGAAATCTCTGCTTTAATGAAATGTTCTTCTCCCTGCAATGGGAGAGAAAAATGACAACAAAGCAAAGCCCATTTAATGGGCTGTAATTTATATGAATGATCTCAGAGCCTCATAAGAATGTATGTTTAAGCTTGGGGATGATTCTTTGGAAGCTCGATGTTAAACTGCACTTCTGTAATGCACAAGGCTGTTAATGTTACAAACCAATAGACATTTTGTTTTAATTTTTTGGGAAAATGGAACTCGTAAACATTTATCTTAGAAGGTCAACAGTGCATGCTTTCTCTTGGCCAAGCAGTTCTAATATCTTGGTGCAAACTAGCAGTAACCTCCTGCAGATTTTTTTTTAAATGCTCAAATGTTTAATTGTGGAACACCTTGAGACTATTAGTAGAACTTCAGGACAGGAACTTCATTTTCTAGTCTTTCTAGTCTTTTCAGGGGGTTGAACCAGTCCAGCAAACCTAAATAATAAAATCAGACAGGGCTGTTTGGTCAGGCAGAGCTAGCAGGGCTAGCTTGACACATAGTAAGCACTTAATAAATATTAATGTGTTAATAACATTAATAAATACCTCAGGAATTTCTGTGCATTTTATTCCCAAAGCAACTCGGGACTTTGTAACTCACTATTCACCCTGTGCTCCCCTGATTGTCAAAACCCTAAAACAGAGAAGCAGCATGGCGCAGTGGAAAGAGCACGGGCTTGGGAGTGAGAGGACATGGGTTCGAATCCCAGCTCTGCCACTTGTCAGCTGTAGGACTGTAGGCACTTCACTTCACTGGGCCTCAGTTTCCTCATCTGTAAAATGGGGATTAAAACTGTGAGCCTCATGTGGGTCAACCTCATTACCCTGTATCTACCCCAGTGCTTAGAACAGTGCTCTGCACATAGTAAGTGCTTAACAAATACCAACATTATTATCATTATTATTAAAAACCCACTTTCGCTAGGAAGCCTTGCTAATTAATTCACAGCAACCCAACAACCACTATTAGCACCTTTATATTTATATTTATCCTCAGCTCTTATGTATATTCAGTTGTGCAATGATTTATTTGGTTATTTTATGCTGGCATATTCACTGCCCATCACAGCCCATCTCTACTTAGTTAATACTTGCTTTTCCTCCTGCGGTTGAGAAGCAGCGTGGCTTAGTGGAAAGAACACAGGCCTGGGAGTCAAAGACCTGGGTTCGATTCCCAGTTCCCGATGCATATCTGCTATGTGACCTTGGGCATGCCACTTAACTTCTCTGTGCCTCAGTTACCTCAACTGTAAAATGAGATTGAAGAATGTGAGCCCCGCATGGTACAACCTGATTACCTGAACGGTGCTTGGCACATAGTAAGCACTTAACAAATACCATAAAAATAGTAATAACAATAAAGTAAATAATTTCTGTCTCTCTCTTGCTTTAGATTTTAAACTCCCTGTGGCCAGAGAATGCATATTTCACTTCTGCTGCACTTTCCCTCTCACTTAGTACACTTAGTACAGTGCTCTGCATTCACTAGATGCTAAGTAAACATCACTGATTGATGGACTTACAACAGGACTTTGATGCATCCATATAGAAGTAAGAAAACAGGAGTTCTGGATTGGGTGTCAGGTGTCGGAGAGCAGGTATGAATAATAATGATGATGATGATTACTAATGATAATAATGATACTTAAGTGCTTACTATATGCTAAGTACTGTTCTAAGTGCTGAGGTAGAGACAAGCTAATCAGGTTGGACATAGACCCCATCCCACATGGGTTTATACTCTTAATCCCCATTTTATAGATGAGGTAACTGAGGCCCAGAGAAGTGAAATGATGTGCCCAACGTCACATAGCAGATATGCGTCGGGAACTGGGAATCGAACCCAGGTCCTTCTGACTCCCAGGTCCGTGCTCTATCCACTGAGCCATGCTGATCAGGATTATCTAGCCTGAACCTTATGCACACCCTGCCCTAAGCAACATGGAACACACTGGGTGGGAAAACAGTGTGGATGGTGGCACATAACCTCAACCAGCCCATGCCAGGCTCTACTGCTGCAGCCAAATGGCCCAGCCTCATACAGGAGGAAGAGAGAGGAAGGAGTGGGTGTTAGTTGAGAATGGCAGTAGATAGCCCACCTCAGAGCTTGAGGACCCATGATTCCACACCCCCAAATGCTCACAGCTGCCATTCTTTCTCTGGAAATGCCTCCCTCAGTAGGAAGCTTCTTATTAGGCTCCTGCTAATCCCATGGCCATATTGGAGGCAGGGAGAGACATGGCCAAATCTAAGACAAGGCTGGGGTCCAGGACTGAAGGCTCTTCAATCTCCTGTCAGCGACCATCTTCCTCTCTGACACCAGAACCATCTTTGTCTCTCCCATATGGGAATGCCCACCTCCTGAAACCTCTACCTGGTTCAGACTCAGAAGCATCAGTTTATAATAATAAAAGCAATAACAATAATAGTGATATTATTGTTAGAAGGACCTGGATTCTAATCCCTGCTCCACCACTGCTGTGTCACCTTGGGCAACTCACTTCACTTCTCTGTGCCTCAGTTACCTCATCTATAAAATGGGGGTTAAGACTGTGAGCCCCATGTAGGATAGGGACTGTCTCCAACTTGATTAACTTGTATCTGCTCCAGCACTTAGCACAATGCTTGACAAACAGTAGGCACTGAAAGAATACCATCATTATTATTATTATAAAATGGGGATTAAATCTTACTTCCTCCTGTTTAAGCTCTGAGCTACATGTAGGGCAGGGACTGTGAAGCAGCATGGCTCAGTGGAAAGAGCCCGGGCTTGGGAGTCAGAGGTTATGGGTTTGAATCCATGCTCTGCCATTTGTCAGCTGTGTGACTGTGGGCAAGTCACTTCACTTCTCTGTGCCTCAGTTACTTCATCTGTAAAATGGGGATTAACTGTGAGCCTCACGTGGGACAACCTGATTACCCTGTATCTACCCCAGCGCTTAGAAAAGTGCTCTGCACATGGTAAGCGCTTAACAAGTACCAACATTATTATCCTGTACTTACCCCAGTGCTTAGAACAGTGCTAGGCCCACAGAAGGAGCTTCACAAATAACATAAAAAACAGAAGTTGCAACCATCTAGAGTATAAAGATGCCCTGCACCATGAGGGAGTTCAGGCTTGGCAATCGGGGGTGAGGGTAGGATCAGGTGCTGGTTCCCCATCTAAAACTGCACCACTTCAGAGAATGTTTTCCATGAATGGAGGACACTCTCCGTCTCCCTGTCAGAGATGCCACATTGGAGTTGGAGTTGGAGAAGGAAGAGCTGGGGCTTGGCATTGATGCCAAGGCCCCAGGAGATACCTGAATTCCCAGGACCAAGAGCCTGATCATCCATCTATGAGCAGGTGAAGTGGGGAAGAGGCAAAAAAAGAATCTTTGATTATTAAAAGAGTAGGTGCCATGGTTATTCATTCATTCAATCGTATTTATTGAGCACTTACTGTGTGCAGAGCACTGTACTAAGTGCTTGGAAAGTACAATTCAGTAACAGATAGAGACAGTCCCTACCCAACAACGGGCTCATAGGTCACATCCTATCAAAGATACATTTTCTGCTTCAGGGATCGGATTTATAACAAAAAATAATTATTTTTTAAAAAATAGTTATTGTCTCCAACTGCCATCATGCCTCTCTCTTTCCCTCTGTGCTCCCCTTTCTTTGGTTTCAACATCACAGGGCTGTTGTCAGGTTTATAATCTCCCTTCCCTTGATGGTCTCTGAGTGAAGTACTCACAGACAGACTTGCCTCTCCCCTCGTCTTCAAGGGTGTCCACTTTGGGCAGTCATAAAGATAAAGGGAGAGGGGAGGAGAGTGCAGTAATAATAATAATAATAATGATAATAATTATGGTATTTGTTAAGTACTTACTATGGGCCAGGCACTGTACTAAGAACTAGGGTGGCTACAAGAAAATCGGATTGGACACAGTCCCTGTCGCACATGGGGCTCACAGTCTTAATACCCATTTTACAGATATGCTGAGGCCCAGAGAAATGAAGTGACTTCTCCAAAGTCACACAGCAGACAAATGGCAGAGCTGGGATTAGAACTCATGACCTTCAGACTCCCAGGCTTGTATTCTATCCATTACACCATGCTGATGCAGAAAGTAAGGGTGATTCTCTAGATTGTGTGGAGCTATGCTGAGATTGTCCCAGTGTCCATAGTACCTTGGACATTTAGAGGGGTTTCATCCTGCCCCTTGACCCAAATAGAATCCAAAACCTGGGTGGCTAACATCACCATTTGATGGCTCTGAGCTTATTTATCTGAGCTTATTTTAATTATTAGAGAAGCAGCGTGGCTCAGTGGAAAGAGCACGGGCTTGGGAGTCAGAGGTATGGGTTCTAATCCCGCTCTTCCACATCAGCTATGTGACTCCACTTCTCTGTGCCTCAGTTACCTCATCTGGAAAATGGGGATGAAGACTGTAAGCCCCATGTGGGACAATCTGAGTACCTTGTATCTACCCAGTGCTTAGAACAGTGCTTGGCACATAGTAAGTGCTTAACAAATACCAAAATTATTATTATTATTATGGCTGAATAGTAATTTTCCCAAATTCAGGACCTTTCATAAGGCTGCCCAGCCTGATATAGCCCTTGAGTACTTCTAGTTAGTCAGTCATATTCATTGAGTGCTTACTGTTTACAGAGCACTGTACTAAGCACTGGGGAGAGTACAGTATAACGATACAGTGGATACATTCCCTGCCCACAATGAGTTTACCGTTCAGCGGGGGAGAAAGAGCAGTCTGAAAAACATTAACAAGAGTGATCCAAGCCCAACCCATTGTTTTGATGAGATGTTCATCCCCTTGATTCTATTTATTGCTATTGTATTTGTCTATCTCCTCTGATTAGAATGTAAGCCCGTCAAAGGGCAGGGACTGTCTCTATCTGTTACCGATTTGTACATTCCAAGCGCTTAGTACAGTGCTCTGCACATAGTAAGTGCTCAATAAATACTATTGAATAGTTATTGTAGTTTCACTGTAGGCAAAGCTGTCTACTTGCCTCAAGGTCCAGTGGACAACACCCATCACTCAGCCACTGACCCTCCCCAAAATAAAAAGAACAAATGGCCAGCTGAGCTAACAGGCACCAGGAACCCACCACAGAATCTAACTGGAATATCGATTCCCAGGCTAGCACTCCAATATAAAATCCCAGCAAAGACAGGACACATACCAGCACACCCAGACACACACACACACACATCCCACTCCCTTTTGCAAAATAACACCATAAAGCATATAATGTTTCCTTAACTTTAAGATTCCTTGGGCTTTTGTTTCAATTAGTCATAAAAACATCAAGGATAAAAATATTCTTGGAGAGATGCCATTTAATGTTTTATTGATGGAAACTGTTCTCTGGATTAACCATTTCCAAACAGGCTGGGAAATTTATGAAGAGCAGCATCCTTTCTCCCTTTAAATACATATGGGAAAACAGCATAGAGGCAGAGGAGAAATGGAAGGCAAGGAATGGTGTATTGTATAAATAACTCTCATGTCTTTGAATGGCTTGTGAGACTACGAAAATGACTGTCAAATTCTTGACATTTTTTTCCTGTTTTATGGGGTTATTTTAAAGTGTGATTTACACGGAGAAATGATCACAAACTCGGTTTAGTCCTTCTTGTATTTTAATTCAAATAGTAAAAGTAACAAACTCTCTTGACACCATCATCTCCTATGAATACTAATTATGTCACTACCACAGCGTGTCTCCTAATCTTTCAGAAATAATGCGAGAATTACTGGGATGAGATTGTAGCAGGATGGCATTAGAAATATATTTTGGGCATTTGTCAAAACCAGTGGTTTCCTAAGCGTAGTAATGGGTTTAAGTGCACGTCTAGAAATCCCTTTGTAAAAGAGGCAAATTAATGCAATAGAGATAAATTATTTTTCCTTATACAAGTACCTTCACCAGAGACCAATTGCTATAGTCGGTTCCAGATTCTGTGTGCTTAAAGATAGCCTGTTGTATTATCCATGTGAGAAATTGAGTTCATATAAAGTAGAATATTCGGCCAGAAACGTCTTTCGCTTCTAGCCTGCAGCTGATTTACTGTCATTAACGGACCTGATCCTTTTCTAAGACAGGACAGGCAAGATAGCCTCAGGACCAAAAATGATCCAGAGGAGTCAAGCAACTCAAATGTCAGATGGTTGGGAGGGGTTTCAGTGTAGCCACTATTCATATCATATTTACTGAATGCTTACTTCCCAGCGTGCTCAGTGGAAAGAGCACGAGCTTGGGAGTCAGAAGTCATGGGTTCAAATTCCAACTCTGCCACTTGTCAGCTGTGTGACTGTGGGCAAGTCACTTATCTTCTCTGTGCCTCAGTTACCTCATCTGTAAAATAGGGATTAAGACTGTGAGCCTCATGTGAGACAACCTGATTACCCTGTATCTACCCCAGCGCTTAGAACAGTACTAGGCACATAGCGAAGCACTTAACAAATATCAACATTATTATTATTATTATTACCGTGCATGCTTACTGTGTGCACTGTGTATGTTTACTGTGTGTACAGAGCACTGTTTTAAGTTCATGGGAGAGTAAAATAAAACAATATTATCATTATCTCCTGGCCAGCCTGGCTCCCACAAGAGTTTCAAGCATGCTCACCTCTGCCTCGGTTGCTTCTGAGGCAATTTCTCCAGTTCCTGAAAGCTGTGGAGTGAAGCTGTGAAAGAAGCAGCTTGCCCTAGTGGTAGACATGGGTGGACCTGTAAGCTGTAAGCTTGCTGAGATCAGGGAATGTGATACTGAAAAGAAGAAGAGGGATGCGAATTGGCGATGTCGATTTAGGAATCATCCACATAGAGATGAGAGTGGAAACTGTGGGAACAAATGAGTAGAGAACTGGAGGAGAGGAACTGGCGGCGATAAGTGTAGACAGAGTTGGTCTCAAACTCCCTTCCCACAACAAGTTTACCATCTAGATTAAGAGACAGACATTAATACAAATAATAGCTATGTACATTAGAGCTGTGGAGCTGAGGGTGGGGTGAATATCAAGGGTTTTAAGTGTCTAGACTTAAGTGTATGGGTGATGCAGAAGGGAGAAGAAATAGGGGAAGTGAAGGGCTTAGGTAGGAAAAGGCTCTTAGAGAAGATGTGATTTTGGTAAGACGTTGGAGGTGGGTAGAGTGTCATCCTATCATATACGAATGGAGATGGAATTCCAGGCCAGAGGGACCTGGTGGACAAGGTGTTGGTGGAGTGACAGACAGACTGTGGTACAAAGAGTAGGCTGGTGTTAGAATTGTTATTATTAATGGATTTACTGATAAGAGCAAAATTTTGGTCATGGTAGGGAATAGTGGAAGAAGTTGCATTACTATTTTTTGCTGCCAATGCTTTCCTATGTAACAGGGGACGTTTGATGACTTAATGCTCTATTGATTTTCCATGATGTGTGAGATAATGTGCAAACACAGCATAGCTCTCGCGAGGATGATCTTCATAAGAGATTATTAAGAGTACTTTTATAATTTATTTCTTTCCACTTAGAAAGCGTTACATAATCTGGCGGTGTCCTACAAATTAGAAATTGTGTCTTTTTAACTTAAATTTGAAGGGTAAAAAGTTGGCACTTTCTGAATATTTCGTTATAGCTGTTTTCACACTCTACAAAAGCATATCTAAAGATCAAGCTTCTAACCTTCTTAGCATATTATAGACACATCGTAAATTCAGCAGATTTTTTTTTTCAGAAAGCTCAACTAAGGACATGAAAAGACAATCAATCTGCACAATATTCCATCCTTGCTCAGAATAATAAAGTAGATTCACCTCTGATAGATCCAAGAGTCTTTTTTATCATGTTATACAAACCAGAAATTGAGTCCAATCTGTACACAACCATCACCTAATTTAATTGTCTTGGATCCCAGTGTCTAGTAATTCTAGTTAAGCTGTTTAGGAAGCAGTGTAGCTCAGTGGAAGGACCCTGGGCCTGGAAGTCACAGAGGACTGGGTTCAAATCCCAGATCAGCCAAATTTTTGCTATATGACTTTGGGCAAGTCACTTAACTTCTCTGAGCCTCAGTTATCGCATCTGCAAAATGGGGATTAGAACTATGAGCCCCATATGAGACATGGATTGGGTCCAACCTTATTAGTTTGTACCTACCAGTGCCTAGTACAGTAGCTGACACATAGTAAGTGCTTGGCCAATGCCATTTATGAAAGTTACGCTGGAAACAAAAGGATAGGCAGTGTATAAGGAAAGCTGAGCAAAAATTCATCCTTTCACGTTTTGAATCATCTGCCTGTCTTTTATACATCTAGATCAGGAAAAGGTTTCTGAGCATAAGGCTTCTTTAGTAGATACCTTCTCTTTCAGATTGATGAACTGCTTTCACAGAAACCTAGGCTTATTGTTGTAAAATAAAAGGTTAAAGGGAAACAGAGGACACCCAAACAGAACTGCTGGGGTATTTTAATTTTACACTTAAGCATGTCTATATCATCATCATTTCACACTTTATATTTTTATGTTGGCAAGACTGCAAATCAGCATAATTTCATGTATTTATCTGAACATTAACATTCCCACAATGAGCCAGAAATGCTGAATTCTTAATACTCTCCTTAAAATTTAGCTACTTGCTCTAACATCCATCATTTCATCATAATTTTAGAATAGTAAATTACAAATACATGCTCATAAGCATGACATTCCTATGTGTTCTTTAAGGAGAGTATTCCAGAGCCTTGTTCTGATTCTCGTCTATCAAAGGTAAACCCTGTCAAAATAATTTATAAGGTATTTTTTTACCATTAGATATTGTCCAGAGGATTATTTTTGTAATATTTTAAATTTCTGTAGAAACACATTGCTAAGGATAATAATTATGGCACATAACATTATTCATTTGAGGCTACTGTAGCTCCTAAATATGTTATTGTTTTTCCTTCAGTTTCTTTTTCAGCCTTTAATTCTTAGGCAGAGTTCATTTAAGTCTGGCCTTATTCTAAGCAATATTTTTTTTGATCAATTTGAGACTATGGATTTCTATTTTGATAATCTTTTCCATTGCATCACAAAACATTTTTAACAAATAATATATGCATATAAAATGTTACATATATAAAGTTTCTTTATAGCAGTAAAATATGTAGGTATTTAAGATCTTAGCAGCATTAGAACATTATAGATGCTTATTCAGAAATTCTCTTTTGTCCTAAGTGGATCACTTATGTTTTCTCCAGCCCAAAACTCCTAGTAAACAGTTTCTTGGCTATGAGTTTCTTTATTTGCTCAAGCAATGAAGGCTTGCACTTCTTCAAGAACAGGATTAAATGTTTTTCTTTTAACTGTGGTGTTTCATATATTTCTTAAATTATACTTTGGGTCTGTCGGGTGTCTATAATGCTTGTCTACAAACACTTTGAAAAGACCATATTTGACCAAAATATTTCAGACCTAACTTAGTCTTAAAGAATGCTTTCATATTCCGCATGAGCAGCAAATAACTGTGTTTTGGTGTTCTTACCTTTGGTTAAAACAGAGTCCAATTCTTATATGGCCTCCTGTATATTTAATGAGGCACAAATAAGGAATTACTTCATTTTAAAAATTAATCTTTTTTTTACCTCCAACGTTGTCTCCAGAGCAAAAGAGAATGTCAATCAGATCAGGATTCATGTAACAATCTCTACTGTAGCTTTCTCAAAAATGCAGTACAGCAATATAAAAGTCCAATGGGAGTCCTTGCCCAGTTCCATAATGTACACTATAGCCAGATTTTAAACATCTGTAAAATACTGTTGATAAATTGGCTAGATGGAATATTTTCTATTTGATTTTTTAAACTCAGTGCTTTCATGTTCGATGAGAATCCTTGAGCATCCCTCACAATTTTCAAAGAAATGAGATCTGGCATAAGAATTCTTCAACAGTACTGAGGGTGCTTTTCCCCTGGACTACTTTAATCCTGCTGTACATATTGGTCTTTTTTATATATAGCGTAGTATTATTGAATTTAAAAAAAATATAAGTAAGCCCATTATGGGCAGGGAATGTGTCTGCTAATTCCATTGTCTTGTACTCTCCCAAGCAGTTAGTAGAGGGGTCTGCACATAGTGAGTACTTGGGAGATAATATTGATTGATTGAGAAATACAACCCTGAATTGAAAAACTGCATCAATGCAGATTTCATCATATACCACTCAATGGTATTTATTGAACACTTAATTTGTGCAGATCACTGTACTAAGTACTTGGGAATATGCAATACTACAGAGCTGATAGATACAAACCTTGCCCACAGAGGAGCTAACAATCTGCAGGGAGAGACAGACATTAAAATAGATTACTGACATGAAAAATAGTAGAGTTTAGAAACGGTTATATGAGAACTGTGGGGCTGGGGTGCTTATCAATATATATAAATGGTTAGTTGCTTTAGAAATGGGGACAGTTGTTTCCTTCCTTTATAATGGGGTTGGTTTCCAAAAACAGGTGTTGCAAAGAGAATCAGGGTAAGGCAAATCCAATTTTAACTTTTAAAAAGGGACATTAGGTTGTGGATTACTTGAGGGATGACTCATTTAAAGGAGAACCCACCACAGGATAGTTCAGGAATATCCCAGTCTTCAAATGATCATGATATAGAAATCAATCAATCAATGGTACTTATTGAGCGCTGACTATGTGCAGAGCACAGTACTAAGCACTTGGAAGAGTACAATACAACAGAATTGGCATTAGAAATAGAAAGACCAGAGATACGTTATGCACTAATCACTGGCATATTCCAGTATCCTTAAATCCCACCTGACAATTCCAATTGGGTTCCTCCCCATGATGATGATGGTATTTGTTTAGCACTTACTATGTGCCAAGCACTGTTCTAAGCACTGGGGTAATAATAATAATAATGATGATGGTAATTGTTAAGCACATACTATGTGCAGAGCACTGTTCTAAGCGCTGAGGGAGATATAGGGTAATCAGGTCATCCCAAGTGAGGCTCACAGTCTAAATCCCCATTTTACAGATGAGGTAACTGAGGCACAGAGAAGTTAAGTGACTTGCCCACAGTCACACAGCTCACAAGCGGGTAGATATGAGGTAATCAGGTTGTCCCACGTGGGGCTGTCAGTCTTAATCTCCATTTTACAGATGAAGTAACTGAGGCACAGAGAAGCTCATTGGCTTGCCCATGGTCACACCGCAGACAAGTTGCGGAGCTAGGATTAGAACCCATGTCCTGACTCCCAAACCCGTGCTCTTTCCACTAAGCCAGGCTGCTCCCCATCCCTTTCTCCCTTCACCTTGCCCCCATAGTGCCATTTGCAGACTAGGTTCTCTGACTCAGGAAGGAGGTAGCACAGAAGGGTTGAAAATGGATGGAATGGAGATCTTTTCTCCCTTTCTCCGATTCCATGTTGCTCTCTGCCGAAACATGAAAATTCCCCATTAGCTTATATATTTACTACGAGCAGCCACAGTGCTCCTTCTCTTCCACCCCAATTCTGTCCTGCCTTTGGTGGGGCAAGGAAGGTGGTGGTGATAGGATTTGATAAGAAGTGTGGGTCAGTGGAAAAAGCATGGGCTTCGGAGGCAGAGGACGTGGGTTCTAATCCTGGCTCTGTCACTTGTCAGCTGTGTGACTTTGGACAAGTCACTTAACTTCTTGGTGCCACAGTTACCTCATCTGTAAAATGGGGATTAAGACTGTGGCCCCACGTGGGACAACCTGATAACCTTGTATCTACCTCAACACTTAGAACACTGCTTGGCACATACTAAGCGCTTAACAAATACCCTCATTATCATTATTATTGATAGGGGCTTGCTGGGAATTGCTATCGCATAACAGTTTCCCGTCAGCTTCCAAGTAGCTAGTCTGAAGCGATCCCTTGTTTCCATGATATAAAAGCAGACAGGCTCAGTGAGTAGGGATGTAGGTGTCGGAGGAGGGAACCGGGAGCCACACTGACAGAACGGCAAGAGGGAAAGTGCCCTGCTCAAACTGAAACATTTCCTTGCCATCCGGGGCAAGCAAGTAGGGTCAGGAGTCAGATATCTGGCCTTTGGGGCTTCCCGCCTGTACCCTCAGAGCATTATCTTGCTCCATTTCCGCAGGAGGTAGTAGTGACTTCAGCAGGATTCCAGCTAGTCCCTGGTATACAAAACACAAAAAGGTTGGGAAGTTGGGTAAAGGTGAAGGGGATTGTGATTGAAATGCAAGCAGTGGTAACTAAAATTCCCCAAAATAATGGAGGGTATAAGGGGAAAAGGAGGATGGAGTCATCAAGGTGATTAACAGTGTAATAGTGTAATTTTGAACTGGACTCATTCAATCATCAATCAGTCATATTTACTGAGCGCTTCATGTGCTCAGAGCGTACAATATACTAGAGTTGGTAGATACTTTCCCTATCCACAATAAGCTTACAGTCTAGAAGGGGAGACAGACATTAATACAAATAAATTACAGATTTGTACATTTGTGCAAGGGAAGGAGGAGTGTCTGTTTATTGTTGTATTTACACCCTCCCAGGCACTTAGTACGGTGCCCTCCACGTAGTAAGCACTCAATAAGTAAGACTAATTGACTGACTAAAGGGTGCAAATCCAAGTGCAAGGGCAACACAGAGGGGAATGAGAAAAGAGGACACCCCATCGTGTCTGTTACTTCATTCATTCAATAGTATTCACTGAATGCTTACTGTGTGCAGAGCATTGTACTAAGCACTTGAGAGAATACAATCCTTGTTGTGTCGGGACTGATTCCCGGAAAAGAACTTCAAAAATATCATTTAAGTCTGTGGGAAAATTTATCCCATGGTATAGTTCCTCCCTGGTGCAGAGAGGAACTCCTGACTATTGATTTTAAAGTACTCGATCTCCTGACCATGCTTACCCACGCTCCCTGCTTTCTAGACTGTAAGCTCTTTGTGGGCAGGGAATGTGTCCGTTTATTGTTATACTGTACTCTCTCAAGAGCTTAGTATAGTGCTCTGCACACAATAAGAGCTCAATAAATACGATTTAATGAGTGAATGATTACACCCCAGCTCCTCTCAATTGAACCATCTCAACATGCCTCATTGTTATCTCTCTTGCCACCAAGCTGTTGCTCAAGCCCTTCCTTCTATGGAGGCGGCTAGTGGTCACTGTGGCTGTGGGTGTGTTTCTGGACAGTAATGAATTGTACTTTCCAAGCGCTTAGTACAGTGCTCTGCACAAAATAAGCACTCAATAAATGTGATTGACTCTTAGAAAACCACTCATTCTGCCCCAGTACCTTAATGAGCTATGCTTTTATCTTCATGTCTTCACGTTTTGTTTCACCTCTCCTTACGTATTTGACACCCTCCCCATTTTTTAAAAATTATGATTATTTTTAAGTCGTGAGCCCCAGAGTAAGTACTAAGTACTTAGCCCTAATTAATCTCTCATCTCCTCACTCTATTTCTCCTGTGTCTCCCAAGTCGCTCTGGGCCTCTCACCCTCCTCCCTGCCCCACTGACACACATGTACATCTCAGTTTCTCATTCTTAAAATGGGGATGCAGTACTTGTTCTTCTTCCTACTTAAACTGGGAACCCTCTAAGACACAGGGACTGTATCTCATCTAGTTGTTCTGTATCTACCCCAGCGCTTAGTATAGTGATTGACGGGTAATAAATGCTTAACAAATAAGTGGCTACTTTTCTGCTTCCCTCTCCCTGTAATTTATCATATTGTCTGTCTCTCTAGATCGACTGTAGGTCAGTCAATCCAATTTATTGAGCACTAACTGTGTGCAGAGCACTGTACTAAGTCTTGTAAGCTCCGCGAGGGCTAGGATCATGTCTACTAGCTCGACTGTACTCCTCTAAGTGTTTAGTGCACTGCTTTTCACAGGAAGAGTGCTCAGTAATTGTCAGTTATGGCTCCCATTTTTGAGGCTATGTTCTGGGGCAGACAACTTTGAGCCTCATGTGGGAGAACCTGATTACCTTGTATCTATCCCAGCGCTTAGAACAGTGCTCTGCACAGGGTAAGCGCTTAACAAATACCAACATTATTACCTCTAGCCTAACCTACCCTTTCCAAGGGAGCAGTGTTGTGAGCACTGTCTTATATTAGGGAACTGGCTCTTTAATCACCCCCTATTTTGATATTTCATGTTCAGGAGGGCTGTGAAGTTTATAATGATAGACTTCCATCTGTGGTGGCTCCAGGTCATAGAGCATTAAGGAGGGATGGACACTGTCCTAACCTTGTAGAAATTCAGTTCAATCAATCAGCCAGTCAATCATACTTATGGACAGCTTTCTGTGTGCAGAGGACTGTACTAAGCACATGGGAGAGCATTCTTTCATTCAATTCATTCAATCATATTTACTGAGTGCTTATTTTGTGCAGAACACTGTACTAAGCGCTTGGAAAGTACAATTCAGCAATAGAGACAATCCCTGCCCACAACAGGCTGATAGTCTACAGATTGGTAGACATGTTCCCTGACCGCAGTTAGCTTACAGTCTACAGGGGGAGATATAAATTAATTCCAAATCTGTTCATCAGTGCTGAGGGGCTGAGGGAGGGGTGAATCAAGGGAGTAAATTCAAGTGCAAGGGTGATGCAGTCCTTAGTACAGTGCCTGGCACATAGTAAGTGCTTCATAATTTCCATAATTATAATTATTATTAGAAAGGAGTAGGAGAAGAGGAAAGAGGGGCTTAGTCATGGAAGGCCTCTTGGAGGAGATGTGCCTTCAATGATTCTATTTATTTGCTATTGTTTTAATGAGATGTTCTTCCCCTTGAGTCTATTTATTGCCATTGCTCTTGTCTGTCTGTCTCCCCCGATTAGACTGTAAGCCTGTCAAAGGGCAGGAACTGTCTCTATCTGTTGCCGATTTGTACATTCCAAGCGCTTAGTACAGTGCTCTGCACATAGTAATTGCTCAATAAATACTATTTAATGAATGAATGAACATGTAATTAGGTTCATGATGATGTGCAGAGGCACATGAGCTTCTGAAATAGGGGAAGGTGTCAGCAACAAAGGAAAATTTATGAGTTTTTCAATAACAAAAAACTTGTCAAAGCACACCACAGGCATAGCAGACTTGTACTTAGATAAGATAAAGACATACATGAAGAGAGATCTATATAAGCATCTATTTCTCTTCATTATGAGCTGGGGACATGTCTGTTAATTGTGTTGTATTGTACTCTCCATCAGTGATTGGTACAGTGGTCTGCACATGGTAAGCACTCAATAAATACGATTGATTGATTTACAGATTCTCTCCATCTTTTGAATTGTTACAACTGTTATAGCTCCAAAGTTTTGTTTTGTTTCAGTTTTTGGGGGAGGTTTGTCATAGTACTTCCAAAAATCAGGAAAGAATTGGAGAAATTCCCATGGCATCATATTTCCAATTTTAAACATACTCCCTTATCACTGAGCACAACTGAGTACTTTTATCAGTTACACACTCTAAAACACCATTTTTTCCCCTTGACCTATGCAGTTTGGTGTACCTCTGGTGTTAACTGGGAATTTGGTGATATCATCAAAAAAAAATTTCATTATATAGCATTCAGACCACTGGAAGGGAGTTGTATTTTCCTCATTACTTTATCCATATGTATGCCTCCTGTGTTGATACTGAAATACTTTTTTTTCTGGATTCTATGCTTTCCTATATGCAAAACATGGCTTTTCTACAAAAACCAAACAAACAAACAAAAGAACAGAGCTGTTTCTCTGGAGAATTAAGTCAAGGACATTGTATTCAATTTTTATAATGAAATACAGATGTGTCATTTAAAAGCAAATCCTGCTTCTCAGGAATTTAAATAGAATAGCACAAAGAAACTCCAGCTGGTTAACTTTAGGGGACTGCCCTGGTATCCTGGCAACTCTGAAGTGGTATTTGTTAAGTGTTTATTACTCGTCAATCACTATACTAAGCGCTGGGGTAGATACAAAACATATCTTATCTTAAACATAGTTTAAGTAGGAAGAAGATCAGGTACTGAATTCCCATTTTACAGATGAGGAACTAAGATGTTTCTCTTACTCCTTTGCCCATCTACCTGAGCTTTGATATGGCCACCGGATTCGGCAGGAAAGCAGGGGTATGGGGGCATAAGATGGGGGTAAAATCTATAGCAAAAGGCAACGAGGCCCTACTGAAAAACACACAGAAAGGTGAGTCCCGAAATGTGGATTGCTTTCCAGTAGCTTAGAACAATTTAGTATATCAGTAAGCACTTAAGCAAATAATAAGGGCAGCGTGGCTCAGTGGAAAGAGCACGGGCTTTGGAATCAGAGGTCATGGGTTCGAATCCCAGCTCTGCCACTTGGCAGCTGTGTGACTGTGGGCAAGCCACTTCACTTCTCTGTGCCTCAGTTCCCTCATCTGTAAAATGGGGATTAAGACTGTGAGCACCACGTGGGACAATCTGACTCCCCTGTGTCTACCCCAGCTCTTAGAACAGTGCTCTGCACATAGTAAGTGCTTAACAAATACCAACATTATTATTATTATTATTATTGTTAAGCGCTTACCATGTGCCAAACAATGTTCTAAGCACTGGGTAGATACAATGTAATCAGGTTGTCCCACGTGGGGCTTACATTCTTAATCCCCAATTTACAGATGAGGTAACTGAGGAACAGAGAAGTTAAGTGGCTTGCCCAAGGTCACAAAACAAACAAGTGGCAGAGTCGGGATTAGAACTCACATCCTCTGACTCCCAAGCCTGGGCTCTTTCCACTAAGTTACGCTGCTTAGTACAGTGCTTTGTACACTCTAAGTGCTAAATACACTTGATTAATTGAATCCTGATTCAGACACTTGGCTTCTGTATGCCCTTGGACCAGTCACTTAAATTATCTTTACCTCATATTCCTCATCTGTAAATTGACCATTAAATAGCTTTTCTCCCTCCCTGTTAGACTGTGAGGTCCATGCGGCACAGGAACTCTGCTGATCTGATTGTATGGCATTTCTCATAGGGTTTAGTACAGTGCTGTCATTTAGAAAGTGTTTAACAGGATTCTAGAATTCTCTCTTTGGAATGGGAGCAAGTCATTTTGTTGTTCTGTACTTACTGAATGCCTTGCTATAGTGCCCGGCACCAAGTGGGTGCTCAATAAATAATAATTGTGGCACTTGTTAACCACTTCCTGTGTTCATTCAATTGTATTCATTGAGTTGTATTTAGTAAGACCTTACTTTGGGCAGAGCACTGTACTAAGTGCTTGTAAGAGTACAATATTACAATAAACAGACACATTCCCTGCCCACAAAGAGCTTATGTGTCAAACACTGCTCTAAGCACTGGGGCACACTCAATATATGCAGATCAGACACAGTCCCTCTCTCAAAATGGGGCTTACAGTCTAAGTAGAAGGGAGAACAGGTTTGAAATCCCCATTTCACAGGTGAGGAAATAGAGAAGTCAGTTGACTTGCCCAATGTCACGGAGCAGGGAAGTGGCAGAACAAGAATTAGAACCCAGATCCTCTGACTCCTGGGCCCATGTTCTTTCCATTAGGCCACACGGTTTCTCTAAACGATATCACTATTACTACAATTACTACTAAGCAGCGTAGCTTAGTGGAAAGAGCACAGCCTTGGGAGTCAGAGGACATGGGTTTTAATTCCGGCTCTGCCACTTAACTGCTGTGTGACCTTGGGCAAGTCACTTAACTTTTCTGTGCCTCAGTTACCTCATCTGTCAAATGGGGATTAAGACTGTGAGCCCCACATGGGACAACCTGATTACCTTGTATCTACCCCAGCCCTTAGAACAGTGCTTGACACATAGTAAGCACTTAACAAATACCACAATGATTATTATTATTATTACTAAATTCTACCTGTCAGATGATATGCTGGCATGGCTTTCAGGATAGGGCTGGGGCAGGACCAGTAGTCTGTGATCTAACAGTTGAAATCCTAGCTACACAGAAAACAGAAAGTGCTCTCTTCAAATGGTAGCTTTCTGCTAAATGTTACATTTTACCCTAGCAGATTAGAGGTCAGGGCAGTTATTTCCACTGGAACCTCCTCCCCCAAAATACGTGTGTTCTGGTCACCATTCCAGAGGAGCACAGACCCTTCACGCTCCCACATAAACCCTTGGAAGATCTGACTTCACTCTGGAGAGTCACCAGAGGTAAACAGCTTACCGTTAGACTATAAACTCTTTGTAGGCAGGGAATGTTTCTACCCACCCTGTTGGGTATTGTATTCTCCAAGTGCTTAGTACAGCGTTCTGCACAGAGTCAGCATGCAATAAATACCATTAATGGTTTGATTGCTTTACTAATTGTTGTTGTTTGGCAATTGTACTCTGCATCGGGAGCATGGCCAGGCTCCTATAAAATGAATATCGTATTACCGCAAAATAGCCTGGTAGAAAGAGCCTGTGTGTTACAGGACCTGGATTTTAATCCAGCCTCTACAGTTTGCTGGGTGTGTGTCCTTGGGGAAGTCACTTAACTTCTCTGGGCCTCAACTTTCTCTGTGAAATGGGAGTTAAATGACCATTCTCACTCCTCCTCAAACTGTGGGACAGAGACTGAATCTGATCTGATTCTATTTTATCTGTTCTAGTGCTTTGCCCCGTGCTTCTCTTATATATTGTGGTATTTGTGTATTTGTTTAACACTTATTTTGTGCCAAGCACCGTACTAAATGCTGAGGTAGATGCAAATTAATCAGGCCAGATATAGGTTCTATCCCACACAGGGCTCACAGTCCTCCCTCTTCATATCTGAAAGATCACACTCTCCCCCTTCAAAGTCTTACTGAAATCACATCTCCTCCAAGAGGCCTTCTTTGGCTAGGCCCTCATTTCCTCTTCTCCCACTCCCTTCTGCGTTGCCCTGGCACTAGGTTATCAATTTTCATTCACCCTTCCCTCTGCCCCACAGCACTCATGTACATATCCACCGTTCATTTATTTATATTAATGTCTATCTCCCCCTCTAAACTGTAAACTTGTTGTAGGCAAAGAACATCTCTATCAACTCTTATAATGTACTGCCCCAAGTGCTTAGCACAGTGCTTGGCACATAGTAAGTGCTTAAGAAAGACCACAGTTATTATAATGATTAGGAAAACATGAATCCTAGTACTTACCCTTTCTACCATGGGGCCAGTGAGGTAACTAAATAAGCCCGTATTGTCAGAAGAACATCCCAATTTCCTAAGGGTGTTCTTACTAAAAAGGGTACTGAAAACATGTACTTAGTGTTGAAGTGTGTGCATAATGCAACATGGATAAATGTGTATCCACTTAATACCCATGACATTTTTCAGCAGTCAAGCCCATCATTCATCTAAACTAAGCCAAAACCGCCTGCTTAAATGAGTAACTTGCTCTGCATTCATTTTTTTATGGATGTGTGTAGACCTTGACTTGTCAATCCACCTGAGCTAGAACCAACATTTGATACTCATTGCCTTGTTAATGCTCTTAATCTAAAATGTCTGGGCACTAAAGGTTAAAAAGGGAAGGCTCTGTGCTTGTTTACTGTGGCTCTACAGTAAAAACAAAAAAAAATTAATAACTCATCCAGGATTGAAAATGCAGAAGTAAATTACACTCAAGCTAAATTAATCTATATGAATTAGACTAATATTTAAATTGTTTTCTTTATATGAATTTCATTAAGGTTACAAAAACATCATGCTGTGCTCGGGTGTTAAGTGGTTCAGGAATAGAGTAGAAATGCCAAAAATTAATAGCACAGCTGTGCGCAAACAGAATTCGTATTTTGATTCCATTAATTTCTCACTTCTTGAGAAAAATACTACCAGAACATTCTAAAGTTGGTGTGAACAGACTGTTGAGGATGGGTTATTTAATACACACAACACAGGAAGACAAAGCCAACTTCAGGGAGGGGATGGGGAGGAGGGGAGGAGAAACCCACAGATGGGAATGGAATGACTTCCCCATTTTTCGAGTTTGATTTACCTACCACTTGTTCAAGCTGCTTCAACTACTCCCTGATTCCGAAGTCAGCATTTATGTTTTCTACAAAGTTTAAATATGTCAATGAAGAATCCATAGACAGTGGGGAAAGCCACTAAAGAAGCAGTAACAGTAGTAAAAATAATAATGATGGCATTTGTTAAGTGCTTACTATGTGCCAAACACTGTTCTAAGCACTGGGGTAGAATTAGGGTTATCAGCGTGTCCCACGTGGGGCTCACAGTCTTAATCCCTATTTACAGATGAGGTTCGTGAGACACAGAGAAGTTAAGTGACTTGCCCAAGCTGACAAGTGGTGGAGGCGGAATTCAAACCCACAACCTCTGACTTCCAAGCCCTTGCTCTTTCCACTGAGCCATGCTGTTTCTCTTGAACTAGTAGCAGTAGTAATAGAAAATACTATTGGTAGATTTGTAAAGGTATTTACTGAGTACCCACTGGGTGTAACGCACCGTACTAAGTGCTTGGGAATTTTTTTTTTGTTGGTATTTGTTCAGCGCGTACTATGTGCTGAGCACTGTTCTAAGCACTGGGGTAGATACAGGGTAATCAGGTTGTCCCACTTGAGGCTCACAGCCTGAATCCCCATTTTACAGATGAGGTAACTGAGGCACCGAGAAGTTAAGTGACTTGCCCAAAGTCACACAGCTGACAAGTGGCGGAGCCGGAATTAGAACCCATCACCTCTGACTCCTAAGCCCGGGCTCTTTCCATTGAGCCACTTAAGAGTAACATTTCCTGTCCTCACAGAATTTACACATGAGATGGAGAAAGACATAAACATTTTTACAAATGGGATAGTCAAAATTAACTGACTGAACAATAGATCATACATATATACATTTGTGCAGAAGAAAGGCAGTAATGTAAAATTTGTTACTGTTAGAAGCGGCTGATGGATCGATCTGGGTGTGGGGAATTCACTGGGGAAGGCTAGTTGGAAAAGGTGGTATTTTAGAAGGGCTTTAGGGGAGAGCCATGATCTGTTGGATTCGGGACAGGGGGCCTTCCGGGCTGGTTCAAGCCTGAAGCCTAAACTGCCTTGTCAGTCAGTCAGTCAGTCAGTCGATTGTATTTATTGAGCTCTTACTGTTTGCAGAGCACTGTAGTAAGCACTTGGGAGAGTGCAATAGATCAATGTAACGGACACAGTCCCTGCCCACAGTGAGCTTACAGTCTAGATGGGGAGCCCGTTGTTGGGCAGGGATTGTCTCGATCTGTTGCTGAATTGTACTTTCCAAGCATTTAGTATGGTGCTCTGCAAGCACTCAATAAACGAGATTGAATAAATGAATGAGACAAACATTCATAACTCCAGTCGCTAAAACTGAAAGTGCTCCATCATGAGTTCAGGAAGTCCTGTTCCATCATTAGAGCCCTCTCTCCCTCAGAACTAAGCACATTAGAGCAGACTGTTGAGAGACCCAAGAATGCACCAGGCTTCAAGGCCATCTCTCTAGCCCAAGAATGGACCAGGCTATAGACATAACCCTTTAACCCAAGGCTAACTCAGGTCAACACTGGACTTCCAAGGACTGATATAGAATGATAGGCATCTCTGCTGGCACCCTCTTCCGGAGGACTCTACGTAACAAGGGCATGTTTTATGGCTCCAGATCCTCTCCTAAATCTCTTTACGTGGACATGTTGCATCTACATTGGGGGTCCAAGTCTGAAAGCAATAAACCAGTGGTATTTGAGAAGCAGCATGTCGTAGTGGAAAGAGTCCCAGCCTGGAGCTCAGAAGGACCTGGGTTCTAAGCCCACCTCTGCCATTTGTCTGCTGTGTGACCTTGAACAAACAATAATAAGTAAGAATAATAATAATTATGGTATTTGTTAAGTGCTTACTACGTGCCAAGTACTGTACTAAGCAGAGGGGTATATACAAGAAAATCAGATTGGACACAGACCCTGTCCCATGTGGGGATCACGGTATCAATCCACATTTTACAGATGAGGTAACTGAGGCTCAGTGAATTGCCCCAGGCCATACAACAGACAAGTGGCAGAGACAGGATTAGAACCCAGGACCTTCTGACTCCCAGGCCCATGTTCTATCCACTACACCATGCCAAGTCCCTGAAAAATAACTTCACTTATCTGTGCCTCAGTTCCCTTACCTGTAAAATGGGGATTAAGACTGTCAGCCCCACGTGGGACATAGACTGTGTCCAACCTGATGAGCTTATAATAATAATAATAATGATATTTTTAAGTTCTTACTATGTACCAAGCACTATTCTGAGTGCTGGTGTAGGTACAAGGTAGTCACATTTTCCCACATGGGGCTCACAGTCTTAATCCCCATTTTACAGATGAGGTAACTGAGGCACAGAGAAATTAAGTGAATTGTCCAAAGTCACACAGCTGATAAGTGGCTCAGCCGGGATTAGAACCCACGACCTCTGAATACCAAGCCTGTACTCTTTCCACTAAGCCAGACTGCTTCCCAAGCTTCCCACCGTATCTACCTAAGTGCTTAGTATAGTGCCTGGCATAGATAGTATGCACTTAACATATACCATAAAAAAATATTGAGCACTTACCTTGGAGAAAGAATCATACCAAGTACCCGGGAGAGTATAGTAAAATAGAGAGGATAGACATTTTCAAGCTTATCAGGAATAAAAGATGTGGATTTCATTGCTCTGGGTAATGGGCCTGCCATAACGCAAGGATTGCTTTCCTGAGTTCTCATTTGCTATAGCTAGTCACTGGACTGCTTGAGGAGCAACATTTGGGGTCTGTTGGGGAAAGCAAGGGTTAAATTTGGGGTGGCCATTGTGAGACGTTTGCTCCTCCCCAAGATAACAGCATGGCCTAGTGGAGAGAGCATGGGCCTGGGAATCAGAAAGACCTGGGTTCCACTCCTAACTCTACTATTTGTTGGGTGTTTGACTTGGGGCAAGCCACTCAACTTCTCTGTGCTTCAGTTATTTCATCTGGAAAATGGGGATTAAGACCCTGTCCCCCATGTGGAACATGAACTATGTGCAATCTCATTAGCCTGTGTCGACCCTGGTGCTTAGTATAGTGACTGGTATCTAGTAAGCATTTAAATGCTACAAAAATTAACAGTGATCAAGCAAATTGTATTCTAAAAGCTGGGGCAGTCTCAAGACAATGCACCATTTTCCATGGTGCCTATTGGAAACTGATTGGAAACCCTGCTGAGATGAAGGTGAAAATGACCACTGAAGAGCTGACCCGTTGTCTTACCTTGAAAACCAAACAGGTACCTGGTCAAAGTGATGATTTTTATGGTGTAGGAGACTCATTTTAATGACCCTGTCAAGCATATGTAACATAAAAGTGCACTAATCCTTCACGGTAGACTGTGTGAGCCAGCTTGGGAGACACCATCACCACTCTAACATCTGAGCAGCTTTCAGGGGAACAATGGATCATAAAAATGTCAGGCTGGCTGTGAGAGAGGGTGGTCTGCCAAGAAGAGAGAGGTCTGGGGAAAGATTCTAGCGCAGACGCTAACCTGAGCAAAAAACTCAGCTCTCTTCACACAACAAGTGTCTACTGCAAACTCGTTGTGAACAACCAATCAACATTTCAATCAATCGATCAATTATATTCATTGAGAGCTTACTGTGTAGAGAGCGCTGTACTAAGCATTTGGGAGAGTACCATATAACAGAGTTGGTAGACACATTCCCTGCCCACAGTGAGCTTACAGTCTAGAAGGGGGAGAAAGACATCAATACAAACATATAAATTATGGATGTGTAAAGAAATGCTGTAGGGCTGAGGGAGGGGTGAATAAAGGGAGCAAATCCAAGAACAAGGGTGACCCAGAAAGGAGTGGGAGAAGAGGAAATGAGGGCTTAGCCAGGAAGGCCTCTTTACACAGTAAGCAGTGAATAAATACTACTTATTGACTAATTCCTGTTGGAAAATCCCAGGATGTGAACTAACAAATAGAATTAACAAGTAGATCTGCTCCAGGCCATTACCCAAAACCACAAGCATCGCTGGCAAATGGACAATAGAGGAAGGACCTGTTTAGGATTCTGGCTAACAACGTCATAAGCGAAAGCTAGAGGTTGGGAGCCTCTTGTAGGGCAGAAGACTGCTAAATGCAGCTTCCTGAAGGTCCAGAAATTACTACTGCTACTACTACTAATAATAATAATGATTGCGGTATTTATCAAAAGCTTAACTATGTGCCAGGCATTGTACTAAGGACACAGATGGACACAAGCAGTTAGATGCAGTCTCTGTCCCTTTAGGGCTCCTAGTCTTAATCTCTACAGATAAGGTAACTGAGGCCCAGAGAAATGATGTGACTTGCCCGTGGTCACATAGCAGACAAGTGGCAGAGAGGGATTAGAACCCAGGTCCTGTCTTCCAGGCCCGTGCTCTATCCACTAGGCCATGCTTCTTCTCCCCCATTGCTATTCTGGAAAGAAGACAAAGCTGATCAAAGGCATATGGCAATGAAGGCCATTGCCAAGCTAATTACCCCTCTCGGGGTCGACCCTGGAGAGTTTCCAGTACCCTACCTTTCTCAGCTATGGGAGGGAGAGTCAGGCAGAGGCCTACCCATTCCATTCCCAGCTTGGGCGGAAGCTAGTGAGTGGAAGGCAATCTGCTACAAGTCAAAACTCACCCATGCTGGACAGTAGTGGAATGGGAGAGAGTTGAGGGCAGAGACTTGAGTTTACTGCCTGGAAGGAGGCAACGGTAAACCACTTGTGGATTTTTACCAAGAAAACTCTATGGATCCACTACCAGAACTACTGCAGATGCAGAGTGGGGAGTTCTGGGAGAGATGTGTCCGTGGTGTCGCTATGGGTCGGAAACGACTCTACGACATAAGACAAGACAAGGCAGGCTAATTATTTGGAGATAAAAGCAACTCGTTTTCTAAGTAGTGACCCAGATCATTTTCAATGTTGCCCGAAGGGTAAGGAAAATAACCCCTTTCCACTTGCTACTATTTAACCATTCTCCAAGTTGGGCTGAGAACAGGATTTTTCAGTTAGGGGAACAATAAGATCCAAAGTTCTATCTTAACTTGCCAGGGGATATGATCTCCCTTGGTTATCTAGAAGTCAAGCACAATTTGGTTCGAATAGGCTTCAAGGTTATGAAACTGGAACAAGGCAAATATTTCTGATTTGTTAAAGGGTAAATATCTGAGAGACTCAAGGGAAGACTTCAGTCCTGGAAAATGAATGGTCATGTTTAGTAACAGTATTATCCAGGTATAATCCCTTTAATGAAATCCACAGGGTGCCAGAATCACTTTACATTAACATGTTTTATTGTAAAGGAATCAGGCTTTGCTTCCTCTGGGATTCTGGGGACCCCTGGGCAGGTTGTATTGGGAATGTCAGGACAGGGTGACCTAGTGGATACAGTGTGATGTGGTAGTCAGTAGACAAGAGTCCAATCCCCAATTCTCATACTGGCCTGCGGTGTGATAGAGGACAAGTCCACATAACCTCTGAGAGCCTCAGTTTCCTCATTTATACAACAGAGGTGAAATTTACCTTTTCTCTGTAATTGTGAACCTTATGTGGGACAAGAGCTGTGAAAAATCTAACTGTTTTGTAATCTACCTCAGAGCTTAGTACAATGGTTGGTGCCTTCTAAGCAACTCCCAATTCCAGTGGGGGGAAAAAATGGTGGGGGAAATAACGATAATAATAATTGTGGGGAAAAGCACTGGACACCCCCCAGACTGCAGAATCCTCTGGGCTGCCTAAAGTGGTTGGATTGGTGCCTTTCATTGGTCAATCAACCAATAGTATTTACTGAATGCCTTCAGTGTGTAAAGCACTGTACTAACGGCTAGGGAGAGAAATCTTTTCCAAGCTATGAATCCTCACTTCATTCACGTGAACTATCTTCAGGTCAGACAAATCAGTCCTGAAGGGTGAAACATGCACCAGTCCAGAATTTTTCAAAATCCTGATTTTAGAGCACTAAAAATAGTCTTCTGCAGCATGAAACACAAAGCCATGGTTCATTCCTGTGAGTCATGGTTCAACAAAATGAAAGCTACAAAGTTATTATGGGTTGAAAGGAGATAAGGGCATTAAAAACATTTCATTGTAATGAGTTCTCAGTTTTAATGGGAAATGCTAAAATATGCTTTCACATGTTATAGATTTTAACCCATTTAATGGGTTAATGTGAAATGTGAAAACGAGGCTTACTGACACCATCCAAGGGAGGAAAGAATACAACCCTCTGTAAGAGGCATCTCCCCCTCTAGACTGTCAGCTCGTTGTGGGTAGGGAATACATTTGATGTTATATTGTACTCTCCCAAGCGCTTAGTACAGTGTTATGCACACAGTAAGCGCTCAATAAATATCACTGAATGAATGAGGCAGAAAGAGTGCTAAAGCTTTAATTCCTGATCATTTTCTTCCAGTTTAAGTGGGAGGTCACATGGAAAAAGCACAGAACTAGGAGTCAGGACACCTGGGGTCTAATCCTGGTTCCACCACTTGTCTGCTGTGTGACCACAGACAAGTCACTTAACCTCTCTGTGCCTGTTTCCTCATCTGTAAAAATGGGGATTAAATTTCCCCTTCCTCTCACCCTGCACTCTGAACGCTGTGTCTGATAGTGGAGAAGCAGTGTGGCTCAGTGGAAAGAGCATGAGCTTTGGAGTCAGGGCTCATGAGTTCGAATCCCAGCTCTGCCACTTGTCGGCTGTGTGACTGTGGGCAAGTCACTTAACTTCTCTGTGCCTCAGTTCCCTCATCTGTAAAATGGGGATTAAGACTGTGAGCCCCACGTGGGACAACCTGATTCCCCTATGTCTACCCCAGCGCTTAGAACAGTGCTCGGCACATAGTAAGAGCTTAACAAATACCAACATTATTATTATTATTATTACTGTGTCCAATTCTCTGATATTGCATGTCTCCAAGTACTTAGAACAATGCTTGGCGCACATTAAGTACTTAAAGGATACCATAATTCTCTTCCTCCTTTTCCTCCTCCTCTTCTCTTTCCTCCTCCTCATTATTATTATTATTAGCTTTATCATTATTACATGTAACACAGGTAGAAGCAATTCAGTTTTTTCCCCAACCATTACCTAAAGTAGAATGTCCCAGGCATTTAATTCCATTTTGTCATAATTGTTTATATAATGGGTTCAAGTTATCTTGAATTTGACCTTGAACTTCACTTCTTATTAGAAGTAGTAGATATGCTTTCTCATCTTTTATATATGAGGAGCTGGAATTCTACCAAGTGCAGTCATCTTTATACTCCTCAGAGCTGCTCACCCCTATTGATTTCCACATGAGTTTTTCATCCCTCAATCACACCTCAATCCCTGCCCACAACACTACTCTCCTCTATTCAGCCCTTCTTCCAGTCCAATATGTTTTCTCATTTCTCTTTTCCCCTCCCATTGCTTCCTGCCCCGATTATTCTCAGCTGTCCTGCTCACCAGTAAGTCTCAAGTGCCCTTTCAAATCCGACCTCCAAGTCCACATAAGGAAAAGTTATCTCGAACTCTCTTGGGACTTCAATAGCTTCTCACTCTTTCATTCCCATCTGTTCAAGTTGTCTGCCCTTTTCATTCACCTAATTCATTTTTGGTCCACTTCCAGGTGGGGGTTGGTACCTAACATATTAGTATTGGTTTAAACAATTAGTTGAGCATCAACGACATCCAATTCAAGATGCTTATAATCCAGCATTCTAGATTTTTGATCATAAAATTCCAAAAAGTCTTCAGATTTAGCACATGAATGAATACGCACTTGGGTTTCTGCTACGATACCTCCCATATGTCCGAGGCACCAAACCAGACATATTAACAAGGCCACCACTGCTGTTACTCGGCTAGATGGAAAACTAATACAATTTAAAATTGTGGTATTTCTAAAGCACTTACTATGTGCCAAGCACTGTACTAAGCAAAGGCTTGCACAAAATGTAATCCGGTTGGACACAGTTCCTGTCTCACGTGGGTCTCTCAGCCCCCTCTAGAGTGTAACCTCATTGTCCGCAGGGATCATCTCTTCCAATCCTGTTATATCGTTGTACTCTCCTAACGCTTAGTACTGTGTTCTGCACACAGAAAACACTCAAAAAATGTGATTGATGATTAAGTAAGAGGGAGAACATGGATTGCCCATTTTGCTTATGAGGAAACTGAGGCCCAGAGAAGAAAAGAACTTCCCAGGGCTACACAGGGGAATTGGCAGAGGCAGGAATTAAAACCCAGATCCTCTAACTCCCAGGACTATGGTCTTCCTGGTAGGCCAATTTTTGAAGTTAGGGATTATGTCTACTTATTCTGTTCTCCTCTTCCAAGTTCTTAGTACACTACCTCTGCCCACAGTAAGCACTCACTAAATAGCACTGAGAAATTGCTACAGTTATGCCTGTGACTGTGGGCAAGTCACTTAACTTCTCTGTGCCTCAGTTCCCTCATCTGTAAAATGGGGATTAAGACTGTGAGCCCCACGTGGGACAACCTGATTCCCCTGTGTCTACCCCTGCGCTTAGAACAGTGCTCGGCACATAGTAAGCGCTTAACAAATACCAACATATATGCAGCCACTTACCTGGAGTTCCGCCTTATAAAGAACAGCAGATTAGATGCCCGTCATGTCAGACAGGAGTTCCACCTTGAATCCTGCCTTCTAACCCTAGATTTGCTCTGAGTTACTTTTTCTCAAAAATCCCTCTTACTTCTGGTCTGTTGTGTCTGCCAGTGAAGACATGACTGATGATTCAGAATTAAATGTAACCGAGTGGGTTGTCAGTGACAGATATGTAATACATGCACCAGTACTAGTTCTCACGTCAGTGCTAAAATGAACTATTTCCCCTTAAGCAGCTAGTAATTGTATTTCCGATCTTTTTTTTCGCCTGGTTTCATAAATTCTGGGAGTCTAGGTGTGATGGAAAATTGTTTGAGAAGACATGTTGAATTTGGATGGTTAGTCCAGAAACACTCTTTGAAATCTCATTCCTTCAAATCTCATTCTTCCAACAACTTAAAAGTGTTGAAGATTAAGTGCTACAAAAATCCATTCATCAAACCAGTATATTATTTTTTAACAACTGCTTGAGTGGTTTTTAAAAAAAGGATATCTCTGTTACAAAACAGTTTTATATTGTCACATTTACATCTCCTGGAAATTGTTTTTGAAAAGGCAGTTGTATTGCCTTAAGTGATCATTCAAATCAACAAACACTGGCCTGGAAGTGTTTTTCCTCTTACAGTGGCCGAATCTCAGTCCTTCTCTTCATGATTTCATCTCATTCCCTTTGAAATGCCTCAAAAAAGTGTTTGGGGGATAAACACCTTCCTTGAGTCTGGAAGATATGCTCTGATATCAAATTCCATTGGAGTCGGCCTGTCTGAAATCAGGGGTTCAAGGGTCTGTGAATTAAGATATGCATGTGACCTATGGTTTAGGAATTTTTCTAAACATCTTAATCAGTTCTATTAATTTCCAGGTGAACTATGATCCAAAATGGTGCCACCTCCCCCTGCCAACCATAGGAGGTAATCTATTTTGGTTGTTTTTTTTAAAAAAATGGCATTTGCTAAGCGCTTACTACGTTCTAGTCACTGTTCTAAGCACTGGGGTAGATACAAAGTAATTTGGTTGGACACAGTCCCTTTACCACATGGGGCTCATAATCTTAATCCCCATTTTACAGATGAGGTGACTGAGGCCCAGAGAAGTTAAGTGACTTGCCCAAGGTCACAAAGCAGACAAGTGGTGGAGCCGGGATTAGAACCCAGGTCCTTCTGACTCCCAGGCCTGGGCTTTAACCACGAGGCCACTCTGGCCTGGTTTCTGCCCCCTGCATGTGGCCCTTGCTGGGCTGGGCTGGGTTGGGCAGGGCTGGGTAGCACTTACCAACAGGGACCTTCCTGGACCGGGGGAGCCTCAGTGACACAAAGTAGAGATCAAACCACATCTCTGATCACCAAGGTTATGGTGGAAAGTTTATACTTAATTTTACCAGCACGCAAGTGAGTGACACATACACACTCATTCCACTCTACCAAGAGTCTGTGGTCAAAAGAGCCCATTCCGCCAATGTTTCTTCTTTCTGCTTCCAAGTGGGGCTGCCTTCTGCTGGCTGCTCTCCAGCTGTTTCTGCTGCTCCATTGCTTACTTCTCTCTGGGCCTCAGCGTGCCTCTGAGGTGCTGTGTCTCACTCTCCGTGAGCCTCTGTCTGCACGTTCCTGATCTCAGTGTCATCCCTCGTTTGGACCACTGCTGGCCCCAGATTTATTTTTTATCATTTCTTTTTTTCAATTAAAGGAAAAATGACACGAGGTTTCTTGCTGATGCTGTCCAGTTTTCCATGGTCCATGGTGATGGAGAGCAGGACCTCAGGCAGCACAACCTCTCCGAAGGGTTACCATGGAACTACTTAGGTTTGAGCTGACTTTCTGATTAGAGGGGAGAGAAAAGGTCCTCTCCTCTGTCCGTGGTCCAGCAATGGAAACCGCGTGGACGCATCGCCCTTCATTCACACAGCCTGGCAGTGACGAGAATGTTAATCTTCTCACTGTGCCTCCATATCAGCTAACTTGCCATGTCATGTCCTGCCTCTGGCATGGAACGCCCTCCTTCCTCAAATCTGACAGACAGTTACTCTCCCCTACTTCCAAGCCTTATGCAAGGCACATTTCCTCCAAGAGGCCTTCCCTCACTAAGCCCTCCTCTCCTCTTCTCCAACTCCCCTCTGCATCGCCCTGACTTGCTCTCTTTATTCATCACTCCATCCCAGCCCCACAGCACTTATGTACATATCGGTAATTTTATTTCCTTTTATTAATATCTGTCTCCACCTCCAGGCTTTAAGCTCTTTTGGGCAGGAGAGTGTGTCTGTTTATTATTAGATTGTACTCTCCCAAGTGTTTCAATCAGTGTTCTGCATACAGTAAGCTCTCAGTAAATATGATTGACTGACTGACTGCTTCAGAAAGCAGTGGGGAGAGCTTCAGTGTGATGTGTGTGATGGCCCAGCCTGGGGATCAGCTCCAGATTACCTCAAACGTGGCCAGGAAGCATGCACTCTCCAGAGGAACTGGGAGAGCTCCCTCCCCACAAGCATGGCAGGGATCAGCTTTAGGTTCACCCCCAAGTGTTCTGGTTTGGGCAAAAATCGTGGGTGCCCATAGTCAGCCTAGATTCCTTACTGCCGAGCTTCCCGGAGAGTCCCGCCTGCCTCACTCTTCCCTGGCTCAGACAAATGGGAGACCTACTAATGGGAATGATGAGGAGATCAATCACTAATCATTAAAAAATGCACATTTGTCATAATAATAATGTTGGTATTTGTTAAGAGCTTACTATGTGCAGAGCACTGTTCTAAGCACTGGGGTAGATATAGAGTAATCAGGTTGTCCCACTTGAGGCTCACAGTTAATCCCCATTTTACAGATGAGGTAACTGAGGCACAGAGAAGTTAACTGACTTGCCCACGGTCACACAGCTGACGAGTGGCAGAGCCGGGATTCGAACCCATGACCTCTGGCTCCCAAGCCCGGGCTCTTTCCATTGATCCACGTCTTGAAGGATTTTGCCTGAATAATGTCACATAGAGCCAAATGCACTAACCTGTGGTGGGACACATTTTTCTCTGCGACGTGAGAAAAATCAGTGAATCTTGAGACCTCCAGAGGGTGATTGCCTTTAGCCTTAATGTACAACAACAACCGCAGAGGCAGCTATGGCTTCATTAAAAGAGAATAAAATGATCCTTCTGAACCTTTGGACAGTCTTCCAGTTGCCCTATTTTTCACTGAACAGTCCCATTCTCCTCAGGCTAGTCAGGAGGAAATGCCATTTTCAGTTTCCTCAGCCCAGAAGGAAAAAACGCCCTAATGCACCCCACTTTCTCTGTTTCCTCTCCCGCAGTTACTGTCTTCAGCAGATAGGGAGTTATGTAATGGAACATAACACAAACGCACACACACACGGTTGTCCAGTCTACAAAGCCTTTGGGACTCTTGTCTGACTGCAAGTCTCACAGGTAATTGAAACCTCTGCGACCTCTCCTGAGAATCGGGGAGACCTAGTGCCAAGAGCCCCAGTCTGGGATCTAGGATACTAGGTTCTTATCTCGACTCTGCTATTTCCTTACTGTTTGATCTTCGGCAAGTCACTTAACTCATCTTTGCCTCAGTTTCCTCAACTGTAAAAACTGAGAGTCAAATACTTGTTCTCCCTTCTCCTTAATTCTGTGAGCCTCATGAGAGATAAAGACTGTATCTATTCTGCCTCTGTGCATTTACCTCAGTTCTTGTCTTATGTATCGAGTCATCTCCGACCCATAGCGACGCCATGGACGCATCTCTCCCTGAACGGTCCATCTCCACCTGCAATCGTTCTAGTAGAGTATCCATAGAGTTTTATTGGTTTAAGTGGCTTACCATTTCCTCTTTCCTTGCAGTAAACTTGATTGTCCACTCTCGACTTTCTCCCATGCTGCTGCTGCCCAGCATGGGTGAGTTTTGAGTTGTAGCAGATTGCCTTGCACTCGCTAGCCACTGCCCAAGCTAAGAATGGAATAGGCAGGCCTCTGCTTTACTCTCTTTCCTGTAGCTAACACTGGTAGAGTATGGAAAACACTCCAGGTGCCAACCTGAGTGGGGACTCCCCCCTCCCACCATGAAGTCTTTGTATATAGCAAAGAATTAAATGCATAATTATTTTCATTTCTTTTGTACACCTCCCAGCTTCTCAGTTTCCCATTGGCCAAAGTCAGAAATTACTTGGAGAAGTGAAAGAGCAATAGTCTGCCCACCTTGAAGGAAGCATAGCTACTCCTCCTGGGCCTTCTTCCCTGCAATCTTCTCCCATAGTTATCAGGGTCACAGTGTACACGTTATAATCAATCCACAGTGAGTGTACCAAACAGCCAAATGTCCTGCTTGAAGGCTGGCAAGGTAAATACACAGATAAAAAAGAGAAACTACATTTTCCAGGAAGCAAAGGGGCTGATTTACGACCCTTTGCACCAGAGAAAGAGATAGTCCTGGGTTGGGCAGAACTCCCTGAATTTTTCTGGTAGGGTTGGAGAAAGAGCTGTGGCTCCACTTTTTTTCCCCTAACACTGGTCAAGTGAAGATTTTCTTCAGTCTCCAAATAAGCAGCTCCACGTGGGTAAGCCCATATGATCTTCTTAAGCTGATGGAAAGACAGTCCAAAGAAGTGGGATTGATGACCTATTTTCCAGTGTAAACCCCTGTTTGCCTGTCCTTTTTACATTATTTTAAGAATAATAATTCATGATTTTGGTACTTGTCAGTGTTTATTATGTGTCAAGTGCTCTACTAAGTGCTCATCATAGGCAGGGAACATGTCTGCTAATTCTGTTGGATTGCAGTCTCCCAAATGCTTAGTACAGTGCTTTGCAGGTGATAAGCGCTCAATAAATACTATTGATTGATTGACTGAGGCAGGATAAGCAGATTGGCTACAACACCCCCTTGGTGTACAGTCTAAGAAGGAGAGAGAATTCCCTTTTGACAGATGAGGGAACTGAAGCCCAAAGAAATTGTGACTAGCCTAAGGTCACTTAGGATTCAGGATTAGAACTCAAGTCCTCTGACTCCCAGGCCCATTCTCTTTCCACTAGGCCATGCTGTCGGTAGACAAAGATAATCAACCTTTTATATGTCTTAAACGTACTATGACAGAGTTCTGCTAAGGTTCCTGGTCAGATTCCATATCTCATTTAACCATTTTGAATGCTTCATCCATGGAAGGGCTAGTAATGCTTTTCATTCTAGGAAATTTAGAAAGTTGGCTACTCTCCAATAACCAAGTGAGAGAATGCCGTAGTTAAGCTATCAGTGGCTCCACCCATTGACCCAAAATACTTTTCTTTCCAGACTTCCTGAGAAGCCCAACTGCCTAGAAGGTGATTCCATTTTACCACAACATAAAGGCAATATGAAATCCCTTCGAGTGTCTTCCCACATCTTTAGGCTGAATTGCTGCTAAAAGATGAGTAAAGATGGAGGCAATAGAGAGAGATGGTGACTGAGATTTGATAGATGATGTGGAAGAATCCTGGATTGTTCAGTTCTGAGAGTGAGACTTGGGAGTGAGCCTTCCTTCCGTACTGCAGGTTTCCTAAGTCTTTTCTAACGTAGCATTGTGTACCATAGAGAGAATTATTGGTTTTACTCCTCCTTAAATTTCACATCGAGAAAGGTTTGTGGAAGAAAATACCAAGCTAAGAGAGAGCCAATGACATTCAGCATCAGACTGTGAAGTAACCAAGGCAATGAAAGAAAATGGATGCTTTAAAATATGTGACCTGTCTAATATACAATATATAATCAAGAAATATTCGGAACTGGATTCCCCCCCCCATTTTTTTACATTTCTCCTCTATAGTGATGCCTTTCTCAAGCAGGGAACTGCCCAAGTGAGCTATTTTTAATTCACCTGTGTTCAAGTGGAGATCACATGTGACCCACTACAAACGGTCTCATTTCTCCCCCAGTGCAGTGTTACTGTTGGAAACCTCTGAGGTAAATGAAAATAAAATGGCTGAAGGAAAAGGACAGTTTAAATTGTATTTCTTTTAAGCTGCTTTAAATCCTTGAACAGAGTTTCTTTTTTCCCATCCCTTTTCTTAGATTCTTCCATCTCTGGTGTGCATATGAAAAATGCTTGGCAAAAAGTAAAGATTCTATTTTTAAAATGATCTTTCAGGGCAGCACTCATTTAATGAGATTACACAAGCCTCCTTTCTGTGGCTTTATCGTTGAGGAACACCGAGACTGAATCATAGTGTTCAGAATAGAAATGAATCTGGTATAATTTCTCCAAACACTGCTACATTCTCCCACTGCAAGTTTTCTTTTCTCTTATTCTTTCATTCATTCAATCCTATTTATTGAGTGCTAACTGTGTGCAGAGCACTGCATTAAGCACTTAGCACTCTACTATCAGGTATCAGGTAATAGGATGCTATTATAAAAATCCAAAAAGGAAAAAAGAGTGAAGATAGATATCACAATCAACCAATGGTATTTATTGAGCACTTGATGTGTGCAGAGCACTGAAATAAGTGCTTGGGATAGTATAATAACAGACACATGCCATGACAACAAAGAACGAGTATTGCCTAGGAAAATATGGACCTAATAAAGATGGCCCAAGGTTTATCCCCAAATGCCAAATGATCCAAGAGGCAGAATATTTAGCCTCCTTCATTTATGTGATGTCTTGATAGGCTCTTTGGGGCAAAACCAAAATATAGAGTCCTTTCCTTGTTTCTATCTGTTGCCGAATTGTACATTCCAAGCGCTTAGTACAGTGCTCTGCACATAGTAAGCTCTCAAGAAATACTATTGAATGATTTCCTTAGACACATTTTCAATGCAGAGACAAAGAAACAAGCATTCAGAAAGACACATACACATTTCTATACCTCCAAGGAAAAGAAGATGCAGCTGACTATGAAAATTCAGGGGCAGGGTCGCAAGGTGGAAAGAAAAGCTCGTTGACTGTATAAATGTCTGAGAATAATCCACATCACACTTAGAAAGAAGGGAGTTAGGACCAAAGGTGAGTGGGAGATTTTTGCCAGAAGAGAAGAGTGAGAGGCTTTAGATCCAAGAGTCGGAGGTTGTATTAACTGAATTGAAGGAATGTGGGGGGGATAGATGAAATATGAATTTCAAACCACTAGAAGTTTGAAATGAAGAACGGTGATGATGATGATAATAATAATAATGTTGGTATTTGTTAAGCGCTTACTATGTGCAGAGCACTGTTCTAAGCACTGGGGTAGATTCAGGGTAGTCAGGTTGTCCCACGTGAGGCTCACAGTCTTAATCCCCATTTTATAGATGAGATAACTGAGGCACAGAGAAGTTAAGGGACTTGCCCACAGTCACACAGCTGAAAAATGGGAGAGCCGGGATTCAAACCCATGACCTCTGACTCCCAAGCCCTTGCTCTTTCCACTGAGTCACGCTGATGGTGATGCTGCTGTAAAAGAAGACAAAGAACCAGAACTAGAAGCAAAGGAAAATAGTGAGGAGCAGTGTGGCCTTGTGGATAGAGCACGAGCCTGGGAGTCAGAGGACCTGGGTTCATATCCCGTCTCTGCCAAGTGGTTGCCGTTCAACCTTGGACAAGTCACTGAACTTCTCTGTGCCTGTTTCCTCAACTGTAAAATGGGTATAGCTGTTCTCTCTCTTGTATAGACTGGGAGCCCCATGTCGGGCAGGGACTGTGTCCGACCCAATTAGCTTATTCCTGCACCAGCATTTAGAATAGTGTTTGACTCACAGTAAGCCACTTAACAAATACCATAACAAAAAACTTTAGGCTAATCCATCCTGGACATAACTAAGAATTTGTAGAGACAAAGAAAAGACAGAAACAATTAGGAGCCACAAGCCATGGGCACAAATTGAGTTAATTAATTCACCCATTCCTTTCTTCCTTTAATACTTTACTATGTTCCTACTGTGTGACAGGTATGAGAAATGAAGGGGAGTGAGGCATTGAGGTTGGGATTCTATCTCGTGGCAAAGACTGATGTCCATCATTCCAATAGAATTCAGGACTTTGAGCTGAGTGGAGAATTTGGGAAACGCATGGTCTAGTGGATAGAGCATGGGCCCGGGAGTCAGAATGACCTGGGTTCTAATCCCGGCTCCACCACTTGCCTTCTTCGTGACCTTGGGCATATCACATCACTTCTCTGGGACTCATTTACCTCATTTGTAAAATGGGTCTCTAGACTGTGAGCCCAAAATGGGACGGGTACTGTGCAACCTAATTACCTTGTATTTACCACAGTGCTTCAAACAGGGCTGGGCACCTACTAAGCAACTAACAAATACCCCTCTAGACTGTAAGCCCCTAGTGGGTGAGGAATGTATCTGTTTACTGTCTACCAACTCCGTTATACTGTTCTCTCCCAAGCGCTTAGTACAGTATTCTGCATACAGTAAGTGCTCAATAAATATGATTAAATGAATGATCATTGTTCTGACGAAAGTGGAAGATACTGACTAGGCAGCCCAGGTTGCCTCTCCTCATCACTGTCAAAGGTTCCAGTCTTGTCTCGTCTTATGCCGTCAAGTCGTGTCTGACCCATAGTGACGCCATGGACACATATCTCCCAGAATTCCCCGCTCTCTATCTGCAATTGTTCTGGTAGGGGATCCATAGAGTTTTCTTGGTAAAAATATGGAAGTGGTTTACTAATGCCACCTTCTGCGTAGTAAACTCGAGTCTCCGCCCTCGACTCTTTCCCATGCCGCTGCTGCCCAGCATGGGTCAGTTTTGACTTGTAGCATTTGCCTGCCACTCGCTAGCCACTGGCCAAGCTAGGAATGAAATGGACAGGCCTCTGCTTGACTTTTCCTCCTGTATTCGAGACTGGTAGAGGACTGGAAACTCCCCAGGTGCAACCCTGAGAGGGGACAAGGGTTCCAGTAGAAATAACATTTTCGCGAGGACAAAGGATCAATCAATGCTCTATAATCACTCAATAAATATGATCGACTGACTGACAATTGATGGCATTTAGTGAACACTTACTCTGTGCAGAGCACTGTCCTAAGTGCTTGGGAGAATCCAATATAACAATATAACAGACATATTCCCTGCCCACAATGAGCTTACAATATCTGGTTCTTTCAGATGGCGCTTTGGATTGAGGAGAAACTGAAACTCAGCTGATCACAACCTCTTTGTAAGTATAAAGTGGGAAGACTACCCCCCAAATATTTTAATATTTTATGAAATTTTAAATTTTAATAAACCTCCATTATAACCCAATGAATTATCTCTCAATTTTCTATTTCATTTGACTTTATATTCAAATCAACCAATGGTATTTTTTGAGTACTTACTTTGGGCAAAGCTCTGTACTAAGCACTTTTTAAATGGTATTTGTTAAACTCTTAATGTGCGCTTTGCACTGTAATGATAATAATAACAATGGTGTTCATTAAGCGCTTAATAATAATAATGATAATGATGGCATTTGTTAAGTGCTTACTATGTGCAAAGCACTGTTCTAAGCACTGGGGAGGATATAATCAAATCAGGTTGGACACAGTCCCTATCCCACGTGGGGCTCACAATTCCAATTCCCATTTTACAGATGAGGTAACTGAGGCACAGAGAAGTGAAGTGACTTGCCCAAGGTCACACAGCAGATAAGTAGCAGAGACAGGATTAGAACCATTGACTTTCTGACTCCCAGGCCCATGCTCTGTCCACTAAGCCATTCTTAGAGACAAGCTGATAGTTTTAACCCCCACTTTTTTTTGCAGATAAGGGAACTGAAGCACTGAAAAGTTAAGTGATTTGCCCAAAGGTCACACAGCAGATAAGTGGAAGAACCGGAAATAGAACCCTTGACTTTCTAACTCCCAGGCCCACATTCTGTCCCCTAAGCCATTCTTAGATACAAGCTGATGGTTTTAACCCCCATTTTTTTGCAGATGAGGGAACTGAAGCCCTGAGAAATTAAGTGACTTGCCCAGAGGTCACACAGCAGACAAGTGGCAGAGCTGGGATTAGAACCCAGGTCCTTCTGACACCCAAATCCATGATCTATCCACTAGGCTACACTGCTATGCTTGGGAGAGTACAATAAAATTGAGTTGATCCCTGTGGGCTAGAGGGGGACATAGACATTAACAGAAAATAGAGAAAATAGAAAATAGAGCAAGGTGATAACGCAGGTGATAGGTGATAGGTGAAAGGTGATAGGACATGCATGTAAGTGCTGTGGGATTGAGGGTGGGGTGAATATTAAGTTATTAAGTGGTACAGATCTGAAAGTGCGGTCAACAGAGAGGGTAGGGCAGGTGTCAGTATTTACTGAGTGGTTACTTTGTGCAGAGCACTGTACTAAGTACTTGAGAGAGTACAGTATAACAATAAATAGGCACATTCCATGTCCACAATGAGCTTTCAGTCTAGAGGGGGAGATGGCCATTAATATAAATAAAGGACAGATATGTACGTAAGTGCTGTGGGGCTGGGAAGGACTTGAATAAAGGGAGCAAGTCACAATGATGCAAAACGGAGCGGAAGAAGAGGAAATGAGGGCTTAGTCAGGGAAGGCTTCTTGGAGGAGATGTGGTTTTAGGAGAGTTTTGAAGGTTATGACAGTGGTGATCTGTTGGATGTGCAGAACATGGAAGTTGTTTCCCCTTGGGGCTCTGGAGGAGCATGGAACCCAAGAACCCAATCGGTCATTGGTATTTCTTGAGCACTGGAAGAGTACAATACAGCAGAGTTGATAGACTTGTTCTCAGCCCACAAGGAGCTTATAATCTAGAACGGGAGATAGATATCAAAATACAATATGGATATGTACGTGCGTGCCGTGGGGCTGGGATTGAAATGAATATCAAGTATTGAAAGGGTACAGATCCAATACTTCGGTGACACAGAAAGGAGAGAGAGTAGGGGAAATGAGAACTCAGCTGGAGACGCCTTTTGGAGAAGATGTGATTTTAATAAGGCTTTGAAGGTGAGAAAAGTGGTGGTCTGCAGTTAATGAAAGAGGAGAGGGTTCCAGGCCACAGGGAGTACAGGCGCAAGGGGTTGGCGGTGATATACATGAAATGGAGATACACTGAATAGGTTGGTATTAGCGGAGTGAACCATGCAGGTTGGGTTGTAGTAGGAACTCACCTCTGAAGCACTTTTTACTGACTGAGGCTCATTTCCAGGGTGGGCCCACTTGTTGGAAGGGTGGAGAGGTGATCTATGCTCCCTCTGGACTCTTTAATGGACAGCTTCCTTCCTCCTCTTCCAGGGAGCACTACCCAGTTCCTGGTCTCCAGCAGATCTGAGGCATCTCAGATGATAGTTACTGGTCCACTGAGATGGACTAGCGTTTTAACTGTTATCCGGGTCTAGCCTGCCAGAGGCTTGAGGTGACCTCCAAGTGGCTAGCAGCCTGGGGCGATGCCTCCCAGCATGGCCAGAACCGGGAGAACAAGGAGAACCAAGAAGAACCAGGATGACTCTGAGGAACCGGCTGGGCCCCTCTTCCTCTGTGGAGTGCTTGAATTGGGGAGTCATGGGGGCTAGGCTGGATTGCCCTGTCAATCGATTAATGTTATTTACTGAGCACCTGTGGTTTTCAGAGTACTGAACTGGGCATTTGAGAGAAATGCCAGCCCCACTGACCCCTTGCTCATGTCCTCCCTCTGACCTGGAACTCACTTCACATTCATACCATTCTCCCCACTTTCAAAACCCTCCTAAAATCACATCTCCTCCAAGAGGCCTTCACTAAGACCTCATTTCAACTATCCTCCCTTCCACTAGGAGGGCAACATGGCCTAGTGGATAGAGCTTGGGCCTGGGAGTCAGAAGGTCCTGGGTTCTAATCCCGATCTGCCACTTGTCTGCTCTGTGACCTTGGGTAAGTCACTTCACTTCTCTGTGCCTCAGTTACCTCAGAAATCAGATCCTCTGACTCCCAGGCCTGTGCTCTTTCCACTAATAGTAATAATAGTGACAGTATTTGTTAAGTTCTTACTATGTGCCAAGCACTCTTCTAAGAGTTGGGGTGATCAGGTTGTACCACGAGGGGCTCACAGCCTTAATCCCCATTTTACAGATGAGTTCACTGAGGCACAGAGAAGTGAAGTTATTTGCCTAAAGTCACACATCTGACAAGTGGTGGAGGTGGGATTAAAACCCATGACCTCTGACTCCCAAGCCCATGCTCTTTTCACTAAGCCACTAGACCATTCTGCTTCACAAGTGCTCTTAGTAATTTATTGCTATTGTTCTTGTCTGTCCGTCTCCCCCGATTAGACTGTAAGCCCGTCAAACGGCAGGGACTGTCTCTATCTGTTGCCGACTTGTTCATCCCAAGCGCTTAGTACAGTGCTCTGCACATAGTAAGCGCTCAATAAATACTATTGAATGAATGAATGAATAAGTGCTCAGTAAATACCATTGATTAATCGATTGATTGATTGAGAAAGCCTGGAACTCCAGGCCCTGTGCAGCCTAGCTAAGCACCACAATGAGATGTGTAGCCAAGATGATGGGGATGTGTGGTCTGAACAGGTACACAGATTGTAGGATTGCCTCCAGCCCCTCTCCCTCTTCACCCTCTACTCCTATGACTCTCCTCCAAATGGTACACAAAAATCCACCACATCAAAAAATATTAAGTAAAAGGAGAGAGGAAAGGCTGTCATATTGATGATGATAATAGTAACTTTTGTTAAGCGCTTACTATAAGCTAAACATTGGGCTAAATGCTTTGGTTGACACAATACGATCAGTTCAGATACAGTTCCAAAATGGGGCTCACAGTCTATGTGAGAGGGGGAACAGATATTTAATCCCAGTTTACAGGTGAGGAAACTGAGGCACCAAGAATTGAAATCACTTGCTCAAGATTGCACAGCAGACATAGATTTGGAGCTGGGATTAGAATCCAGGTCTCCTGACTCCAAGACTTTCTCTTTCCTTTCTTAATACCCAGGAGGGAAGTTTCCACGGCTTTACGTTTTCCTGTTCTACTGCTGTCACAGGAGACTACCAGACAGCATTCCCTTAAAGCTCCAGTGACCTTTCACTCCTCATAAGTGATAGAATACATGTACAAGGCAGGCCAGAACCTTCTCCCTGGGCTAATCTTAATAATGAATTGCTTACTATGAAATATTCCTCCCAATTTAAAAAATAAAAATAAATGGGTGCTCCAAAAAGCACCTTCAGCGAATGCCTAAATGAGTGATTACCGAGCCACACAAAGGAACATTTGTTTTCTCTTTCATTATTAAAGCAAGAAAACAATAAAGTTAAGAGCAGGCCACCACCAATCATTAGCAAATCCTACTAAAGAAAATCAAACACACATTGAAACCTCATTCCTGGCTGATTTAGAGTAATTTCACTGACTGAATCATCATTTAACCAAATAAAACTTTCCTCCGTGTCAGTACCAGCTTAAATTTGAGTGTGATTCATTCAGCACGATCCTCACAGTAGAATGATTTGGTTTGATTATTGTTGGGACCAGAAATTTCCCCATCATCTATCACCTTAAACCCAAATGCCTGATCTGAACCAGCCTCGAAAAGGATGTGTCAATTATCATAATCAAGAAGCCTCACTCACTCACTTGACTGAGGGAAAGAGATTGATATTAAGTACTCGGTAGGCATGCAAAGGAAAGAGGTGGCTGTCAATAGAAGAGAAATATTAACAACAACAATAACAATAATAATAGTGCAGTTTAAGTGTTTACTCTGTGCCAAGCACTATACTAATGGTTGGGGTAGATACAAGATAATCAGATTGTACACAGTCCCCGTTCACTTGGGGCTCATAATCTACACAGGAATTAATCCCCATTTTGCAGATGAGGGAACCGTGGCTCAGAGAGGTTAATCTCTTGCCCAAGGTCACACAGCAGACAATTGGTAAAGCCAGGATTAGAATTTAGTCCTCTGACTCTGTGGCCCATGCTCTTTCACTAGCCCATGCTGCTTCTCAATTACTGGGGCATTAGCCATCGAGAGGACAAATAACATGAGAGAGAGTCAAAGGCAACAAAAATTCAGAAAATAGCCCATGCTGCTTCTCAATTACTGGGGCATTAGCCATCGAGAGGACAAATAACATGAGAGAGAGTCAAAGGCAACAAAAATTCAGAAAAAAACCTCCTCATAACCACGACCGTTTTTTAATGTAAGTCTGTTTACCAGTTGGTTCTCTGGAGAGAGCTACTAATAATGCACTATATGTATTCTTTGCTATTACAATTATGACATTATTAATTTATATAGCACCAGAGACACACAAGGGACTTCATAGTAATTAAGTTAAAGATAAGTCAGGATTGGCTTCTGACGAACACAGAGACAATACAATACATACACCACAAAAAGAAGCAGTAGATTTTATGCAAAATAATTATGTTTGTAATGTAGTTTCTGATGCTCCAATGTTGAAACATTTGTGAAATTGAATGAAGATGAGGTGTCTAATATGATACACGATTGAGAAAGTGGAAAAAAAAAAATCTTAGAGTAGATGTAACTAATACCGAAGATTGCAGTGACTCTATCTTCCTGTTGAATGTAGAAGGAAGACTTCCCAGCGAAGGGCATTTTCAATCAGTGGTATTTACTGAGTTCCTCCTGGGTCTAGGGCAGGAGGTGCATAAGTACAAAGAACTAGAATCAATCAATTATATTTGTTGAATGCTTACTTGCGCAGAACACTGCACTGAAAGAAGACACAGAACGAGACACAGGTCCTGCCCTCAGGTGCTTTCAATCTAATGGAGGGTAGGCAGGAAAAAAGACAAGCCTCTAACTGCTCTTACAAGCAAAAGTGGCAGATGAAATAGAGGAAGAAATGGTGGATACAGAAATAGTGAAGGCAGAACTGTAACAACTGAGGAGCTTCTTAAGCCCTTAATATGTGTCAAGCACTGTACTTAGTGCTGGAGTTGATACAGGATGATCAGGTGGGACCCAATCTCTGTCCCACGTGTTTCTCACAGCCTAAGTTTATTCATTCGTTCATTCATTCAATCAATCTTATTTACTATGTGCAGAGCAATTAATCAATCAGTAGTATTTATTACTGCTTGTAGAGCACTGCACCGATGGTCTGGGAAAGTAGAGTATAATAGAGACACAGTAATAGCCACAATTTCTGTCCACAAGGAGCTTAGGTTCTACAGGGGAGACCTACATTAAAATAGATGAGGGTTAGCGGAAATAGTAGAATATAAGAATATAAAGAATTATGGAGTTGGGGTGAGCGTGCCTAAAGGGTACACAGCTAAGTTCAAAGGTGTTGCAGAAGGGAGGGTGGGTAGGGGAAAGAAAGGGCTTAGTCTTGGAGGTGATTTAATTGTAAGATGGTTTTGAAGAGGAGGAGAGTAGTGGATGGTGAGATATAAAGGGAAGACTGTTCCAGGCCCGAGGGAGAACATGGACAAGAGGGCAGTGGTGGGATAGACAAGATTAAGGTACAGATAATAGGTTGGTTGTTTGAGGAGAGGAGTGTGCAGCCTGGGTCATAATAATAATAATCATAATGTTGGTATTTGTTAAGCGCTTACTATGTGCAGAGCACTTTTCTAAGCACTGGGGTAGATACAGGGTAATCAGGTTGTCCCACGTGAGGCTCACAGTCTTATTTCCATTTTACAGATGAGGTAACTGAGGCACAGAGAAGTTAAGTGACTTGCCCACAGTCACACAGCTGACAAGTGGCAGAACTGGGATTTGAACCCATGACCTCTGACTCTCAAGCCCATGCTCTTTCCACTGAGCCTCGCTGCTTCTCATCATAGTAGGTGATCTGTGATGCTAGGTAGGAAGGAGAGAGCTGACTGAGGGCCTTAAAGTCAGTGGTGAGGCATCTCGGTTTGTTCTGGTCAGCGAGACCAAGTCTAGCGTCTCCCCTTCCAGCAGCAGATATTTGGGAACCAATGATGTTAGCCAGCTAGAGATGGGAAGAGAGCTGAGTAAGGAGAGGATTTGGATTCACTCTGATGCTAGTGGCGGAGCATTTCAAGAAAAGAACTGCAATTTAGAAATAGCATCTGTTTGTTTGGCTCCAAGGAATGCAGCTCATGAGGGGTATCCATTTCAAACTGAAACCAGTGTATTCATTCAATCATATTTATTTAGCGTTTACTATGTGTAAAACACTGTGGATGTGCACTGTGTTTCTGGATGATTCTTAAACCTAGAGGATTTGTGTTTGGATTTTGTTTCAAAGCAATGTCCTATTTGTTTTTTCCCTGCCTTCATCCAGTATCTTGGCCAACATGGCAAGGTACAGCAGTTTCCAGTCAGCGAAAAATGTATGATTTATTACATTTTCCTCATCTTTGGCTATCTGTGTGTTTAACATGAGCAAGAGGGTTCATTTATGGTTTTAATTTTGGCATATCTTAATACGGTCCCCAATTTGTGTAGTGCAGTTTTATAAGCGGCCACCCTGTATGCTGCACTGATTGCCACAAAGTCTGGTAACTATTATAAAAAATAAAAAAGTGTAACAGGAAGATGTTGGGCCATAAAAGGAACTCATTAGTCTAAACAAAATAAAGCCAGAACCTCTCCAGACTTTACCAGGCTTGAAGAAAGGCCTGTTTGGAACAGATGGGGCTTACGCCATCCTTGGAAATCACTTTAACTCTAGTCTGGATGAATCACTGGCTGAGACTGTTTACTTTTCCGAGAAGATGGAACTTCTTCCGCTTAGGCAGAATTTTCTTTAGTCTCCGAGAGGGCAGACCGAGAAAGAACGTCTCAACAAACTTTAATTATGCCTGCCCCTTCCCCCGGCCCTCCTGCCACCTCTGTTGGCTCCCAAATATACCATTTGTCAAATTACTTTCCATTTACATTTTGTCAACTTTATATATGATATTATTGCTCAAAAGTGTTATGAGTCTCTCAAGATAAGTAAGGCAAATGGTCCAGGGAGTGGAGACCCAAGGCGCAGTGGAGAGAGCACAAGCCTGGGAGTCAGAAGGTCATGGGTTCTAATCCCAGCTCCACCGCTTGTCTGCTGTGTGACCTTGGGCAAGTCACTTAACTTCTCTGTGGCTCAGTTTGCCATCTGTAAAATGGGGATTGAGACTGTGAGCCCAATGTGGGAAAGGGACTGTGTCCAACCTGATTAACTTGTACTTGCATATGTACATATGTATGTAAATGCTTTGGTCTTTGGAAGGCCAATGACTCCTACTCCATTCTAATCCTCCTTGACCTCTCTGCTGCCTTTGACACTGTCGACCATCCCCTCCTCCTCCATACCTTATCTCACCTTGGCTTCGCGGACTCCGTCCTCTCCTGGTTCTCCTCTTACCTCTCTGGCCGGTCATTCTCGGTCTCCTTCGCTGGCGCTCCTCCCCCTCCCATCCTTTAACTGTTGGAGTTCCTCAAGGGTCAGTTCTTGGCCCTCTTCTGTTCTCCATTTACACTCACTCCCTTGGTGAACTCATTCGCTCTCACGGCTTTGACTACCATCTCTACGCAGATGACACGCAGATCTACATCTCCGCCCCTGTCCTCTCCCCCTCCCTTCAGGCTCGCATCTCCTCCTGATACCGGGACGTCTCCACCTGGATGTCGGCCCGCCACCTAAAACTCAACATGAGCGAGACTGAGCTCCTCATCTTCCCTCCCAAACCCGGTCCTCTCCCAGACTTCTCTATCACCGTGGATGGCACGACCATCCTTCCCGTCTCTCGGGCCCGCGATCTCGGTGTCATCCTTGACTCGTCTCTCTCGTTCACCCCACACATCCTATCCGTTACCGAGACCTGTCGGTTTCACCTTTACAATATCGCCAAGATCCGCCCTTTCCTCTCCACCCGAACGGCTACCTTACTGCTACAGGTTCTCGTTATATCCCGGCTAGACTACTGTGTCGGCCTTCTCTCTGACCTCCCTTCCTCCTCTCTCGCCCCGCTCCAGTCTATTCTTCACTCCGCTGCCCGGCTCATCTTCCTGCAGAAACGATCTGAGCATGTCACTCCCCTTCTTAAACAACTCCAGTGGTTGCCTATCAACCTCCACTCCAAACAAAAACTCCTCACTCTAGGCTTCAAGGCTCTCCATCACCTTGCCCCTTCCTACCTCTCCTCCCTTCTCTCTTTCTACCACCCACCCCGCACGCTCCGCTCCTCTGCCGCCCACCTCCTCACCGTCCCTCGGTCTCGCCTATCCCGCCGTCGACCCCTGGGCCATGTCCTCCCGCGGTCCCGGAATGCCCTCCCTCCTCACCTCCGCCAAACTGATTCTCTTCCCCTCTTCAAAACCCTACTTAAAACTCACCTCCTACAGGAGGCCTTCCCAGACTGAGCTCCTCTTCTCCCTCTACTCCCTCTGCCACCCCCCCTTTTACCTCTCTGCAGCTAAACCTTCTTTTTCCCCTTTTACCTCTGCTCCTCCACCTCTCCCTTCCCATCCCCACAGCACTGTACTCGTCCGCTCAACTGTATATTTTCCATTACCTTATTTATTTTGTTAATGAATTGTACATCGCCTTGATTCTATTTAGTTGCCATTGTTTTTATGAGATGTTCTTCCCCTCGACTATTTATTGCCATTGTTCTTGTCTGTCCGTCTCCCCCGATTAGACTGTAAGCCCGTCAAACGGCAGGGACTTTCTCTATCTGTTGACGACTTGTTCATTCCAAGCGCTTAGTACAGTGCTCTGCACATAGTAAGCGCTCAATAAATACTATTGAATGAATGAATGAATGAACTCAACTTGGATTAGCATATTTTGGACACATAATCAGGAGAACTAATTCTTTCGAGAAGACATTAATGCTAGGAAAAGTCCAAAACATGGAAGAAGCAGACCAGCAGCTAGATGGATGGAGACCTTAACAACGATAATGGAAGGACCGTTAGAAAGGTTATGGATTATGGCAGAAGAAGGGACGTTCTGGGGAAAATGTATCCATAGAGTCCCTGTGAATTGGAAATGAATCAATGGCACTTGATATGAATACTAACACATAACTGCTGGGGGTCGGGAGAAGGGGGCTGTGAAAACCTAGTGCCCAAAGGGTACAGCTCCAAGTGTTTAGTCTACACAGGAAAGAGAGGGAGTTGGGGATTGAGGGATTAATCTGGGAAGGCCTTTTGGAGGAGATGTGATCTTAATATGGCTTTGAAGATGGGACGAGTGGTGTTCTGGAATATATGAAAGTGGGGGGAGTTCCAAGCTAGAGGGAGGATGTGGTTCTTGACAAGATAGACAAGATCAGGACACAGTGAACAAGTTAGCATTAGAGGAGTGAAGTGAGCAGGCTGTGTTGTAGTAGGAGATCAGTGAGGCAAGATGGGGGCAGTGAATAAATTGAGGGCTTTAAAGCTGATGGTGAGGACATCCTGTTTGATGCAGAGGTTGACTGGCAACCACGGAGGTTCCTGAGGAGTGGGGAAATGTTGAGTGAACTATTTTGTAGGAAAATGACCCATACAGCAGAGCAAAATGTGGACTGAAGTGGGGAGAAATAAGAGGCAGGGACGCCAGTGAGGAGGTAGATGTAGTAATCGAGATGGGTTAGGTAAAGTGTCTGGATCAACATAGTAGTGGCTTGGATGGAGAGGAAAGTGTGGGATTTTAGCATTGTGATAAATGTAAAACTGACAGGATTTGGTGACAGACTGAATATGTGGATTACTATGAGAGAAGACTTGAGGAGAAAACAGAGGTTAAGGGCTTGTGAGATGGGGAGCATGGTAGTATTTTCTACAGTGATGGGAAATAAAGGAGCACCTGCCTCTGCTCTCAGCCAAGGCCTCCCCTTGCAGAGGAGACCCTGCAGGTACCTTCTTTACTGGAGTCCCCCCCTTAGACACCTGGCATTTGTCCTTATCAAGGCCTCTATGATGTCTGAAACAATGACCTGCACATGCCCTGCAGTGACCTGAAACGTGACCTGCCCAAAGTCAGTCCCAAGCTATGATGGGGCGGGGGGGGGGGCTGGTGGTGTCCTGCAGGGTCGGCGGCTCTAGGAGACACCACAGGCCGTACTCTGGAAGAGGTCCTGGGGGAGACACCATGGCACCTCAGCATCAGGGTGTGTCAGGGAAGAGGGCAGTGGTCCTGGGCTGCATAGAACCTTCTCCAATGGTCATTTTGGAGTTTGATCCCCAAGCACAAATGCTAAGATGAAGCCTCTGCCTTGTAATCTATAGTTGATAGTCTGAAGAGTTAGAACATTCATGCAAGGGCATCCGTGCGCAGATGAGGACAACCTGCCAAACCCCTGAAAATGGAAACTCTCCAAGTCAAAAAGGTTGACTCAAGGCTCTCTTCCCTTCAGCCCACCCTATTAAAGTGATCCTGCCTATAGATTTGCCAGATGTGAGGAAAGTACAGAGCACCCTCACATTTATCCTTTGTAAGTTAAATTAGGGGAAAAGATGAAAACCAGAAAGAAAAGTCACTGTTTTAAAAGATAGAGAGGCAGTGTGGTCTAGTAGAAAGAATGTGAGCCTGGGAATCAGAGGACCTGGGTTCTTATCTGAGCTCTGTCACTTCTCTGCAGTGCGACCTTGGACAAGAGGCTGAACTTCTCTATACTTCATTTTCCTGATCTGTAAAATAGGGATTAAATACTGCTCCCTCCTACCTAAACTGTGAACCCCATGTGAGATGGAGTCTGTGTCCAACCTGATTATCTTGTATCTGCCCTGTCATTTAGTGGAGTGCTTTGCACATAGTAATTGCAGAACAAATATCATTACCATTACTGTTATTATTATTATTCATTAATAATAAAAATTTCAAATGTCTGATGAATGCAAGATAGAAAAGGGTGATAAGAAAGTAAAAGATCAATAGTATTGATGAATATTTCAGTGACCAAAAAAAGATGGTACACCTAAAGCAGCTCAAATAGAAGCAGGATATTAGGACAATGAAAGATAATTTTGGGGGTTTAACAAAAAGAACTTCACATTAAAATGCACAGCTATAAATGGAAAAGTATCTCAAAGTGCTTTTTTTGCACTATAGTGGAATAAAAGTCTCAATTTATAGTAAACCAGATGTAGCAAACAATAGCTCATGGAGCTCACCATGTTCATTCAATAGTATTTATTGAGCGCTTACTATGTGCAGAGCACTGTACTAAGCGCTTGGGATGAACAAGTCGGCAACAGATAGAGACAGTCCCTGCCGTTTGACGGGCTTACAGTCTAATCGGGGGAGACGGACAGACAAGAACAATGGCACTAAACGATGTGACAACGTGTGACAACATGTGACAACGATGTCCAAGTGAAATTTAGCCATGGACTCAGTGGTTAGACTAGTATCAATCAAGGGTATTTATTGAGCACTTACCATGCACAGAGCACAATATAATATTAATTGTGGCATTTGTTAAGCACTTACAGTGTGCCAGGAACCATACTAGGAACTGGAGTGGATACAAGCAAAATGGGTTGACACAGTCCCTGTCTCCATGTCGTCCATGACCTTTTCCTCTCCCGCTCTCTCCTCCTCCTTGCCCTTTCAGAAACGTGGCTCACTCCCGAAGACACGGTCTCCGCCGCTGCTTTCTCCAGCGGAGGCCTCTCCTTCTCCTACTCCCCCAGATTCACCGGTAAGGGAGGAGGCGTCGGCTTCCTCCTCTCACCCCGTTGCCGCTTCCGCACTATCCCTCCTTCCCCCTCCCTCTCCTTCCCTCCTTCAAAGCCCATATCATTCGCCTCTTCCACCCCCTCCAGATACTTGTCGCTGTCACCTACCGCCCTCCCGGTCCCACCTCCGACTTCTTCAACCACCTAGACCCCTTGCTGACCTTCCTTCTCTCCTTCTCTCTGCCCACTCTGATCCTCGGAGACTTCAACATCCATATGGATGTACCCGACGACTCCTCTGCCACCCACCTGCTATCCCTCCTCGACTCTGCCGACCTCCTGCTCCACCATACCGCGCCCACTCACCGACTCGGTCACACCCTCGATCTCGTCATCTCCTACCGCTGCACTATCTCCTCCCTCAACGACTCTGAAATCCCTCTCTCTGACCATAACTTTCTCACCTGCCTCATCTCTCACACTCCCTTCCCCTGCAAATCTTTGCTACTGCCCCACAGAGACCTCCACTCTCTTAATCCCATCCTTCTTTCCAAAAGCATCTCTCCTCACCTTGCCGCCCTGTCCTCACTTCCCACTCTCGATGATCAGGTCTCCGCTGTCAACTCCACCCTCTCTACTCATCTCAACTCTCTCGCCCCCCTTTCCCTCCGCCGCTCTCACTCCACTAACCCACAGCCCTGGATCACCTCCTCTGTCCGCCTCCTACGCTCCTATGCTCGAGCTGCTGAGCGCTGCTGGCGGAGGTCCAAGCATGGAGCCGACCTCACACACTTCAACTTTATCCTTTCCTGCCTTAACTCTGCCCTCTCCTCCGCCAGGCAAAACCTCTTCTCCTCCCTCATCGACACCCATGCCCGTCACCCCCGCCAATTGTTCCGGACCTTTAACTCTCTCCTTAGGCCCCCTGTTCCCCTCCCCGCATCTCTCACCCCCAATGATCTGGCCACCTATTTTATCACAAAAATCAACACAATCAGGTCTGAGCTCCCCAGAGTCACCCCTTCCCCTCTCCCCTCCTCGCCACCAACCCTCTCCCCTACTTTTCCATCCTTCCCTCCAGGATCCTCAGAGGAAATCTCTTCCCTCCTCACAAGTGCCACCCCCTCCACCTGTGCCTCGGACCCCATTCCCGTTCACCTTTTAAAAAACATCGCCCCTGCCCTCCTCCCTTCCTTAACTTCTATTTTTATTCACTCAATCTCCAATGGCTCCTTCCCCTCTGCCTTCAAACATGCCCACGTCTCCCCCATCCTAAAAAAACCCTCTCGCGACCCCACTTCCCCTTCCAGTTATCACCCTATCTCCCTACTACCCTTCCTTTCCAAAATCCTAGAACGAGTCGTCTACAATCGCTGCTTAGAATTCCTTAACTCCCATTCTCTCCTGGACGCCCTCCGATCTGGCTTCCGTCCCCTCCACTCTACCGAGACTGCTCTCTCTAAGGTCACCCATGACCTCCTTCTTGCCAAATCCAATGGCTCCTACTCCATTCTAATCCTCCTTGACCTCTCTGCTGCCTTTGACACTGTCGACCATCTCCTCCTCCTCCACACCTTATCTCACCTTGGCTTCACAGACTCCGTCCTCTCCCGGTTCTCCTGTTATCTCTCTGGCTGGTCATTCTCGGTCTCTTTCACAGGCACCTCCTCCCCCTCCCATCCTTTAACTGTTGGAGTTCCTCAAGGGTCAGTTCTTGGCCATCTTCTGTTCTCCATTTACACTCACTCCCTTGGTGAACTCATTCTCTCTCACGGCTTTGACTACCATCTCTACACAGATGACACGCAGATCTGCATCTCCGCCCCTGTCCTCTCCCCCTCCCTTCAGGCTCGTATCTCCTCCCGCCTCCAGGACGTCTCCACCTGGATGTCGGCCCGCCACCTAAAACTCAACATGAGCAAGACTGAGCTCCTCATCTTCCCTCCCAAGCCCGGTCCTCTCCCAGACTTCTCTATCAACGTGGATGGCACGACCATCCTTCCCGTCTCTCAGGCCCGCAATCTCGGTGTCATCTATGACTTATCTCTCTCGTTCACCCCACACATCCTATCCGTTACCGAGACCTGTCGGTTTCACCTTTACAATATCGCCAAGATCCGCCCTTTCCTCTCCACCCAAACGGCTACCTTACTGCTACGGGCTCTTGTTATATCCCGGCTAGACTACTGTGTCAGCCTTCTCTCTGATCTCCCTTCCTCCTCTCTCGCCCTGCTCCAGTCTATTCTTCACTCCGCTGCCCGGCTCATCTTCCTGCAGAAACGCTCTGGGCATGTCACTCCCCTTCTTAAACAACTCCAGTGGTTGCCTATCAACCTCCGCTCCAAACAAAAACTCCTCACTCTAGGCTTCAAGGCCCTCCATCACCTTGGCCCTTCCTACCTCTCCTCCCTTCTCTCTACCACCCACCCCGCACGCTCCGCTCCTCTGCCGCCCACCTCCTCACCGTCCCTCGGTCTCGCCTATCCCGCCGTCGACCCCTGGGCCACGTCCTCCCGCGGTCCTGGAACGCCCTCCCTCCTCATCTCTGCCAAACTGATTCTCTTCCCCTCTTCAAAACTCTACTTGAAACTCATCTCCTCCAAGAGGCCTTCCCAGACTGAGCTCCCCTTCTCCCTCTACTCCCTCTACCACCCCCCCTTCACCTCTCCGCAGCTTAACCCTCTTTTCCCCTCAACTCCCTCTGCTCCTCCCCCTCTATCTTCCCATCCCCTCAGCACAGTACTCGTCTGCTCAACTGTATATATTTATATTACCCTATTTATTTTGTTAATGAAATGTACATCGCCTTGATTCTATTTAATTGCCATTGTTTTTACGAGATGTTCTTCCCCTTGACTCTATTTATTGCTATTGTTCTTGTCTGTCCGTCTCCCCCGATTAGACTGTAAGCCCGTCAAACAGCAGGGACTGTCTCTATCTGTTGCCGACTTGTTCATTTCCAAGCGCTTAGTACAGTGCTCCACACATAGTAAGTGCTCAATAAATACTATTGAACGAATGAATGAACATGGGGCTCACAGTCTCAATCCCCATTTTACAGATGAGGTAACTGAGGCCTGAGAAGTGAAGTGACTTGCCCAAGGACACACAGCAGACAAGTGTTGTTGCAGAATTAGAACCCACAACCTTCTGACTCCCTGGCCCGTTCTCTACCCGCTACACAGTGCTTACTCCGGGCCTGGAAAGAATTTCCCCAGGGAGCATTAGACACAGTCTCTGGCCCTCGATGGGCAAGTGCATCAGGTCGGCATAACTGCATCACATCTTGATTAATCAGTGGTATTTATTGAGACATTTTTGGGTGCAGAGGACTGTATTAAGCCCTTGGAGGGCACAATACCATGGAGTTAGTAAACCGCCTCCTTCCTCGCCATCAGGGTCCTGGGGCAAGAGGAACAGCAGATTCTAGCGGAGGACCAAGCACGTGCCGGAAAGACCCCGGGGAGCCGATAACTGGGCAGATGTTACATAAACACCTACGCTAGCCAGAAACGAGCTTCTTGGAAATACACTTTACAGGGTATTCGGCCTCTGCCAAAAGAGGAAAATAACACTGAATAGCATGACAGAGAATACATACTTTTTTATCATAAAACGGACTCAAATTTCAAGGGGAAAGAATATTTTCATTTTGTTAGACAGTGGCCTTGCCAATTTACGGTTGATTTAAGATAAAATCATTCACCATAGCCACCTTCAAATACACAAACAGAAGAAAGGTCTCCTCCTCCTGTACTATAAAAAGGAGTGCGTAACTATGAAAACCTCAGATCTTCCCTATATGATCCCGGAATCATTTTCTGCTTCAAGACAAACTTTTTCCTTCACAGAATGTAGCTGACAGACCATTGTAGAAATGACATGAGGAGTATGTATTATCTTCCGGGTAGTCATCTAATAACTTTCAGTATCCCACTGTTAAAGTTCATTCAGATTAGCTCTCATTTTCTTTGCAAAGAAAAGCATTTGGTTATCAAAATATGTACCATACGATAGCTCAGAAAACAGGGAGAGGAAAAAAAAAAAAGAGATCTTCATTCTGTTGTAGCAATAAAGGTTCCCTTCTCCAGTGATAATCAACTCTGCATAATTAAAATAGCTCAGACTGCTGAACTAATTTTCAAACTGGAGGTTTCTTCCTGTAGCAACACCTACAACACAAAGTTTCTACTGTGAATGAATTTAATCGTGAGTCTAATTACAATTTTAATGAATATCTCCAGCACTGCATGTAAACTTGCATTATGCGGATGTGCTATTTAGTAGGGTATTTTAAGGTCTTACATTTAATATAAAGGCCTGCTTTGGAAAGCAGTCACACAGAAATAGGATTTTTTTTCCCATTGGGAATTATTACTTAAAGCAAAGTGTAAAAGGAAGTTAATCTTAATTACCGTTGCTTCCTTGGTGTTATGTCTAATTGTCTTTAAAATGTTTGCCCCAATAAAAGGCAGAAAAATATAAACATAGGCCATTCAAATATTTGAAAGTGATTCATTCTAACCAAAACTCAAAGATAAATAGTTCTCCATGATACACTGGGAGTCGGCAATAAATTATTATTAAACAAAAGATAGAGATGATATAGATTTAGCTCTTTAAGAACTCTCATTTTAATAAAAGAAAATTAATCCATGATCGTTTTGAAAATAATATCACACTGAGACTAAGGGGTAACAGCGTGACTTAGTGGAAAATCCATGGGACTGGGAGGCAGGAAACCTGAAGTCCAAGCCCAGGTCTTCCACTGGCCTGTTGAATGACCTTAGACATATCACTTACCCTCTATATCCCGCAGTTTCCCTCAGTTAAAGAAGCAGTGTAGCTTAGTGTATTTCTTCATCTGTCAAATGGGGATTAAATGCCTTTTCTGCCTCCTACTTAGCTTGAGAGTCGCTCGTGGGAAATGGACTTTGTCCCCCCGATAAACTTGCATTACCCCGTGCTTCAACCAGTACTTCACACATAGGAAGAGTTTAACAAACACAAATAGAGAAATTATTATTAATAGTATTCTTATTACTGAACTTCCCAGGGTAGATATTTATCCTGAAAGAGTGGAAAAATCACAATTCTACTGAGTAGCCCTGATAAGTGTGTGGGAGGAAATAATGGCTGAATGAGGAAAGGGGAGTTTCGGGAAATGAGAAGTTAGAAACCTGGCTGAGAACAAAATAGTCAGCAGGGTCAGGCTACCTTGTTGAAACAGGCCAAGGGGTGGTGAAGGGCAAAGGCAGAGAAGTAGAAGCGATGTCACTAGATTCTGATTGATAATTCATCCCCGCCCCCACCCCCACCACTATATCACAGTGGCAATAAGACAGTTGAGGGACCGTGGTGTAGGGATGTTTGTCGGGGGGTGGGGAGACGGCCTTTCGCTCTCCTTCCCCCACCTCCCTGTTCCCCCGCCCTCCACCACGAGATGCCCTGGCCTATCAACCTTCGCACGAAACAAAAACTCCTCACTCTTGGCTTCAAACCTCTCCATCACCTTGCCCCCTCCTACCTCACCTCCCTTCTCTCTTTCTACTGTCCCCCCATAACTCTGCTCCTCTGCCACTCACCTCCTCACTGTCCCCCGTTCACACCTGTTCTGCCATCGGCCCCTGGACCAAATCTTACCGCTCTCCTGGAATGCCCTCCTTCCTCACATTCCCCTCTTCAAAGTCCTATTGAGAGCTCACCTCCTCCAGGAGGCCTTTCCAGACTGAGCCGCCCCTTTATCTTTGCTCCTCCTCCCCTTCCCACCCTCCCTCCCTCCCTCTGCTCTTCCCTGTTCCCCTCCCTCAGCACTGTGCTTGTTTGTATATATCATTTATTACCCTATTTATTGCAATAAGGTGGATATCTCCATGATTCTATTTATCTTGATGATGTTCTTTTGTTTTGTTCTGTTTTGCTTTGCTGTCTCTCTCCCCCATTTAGACTATGAGCCCGTTACTGGGCAGAGAATGTCTCTATCTGTTGCCATTCTCTATCTGTCTCTATCTGTTGTACATTCCAAGCGCTTAATACAGTACTCTACGCATAGTAAGCACTCAATAAATACTACTGAATGAATGAAATGAATGAATGAACTACATGTTAGAACTGCCGTCTACTAGATGCTAAATACCTCGAGAGCAGGGACCATGCCCTTCATTTTCAATGCACTCAAGTGCTTAATAAGAATAATAATTTTATTAAAAATAAGGCATTCATTAACACTTACTGTCTTCCAAACATTGTGTTAAGCACTGGGGTAGATTAAATGAAAACAGATCAGCCTCAATCCCTGTCCCTCATGGGGCACAAACACGAAGAGGGAGGGAATATAGGTTCTAAATCCCCATTTAAAGGATGAGGAAGCTAAGGCATGGAAAAATTAAGTGTCTCGCTCAAGGTCAACTACCAGGCAATGCTATAGCCCTCTATTATTATCATCATCATCATTGGTAATAATAATAACAATAATTGTTTAGAGCATATTCTGTGCCAAGTATTATACTAAGCACTGGGGTAGGCATAAGATAATCAGGTCAGACACAGTCCCTGCCCCTCAACGAGCTCACAGACTAAAGGGAGGGAGGAAAGTTATTAAATCCCAATTTTAAAGATAAGTGAATTGAGGCACAGAGAAGTTCAGCGATGTGCCCAAAATCACATAGCAGGCAAGTGGTGGAGACAGGATTAGAACTTGGGTCCTCTGTCTTTCAAGCCTATACTCTTTCTATTAGTCCAATGTATTTTCCAGTACAGCTGAATTGATTGATCTTGTAAGGGCTGCCCCAGCTAAAATTCTTAACTTGTCCTTTTTTTTTCTCTGACTTTTCTTCTGCTGAATCATTATAGTCCTTTCATACTATTAAACTAGACCTCTCTTGAGCCCACAGATATTTTTGGCCTGAACAGCTCCTTGAGGTAATACCACTCTGTGTTTACCACCCACTGGGTGAAGTATTTAGTTTGTTTGGAACAGGCCACTTCACGGTACAACAGCTGACCCTTCGTTCTCTTGTGGGACTGATGAACAATAACTCTGTTTTTGTCTTGTCCAAGCCCTTCATGAATTTGTCCAGTTTGATCTCAACTCCTTACTCAGCTTCTGCCTTCCCAGACCATCCTCTACTCTTGGTCTGTCACGCCATTGGTCCAGTGGCAAGCATATGGGTCTGGGATGCAGGAAGCCTGGGTTCTGCGGCTCGGCCATAAGGTATGGAGGGTTCTGATCGAAGAACCACCTAGGGAATATGGAGAAATAGACAGACCCAGCAAGAATCCTGAAAAATTGCTGGCTATCATGGTTGCTAAAGATCAGAGCAGCAGAGCAGTTGTTCAATCAATTGTATTTAAGTGCTTACTGTGGGCAGAGCACTGTACTAAGCACTTGGGAGAGTACTATGCAACTGAGTTGGTAGGCATGATCTCTGATCTCAAGGAGCTTGCAATCTAGTAGGGGAGAGAGACATTAAATAAATTATAGATAAGGGTATAAATGTACATAATGTGCTTGGTGGGGGCAGATCCAAGAGCTTAGGTGATGCAGAGGGGTGAGAGAATAAGGTGAGGAGATATGCAGTGAAACAGGGGAGGCTTCCTGGAGGAGCAGTGGTCTGTCGGATATGAAGGGGGAGGGAGTTCCAGCCAGGGGGAAGGACGTGAGTAAGAGGTCGAAGGGCAAGAGAGACAAGATAGAAATACAATGAATAGGTTGGTGTTACAGGACCTACATGTGCAGGTTGGGTTGTATTGGTTGAGGGGCAGGAGGGGGGAGAACAGATTGAATGCGTTAAATCCTTTATGAAATGCTTTTCCAATCCACTCCAAGTCTGATCTCTCACCCTCAGTGTGAACATACCTCACATTACACTTTAATGTCATCAGAACCAATTTACTCCTAGGTAAGATTTAAGGAACATCATCTTTCTCACGTGCTTTCTTCTCTGCTTTTCCAAGTTTCCTCACCCCAGCAAGTTCCATAGGGTTTGCAGTTAGCTGTTTTCCACCAGGACATTTATATAGATTGGAAGTCGTGAAAGTCCTTAGATGGATCCCCCGGGAAGCCACTTGATACTTTACCTAAATAGAAACCGCTCCTTTCACGAACACTCCTTTTTCGCTATGGAATTGCTGAGTTCCTGTTCTTTATCCACTTTCACATTACTTTATCTTCAGGATCCTTGGGTGTTTTTTTTTTCTGGAGAGACTAGGAACTTTGGTCAAGTCTTTTATCTTAAATTCTTCTCACCTTTATTACTCTATTCATGTTATATCTCAAAGTGCTTCCTGTTGCTTCTTTTCTTTAGTTAAACTGACCTGTCTTTTGGAAGAGTGAATGTTTCTCTCCATGTCCCTTACTTCCTCAGAATCATCTTTTCTCCAAGAAAAGCATTTAGAATATGTGTGGAGATTATCCAGCCTTCTCACTCCACCAATAGTGTTTATCCACTGCCCACTGTGCAAAGAGCACACAATAAAATTAGAAGATATGATCCCCACCCTCAAGGAGTTTACAATCTATCATGAGAGATAAACACTAAAAGGAATTACAGATGGGAAGCAGAAGGAAAATGAGTTGTTCATTCCTTCATTCATGCAATCGTATTTATTGAGTGCTTACTGTGTGCAGAGTACTATACTAAGCGCTTGGAAAGTACAAGTACGATTTGGCAACAAATAGAGACAATCCATACCCAACAATGGGCTCACAGATTAGAAGGGGGAGACAGACAACAAAACAAAACAAGTAGACAGGCATCACTGCCATCAAAATAGATGAATGGAACCATAGATAAATGCACATCATTAATAAAATACAGCAGTGAATACTTACAAATATATGTAAGTGCTGTGGTGAGGGGAAGGGGGTAGAGCAAAGGGAGGGAGTAGGGGTGATGGGGAGGGGAAGAGGGGCAGGGGGAAAGGAAGGGCTCAGTCTGGGAAGGCCTCCTGGAGGAGCTGAGCTCTCAGTAGGGCTTTGAAGAGGGGAAGAGAGTTAGTTTGGCAGATGTGAAGAGGGAGGGCATTCCAGGTCAGAGGTAGGATGTGGACCAGGTTCTGACAGCAGGACAGGCGGGAAGGAGGGACTGTGAGGAGGTTAGCGGCACAGGAGCAGAGTGTGCGGGGTGGGCTGTAGATGGAGAGAAGGGAGGTGAGGTAGGAGGGGGCAAGGTGATGGAGAGCTTTTAAGCCAAGAGTGAAGAGTTTCTGCTTCATACAAAGGTTGATAGGCAACCACTGGAGATTTTGGAGGAGTGGGGTGACAAGCCCAGAAGGTTTCTGCAGCAAGATAATCCAGGCAGACGAGTGAAGTATAGACTGAAGAGGGGAGAGACAGGAGGATGGGAGATCAGAAAGGAGGCTGATGCAGTAATCATCAGTTTGGGTGGAAAGGAAAGGGTGGATCTTGTACTTAGGGAAGCAGCATGGCCTAGTAAAAATAGCACTGGTCTGGTAGCCAGGATTCCTGGATTCTAATCTCTGTGATTTGTCTGCTGTATGATCTCAGGCAAATCACTGGACTCCTCTGTGCCTCATTTACCTCATCCGTAAAATGGGGATTAATACTGGGGGCCCACGTGGGATATGGACTGTGTCTATCCTGATTAGCTTGTATTTACCCCATTACTTAGTACAATGCCTGGCAAATAATAAGTGATTAACAAACACCATAATAAAAAGTTAGAGCTAAAGTAATAAGGTCTTAAAGATAGGTTCATATATGATATGAAAGACTGTGAGTACTTTCATAATAATAATGATGGCATTTGTTCAGTGCTTACTATGTGCAAAGCACTGTTCTAAGCGCTGGAGGGATACAAGGCGATCAGTTGTCCCACGTGGGGCTCACAGTCTTAATCCCCATTTTACAGATGAGGTAACTGAGGCACAGAGAAGTTAAATGACTTGCCCAAAGTCACCCAGCTGATAAGGGGCAGAGCGGGAATTAGAGCCCATGACCTCTGACTCCCAAGCCTGTCCTCTTTCCACTGAGCCATGCTGCTTCTCAAGTGGCTGTGGAGTACAGAAGTGCTTAATTGGCCACTGGAGGATAAGCTAGAGAGAATAATTAATCAAGGAAGTCTTCATGGAGGAGATACCATTGATTAAAATACCTGTCCTCCCTTTTACTTAGCCTAAGAGCCCCACTTGGGACAGAGAATATACCCAACCTCTATAATCTGTCTCTACCCCAGCACTTGTAGCAGTGCTTCACATATAACAATAATAATTATAATAGTATTTCTTAAGCTCATACTATGTTGCCAAGCACTGTACTAAGTGCTGGGGTGGATACAAGCAAATTGGGTTGGACAAACAGCCCCATCCCATGTTGGGCCCATAGTCTCAATCCCCATTTTACAGATGAGGGGATTTACACACAGTGAAGTAAAGTGATTTGCCCAAGGTCACACAGCAGAGAAGTGGCTGAGCCGGGATTAGAACCCATGACCTACTGACTCCCAGGCCCGTGCTCCTTCCACTATGCCATCCTGCTTCACATAGTATGTGCTTAAGAAATCTTATGTTGTCTTATGTCATCGAGTGATGCCATGGACACATCTCTCCCGAACACCACCATAATGATAAAAGATGCATATCCAAATACAATCTCTCTCTCTCCATAAATATACATATACACATGTGTACATATACAAATACAGATACATGTATATACATCTCTCTATATGTATTTCGCTCTCTCTGTATATAAATGTTCCTCCATAGATAAATATGTCTATCTACGTATATGTATACCTATCCTCAGTATGCAACGAAGGGCCATAAATAGCTACATAAGTAAAACAAGTAGCTGTTGGATTGATATGATTCATTGTGTCCTTCTATGTTCACTCTCTGGTGGTAGCAGAGGGTCCACAGACTCAGCAATCAATCAGTCACAATTATTAAGTGCTTACTGCATGCAGAGCACTGTATTGAGCACTTGTGACAGTATAACAGCTGATAGATACGTTCCCTGTCCCTCCAGAGCTTACATGCTAGAGAGCGTAACATTCACTAAACCATCTCATTTACCATATAAGCAATTTTCTCATATTTTCACCATCATGGCCGAGACCCCCAACAAATACAAATTCTGCCCTAATACAAACACACCCAGTTTCACAATAGCACAGGTTTTCTCTAAGCACTGTGGCTAGAATGCGGTTAGAAGATTGGAGAACTTTGGTCGAGCAGTTTGAGCTCATTTCCATTCAGCACGACACAATGTTGGAATAATAATAATAACAATAATAATAATGTTGGTATTTGTTAAGCACTTATTATGTGCAGCGTACTGTTCTAAGCGCTTGGGTAGATACAGGGTAATCAGGTTGTCCCACGTGAGGCTCACAGTCTTCATCCCCATTTTCCAAACGAGGTAACTGAGGCACCGCGAAGTGAAGTGACTTGCCCACAGTCACACAGTGGACAAGTGGCAGAGTATGGATTTGAACCCATGACCTCTGACTCCCAAGCCCATGCTCTCTCCACTGAGCCACGCTGCTGAACATTTTATTCATTTCTACTGAGGTCTGTCTCTCCCTCTAGACTGTAAGCTCCTTGTGGGCAGGAAATATATCTACCAACTCTTCCATATTTTATTTTCCCAAGCACTTAGTACAGTGCTCTGCACAATATTAGTGCTGAATCAGTATCACCGATTGATTGATTCATGTGGGCACATCTGCTCAGCCGACAATCGGTTCTCTAAAATGATTTTTTCCTTAAAGCAGGGTTTTTTCAGCAATGCAAATCTGCCTTATAGGAGAGGCGACTGTAGCTTCAACTTTGCTTCAACTTGGATTCGTTAAGTCTGTAGTCAGAAAAACCTCAAAGACAGATGGTGTCCCATCTGGAACTGTTGAGCAGGAAGGGAAGAAGCTAATAAATTTGCACATACTCCTCAGCATGTAGAGTTCTAAGAACATGACAGGTAATTTTCACCATCTTATTCTCTTTAAGAGGAAGTCAATGGCAGCAAAAAGCTATATCCCCAAGCTTTCCATAACCCCCCACGTCCCTTTGCCTTGCCCAAGCCAACTACTCATAGCACACATTTTACCCCTTCCAATGCCATACTTCCCTCCCAATACCTATAATTTTCCCTCTCTTATCATGTACCAAACAGGGGCAAGGGGTTTCACATGCCAAATCATCCATAAAATTGAGTTTAAAAATGAACTGTCACATTTGCTAGATTATTTCAGACAAAACTTTGGCAGCCAACCATTTACATTTGTGGATCTTGAATTATCCAGATTATTTGTCTTCACTTCAGCCAATGCCTTTGAAAGCAAAACCAACATTTTCCTAAAAAACAGCGGTAATTTACATGTTTCTCAATCTAACAAAGAGGTGCAGCAGTGTTTTCAACCCAATGAAATGCAGATTCTTCCACTTGTACTTTTTTTGCTGAGGTCCCACAGAACAGCTGGAAAACAGGACATTTTAATTCACTCCAATGTGTTTTTTTCCCACACTTGTTGCAGACAGGTCTACAGAGAGAGTAGTCTGAGGGTTTGCCCAGATGATGGATGTTAGATATAATGATCAATCAATTGTATTTATTGAGTGCTTACTGTGTGCAGAGTACTGTACTAATTACTTGGGAGAGTACAAAATGACAAAGCTGGTAGACTTGTTCCCTGCCCACAATGAGTTTACAGTTTAAAGCGGGGGAGAGAAATCAATAGAAATGAATACATTTTGGATATGTACATAAAGTGCTGTAGGAGAGATGAATAAAGAGTGCTAATCCAAATGCAAGAGAGACACAGAAGGGAATGGGAGAAGAGGAAATGAGGGCTTAGTCAAGGAAGGTTTAATTAGGTTTTAAGTGCTTAAAGGCTCATTTTTCAATATAAGTTCCAGAATATTTAACCTCCCATCCTGTGTTTTCACCATATATTATGGCTCAAACACAGTGACAGAATAAAGGAGGGTTCCTAGAATGAGTGTTTGGATAGAGCATTTCTCAGTGTCGGAAAAGGTTGTATGTGTGTGCCCGGTATTGGACAAAAGGGTGAGCGTTATAATAGAATTCAAGTTTTCCTGAACACAAAGTTCTGCAGTAATATGACCCCATCCATCCCCATGTTATAGAAGATGTGGGTGAATTTTGAATAGTAGCTACTCAGTCACAAGGGATAGATATTTGATCAATTTTTTTTCCTATCCCCATACAGACACCAGTTGGTAGTCTGTCAGCTTGTTGTGGACAGGAAATGTGCTGTTCATTGTTGTAATGTGCTCTCCCTAGTGCTTAGAACAGTGCTTTGCACAGTAAATGCTCAATAAATATGACTGAAGGAATGAAGGAATGAATGAATGAAGAGTGATCCTGGAACTGAGGGAGATGCCGTTATCAACATTTACTTAGGAGAACAGCAAAACCTTCCCGAGGAAGTTTCTCTTCAACTTCCACCCATCTTCTATTCAACTGCAAAACGCTGGCAGCTGCAGGATTTCATGAGGAAATACTGAAACTTCGGGAGTAGAAAGGAGTCTCAACAAGAAATGGAAATGAAAGGCAGGAAACCAAATAAAGCTGTTCAGAGAAGGGAAGGTTTCTAGGGAATTAATAAAGCAGCAAAAAGACCCAGTGACTTGGTCTGGGCAGGAGACAGTAAAAGGAAATTAAAATGGAAAAGAAACACTAGCCCCCTGAAATGAATAACACAGTAAAGGCAGCTAAGTCTTCAGTGAATTCCAGAATGACTGAGTTCCTCAAACAAGGGCTCGAAGAGGACAAAGGACAACAAGGAGTATAGAAGGGGAGACTAGAATAGAGATGGTTAATTCACTACAGCTGGAATTAAAAAGGGAAAGAATTCATGGAGGAAGGGAACATAACACAAATCAGCAGATCCAGATGATCTGCATTGCAAGGTCTTGGGGGAATTAGTTAATGAACGTACTGAACCACTAGCAATTATTTTTAAAAGTCAAGGAGAACAAGAGACAAGAGCACCTGAATGCTTTTTGAAAAGAATGAAGAATATTTTTTTTTTCTTCCTCCTCTGTCTCAGGACAGGAGGAATCTCGTTATAACCGAAAGGAAAATTTCATCATAATGAAATACTGGGGAATTTAAGGCAAAGGCCAATTTCACTTTGCACTGGTTTCAGACCTGAAAAATTATATTGTTCTATATTAAATAAAAGAGACACACGCTGCAAGTTAGTTGTAATGAAATTCTTCTTGTATTGCAGTACAATGCCTTTTAAGCTCTTAGAACACCTACTTGGAGAGAGTGTATTCTTGTGTTTTCCCACTGAATGGCTTGCTAATATTGGACTATTCAGTCCCAGAAAGCTGCCCTCGTTTGCTCTTGGAAAATTCCTGCTATTAGTAGCTGATGCATGGGCAGTTAAGGATGAAATTTATCCCATTCTGGACATATCTTAAACATAAGGGGGGATTTATGGGAACATACACTATGAATAAAATAAAGAGGAGCCAATATTCTATTACTAAAATGCAGGACTTGTTTCAGTGAAGAATCACTTTGTCTAGTTACAGCCAAGTTTGACAGTGGGAGATTCAAAAAGGGGTACGATGTTGAGCAGTAGATTGAATTTCTCTCTGCAGAATGAAGAGCAATCGAAGTTGTACCTATGGCCAAATCAATATGGATCATATCCTAGTTATGGGGAAAAGGAAAAAAGGCCCTTAGATTTGAAGAGGGCAGAAGGAAGTAGGAGGGTGAAGAAAAATTTCAAACAGAGCAGCATGGCCTAGAGAAAGACCCGGGGAGTCAGGAGCCCTGCTGCTGTGGAGCCTTGGGAAAGTCACTTTTCATCTCTATGCCTCAGTTTCCTCCTCTGTTCTCCCTTCCCCTTAAGCTGTGAGCCCCATCTGGGGCAGGACCCCATATGATTGATTTGTACTGTCTTCTCCAGTGCTTAGTTCATCGCTTGGTAGGAAATTGTAGACTGTAAGCTCTTTATCACCAGGGATTGTGTCTACCAACTCTACTGTATTATACTTTCTCAAACTCTCAGTACAGTGCTCTGCACACAGTAAGTGCTCAATCAAAACAGAAAAGCAAAGCAAAAGTTTGCCTGAATGACTGGCAGTAGCAAACGCTTTACAAATAGCACAGAGCTGGATGTGGAGTCATAGAGAAAGGAACTACCAAATGATGATTCCACTTTCAGGGCAGACTTTGCAGTCGAGCCACTTGAAGGACAGATTTGTGCCTGCTCTCAGCCTCGCTAGACCGGGGCCAAGAGTGGGCATTGGTATCCTTCTGCAGTCTTTGGTAGGGCTACTCTGCTCTTGGGCCGTACTGCCATTCAAATGGTCTGCATGTTTGGATGGGAAGTCCCAACCACCCCTCTTCCGTCCAACCCGCCTCAATCTGAAAAATCGATCAACCGATAGAATATTTACTGAGCACCTTTTGTGTGCAGAGCACTGGATGAAGTGTTTGGGAGCACATAATAGAATTAGGAAGACCCAGGTTTGGGATTTGAAATGGGTTGTTATGGGTTAATCAATCAATGGTACGCAGCACTGTACTAAGCACTTAAGAAGTAGCGAGGCTTAGTGAATAAAGCACAGGCCTGGGAGTCAGGAAGACCTGGATTCTAATCCTGGCTCAACCACTTGTCTGCTGGGTGACCTTGGGTAAGTCATTTCACTTCTCTGGGCCTCAGTTACCTCATCTGTAAAATGGGGAATAAGACTATGAGCCCTGTGTGGGACAGGGACTGTGCCCAACCTGAGTGCCTTGTATCTACCCCGGCACTTAGAACAGTGCCTGGCACACAGTAAATGCTTAACAAATACCATTCAAAAAAAAAAAGATTGGAGCCATATCAGGTCCAAGGAAGCTCAATCAATTAATAGTATTTATTGAGCACTTGCTATATGCAGAGTTCTGTACTAAGTGCTTGGGAGAGTACGATACAGCAGAATTAATAATAATAATAAAAATAATGGTATTTGTTAAGTGCTTACTATGTGCCAAGCACTGTTCTAAGCCCTGGGGTAGATACAAGGTAATCAGGTTGTCCCATGTGGGACTCACAGCTTTAATCCCTATTTTACAAATGAGGTGTCTGAGGCACAGAGAAGTTAAGTGACTTGCCCAAAGTCACACAGCTGATAAGTGGCAGAGCTGGGGATAGAACCCACGCCCTCTGACTCCCAAGCCCGTGTTCTTTCCACCAAGCTATGCTGCTTCTCTTAATAATAATGATAAATGATAATTATGGTATTCAATTAGCTCTTACTCTATTCCAGGCACCATACTAAGTGTAATGTTCTTGTCTGTCCATCTCCCCCGATTAGACTGTAAGCCCGTCAAAGGGCAGGGACTGTCTCTATCTGTTACCGATTTGTAAATTCCAAGCGCTTAGTACAGTGTTCTGCACATAGTAAGTGCTCAATAAATACTATTGAATGAATGAATGAATGAATAAAATCAAATCGGGCTGGACACAGTCCCTGTCCCATGTGAGGCTCACAGTCTCAATCCTCGTTCTACAGATGAGGTAACTGAGGCACATAAAAGTGAAGTTACTTGCCCAAGGTTACACAGCAGAAATGTGGGGGAGCCGGGTTAGAACCCACGACCTTCTGGCTCCCAGGCCCATGCTCTACCCACTACACCATGTTGCTTTACAGTCTTAAAGAATATCTCCTGGAACAGTGAATAATCAGTATTTGAGACGATGTTTCTGGGGGTCAGAGTCATGGTAGACAAAGTCTGGGGAGCACTAGGTGCCGTTGACAGGACTATTGAGTCCGGGAGCCCCACCCACCACTCTTTCTCAGTGGAGATCCTGGAAGACCTTCCTCTCTCTCCTCATTCCCCTGAGGTGCTAAATTGATTCTCTGGAAATACAAGAATCCCATAATGCTCTATTCCCTTGCTTATCCCCTTAGCCCTGTGATTGAGTCATCAAAGTAACATTAAAGGAAATGATCCATTTAGAGGAAGACCAGAAACCTTGGAACCTGCACCCTTAGTGTGGCTAAGCTTGTGCTTCCCTCCTTCTGGTAAACTTTCTCAGGAAATGCATTTCACGCTTGTCTATCCAGGTAAAGCCCCACAGTTTCTACAAAAAGGTGAAAATTATAAATGCCGAAATTCATTTAATACAGATATTTAGAAAAGTTATCCATGGATGTGTGTATGTGTGTGCATTTCTGCCTTACTCTGCCTATGATCTTTGTTTTTGGAGCTCAGCTGGTTGGAGAAAGGATGAGAAAGAGCCCCTGCTGAAAGAAATCCTCCTGCGTGGGAGAAACTGCTTGCTGTGTGTTATAGACACTAAAGTTGAATTTTTTATGTGTTTTTCTACTTGGATAGTTGCCAAATCTACTTCTCCAGCCCTGACCTCCCTCCTTCTCTGCACTCTCTCATTGTCTCCTGCCTTCGGGGCATCTCTAATAATAACGATGGAATTTGTTAAGCGCTTTACTATGTGCCAAGCACTGTTCTACACTCTGGATGTGTCCTACTGACACGTCAATCAATCAATCTGGTATTTATTGAGTGCTTACTGTGTGCAGAGCAATGTACTAAGTGGTTGGGAGAGTTCAACACAAAAAAATTAGTAGACACATTTGTTCCTTGCCCGTAATGAGCTTGAAAGAGAAATCTTTGCACCCAAACCCTGCCCTCCCTCTGTCTTTCCTAGCACTGTAGACAACACCATTATCCTCCCTTTGTCACAGGCCCCAAACCTTGCCATTATTCTCCATTCATCACTCTTATTCAACCCATGTATTAGATATCACAAAATCCTGTCAGTTCTACTTTCATGAAACTGCTAAAATCTCACTTCTTTCATTCATTCATTCATTCATTCAATGGTATTTATTGGGCATTTACTATGTGCAGAGCATTGTACTAAGCGCTTGGAATGTACAATTCAGCAACAGATAGAGACAATCCCTGCCCAACAACAGGCTCATAGTCTAAACAGGGCAGACAGACAACAAAACAAATAGACATCAATACCATCAAGATAAATAGAATCATAGATATATATACACATTAGTATATACTTCTCCATCCAAACCACCACTACACCAATCCAAGCAGTTACTCTGTTCCACCTTGACTATTACATCAGCCTCCTTGCTGACCTTCCTGCCTCCTGTCTCTCCCCTTTCCAGTCCTTACTTCATCGTGCTGTCTGCATCAAACAGAAACTTAGTACAGTGCTCTGCACACAATAAGCGATCAGTAAATACAACTGATGGATTGATTTTTCTCAACTCTGTCAGATATTCAGGGAAAGTGTCATCTCCACTCAGTTGCAGTGCCCAGTTAGCATATGGCCAAGAAATTTCCATTATATCCAAACCGCATCCCTTGCAATACACAAGCTTTGCCTGTGTATTTGTGTACTTTGTTCTGGCAGAAAAAAAAAATTAATACACATAGATCATTTTCTTTATGTATCGCCTGGAGGGGGTTCAGCCATCAAGAAATCACAAGACAGAAGGGTGGCAAAGTATCTCTGCTTCATCCACATTCCCCAACAGTCAGTTCCTGATACCACTTATCTCTTTGGAGTTCAGAGGGGTTTTGGCAGTTAAACTCAATGGTCTAGATCAAATATACATCTAATACTTGCAGGATATGGTGCGGAATACGCTGCACTAAGAAGGGTTAGCCTGGAGAATGCAAGACATCACATCTCCAGAGTCCTCCTGGAGACTAGTTTCTCATTACGGTCCCACTGAAGGAGCTCGTTATCACCCCTAGAGCAGGGCTGCTTAAAACAGAGGGAATACCAGAGGTGAGCTGTGAGCTGGTGGCTGGTGGCATCTGGAAGTGGCTTAGTAAAACATCCTCATGGCATGGCAGAAAGACCATGAGCCAGATAACAGGGGATGTGAATTCTAATTCCGCCTCTACCTCTTGCCTGTTGTGTGACCTTAAGCGAATTGCTTAAATTCTCTGTTTCTCAGTTTCCTCCTCTGTGAAATGGGGATTAAATACGAGAAGCAGCATGGCATAGTGGCTAGAGCATGGGTCTGGGAATCAGAAGGTCATGGGTTCTTATCCCAGCTCTGCCACTTGTCTGCTTTGTGACCTTGGGCAAATCACTTCGCTTCTCTGTGGCTCAGTTACCTTACCTGTAGAATAAGAATTGAGACTGTGAGCCCCACGAGGAACAGGAACTGTGTCCAACCTGATTTGCTTGTATCCACCCCAGAGCTTACTTAGTACAATGCTTGCCATATAGTAAGCACTTAACAAATGCCACAATTATTATTATTATTACCCGTTCTTCCTCCTTAGACTGTGAGCCTCATGTGAGACAGAGACTGGGCCATGTGTGTTTCCTGGTACCTGCATCAGTGCTTAGAACAGTGCTCAGCAGATCATGTAGAGCATGGGACTGGGAGTCAGAAGGTCATGCGTTCTTAATCCTGGATCGGCCACTTGTCTGCTGTGTGACCTTGGACAAGTCATTTAACTTCTCTGGGCCTCAGTTATCTCATCTGTAAAGTGGAGATTAAGAGTATGAGCCCCATGTGGGACAGGGACTGTGTTCAACCTGATTGACTTGCATCTACCCCAGTGCTTAGAACAGTGCTATAGTAAGCATTTAACAAATAGTATTATATTTGTTATATCATTAATAACAATTATAATATTTCTCTCCTAAACTTAGCATCAGGGCGGTCTCATTTTCTCCACTCCTAGGACTGCTCCTTAACGGTTAGTCAATATGTATGGAGCAAGTGTGTTATCACCACCAATTTCACCACCCACACTTTCTTCCTTATCTGCTCCTGTTAGTATTTTTTCTTGTTTCCCAACAGGAAGATGACCATCTCCACCTACCACTTTCTCAACCTGAGAAGCCCACTTTAGGTGAGAATGATAGAGGACGAGGAGGAAGAGAAGGAGAAGGAAGAGGAAAAGCACAAGGGAAAAAAGGAGGAGGGGAAAGAAAAGGAGAAAAAGGAGGAGGAGAGGTAGTAGGAGGAGAAAGGAGGAGGGAGAGGAGAGGGAGAAGGAGGGCGAGAGAGAAAGAAGAGGAAAAGGAGGAGGAATGAGACGGGGGAAAAGTGGATAGATATGGCTACGGTCAGGCAGGAGTTCGTTATGGGCAGGGAACTTGACTGCTAAATCTGTTATAGATTACTCTCCCAAGCATTTAGTACAGTGTTCTGCACATATTAAGGGTTCTATAAATACCACTGATTGAGTGATTGACCGTGCTTCTTTCCAACTGAGGACTGCAAACCTCCACTGTTCATCTTTGCCCAGGCAGGATTGCTGGACTGCTACCTGTCACCTTCCTTAAGCTAAAGAACTGACATCTTGAAAAAGAGTCCTAACCTTTTGATCTTCATATCCTGGATTAGACATCCCTGATACCTGGGCCATAGCAAAATATTTGCCACTTTCTTCTGTGACTAGCTCCTCTCATTCTCACATTGACAGTACTTGGATGAGGGGGCAAAAATAATGTTTAATATTCATTCTTTTCATGGTGCTTAATACAATTATTAGAAGAAGCGTGGTTCAGTGGAAAGAGCACAGGCTTGGGAGTCAGAGGTAATGGGTTCTAATCCTAACTCTGCCACTTGTCAGCTGTGTGACTTTGGGCAAGTCTGTAAAATGGGGATTAAGAATGTGAGCCCCACATAGGACAACCTGATTACCTTGTATCCCCCCCAGTGCTTAGAACAGTGTTTGGCACATAGTAAGCACTAAGCAAATTCCATTATTATTATTATTGCAATATTTTGCACACACTAGCTCTTCAATAAATACTACTGAATGAATGCATGCATGAAGGAAGGAACGGAAGAAGGTCAATTTAAAGAAACTGCTTTTTTAAAAAAATGCCATTGGTCGCCCCTGCAGTTTCCCATTTTGAGTGAGTGTTTTTATTCTTGTCTCGTAAGCTGGCCTATGTATGAGAGTCCAATTCCTGAAAGTCAGTGAAAAAAATCCTTTTTGTGAATCACTCACTCATATTTATTGGATGCTTATTCGGTGCAGAGCACTGAATTGAACGCTTGGGAAAGTACAGTATGAAAGAGTTTGCAGACATAATTTTCAGTAAAGACACATTTTGCATGTAAAATCTTGAGTCACAATCATGAGGCTCATTACCAGAATGTGTGTGAGTTGAATACTACATAATCAAAAGCTGAGATGAATAAAATGAGCAGAGTGCAGGTCCAAGAAGACCGAGGCATCTCTGGCAAGACAACTCCCCATTGGGGTGCAGCAAGAACCCTGCAGAGCTGTTTTCTATTAGATCTTTGCTTTCCTTCTGGCCAACATAGTGGACTAGAAAAAAAAGAAAATTGTAATTTGCAGAAGCTCAGAAATCATGGCCCTGAGGGTTTCACAAGTCTTCTCCCTGGGTAACAAATAATAATTATGGTATTTGTTAAGCACGTACAATGTACCGGGAACTGTACTAAGCTACCATGCCTTAATTAATTCGTCAGCTTGCTCAATGACCTCCCAGTCTTGTCCAGTCTATACTCCATTCTGCCACCCAGGTAGTTTTTCTAAAAAAAATAATTCAGTCCACATCTCCCCACTCCTCAAAAGCCTCCATTGGTTTTCCATCCACCACTGCATCAAACAGAAGCTCCTTGCCATCAGAATCAAGGCACTTACTCAATCTGCTGTTCTCCTACTACAACCCAGCCCAGATACTTTGCTCCTCTGACCCCAGCTTGCTTCCTGTACAGCTACCTCATCTGCTTCACCTCAGAACCCCTGCCCTCCTCCTCTCTCTGGTCTGTTGCTCCCTCTTCTTTTATATTCAACAGAATCATATCTCCTCTAAGAGTCCTTCCCCAACCAATCCCTCATTTCCCCTATTTTCCCTCCCTTCTATGTCATGCTTTGATGCTCACCCCACCTGCAGCCCCACATCACTTTGGTACATATCCTTATAGCCTGCCATTTATTTTATCTGTAATTTCTTTTAATGTCTACTCCCTTAGACTGTAAGATTTGGGGGGCTGGGATCATGTCTACCAACTCTGTTGTATTATACTCTCCCAAACACTTTGTACTTAGTAAGCCCTCAATAAATACCACTGATTGGCTAACACCTGTGGTCAGACAGCGTGGGGCCTGAGTAAATTTCTGTGACTCAGAAGCCTCATCACTATGAGGTCATGTGTTGCTTCTGCTGCCCTGAGAGATCTTCAAAGGCTTCCATGTCAGATCCTAGCCAGGAGGGGCACTTTGACCTCCCAATTCTTGTCCCCTGATTGGCGACTCCTGGGTCTTTCCAATAATCATACAAATTATCACATTAATCCCAGCACTTATCCTATCCAAGCTTGAATACTGTATCAGCCTCCTTGCTGATCTCCCTGTCTCCCTTCCTCCCCACTCCAGGCTATACTTCACTCTGCTGCCCACAACATTTTTCTACAAAAACATTCGGCCCATGTTTCCCCAGTCCTCTAGAACCTCCAGTGGTTGCCCAATTTCTCCCCCGATTAGACTGTAAACCCGTCAATGGCAGGGATTGTCTCTATCTGTTGCTGAATTGTACATTCCAAGCGCTTAGTACAGTGCTCTGCACATAGTAAGCACTCAATAAACACTATTGAATTAATGAATGAACCACCTCCACACCAAACAGAAACTTCTTACCATTGGCTTTAAAGCAGTCTATCACCTTGCCCCCTCCTACCTCACCTCATTACTCTCTTACTACCACCCAGCCTGCACTCTTCGCCCATCTAATTCCCACCTACTCATTATAACTCCATCTCATCTATGTGGCCAACCTCTCACCCACTCCCCACCTCTGACCTGGAATACCCTCCCTCTTAAAAACCGACAGACTATTACTCTTCCCACATTCAAAGCCTTATTGAAGGAATATCTCTTCCAAGAGGCCTACCCTAAGCCCTCCTTTCCTCTTCTCCCACTCCCGTCTGTGTCACCCTTACTTGCTCCCTTCATTCATCTCCCCCGTTCCAGCCCTACAGCGCTTATGTACATATTCGTAATTTATTTAGTTATAGGAATGTTTGTCTTCCCCTCTAGACTGTAAACTCATCATGGGCAGGGAATATGCCTGTTATATTCTGCTTTCCCAAAAACTTGGTACACTGCCCTGGACACAGTAAATCCTCAAGAAATGTGATTGATTTATTGATATGCACTGTGTACTAGTGGACAGTAAACTGGTCTGGGAATCATAGGACCTGGGTTCTAACCCCAGATCTATGACTTTACTGTTGTGTGATTTTGGGCAAGTCGTGTAACTTCTCCATGCCTCACTTTCCTCATCTGTAAAATGGGGATAACATCACTGTTCTCCCTTACCCTTCAACTGTGAGACCTATGTGGGACAGGGATTGTGTCTAAAATGATTACCTCGTATCTGCCCCAGTAATCAGTAGAGTGCTTGGCACAAAGGAAGGACTCAATTATTATTATTACTGTTACTCTCATTATTATTATTTGCTTTCTGTCTCTAAACTGAGCCATAAGGTTGCAGTTGAGGTGGGTCCCCTCGGACAGTCCTTTTGTGTATAAAAATGGAGAACACACCAAATATTTTACTTGAGCTTTTCGGGAACACATTTAATAATATAAAACAGATCATAAGTCTTTTTTCACTTTCAATTTTCATTTCAGTCTAGGCTAACTCTCTGCCATCATCAGTTTTCTTTAACAACTAACAGCGTTATCCTTTATTTTCCTTGAAGAGTTGAATCATTCTATTTTTGCTATGACAAATCAGGAAGAGAGTAAGCAAAAAGTCAGGCAAACATGTAGTTGGCATCCCATGGCTTACTTTTCCTTCTTTTATTCCAGTTCATTTTTCCTTAGCGTCTTTCTGAGCATCATGAGAGCAAGTAAACAAGGAAATTCATGTTCCTTAATAAAAGCATTATAGCATACCCGCTTAGCTATTACAGGATTTCAAAGACTAATAATAGGCCAATCAAATCATTTGAATTGGCTGCAAAGAAATAGGCCAATCAAATCATTTGAATAGGCTCCAAAGACATGTTTTGTTATTCTATGAACATTTTAAGAAAAACATTTAAGGAGCAAGGACAAATAAACTAGTCCTTAACACCTTCTCTCTCTCTTTTTTATTATTTCAGGGTATTTGGTAAGCACTTACTATGTACCAGACACTGTATAAAGCCCTGGGATAGATACAAGTTACTCAGGTTGAACATAGTCAATGTGCCAGATGGGGCTCACGGTCTTAATCCCATTTTACAGATGAGATAACTGAGATACAGAGAAGTGAAGTGTCCTGCCCAAGGTCAAACAGCAGGCAACTGGCAGACCTAGGATTAGAACCCAGGTCCTTCTGACCTCCGGGCTCATGGTCCATCCACTAGACCGCACTGCTTCTCTTTGCATTTTCACTGCCTGACCAGCTGCAGATCTCTCTAACAATCTATTTCTAACAAAGGTTTTTCTCCATTTCTGTGTACTCCACTTAATATCCAAAGTCGACTACAAGAGGCTGGCCATTTTCTGGAGACAAAGAATGGCAGGCTGGGAGCCTGGACCTCCAATTGGCTCACTTGCTGCTTCATCTCCAAACTGAACGTAGTAACACCTGCTCCTCCAGGAATGAGGAAAGGATAAATGATCCTTGTTCTGCTCCACCAGAAACGTTTCTTAAATCAAAACTTGAGCAAAACATATGAGAAAATGGATGGTCATACATTTATAGTCCCTCTCCGTGAAATTAATTGTAATGCCTAACTCCCCATGTAGATTATTAGCTCTGTGAAGGCAGGGACCTAATCTACTTTATTACTTGTTCCCGAGTGCCCAGTAGAGTGCTCTGCATAGAGTGAGTACTCATTAAACCATAGGTCGATCCATTGAAGCTTGTGCCTCTTTAAAAACGTCTCTGTGCTTCATTAGCAACATGGTCCAAACGGCCACATGGTTACGGAACTGGAGGGTGAGCAGGAGGATGGTACCCTCTCCATTTGAATCATAGGAGGGAACAGCATGGCTAAAAGGAGACCCGAGTTCTAATTCTGACTCTGCCGCTTGCCAGAGGTGAGACCTTGGGGACTCTCCTAATTTATCTGTGCCTCAGTTTCCTCATCTGTTTAATGATTACATCCCTGTTCTCCCTCCCCCAACTCTGAGAGCCCCACATGAGTCAAGAATTCTCTCTGATCTGCTTAAATTGTGTCTATCCCAGTGCATGGCGCACAGTGAGTGTTTACCCGATGTCACAGTTATTATTCTTGAGATGCCAGGGTCTCTGTAAACTCATCCTCTAGACGATATGCTCATAGCGGGGAGGGACTGTGTCTGTTTATTGTTCTATTGTACTCTCCCAAGAGCTTAATACAGTGTTGGGCACACAGTAAGTGCTCAACAAATGCCAATGAATGAATGAATGTACTTTCCTCACCACCTCAGATCCACCTGCCCTGACTTTAAGAACCACCACAATGGAAGGGCCAGGCTGGACCTGGAAATACCCCCTCACCCCACGCTAGACTGTAAGCTTGTTGTGTGTCTGTTATATTGTACTCTACCAAGCACATGGTACAGTGCTCTGCACATGGTAAGCGTTCAATAAATATGACTGACTGAAGCAGCATGGCCTAATAATAATTATAATAATAATTATGGGATTTGTTAAGTGCTTATTATGTGCCAAGCACTGTTCTAAGAGCTCGGGTAGTTACAAGGTAATCAGGTTGTCCCTCGAGGAGCTCCCACTCTTAATCCCCATTTTACAGATGAGGTAACTGAGGGAGAGAGAAGTTGTGTCTTGCCCAAGGTCACACAGCTGACAAGTGGCAGAGCCGGGATTACAGAGAAGCAGCATGGCTCAGTGGAAAGAGCCCAGGCTTGGGAGTCAGAGGTCAAGGGTTCGAATCCTGGCTATGCCACTTGTCAGCTGTGTGACTGTGGGCAAGTCACTTCACTTCTCTGTGCCTCAGTTACCTCATCTGTAAAATGGGGATTAACTGTGAGCCTCATGTGGGACAACCTGATGACCCTGCATCTACCCCAGCACTTAGAACAGTGCTCTGCACATAGTAAGCACTTAACAAATACCAACATTATTATCCCATGTCCTTCCCAAGCTTGTGCTATCCACTAGACCATGTTGTGTGCAGGGAACATGTCTGACAACTCTGTCATACTGTACTCTCCCAAGTGCTTAGTACAGTGCTCTACTGGCTCAGGATAAGAGGATAGTGACACTAGTAAAGTCTTACAAAATCATCCCCCAGGCCCTGTGAAGACTCTGCTAAGGAGTAACATTTGTCTACGGGACCTTGACCAGTCATCACTCCTGAAACTAGACCATGAGGGGGGGAAGCCTGGTCAGAGGCAGGGGACTTGGTCACTGTGGAGGGGCTGGTGCCCTTTCCGAACATGGCTCCCTGAGAGAGTCACTGGTGGTGCCTGAGAAGTTCTGGGGGGTGGACAAGGAGGACCAGAATCAATCTATCGATCAATCAGTGGTATTCATTGATTGCTCACTGTGAGCAGAGCGCTATATTAAGAACTTGGCAGATAACAAAATAATAGACTTGGTAGACACATTCTGAACATCAGAAGGCCCTGGGTTCTACTCCCAGTTCTACCACTTGTCTTTTGTGTGACCTCGGACAAGTCACTTAACTTCTCTTGCCTCAGATACCTCATCTGTAAAATGGGGATTAAGACTCTGAGCCCCATGTGGGACAGGAACTGTTTCCAACCTGATTAGCTCATATCTACCCCAGCGCTTAGTATAGTAACTGACACATAATGAGTACTTAAAGGAGCAAGCAGCATGGCATAGTGGATAGAGCACGGCCCTGGGCATCAGAAGGTCGTGAGTTCTAATCCCAGCTCCTCCCTTGTCTGCTGCATGACCTCGGACAAGTCACTAAACTCTCTTACCTAAGTCACCTCATCTGTAAAATGTGATGAAGACTGTGAGCCCTATGTGAGACAGGGACTATGTCCAACCTGATTTGCTTGTATCCACTCCAGTGTTTAGCACTGTGCCTGGTGTAGAGTAAGCACCTAACAGTTACCATAATTATTATTATTAAATATCATTGGTATTATTATCACATTCCCTAGCCACAGTGAACTTAGGATCTAGAAGGGATAGGCATTAATATAAATAAATATATTGCACAGATATATATAAGTGTGTTGGAGGTTGATGGAGGGGTGAATAAATGAAGCAAATTCAAGCTGTGCAAAGGGAGTGGGAGAAGAGGAAATGAGGGCTTAGTTGGGAAGGCCTCTTGGAAGAGATGTGCCTGCAATTAAGGCTTTGAAAGTGGGGAGAGTCATTGTCTGTAGGATATGAGCAGGGAGGATGGGCTAGAGGTGGGAAGCATGGCTTGCTAAAGCTCCCTTCCAACTAGCTTGGCAATGTCCTCCCGAGTTTTTAATTCTCTATTAGGTCGATGGCAGGCTGATTTTTCTTCTGGACATTTCCACTAGGCGGCTGAGGTTTCGTAACCATATAGGACTCACGTGCTGTGAAAGACAATAGATCTTCACTGGGGAAGAGTCCTTATGCAGTACAATCCCTGAATTCAATTTCCAAAAACATCCATAAACAATGGGGGCGATTGATTAAACATGATCCCAAATCAAAATTTAGCGACTCCATTCCCAAATAAATATCAGTTTATAGACAGAGAGTCACTGTTAGAAGTGCAAGCTCTGAGGTTAAACTGCCCCAAAAGTTCAGGTGGAAAATAGGAATGAGGCAGGAGGGATTTGTTTTGTCAGCTATTTCCATCCCATTGAAGCTCGTTCTACCCAGCTCTACTGGGGAATAGATCCCAGTGGGATTCTGGATCTTTGCCTGACAACCATACGTCCACCAACTTTTTGGGAGAAATAGAGACAAGGGTGGCTAGGTGGGGACGCGGGGGTTTGGATCATGGTTCCAGCAGCCCAGGACCATTCTGGCTCAGTGAGCAGGATCTCCCTCATGGGCCCAGGCTGAGATTCTAGGATCCAGGACTCCCCAGGGATTGATTTGTTCCATTCTCCATGTGACTACCACCCTTAAACATAGATCCTCCATTTGTACATTCCAAATACTTAGTACAGTGCACTGCACACAGTAAGTGCTCAATAAATATGACTGAATGAATGAATGAATCCTCCATCGTTTGAGCCATTCCACCATTGCTCCAGACTCTGGGGTCTGAGCGGAAAGAGCAGTCCTGGGTCCCAGCAATAGGTCATTTAAGATACTGTAGTATTTATTAAGGACTTACTCAAAATAATAATAATAATTAATAATCACGGTATTTGTTAATCACTTACTATGTGCCAAGCACTATTCTAAGAGCCGAGGTAGACCCAAGGTAATCATGTTGGCCAACATGGGGTTCACAGTCTTAGTCCCCATATTACAGACTTGCCCAAGGTCACATAACAGACATGTGGCAGTGCCGGGATTCAAACCCACATCCTGACTCCCAAGCCCGTGTTCTTTACACTCAGCCAAGCTCCTTCTCTAGTGTTTAGAACAGTGCCTGGCACACAGCTGTTAACAAATGCCGTAATTATTATTATTATTACATCATTGATGACATTTATTGAGCACTTACTGTGTGCTGAGCACTGACCTAAGCTCTTGGAAGAGTACAATACCAGAGTTGGTAGACATATAATAATAATAATGATGGTATTTGTTAAGCGCTTACTATGTGCCGAGCACTGTTCTAAGCGCTGGGGTAGACATAGGGGAATCAGGTTGTCCCACGTGGGGCTCACAGTCTTAATCCCCATTTTACAGATGAGGGAACTGAGGCACAGAGAAGTTAAGTGACTTGCCCACAGTCACACAGCTGACAAGTGGCAGAGCTGGGATTCGAACTCATGAGCCCTGACTCCAAAGCCCGTGCTCTTTCCACTGAGCCACGCTGCTTCTTGCTCACTGCCAACTAGACATGCTCACTGCCAACTACAAGCTCACAGTCTAAAAGATGAGCCGGGTAGGGGGCAAAAATAAACAAGAGGGAACTAGACACAAACTCCTTCCGCTCAGTAAACACGAGTCTCCACCCTCAACTCTCCCCTGGGCTGCTGCTGCCCAGCACGGGTGAGTTTTGACTTGTAGCAGATTGCCTTCCACTCGCTAGCCACTGCCCAAGCTAGGAATGGAATGGCTATGCCTCTGCTTGGCTCTCCCTCCCATAATCAAGACTGGTAGATTCGTGAAAACTCTCCAGGGGTGACCCTGAGAAGGGAATAGAATATTCTAGTTACAGAATAACCAGAGCTTGTATCAGGTTGGAGGCTGATTGGGTAGAAAGGAAGGGAAGACCAGGGAAACAACAAGGTCTAGTGGAAAGAGTATAGGCCTGGGAGTCAGAGGACTTGGGTTCTAATCCCAGCTCTCCCATTTACCCTTATGTGACCTTAGACAAGTCACTTAACTTCTCTGTACCTCAGGTTCCCCATCTGTAAAATGGGAATTCAATACTTGTTCTGCCTCCTACTTAGACTGTGTGTCCCCGGTGGGACTTGACTATCCTTGGTTCAAATCCCAGTTTTGCCATTTGTCTGCTGTGTGACCTCGGGCAAGTCACTTCACCTCTCTGGGCCTCAATTACCTCATCTGTAAAACGGGGATTGAGACCCTGAGTCTCATGTGGGACAGGGATTGTGTCCAACCTGATTTGCTTGTATCCACCCCAGCACTTAATACAGTACCTGGCACATAGTAAGCACTTAAATACCATAATTGTTATCATTGTTATTATTATTATTATATCAACCCCAGGGATTAGTAAAGGGATTGGCACATAGTAAGCACTTATTATTATTAACACTTCCATTCTTATTATTAATTCTATTGTTATAATTATCATTACTATATTGTGAAGGACTGACTGGAGATTGAAGTGTGAGAGCTTGGACACGGTGGAAGAAGAGTGAGGGGTGGCCAAGGAGAGTTAGTTGATTGAATGCCTTAAAATCGATGGTCGGGCATTTCCGCTTCATGTGAAGATGAATGGACAGCCGCTGGACACGTGAAGAGTGAGGAAACTTGTGCAGAACTATTTTTTGTTTTTAGAATATTGAACCAGGCAATAGAGTGAAGAACTAGAGGGGTTGGGGAGGCTGGAGCCAGGGAAGGGGCAGCAAGGAGGCTGAGGCAATGGGTATGAGGAATATGACAAGTGCCCGGAGCCATGAGAATCCTGGCTCTGCCACTTGTCAGCTGTGTGACTGTGGGCAAGTCACTTAACTTCTCTGGGCCTCAGTTACCTCATCTGTAAAATGGGGATTAAGACTGTGAGCCTCACGTGGGACAATTGATTACCCCTTATCTACTCCAGTGCTTAGAACAGTGCTCTGCACATAGTAAGCGCTTAACAAATACCAACATTATTATTATTATGTGACGGTGGTCTCTGGAGGTTCCCTCTGGAGGTGGGGGTGGGTGGGGAGCTGAAGTGGCTTCCCTTCCCTTGGGCTCCCCAGGGGAATCGGGCTCATTAACATTTGTAAGATTGTTCCAGATGGAGCTACAGCTGCTGCTCCTGCTTGAGCTTCTCCCCATTCATGAGACATAGGGAAAGAAACAAAAACATTGAATGTGGGAAAGATCAATAGCAAGGGAAGAATGTTTTTCTAACTCTTCTACCCACTCCCAGACATCTGAGTCCAAAGAGAAACAACTCATAATCCTGGAAGATGAGTTTGGGGGAAAAAGAAGAAACTCAGGGAAATTAGAAGCAACAGTGAAAACCTAGTTTGCCTAAAACAATGAGTCTCTCACCCATCAAATAGCATGCTTTTCTAAAGCTAAGAAGTTCCAATTTTTCCTGAGGAAAAGGGTGGGGGAGGAGGGGAATAAACCTCTGGGGAAAAATAAAAGCACTGGGGGAAAAATAAGACCTTTTTTTCCCTAGGTGTCCCGGGCTGGGGCTGGAAGTGGGGCTCCAGTTGGTTTCTATGGGGCTTTCCGATTTTGAGGGTCCTTCCAGCAGGCCAGGAACACTGCCTGACCCCAGGCCATCAGAGGAATCTGCCTTCCTGGCACAGAGCTTTCCCAAGTTCCCTGGGGTCTCTGGCACTCAGCAACACAGTATCAGGCAGGATGAAACACCATCAATATTGTTTAAGGCGCTCCTGCTGCTCCAGCCAGTACAGTGTCTAGCGAGGCTTAGTGGATGGAGCGTGGGCCTGAGAGTCAGAAGGACTTGGGCTCTTATCCCGACTCCACCACATGTCTGCTGTGCGACCTTGGGGGAATCACTTCACTTCTCTGGGTTTCAGTTACCTCATTTGTAAAATGGGGATTAAGAGTATGAATTCCATGTGGGAAAGGGATTGTGTCCAATCCGACTTGCTTGTATCTACCCCAGCATTTCATACAGAGCTTAGAACAGTGTTCTGCACATAGTAAGCGCTTAACAAATACCAACATTATCATTATTATTATAATACAGTGCTTGGCACATAGTAAGTGCTTAACAAATACCATCATTATTATTATTATGTTCCTTGTTTTGGGGTTCTTTCCCCCCACCTCCACCTCCTAATCCATTCATCTAGGGACAAAGTAATCTCCCTAATTAGTAAGCCTATTATCAGGGCTTCAAGGTTAAAAGAGTTGGCCTAAATTCTTTAGCAAAATTCCTCTAACATCACCAGGTTTCTGTGTCAGAAAGCCCAGAAGAAAAAAAATCATCATTGTCATAGTGTTAAGAGTATCAAGGACTTACTGGGAACAGGGCAATCTGCTAAATGCTGGAAAAGAAAACCTGGGTAGGATTTAGACACACATCCTGGCCTTCGAAGAACTCGTAATTGCCAAATATAAATTGGAATGAGGGGGTTGGCAAATGACACACAAGAAAAGGTGAATCAATAAAATACAAAGACAACATAAAAGACATAGATAAGTTGACACAATTAAAACCAAAACTAGTAGAGTGTGGTAGCTAGAGAAAGAGATTTCCAAAAGTGACTGGGGAGTGAGGAAGTGTAGTGTTTGGTCTGGCTCAGCCTCAGCCAGTGGAGCTGAGGGCAACATCAGCTTTGGGCAGCTGGCCACTGTGGGCATAGCTGGCCTCTCCCTAGTATGGCCGCCTGCCACACATGATGCAGGCAGCGGAAGGGCATCCTTGCGACCATCTAGATTCTAAGCTCGACGAAGGCAGGGAATGTCACTGTTTATTCTTGTACCCTCCCAAGCACTTAGTACAATGCTCTGCACACAGTAAATGCTCAATAAATACAATTCAGTGAATGAATGACCATCTTACAGAAATCCCCCCAAATCATGGTCAACAGTAGGATATTAAAAACAAACCATAAATGCAATCTACTGAAACTCTTAAGCTTAAATTAGCTCGTTTCAATGTTTCTCGGCTTTACGAGTTCTGAAGAGAAGCAGCATGACCGGGTGGAAGGAGCCCAGGCCTAGGAGTCAGAGTTTCTAATCTCATTGCTGCCAACCGCTTGTTCTGTGACCTAGGACAAACCACTTAACTTTGTGCCTCATTTCTGCTATTCTGCCTTCTACGTAGACTGTGAGCCCAAGCGGGACAGGGACTGGGTCCAACCTAATCAATTTGTACCTGCCCCAGCACTTAGGATGGTGTTTGACGCAGAGTAAGTGGTTTAACAAATACTATAAGGAAAAAAAGTCCATGTAGACACAATGACCCTATCTGATTAGGGAAGCAGTGCGGCTTAATGGCAAGAGCCCAGGCTTGGGAGTCAGAAGTCTTGGGTTCTAATTCCGGCTCTGCCACTTATCAGCTCTGTGACTTTGGCAAGTCATTTAATGTCTCTGTGCCTCAGTTCCCTCATCTGTAAAGTAGGGATTAAGACTGTGAGTCCTACGTGTGACAACCTGATTACCATGTCTCTACCCCAGCATTTAGAACAGTGCTTGGCACATAGTAAGCACTTAACAAATACCATCATCATCATCGTGTTCCTGAGTTAGCTTGCTACTCCCTCATTTACCCCAGTGAAGTCAGTCTTGCCTGAAGAAAGACACTAGAATCCTCTCTGCCTCCACTGAACCATCTCCTTCCTCCAGTCCCCAGATTTCTTTCCAGTTGAACAACGTGAGAAGCATTCATTCTTTCATTCGATCATATTTTTTGAGTGCTTACTGTGTGGTACCGTATTAAGCACCTGGGAAAGCCCAGGAAAACAGCGAACACATTCCCTGCCCAAGTGTGCTCATGGTCTAGAGGGGGAGACAGACATTAATATAAATAAGTTAAATATATATATACACACATACACACACACACCGAGACACATATGTGCTGGGGGGATGGGAGGGAAGATGAATGTAGGAGCATTCCCTCTTCCTTGTCCCTCCTGCTCTTCCTCTCTCTCCTCCTTCCATCTTCCTCCTTTTTCTCTCCAAAGCAGTTAGCTCAGTGCTCAGCACAGAGCCCTCAGTGAACGTCATTGATTGATTGATTGGTGCAAGAACTAATTACTTCCTACAGATTTTATCGAACTGCTTGCTAGCTTGCCTGAACCAATCTATTTTATTTGAACAAATGAATGACAATATAGTACTCAAAACCTGGCTTGTAAGTCTTTTCTGGCTAGACCAATCAATCAGTGGTACTGACTGAGTGCTTACTGTGTGTACAGAGACTTTACTAAGCTCTTGGTAGTACAATAGAACGATATAACACAGTCCTGTTGCCCACCGTGAGATTTCAGGTAAGAGACTAGCATCATATCTCCATTTCTACCAATTCAGAAACTGAGAGTTATCTGTTTTTGGCCTCACCCCTACAAAATAGGCCCTTCCCACCTAGTCACGGTTTAATATGATCTCCATTTTTCTAATCTTTGCCTGCATTTCAATCCCTCAAGTTTCTGAATGATTCTTGCCAACCTCTTGTGGATGACCAGTATTTTTCTACTTCTATTTCAGTATGAAAACTCAGTGGCTTCGACATGTCTGGACTCACGTGGAGCCTCTTCGGAAAGGGCCCAAGGAAAGAGACTTGTGGAATGTCGGGCCGTCGATGATGAACAAGACCACCCAAAGGGACAGATTTGTATGACTCTCCACCCTTCAAGTGATTCCCAGGTACCTATGTAGCTATGAAGGGCCAAAGTTTACCTAGTTGTTTTGGTGTCAGAAAATGCCTGATGTATGAAACAGGAAAAGTGCAAACTTTGTAGAGAGAGCCCTTTTTTGGTGGGATTTAAAATGCTTATTGCTGCAGTGATAAAGCAGTGCAATTTCTCTCATCAGTGATTCAAACCCTCCCCCTCCTGCAATCCCTTCTTGTCCAAGAGCACATCGTGACTCTGTTCTAAAAGAACACAAGGTCAAGTTGAGAATAATAATTTTAGCAATTAGTCGTGAGTTTCCACATCAAAAAAGTGGTTTCTTGTTGAGGACTGTTTTCTAAAGTAAGTCTGGTGACTGGGGGGGACAGGAGGGCAGAGAAGGTCACAAAACTTCTTTTCTTCCATCATTGACACCCATGCCCATCACCCTCGCCACTTTTTCCGGACATTTAATTCTCTCCTCAGGCCCCCTGTTCCTCCCCCTCCCCCAACCCTCACCCCCAATGTCTGGCCACCTACTTCATCATGAAAATTAACACGATCAGGTCTGAGCTCCCCATAGTCACCCCTTGTCCTCCTGCCTCCCTCCCCCTCGATCCAACCCTCTCCCCTACTTCCCCATCTTTCCCTGCAGTATCCTCAGAGGAGATCTCCTCCCTCCTCGCAAGTGCCACCCCCTCCACCTATGCCTCGGACCCCATTCCCGCTCAACTTAAAAAAAACATCGCCCCTGCCCTCCTCCCCTCCTTAACTTCTGTCTTTAACCGCTCACTCTCCAATGGCCTCCTCCCTTCTGCCTTCAAACATGCCCATGTCTCCTGCATCCTAAAAAAACCCTCTCGCGACCCCACTTCCCCTTCCAGTTACCGCCCTAACTCCCTACTACCCTTCCTTTCCAAGCTCCTAGAACGAGTCGTCTACACTCGCTGCCTAGAATTCCTTAACTCCCATTCTTTCCTGGACCCCCTCCAATCTGGCTTCCGTCCCCTCCACTCTACCGAGACTGCTCTCTCTAAGGTCACCCATGACCTCCTTCTTGCCAAATCCAATGGTTCCTACCCTATCCTAATCGTCCTTGACCTTTCAGCCGCCTCTGACACTGTCGACCATCGCCTCCTCCTCCACACCTTATCTCACCTTGGCTTCACGGACTCCGTCCTCTCCCGTTTCTCCTCTTATCTCTCTGGCTGTTCATTCTCGGTCTCCTTCGCAGGCTCCTCCTCCCCCTCCCATCCTCTATCCGTGGGGTTCCTCAAGGGTCAGTTCTTGGCCCTCTTCTGTTCTCCATCTACACTCACTCCCTTGGTGAACTCATTCGCTCTCATGGCTTCAACCATCATCTCTATGCAGATGACACACAGATCTACATCTCTGCCCCGTCCTCTCCCGCTCCATTCAGGCTTGTTTCTCCTCCTGCCTCCAGGACGTCTCTACCTGGATGTCTGCCCGCCACCTAAAACTCAACATGGCCAAAACTGAGCTCCTCATCTTCCTTCCCAAGCCCTATCCTCTTCCTGACTTCCCTATCACTGTGGACGGTACGACCATCCTTCCCATCTCTCAGGCCCGCAACCTCGGTGTCATCTTTGATTTTTAAAAGAAGAATTCAGAGGAAAAGTTAAATTACATTTGTAAATATCTAATGCAATACATTTATGTTTCTACTGAAAAGTTGAAACATCCACAGAAGTTGACAAGACAATTGGGCAGTATGTGTATCTAGAGATGCTTTCAAGAAATTTCATTATTGATGTTGGTTTTTGTATCTCTTCCTTAGAGCTCACCTCCCTAAACAGGAATCGGTCACATCAGAAATACTGCTGTTCTTATGTATGAATCCCCGTTTTGTAGCAATTTGAGGCTGTTTTTCTACATTATTCATTCTACATTCATTTGTTAATGAATTGTACATCGCCTTGATTCCATTTAGTTGCCATTGTTTTTACGAGATGTTCTTCCCCTTGACGCTGTTTAGTGCCATTGTTCTTGTCTGTCCGTCTCCCCCGATTAGACTGTAAGCCCGTCAAACGGCAGGGACTGTCTCTATCTGTTGCCGACTTGTTCATCCCAAGCGCTTAGTACAGTGCTCTGCACATAGTAAGCGCTCAATAAATACTATTGAATGAATGAATGAATCTTTGACTCAGCTCTCTCGTTCACCCCATACATCCAATCGGTCACCGAGACCTGCCGGTCTCATCTTTATAATTTCGCCAAGATCCGCCCTTTCCTCTCCACCCAAATGGCTATCTTACTGTTACGGGCTCTCATAACATCCTGGCTGGATTATTGTGTCAGTCTTCTCTCTGATCTCCCTTCCTCCCATCTCTCCCCGCTCCAGTCTATTCTTCATTCCGCTGCCTGGCTCATCTTCCTGCAGAAACGCTCTGGGCATGTCACTCCCCTTCTCAACAACCTCCAGTGGTTGCCTATCAACCTCCACATGAAACAAAAACTTCTCACTCTAGGCTTCGAGGCTGTCCATCACCTTACCCCCTCCTACCTCTCCTCCCTTCTCTCTTTCTACTGCCCACGCCGTAGGCTCCACTCCTTTGCCGCCCACCTCCTCACCGACCCCGTTCTCACCTATCCCTCTGTCGACCCCTGAGCCACGTCCTCCCGCTATCCTGGAATGCCTTCCATCCTCACCTCCGCCAAACTAATTCTCTTCTCCTCTTCAAAGCCCTACTGAAAGCTCACCTCCTCCAAGAGGCCTTCCCAGACTGAGCTTCCCCTTTTCCCTCTGCTCCCTCTGCCCCTTCACCTCCCCTCAGCTAAGTCCCCTTTCCCCCGCTCCTCCCCCTCTCCCTTCCCCTCCCCTCAGCACTCTGCTTGTTCGCTCATTTGTATATATTTTTATTACCCTATTTATTTTGTTAATGAGACGTTCGTCCCATTGCTTCTATTTATTGCATTGTTTTTGCCTGTCTGTCTCCCCCGATTGGACTGTAAGCCCGTCAATGGGCAGGGATTGTCTCTATCTGTTGCCGATTTGTACATTCCAAGTGCTTAGTACAGTGCTCTGCACATAGTAAGTGCTCAATAAATACTACTTAATGAATGAATGAATGAAAGATGCCTCAGAGCTTAAAATGACTAATAATAGTAATAATAATTATAGTATTTATTAAGCACTTAATATGTGCCAGGCACCATACTAAGCACTGGGGTAGATACAAGCAAATTGGTTGGACACGGTCCCTGTCGCCCATGGGGCTCACAGTCTCAATCCCCATTTTATAGATGAGGGAACTGAGGCACAGAGAAGTGAAGTGACTTACCCAAGGTCACATAGCAGACAAGTGGCAGAGCTGGGTTTAGAACCCACTATCTTCTAACTACCAGGTCCATGGTCTATCCACTACACCATGCTGTTTCTCATAATAATTATTATGGTATTTGTTAAGTGCTTACTATGTGCCAAGCACTGTTCTAAGCACTGGGGGAGAAACAAGGTAATCAGGTTGTCCCACGTGAGGCTCCCATTCTAAATCCCCATTTTACAGATGAGGTAACTGAGGCACTGAGAAGTTAAGGGGCTTGCCCAAAGTCACACATCAGACATTTGGCAGAGCCGGGATTGAACCAACGTCCTCTGACTCCCAAGCCTGTGCTCTCTCCACTAGGTCACACTGTAGTCAACATTAGGGTGAGTCCCCTGAAAAGAGAGGCTTTCATGTCATCAGCGTGGTTCAGTGGAAGGAACCTGGGCTTCGGAGTCAGAGGTCATGGGTCCGAATCCCTGCTCCACCACTTGTCAGCTGTGTGACTGTGGGCAAGTCACTTAACTTCTCTGTGCCTCAGTTCCCTCATCTGTAAAATGGGGATTGACTGTGAGCCTCACGTGAGACAACATTATTACCCTGTATCTACCCCAGTGCTTATAACAGTGTTCTGCACATAGTAAGCGCTTAACAAATACCAACATTATTATTATTATCTGTGTCCCAGGGTCCTACATCCACATACTGGGAAATCAAATAAGTTTAAAGGAACAGGAGGAAGCAGCATGGCCTAGAGAATGGCATGGCACGGGTCTGGGACCTAGCCTAGCCTGGGAACCTCAGCTCTGCTACATGCCCGCTGAGAGACCTTGGGCAAGACACTTAATTTATTTGTACCTGGGCTTGGGAGTCAGAGGTCATGGGTTCAAATCCTGGCTCTGCCACTTGTCAGCTGTGTGACTGTGGGCAAGTCACTTAACTTCTCTTTGCCTCAGTTTCCTCATCTGGAAAATGGGGATTAAGACTGTGAGCCTCACGTGGAACAAGTTGATTACCCTTTATCTACCCCAGCGCTTAGAACAGTGCTCTGCATATAGTAAGCGCTTAACAAATACCAACATTATTATTGTTACTTCAATTTTCTCATCTGTAAATTGGTGATTCCCCATGCTTGTTCTCCCTCTCCCTCCTCAGACAGTAAGCCCTATGTTATCATTAAATAGGAGGATCATATATCAAAAAGAAAGCTTTGTTGAGGCAGGTAACTGTAGGGAGCCCACAGAGGCCATTTTGTTGGCCAAGAAGCCCATTCACAAGTGACTGCTTTTTTAAACCTCTGAGCAAGAACATGGAGGAAGGAACTGGGCTGCTCTGCTCCATTCATTCATTCAGGCATATTTATTGAGCGCTTACTGTATGCAGAGCCCCGTACTAAGAGTTTGGAATGTACAATTCGGCAACAGGTAGAGACAATCCCTGCCCAACAGCGGGCTCACAGTCTAAAAGGGGGAGAGAGTCAGCAAAACAAAACAAGTAGACAGGCGTCAATACCATCAAATCCTACAGGGCAGAGCACTGTGAAGCCAGTCCACCAGGTGAGCACAGGGGAAAGAGTAGCCTTCCCTCCCTGCTCTATCCACTAACGGGCCTGGGTCGATCAACAACCGCCTCATAGGAGCTGCCACAGTACCTGAAACAGTGATTTGGGAACCGCTGCGACCCCTGAGACAGAGGCAGATAAAAGGCGATCCCCTTAAGTCATTAGACGCCGGCCAGAGACAAGATGACACGATGAGAACATTGTCTTCATGAGCTAAGAACCAGAACGCATTAGGGGTCTGTTGTGTGGCAGAGTGGTCCCTGCAAACCACCAACCAGCTAAGATTTGAACCCGAAGCCCAGGCTGACTCTCGCAGCCCTGGCAAAATGCCACAGTCAACCACAAACCAGCTAAGACTTGCACCAAGAGTCCACACTGCTGCTCGCAGTCATCTCGAACCACCGAGGGGGTCCATCCATTTCCCCCTTCAATCAGACTTGGAATTGAATACAGCTTTTCATTTTTGAACCTGTCACAGAGTTCCCAGTCTCAGAAATTCCTGGTCAGTATGTTTATTAAGGATCAGTCTCAGATATACCGGGCCAGTTAGATTACTCATTCATTCATTCAATCGTATTTATTGAGGGTTTACTGTGTGCAGAGCACTGTACTCCCAGCCACTGGGGTCGGTTAGTATAGCAAAGGTTCCCAGCTCAGGAGGAGGGGCTGGTTTGGAGCCCATAGAAATTCCTGGTCATTTATATCTGATTAAGTTCAGTCTCCGAGGTATTAGACCAGATAGGATACTCCTGACCACTGAGGTGAGTTACAATAGAGCAGATTCCCAGCTCGGGAGGAGGGGCTGGTTTGGAAGCCATAAAGCAGGCCGCCGGATGCTCGTGACAGTATATCATTAAAATCCCCCCTTTTCTTTCCATCCAAACTGCCGCTTTGCTGATCCAAACACTTATTCCATCCTACCTTGACCACTGTGTTTGCCTCCTTGCTGGCCTCCCTGCTTCCTTTACCTACCAACTCCAGTTCATACTTCACTCTGCTGCTCTGATGTGGATAGGGAATGTGACTACCAACTCTATTATAATGATATATTGTACTCTCCCAAGTGCTTAGTATAGTGTTCTGCACACTGTAAATAATAATAATAATAATGATGGTATTTGTTAAGCGCTTACTATGTGCCAAGCTCTGGAGTAGATACCGGGTAATCAGATTATTCAGATTATCCCATGTGGGGCTCACAGTCTTAATCCCCATTTTACAGATGAGGTAACTGAGGCACAGAGAACTTAAGTGACTTGCCCAAGGTTATATGGCAGGCAAGTGGCAGAGCCGGCATTGGATCGCATGTCTTCTGACTCCCAAGCCCGGGCTCTTGCCACTAGGCCTTGTTGCTCCTCATTAGGCCATGATGCTCCTGATTTAGAGAAGGAATGTAATTTAGTGGATAGAGAAGGGGGTGGGATTTAGAAGGACCTGGGTTCTAATCCTGCCTTTAGTTCAGTATCTGGCACATTACCTGTTCAGCATTAGAACCCAGGTCCTTCTGACTCCCAGACCCGTGCTCTTTCCACTAAGCCACGCTGCTTCTCTAAGTGCTCAAAAAATACAACTGACTGATCATTTTTCTAAAAAAAATTCAGTCCACATCTTCCCATTCCTCAAGAACTTCCAGTGGTTGCCCTTTCTCATCTGCATCAAAAAGGAACTTCTTACCATCGGCTTTGAAGTGATTCATCATCTCAACCCCTCCTGCCTTTCCTCACTGATTTCCTGTTACAACTTTATTGGCACACATTTTTTTTCCCTCTAATGCAATTTTATTCACTGTACCTCAGTCTTGTCTATCTTGCTGCTGACTCCCTGTCCACATCCTCCCTCTGGCATGGAGCTCCCTACCACAGACTCCTAATCTTCCCATCCTCAAAGTCTTATTAAAATCACTTCTCTTCCAAGAGATAAACCCCAATTAAGCTATCTTTTCACCTATTCTTCTCTCCTTTCTGCATCGCTTATGCAACTGGATCTGTACCTTAGAAGCATTTGATAATTACCCCACCCTTAGCTCCACAGCACTTTTGTTCATATATGTAATTTAATTATGTGAATGTTGACTGAGCGGTCCTTATGGTCAGGGAAGAGTCTACTATCTTGACTGTATTACACTCTCCCAAACGCTTAGTACAGTGGTCTGCATGACATTTAATAAATTCGAGTGATTGATTGATAGCCATTTTAGAGGAAAGCAAACTAATAATAATGATGATGTTGGTATTTATTAAGTGCTTACTATGTGTCAAGCGCTCTTCTAAGTGCTGGAGTAGTTACATATTAATCAGGTTGGACACAATCCCTGTCCCACGTGGGACTCCCGATCTTAATCCCCATTTTACAGATGATTCATTCATTCATTCATTCATTGAGTGCTTACTATGTGCACAGCACTGTACTAAGCTCTTGGAATGTACAATTAGGCAACAGATAGAAACAATCTCTGTTCAACGACAGGTTCACAGTTTAATCTGGGGAATCATTCATTCAATTATATTTGTGAAGCGCTCACAGTGTGCAGAACACTGTACTAAATATTTGGGAAAGTACAATACAGTAATAAACAGTGACAATCCCGGCCCACAATGAGCTCACAGTCTAGACGGCGGGCGGGGGGTGGCGGGACGGGACGGGACAACACAGACATCAGTAAAGACACTGATAAAAATACAGATATATACATATGTGCTGTGGGGCAAAGAGGAGTGGAAGAGAAAAGGGAGTAAGTCAGGGTGACGTAGAGGGTGTGGGAGATGAGGAAAAGTGGGCACTCTTGAAGGAGATGTGCCTTCAGTAAGACTTTGAAGAGAGGGAGAGTAATTGTCTGGAAGGGAGTGAAGGCATTCCAGGCCAGAGCTAGAAGTTGGGCCAGGGGTCAGGGGCAAGACAGGTGAGAATGAGGCATAGATGAGAAGGTTAGCACCAGAGGAGCAAAGTGTGTGGGCTGAGTTGTAGAAAGAGAGAAGCGAGGTGAGAGAAGCAAGGTGATGGAGAGCTTTAAAACCAATGATGAGGAGTCTTTGATACCGAGGTGGATAGGCGCCCACTGGAGATTTTTGAGGAGGAGGATGACAAGTCTTGAACGTTTCTGTAGAAAGATGATCAGGGCAGCGGGGTGAAGTATGGTCTGGAGTGGAGAGAGGTAAGCAGTGGGAGGTCCGAAAGTTGGCTGATACAGTAATCTAGGTGGGATAGGAGCGGTAGCAGTTTGGGTGGAGAGGAAAGGGCGTATTATAGCAATTTTGTGAAGGTGGCACATACAGGATTAGGTGATGGATTGAATATGTGGTTTGAATGAAAGAGAGGAGTCAAGGACAAAGCCAAGGTTATGGCATTGAGTTTACAGTGATTGGAAAGTCCAGGAGAGGACATGGATTGGGTGGGAAGATAAGGTACTCTGTTTTGGACATTTAAATTTGAGGTGAAGGGAGGACATACAAGGAGAGATGACTTCAAGGTAGGAGGAGATGTGAGCCTGGAGGGAGGGAGAGGATTCAGGGGAGGGGATGTAGATTTGTGTGTCATATGCAAAGAGATGGTAGTTGAAGTCAAAGAAGCTAATGAGTTCTCCATCTATACTCACTCCCTGGGTGAATAGAAGGGGACCAAGAACTGAATTTTGAGGCACCCCCACAGTTAGGGAGTTGGAGGCAGAAGAGACTGAGAATGTACCTGAGGTACAGAGAAATTAAGTGACTTACCCAAGGTCATACAGTAGATAAGTGGTATAACCAGGATTAGAACCCATGTCCTTCTGACTCCCAGGCCTTTGCTCTATTCACTAAAAGAACCAAAAAACTTAGTACCAACAAGCCATTGCTATGTCCCCTAGATCATCCATAGCCCTCAACTGAAAAAAAAAAAAAATATATATATATATATATAATACACTCCTCACCTAATAGTTTACCATTTTGCTTTTCAGTACAGATGTGGTGGGAAAACAGCCTATGCAATTGGTTAGCTTCAAAGTGGCATTTAATGCCATTTGTTTGCAGATGGTCTGTCAGGCTTTTCTTATTCTGGCAATGCTCTCTACCTGCAGGAGGTTTGAAATGCTAAGAAACAAATTCCCCTCTCTCTGAAATGGAGCTTAGTGAAACCCTGGTGAGCACATCATCAGTGAATAAAGAGCTCCCTGTAGAGTAACCAGCATTTGGAAGGGGTATTAACTCTTTCAGGGCAATAGTCAATCACTGGAAGTTCAGTGGGAGCAGTGACATGCAGTGGGTTTAAAAGTAATTCACACACTAAAAATAGTGTCACATCATGCTATGACAGGTACCTAAATAAAATTGAAATAAAGATAGAGGTTTTCCTGGCTTCCCTGTGATTGCAATTAGAAGGGAATGATGAAATGCAAAAAGGTATTAGTATCAGAGATATTATCTTAGACTGTGAGCTCATAGAGGGCTAGGAAATGCATTCACTTCTCACCTGTGTATTCTTTTCTTTGTGCTTAGTACATCGTACTGCCCACAGTGAACATCTATTAGATAGTATCAGGACTATTACTACTCCTACTATTACTGGAAAGAGGGAAATAGGGTGGGGTGATGAGAAATTAGTTAGGGAAGGTTTCTTGGACGATATATGATTTCATCTGGGCTTTGAAGATGGGGAGAGTGGTGGAGGTAAAGAGGGAGGGACTTTCAGGAAGGAGGGAGAGTGAGCAAGTAGGATAAGAGATAATAGCCAGATGCAAGAAACTGACCAGTGTTAGAGGAGGGAATCGAGCAGGCTGGGTTGTAGTGTCAGAGGAGGAAAAGTAGGAATGAATAATAATAATGTTGGTATTTGTTAAGTGCTTACTATGTGCAGAGCACTGTTCTAAGCACTGGGGAAGATACAGGGTAATCAGGTTGTCCCACGTGAGGCTCACAGTCTTAATCCCCATTTGACAGATGAGGTAACTGAGGCAGCGAGAAGTCAAGTGACTCGCCCAAAGTCACACAGCTGACAGGTGGCTGAGCTGGGATTAGAACCCATGACCTCTGAGTCCTAAACCCAAGCTCTTTCCCCTGAGCCACGCTGCTTCTCTATATATGGAGCATTTACTGCATACAGAGTGCTGTACTAAGTACTTGGGGAGAATATAATACAACAGGAGGTGGAAGTTATGCTCCCTGCCCACAGCCTGGCTTAGTGGAAAAAGCATGGGTCTGAGTTCTAATCCCACCGCTGCCAGTTGCTCACTGCACGACCGGAGTAATAATAATAATGGTGGTATTTGTTAAGCATTTACTATGTGCCAGGTACATAGAGAAGCAGTGTGGCTTAGTGGCAAGAGCCCAGGCCTGGGAATCAGAAGGTCATAGGTTCTAACACCGGCTCTGCCACTTGTCTGCTGTGTGATCTTGTAACAAGTTGCTTCACTTCTCTGGGTCTCGGTTCCCTCATCTGTAAAATGGGGATAAAAGACTGTGAGCCTCATTTCGGACAACCCGATTAACTTGTATCCACTCCAGTGCTTAGAACAGTGCTTGTCACATACTAAGCAATTAACAAATATCATCATCATCATCAGGCACTGCCCTAAGCACTAGGGTGAATACAAGCAAATAGGATTGGACAGAGTCCCTGTCCCACATGGAGCTCACAGTTTTAATCCCCATTTTACAGATGAGGTAACTGAAGCATAGAGAAATGAAATGACTTGCCCAAGGTCACACAGCAGGCAAGTGGCAGAGCCAGGATTAGAACCCACATCCTTCTGATCCCAGGCCCATGCTCTATCCACTAAGCCATGCTGATTCTCTTAGCAAGTCACTTAAATTCTCTGTCTCTCAATTCTCTTTTTCACCCTCCTTCTTAAACTGCGGGCCCCATATGGGATAGGGATTATGTCTAACCTAAATAATTTGTACCTACCCCAGTGCTTAGAATAGGGTTTGACACATAGTTAGCACTTAACAGATACCATAAAAAATGGAGCTCACAGTCTGGAGGGGAGGGATAGGGGAGAGAGTTGATTGAGTGAATCAACTGGATCAAGTAAGTGTTTGGAAGTACAGATGTACCTGGTCCAGGTAGGGGAAGGTGGACTTCACACATTTGGTATCTCTGAGGCTGGAAAAAAATCGGCCCCTCTAGGAAGTGGGTGGCACAGGGAAAGCAGTTGCTGATACCAGACATGTGTCCGGTGTCACCTGCCTAAAGCCTCCTTTCCTTTTCTCCCACTCCCTTCTCTCCCACCTTGGCTCGATCCCTGCGTGGCTCAGTGGAAAGAGCCTGGCCTTTGGAGTCAGGGGTCAGACTCCCGGCTCTGCCACTTAGCTGTGTGACTGTGGGCAAGTCACTTGACTTCTCTGTGCCTCAGTTACGTCATCTGTAAAATGGGGATTAACTGTGAGCCTCACGTGGGACAACCTGATTACCCTCTATCTACCCCAGCACTTAGAACAGAGCTCTGCATATAGTAAGCGCTTAACAAATACCAACATTATTATCCCCCTTCCCTGCCTCACAGCACTTATATACATATCTGTAATTTTCTTTATTTATATTAATGTATGTCTGTCCCTCTAGACTGCAAGTTCACTGTGGGCAGGGAATGTGTCTATTATACTGGTATAGTGTGCTCTCCCCAGCACTTAGTCCCGTGCTTTGCACAAGATAAGTACTCGATAAATACGATTGACCGATTGACACGTGTGACTTTGCACGTGTTACAGGGGGCATGCAACGGAACACAACGACACTTCACAGAACAGTTTGTTGAAGTCAGAAGGGTAGCAGTCATTGCTCCAGCTTTCCTCGAGGGGAGTGCCCGCCACCCCACGCTTGCTCAGGAGTCAATGCCATCCCCTTCCGAGCCCCTGTTTTCACAGGAGCTGCCTCCGAGCCACGGGACTCAGAGGGGGCTGAGTTGGAAGGTGGCTGGGCACTTAAAATTACTAAAGACAAAAGGAAAGCATACTTTAAAATAGAGAATTGAGAATAACACATCAAAATGTCAGCAATATAAGAATGGTAAAAAAAAAAGACAATACAACCTATTAACATTTTTAATCTTATTAATCTCACAAACCCCTCAAGATTGGTGTGCTTCCAAAGTTCTGAAAAGGAACTCATCATACATAGACTCTTCAGAGTTGCAATTCTTTTCAACTTCTCAACTACAGCCACCCCATCACCCTCTTAATGGGGTTTCTGGAACCCGCTTCCTCTCTTTCTCACCACTTGGTATTGGCTCCAGAGTTTCTACCACCCCCAGACCCTAGAGAAGCAGCGTGGGCTAGTTGAAAGAACACAGGGGTCGGAGCCCTGGCTTCTAATTACTGCTTCACCATATACCTGCTGTGGTAACAATTCATTCAATAGTATTTATTGAGCGCTTACTATGTGCAGAGCACTGTACTAAGCGCTTGGGATGAACAAGTCGGCAACAGATAGAGACAGTCCCTGCCGTTTGACGGGCTTACAGTCTAATCGGGGGAGACGGACAGACAAGAACAATGGCACTAAACAGCGTCAAGGGGAAGAACATCTCATAAAAACAATGGCAACTAAATAGAATCAAGGCGATGTACAATTCATTAACAAAATAAATAGGGTAACGAAAATATATACAGTTGAGCGGACGGGTACAGTGCTGTGGGGATGGGAAGGGAGAGGTGGAGGAGCAGAGGGAAAAGGGGAAAATGAGGCTTTAGCTGCGGAGAGGTAAAGGGGGGATGGCAGAGGGAGTAGAGGGGGAAGAGGAGCTCAGTCTGGGAAGGCCTCTTGGAGGAGGTGATTTTTAAGTAGGGTTTTGAAGAGGGAAAGAGAATCAGTTTGGCGGAGGTGAGGAGGGAGGGCGTTCCAGGACCGCGGGAGGACGTGACCCAGGGGTCGACGGCGGGATAGGCGAGACCGAGGGACGGCGAGGAGGTGGGCGGCAGAGGAGCGGAGCGTGCGGGGTGGGCGGTAGAAAGAGAGAAGGGAGGAGAGGTAGGAAGGGGCAAGGTGATGGAGAGCCTTGAAGCCTAGAGTGAGGAGTTTTTGTTTGGAGCGGAGGTCGATAGGCAACCACTGGAGTTGTTTAAGAAGGGGAGTGACATGCCCAGATCGTTTCTGCAGGAAGATGAGCCGGGCAGCGGAGTGAAGAATAGACCGGAGCGGGGCGAGAGAGGAGGAAGGGAGGTCAGAGAGAAGGCTGACACAGTAGTCTAGCCGGGATATAACGAGAGCCCGTAATAGTAAGGTAGCCGTTTGGGTGGAGAGGAAAGGGCGGATCTTGGCGATATTGTAGAGGTGAAACCGGCAGGTCTTGGTAACGGATAGGATGTGTGGGGTGAACGAGAGGGACGAGTCAAGGATGACACCGAGATTGCGGGCCTGCAGGACGGGAAGGATGGTCGTGCCATCCACGGTGATGGAGAAGTCTGGGAGCGGACCGGGCTTGGGAGGGAAGATGAGGAGCTCAGTCTTGCTCATGTTGAGTTTTAGGTGGCGGGCCGACATCCAGGTGGAGACGTCCCGGAGGCAGGAGGAGATGCGAGCCTGAAGGGAGGGGGAGAGGACAGGGGCGGAGATGTAGATCTGCGTGTCATCTGCGTAGAGATGGTAGTCAAAGCCGTGAGAGCGGATGAGTTCACCGAGGGAGTGAGTGTAAATGGAGAACAGAAGAGGGCCAAGAACTGACCCTTGAGGAACTCCAACAGTTAAAGGATGGGAGGGGGAGGAGGCTCCAGCGTAGGAGACCGAGAATGATCAGCCAGAGAGGTAAGAGGAGAACCAGGAGAGGACAGAGTCCGTGAAGCCAAGGTGAGATAAGGTATGGAGGAGGAGGGGATGGTCGACAGTGTCAAAGGCAGCAGAGAGGTCAAGGAGGATCAGAATGGAGTAGGAGCCATTGGATTTGGCAAGAAGGAGGTCATGGGTGACCTTAGAGAGAGCAGTCTCGGTCGAGTGGAGGGGACGGAAGCCAGATTGGAGGGGGTCTAGGAGAGAATGGGAGTTAAGGAATTCTAGGCATCGATTGTAGACGACTCGTTCTAAGATTTTGGAAAGGAAGGGTAGTAGGGAGATAGGACGATAACTGGAGGGGGAAGTGGGGTCAAGAGCGGGTTTTTTTAGGATGGGGGAGACGTGGGCGTGTTTGAAGGCAGAGGGGAAGGAGCCCTTGGAGATTGAGTGGTTACTCAATCAATCAGTCAGTGGTATTTATTGAAACACTGTTTGCAGAGAGCTGTCCTAAGCACTTGGGAGTGTAGACTATAACAGAGTTGGTAGACACATTCCCTGCTCAAAACAAGCTTGCAGTTTAGAGGGAGAGATATTGTGATTTTGGGCAAATCACAACTTCTCGGTGCCTAAATTATCTCATATAATAATAATAATGACATTTGTTAAGTGCTTAGTATGTGCCACGCACTGCTCTAAATGCTAGGGGAGATACAAGGTAATCAGGTTTTCCCACGTGGGGCTCACGTTCTTACTCCCCAATTTACAGATGAGGTAACTGAGGCACAGAGAAGTTAATTGACTTGCCTAAAGTGACACAGATGACAAGTGCCAGAGCCGGGATTAGAACTCACGACCTCTGATTCCCAAGCCCATGCTCTTTCCACTGAGCCATGCTGCTTCATTCAATCGTATTTACTGAGCACTTACTCTGTACAAAGCGCTGTACTAAATGCTTGGGAGAGTACAATACAAGAATAAACAGACACACTGGCTGACCACAATGAGTTTACACTCTAAAGGACCTGCTTTCCCACCTACCTAGACTCTAAGTTTCATGTGGAAACTCTCTCTGACCTCCCTTCCTCCTCTCTCGCCCCGCTCCAGTCTATTCTTCACTCGGCTGCCCGGCTCATCTTCCTGCAGAAACGATCTGGGCGTGTCACTCCCCTTCTTAAACAACTCCAGTGGTTGCCTTTCAACCTCCGCTCCAAACAAAAACTCCTCACTCTAGGCTTCAAGGCTCTCCATCACCTTGCCCCTTCCTACCTCTCCTCCCTTCTCTCTTTCTACCACCCACCCCGCACGCTCCGCTCCTCCGCCGCCCACCTCCTCACCATCCCTCGGTCTCGCCCATCCCGCCGTCGACCCCCAGGTCACGTCCTCCCGCGGTCCCGGAACGCCCTCCCTCCTCACCTTCGCCAAACTGATTCTCTTTCCCTCTTCAAAACCCTACTTAAAACTCACCTCCTCCAAGAGGCCTTCCCAGACTGAGCTCCTCTTCTCCCTCTACTCCCTCTGCCACCCCCCCTTCACCTCTCCGCAGCTAAACCCTCTTTTTCCCTTTTCCCTCTGCTCCTCCACCTCTCCCTCCCCATCCCCACAGCACTGTACTCGTCCGCTCAACTGTATATATTTTCATCACCCTATTTATTTTGTTAATGAATTGTACATCGCCTCGATTCTATTTAGTTGCCATTGTTTTTACGAGATGTTCTTCCCCTTGACTCTATTTATTGCCATTGTTCTCGTCTGTTCATCTCCCCCAATTAGACTGTAAGCCCGTCAAACGGCAGGGACTGTCTCTATCTGTTGCCGACTTGTACATCCCAAGCGCTTAGTACAGTGCTCTGCACATAGTAAGTGCTCAATAAATACTATTGAATGAATGAATGTGGAACCTGATTATCTTGTATCTACCCCAGTGTTTAGGATAGTTCTTGGCACATAGTAAGGACTTAAACACCACAGTTATTACTATTTTTATGCAGGGATAAAACCTGAATTCTGAATCCCTTGAACACATCCTACTAACGCAACATTATACTCAGTCCTACAACTAAGTCAATCCTTCCTTACCCTCTGCTCTTCTGGGCTGAGATTAAATAATCCATGATGAAGGAATTTTTGACAGATTTTTAAGGCATTAAAGAGACAGTCAGAGAACTGCCAAGGTACTGTACTGAAAAAGATGTTGAAAAGATTTATTCATAATAATCATAATAGGAATTATGGTATTTCTTAAGCACTTACTATATGCCAAGCACTGTTCTAATAATAATAATGTTGGTATTTGTTAAGCACTTACTACGTGCAGAGCACTGTTCTAAGCGCTGGGGTAGATATAGGGGAATGAGGTTGTCCTTCATCCCCCTTTTATAGATGAGGGAACTGAGGCACAGAGAAGTGAAGTGACTTGTCCACAGTCACACAGCTGAGAAGGGGCAGAGTCGGGATTCGAACCCATGATCTCTGACTCCCAAGGTAATCAGGTTGTCCCACATGGGACTCACAGTCAATCTCCATTTTACAGATGAGGTAACTGAGGCCCAGAGAAGTGAAGTGACTTGCCTAAAGTCATATAGCAGACAAGTGGCAGAGCTGGGATTAGAACCCACATCCTCTGACTCCAAATCCCAGGCTCTTCCCAGTAGGCCACGCTGCTCCTCATTTAGAGAAGGAACATAGCTTAGTGGAGAGAGCAGGGGGTGGGACTCAGATGGACCTCAGTTCTATTCCTGCCTCTGCCACTTGTCTGCTGTGTGATTTTGGGAAAGTAACAACTTCTCTGTGCCCCAGTTATCTCAACTGTAAAATGGGGATTAAAATTGTGAGACCCATGTGGGACATGGACCGTATCCTACCTGATTAACTTGTATCTACTCCAGCATTTAGTGTGGTATCTCGCAGGTTACCTGGTCATAATTAGGACCCAGGTCCTTCTGACTCCCAGGACCCTGCTATATCCACTAGGCCACACTGCTTCTTAACTTACAATGAGCAACTGGATGAGATGGCTCAAAAAAGAATATTAAGAACAAACTCTGAAAACAAAACATGGGAAAGAGAACCAGGAGCAGAGTCCAAACCCTTGGTGAGTTGAAAAAAGTGAAGAACAACTATATTGAAAACAGAGGCCAAACCTGGGAAACCATGGAGAGGAGGACCTGTGCAGTTGGAAGTAGACTAACAGAAGAAGTTTGCAAGTCATAATTTGCCCCAGGGAGGCTACCCAAATTTGAACATGAAAATAGGGATGAAAAAAGTGTAACGGAGAAGGGTCAACTGAATGAAGGGACTCTGCTGCCCCAGCCTTGGGCTCGCTGTGGAATCGGATGAGGCTGCGAAGTTCTCCAGACGATATATTGTGAAAATGAAAGGATCTACTGATCAAAAGAAAAAAGCTTTCTGAAATTTGGAAATCCCCTTGAGTCCAGTAGTTCCTGCCTTCCAAACCCAGCAGCGGCTCAGTGCCGGAGCATTTGGGCAGGCTCTCTAGAGACAAGTCACAGCCCCATGGCTGTACTGTGGGAGCTCACATTGGCTGTGACCCATTCTGGGGCAGACCAATGTTTTCTGTAGCATTCAGATATAATTGGCTTAATTGCCACTCTAATGATGCATGGCCCCATATGCACACTACCTTTCCCTCCAAAACTAGAGCTAGGGTCTTGTAGAAATTAACACATCAAAGTGTAAGAGGAAATGTTTTACTGTGCTATTATCTTCAGAGAAGCAACTGTTTTCTCCTATGCCCAGTTTTCACACAATGCATTTATTTTGATCTGTTCTCCTCCTTTGTCTTTTTTTTTTTAACTCCTCTGCAGGACATTATGCTTAAAAGAACAAAGAGGAGCAAGTGACCCAATCGCTTCATAAAGTGGCTCACTCTCCTCCTCCTTTAAATTTTGGCTCAGGAGAACAGTCCCTGCATTTGCAATTTTCTAAATAAAATCCAACTCCAGTAGTTGGAATAAAAAGGAAATCCGACCCCGGAGTGTGGAGGTCAGTGGAGGTCTCCTAGGATCCACTCCAGAATTGCAGTCATTCTCTGTTGCTTTCCAAGATGTTTATCTCTTTCCACAGATTGCCGAGAAAAACACAGTGCTGTCCTGACAAAATATTTATAATACATAATAATATCGGTCATATCTGTAAGGGCCTTACTGTGTGCTAAGCACTGTGCTAAGTGCCAGAGGAAATTAAGGATAATCAGAAGGCACAGTTCATTTCCCACATGAGGTTCACAATCTAAGGGGAAGGAAAAACCAGCTTTTTGCCTCCATTTCATAGATGAGAAAGTAGAGGCCAGAGAAGTTAAATCAATCAATGTTATTTATTGAGCACTTAATCACAATAATAATGATATCTGTTAAGCATTTAGTATGTTCCAGGCGCTATACTAAGCACTGGGGAGGATACAAGCAAATTGAGTTGGAGACGGTCTCTGTCCCATGCGCGGCTCACAGTCTCGATCCCCATTTTACAGATGAGGTGACTGAGGCACAGAGGAAGAAAAGTGACTTGCCCAAGGCCACCCAGAAGACAAGTGTACGGGCTGGGTTAAAGAAGGAGAGAAACAAGGAAAGGTAGGAGGGGGCAAGGTCGTAGAGTGTTTTAAATCCAATGGTGAGGAGTTTTTGTTTGATGTGGAAGTTGATGGGCAACCACTGGAGGTTTTTGAGGAGCGGGGTGAAATGTCCTGAATGTTTTGTAGAAAAATGATCTGGGCAGCAGAGTGAAGTATCGACTGGAGAGAGGCAGGAGGCTGGGAGGGCAGCAAAAGGGGCTAATGCAGTAATCTAGGCAGGATGGGATGAGTGATTATACTAACATGATAACAGTTTAGATGGAGAGAAAAGGGTGGATTTTAGCAATGTTGTGAAGGATTTAGTGATGGATTGAATAGGTGGATTGTATAAGAGAGAGAAATCAAGGATAATGCCAAGGTTCTGGAGTTGTGAGACAGGAAGGATGGTAATGCCATCGACAGTGATGGGAAAGTCAGGGAGAAGACAGGATTTGGGTGGGAAGATAAGGAGCTCTGCTTGTGACATGTTAAGTTTGAGGTGAGGGAGGACATCCAAACAGAGGTGACTTGAAGGCAGGAGGAAATGCAAGCCCAGAGAGAGGGAGAGAGAACAGGACTGGAGATATAGATTTGGGTATCATCCGCATAGAGATGGTAGTTGAAGCCATGGGGGAAAATTAGTTTTCTAAGGGAGTGGGTGTAGATGGAGAATAGAAGGGGACCCAGAACTGAACCTTGAGGGATCCCCACAGTTAGGGGGTGGGAGGTAGAGGAGGAGCCTGGGAAGGAGACTGGTAATAAATACTCAGAGAGATAAGGGGAGAACTAGGAGAGGACAGAGTCAGTGAAACCAAAATTGGATAATGTTTCCAGGAGAAGGGAGTGGTCCACAATGTCGAAGGCAGCTGAGAGGTCGAGGAGGATTGGGATGGAGTATAGGGTATGAGATTTGGCAAGAAGGAGATCATTGGTGACATTTGAGAGGGTAGTTTCGGTGGAGTGAAGGGGATGAAAGCCAGATTGGAGGGGGTCAAGGAGAGAATTGGATGAGAAAAATTTGAGGTAGCAAGTTTAGACAACTTGCTCAAGGAGTTTGGAAAGGAATAGTAGAAGGGAGATGGGGTGATAACTGGAGGGAGCCATAGGGTCAAGGGAATTTTTTTGTTTTTAATAATAGGAGAGATGTGGACATGTCAACACTGTGGTGCTTATTAAGCACCTGCTGGATGGAAAGCACTATTCTAGACTCTAGATAGTGGAAGTCAGGGATGCAGTCCTATCTTGGAGAAGCTAACATTCTTTTGGCAAGCAGCATGGCTCAGTGGAAAGAGCACGGGCTTGGGAGCCAGAGGTCACGGGCTCGAATCCTAGCTCTGCCACTTGTCAGCTGTGTGACTATGGGCAAGTCACTTAACTTCTCTGGGTCTCAGTGACCTCATCTGTAAAATGGGGATTAAGACTGTGAGCCTCACGTGGGACAATCTGATTACCCTGTAATAATAATAATAATAGTGATGATGTCATTTAAGCACTTACTACGTGCAAAGCACTGTTCTAAACACTGAGGGGGATACAAGGAGATCAGGTTGTCCCACATGGGGCTCATAGTCTTAATCCCCACTTTACAGATGAGGTCACTGAGGCCCAGGGAATTGAAGTGACTTCCCCAAAGTCACACAGCTGAAAAGTGGCGGATCTGGGATTAGAACCCACCATCTCTGACTCCCAAGCCTGGGTTCTTGCCACTGAGCCACACTGCTTCCCCCAAGCAGCGTTCTAAGTGTTGTATCTACTCCAGCACTTAGAACAGTGCTCTGCACATAGTAAGCACTTAACAAATGCCAACATTAAAAATAAATAAATTGTGGTATTTGTTAAGCGCTTACTATGTGCAAAACACTGTTCTAAGTGCTGGGGGCTACAAGGTGATGAGGTTGTCCCATGTGGGACTCACAGTTTTAATCCCCATTTGACAGATGAGGTAACTGAGGCACAGAGAAGTGAAGTGACTTGCCCAAGGTCACACAGCTGACCAGCAGCAGAGATGGCATTAGAACCCATGACCTCTGACTCCCAAGCCCGCGCTCTTTCCACTGAGCCACGTTGCTTCTCTATAACTATATATAATAACATTATTATCATTATTATTGGTAACAAGTTCTCTAGCTAGAATTTCCCCTCATTCACTTTTCCGTAGACACGGCAAAGGTCAGCATTTTCCCAGAGAATATCAAATCAAGCAATCAATGGATATTTATTGAGCACTTACTGTGTTTAGAGCACTCTACTGAGCACTTGAGAGAGTACAACACAACAGAGATGGTAGGCACGTTTCCTGTCCACAACAAACGTACAGTCTAGAAGGGGAGAGAGGCATTAATCTAAATAATTTATGGCTATATAAGTAAGTGCTGTGGGACTGAAGGTAGGGGAGAATTGCAAATGTCCACAGGGCACAGATCCAAGTGCATAGACAATGCAGAAGGAAGAGTGAGCTGGAGAAAACAAGGCTTTTTTAGGGAAAGCCTCTTGGAGGAGATGGGACTTTAATAAGGCTTTGGAGAGGGGGAGAGTGGTGGTCTGGCATATTTGGAGGGGGAGGGCATTCCAGGACAAAGAGAGGATGTAGGAAAGGGGTCAGTGGTGAGATAGACAAGATGGAGCCATGTCGAGCAAGTTGGCACCTGAAGGGCAAAGGGTGCAGGCTGGGATGTAGTAAATCGGTGAAATAAGCTTGGAGGGGGAGAGCTGATTAAGTGTTTTGAAGCCAATGGTAAGAAGTTTCTATTTGATATGGGGGAGGATGGAAAGCCACTGGAGTTTCTTGAGGAGTGAGGTGATATGGGCTGAACATTTTTTTAGAAAAGTGATCTAGGCAGCAGAGGGTAGTTTGGACTGGGGTGGGAAGAGACAGGAGCAGAGAAGTAAGAAAGGAGGCTGATCATAAAGTAATCACAGAGGGATAGAATAAGTGCTTGGATTAGCATGCTAGTTTGGATGGAGAGAAAAGGGTTGGTTTTAGCAAAGTTGTGAAGAGAGAAATGAAAGGATTTGGTGACACTGAAAATATGAGCTGTTTGCAAGAGATGAGTCAAGGACAACACCAAGATTACAGGCTGTTGAGACAGGGAAGATAGTGGTGTGGTCTACAGTGATGGGAAATATAGGGGGATGACAGGGTTTGTGTAGGAAGATAAGGCGTTCTGTTTGGGGTGTGTTTGAGATGTAAGTGGGACATTTATTCAGAGATGTCCTGAACATAGGAGGAAATGTGAAACTGCAGAGAAGGAGAGATCAGGACTGCAGATGCGGATCTGAGAATCATCATATAGAGGCAGGAGTTGAAGCCATGGGAGCAAATGAGTTCTCCAAAGGAGTGGGTGTAGATGGAGAATAGAAGGGGACAGAGAACTATGACTGAGGGACTTCCACTGTGAAAAGCCTTCATATAATAATAATAATAATGGTATTTGTTAAACACTTACTTTGCACAAGGCACTGTACTAAGAGCTGGGGTGGATACAGCTTCAACTATCATCTCTACGCAGATGACACCCAAATCTACATCTCCTCCCCTGTTCTCCTCCGTCCAGGCTCGTATCTTCTCCTGCCTCCAGGACGTCTCCACCTGGATGTCTGCCTGCCACCTAAAACTCAATATTGAGCTCCTTATCTTCCCAAACCCTGTCCTCTCCCTGACTTCCCCATCACTGTGGACAGCACGACCATCCTTCCCGTCTCACAGGCTCGCACCTTGGTGGCATCCTTAACTCTGCTCTCTCATTCACCCTACACATCCAAACCGTCATCAACACCTACCGGTCTCACCTTTACTATATCACCTAGATCCGCTCTTTCCTCTCCATCCAAACTGCTACCATGCTGGTACAAGCTCTCATAATATCCCGACTGGATTACTGGGTCAGTCTTCTCCCTGATCTCCCTTCCTCCTGTATCTCCCCACTCCAGTCTACTCTTCATTCCACTGCCCAGATCATCTTCCTACATAAACACTCTGGGCATGTCACTCCCCTCCTCAAAAACCTCTAGTGGTTGCCTGTCAACCTCCGCATGAAACAAAAACTCCTCACTCTTGGCTTCAAAGGTCTCCATCACCTTTCCCCCTCCTACTTCATCTCTCTTCTCTCTTTCTACTGCCCACCCCATACACTCCGCTCCTCTGCCACTCACCTCCTCACTGTCCCCCGTTTGCGCCTATCCCACCTTCGACCCCTGGTCTACATCCTACTGCTGTCGTGGAATGCCCTCCCTCCTCACGTCCGCCAAATTCTCTTCCCCTCTTCAAAGCCCTACTGAGATCTCACCTCCTCCAGGAGGCTTTCCCAGACTGAGGCCCCCCCTTTCCCTCTGCTCCTCCTCCCCTCTCCCGCACCCCACCCTCTGCTCCCCCCCCAGCACTGTGCATAATTGTATATATTATTTATTAACTTATTTATTTTGTTAATGAGGTGTATATCTCCATAATTCTATTTATCTTGATGATGTTGTTTTGTTTTGTTCTGTTTTGCTTGGATGTCTGTCTCACCCATTTAGACTGTGAGCTCGTTACTGGGCAGGGATTGTCTCCATCTGTTGCCGAACTGTACATTCCAAGCTCTTAGTACAGTGCTCTGCACATAGTAGTAAGTACTCATTGAATCAACGATTGAATACAAGCAAAATGGGTTGACACTATCTCTGTCCTACATGGGGCTCACAGTCTCAATCCCTATTTTACAGATGAGGTAACTGAGGCCAGAGAAGTGAAGTGACTTGCCCCCAGTCACACAGCAGACAAGGGGCGGAGCCCCTGCGCTTAGAAGAGTGTTCTGCACATAATAAGCACTTTAACAAATACCAACATTATTATTACCTATCAAATAGAGACCTGAACCCACACAACTCTTCACAAGCCCAGCACTTACGTTATTATTATTATTATGGTATTTGTTAAGCACTTACTATATGCAAAGCATTGTTCTAAGAGCTGGGGTAGTTACAAAGTAATCAGGTTGTCCCAAGTGGATATGTTCATATCTGTAACATTTATTTATGTATATTGTTGTCTGTCTCCACCCTCCTTGCCAACAGATTGTAAACTCATTGTGGGCAGGGAATGAGCCTGTATTTTTGTACTATGCACTCCCAAGCACTTAGTACAGTGCTCTGCACACGGGAAGCACTCAATAAATATGGACTGACTGAAATTTCTAATAAATCAGCTCTAAGCTCCTCCCTCTAGCTCCTTCCTTCATCTTCCCTTTGAAGCAGCATGGCTTAGTGGCAAGAGCATGGGCTTGGGAGTCAGAGGACATAGGTTCTAATCCTGGCTCCACCATTTGTCTGCTGTGTGACCTTGGGCAAGCCACTTAACTTCTCTGTGCCTCAGTTACCTCATCTATAAAATGAGGATTAAGACTGTGAGCCCTACGTGGGACAGCCTGATTACCTTGTAGCTAACCCAGCTACAAGGAGGTAGCTAAAGCTACCCTGTATCTATCCCAGTGTTTAGAACAGTGTTTGGCACATAGTAAGTGCTTAAAAAATACCATTATTATTATTAGATTGTAAGCTCCTCATGGACAGAGAACATGTCTACCAATCTGTTATGTTGTACTCTCCCATATGCTCAATACAGTGTTCTGCATACAGGAAGTGCTCAATAAATATAATTAATTGATAGATCCCATTACTGCTTTTAGGAGACTTCAGCAGTGACTAAGATCACATGCATCTGAATTCAACGTACTGTAGCACAGTGACACCCGAACAGGATTTTCTGTGGGGATTCTGTTTATGAGGAAGTTAGGAAACTTCTCACTTTAATATATTCCCTTGAGTTTGCAGTCTCCTTGGAAAGGAAAATCATATCCCAGGTGCTCAAACATTAAATTGTGTATTGAAACAGCTGCTGCTCTGAGCTGAATAAGCAGGTGTCCATGGAGATCCTTTTATCCCTGAAACCTCTGAAGCTGGTCAAATATCAAATATTAGGAATATAGAACATATGCAAGAAATACAACTCATTGACAAATATCTTCTACCTTCCTACCTCCTGTCTGCCCTCACTCTAATCCTCAGATAACTCTGCTTAATGGATCACTTTACTAAAAAAAAAAAAAGTTCCTATAAAATGGGGATTAAGACTGTAAGCCCCACATGGGACAACCTGATTATCTTGAATTACCCAGAGCTTAGAAAAGTGCTTGGCACATAGTAAGCCGTTAATGAATACCATGATTATTATTATTATTATTATCATTATTATTTTCTCGTGGGCAGGGAGTGTGTTTGTTAATATTGTACTCTCCCATGCACTTAGTACAGTGTTCTGCACACAGTAAGTGCTCAATAAATACAATTAACTAATGGTTGTGGTAGATATTAGATAATCAGTTTGGTCACAGCCCCTGTCCCACATGGAGCTCATAGTCTTAATCCCCATTTTACAGTTGAGGAAAGTGAGTGTCGTGAACTCCTGGCTCATACCAAGCAGAACATAACCGGACCAGGGGAGCCTTGGTGACATGTAGTAAAGTCAAACCACACCTATGATCACCAAGGTTACTGTGGAAAGGTTTTTTTACTGAGTTTAACAAAAACACTAGGGAGTGACAAATAACACACTTACTCACTCTACCCCACCAAGGGTCCAATACCAGTCTGCTGGTCAAGGGAGCCCATTCTGCCAACCCTTCTTCTTTCTGCTTACCAGTGCTGTTCTGCTGCTGCTTCTGCTTGAATGCTTGTTTCTCTCTGCTTGCCTCGGAGAGAAAGCCATTCCTCCCTCCCTGCTCCGCTCTCATAGCCCAGCAATCACCTGTCTCAGGTAGAGCCCATCAGTGCCTTCACCAGTCTCTTCCTTCTTGTTTGTGGGATCACAATCGCTAATTCATTCATTCAATAGCATTTATTGAGTGCTTACTACGTGCAGAGCACTGTACTAATAATAAGGCAGTTTGTTGTGGGCTCAACATAGTGAGGGATGAAGTTAAGTGACTTGCCCAAAATTTTATAGCAACAGACTAGTGAAAGATTCAGGATTAGAAACTAGATCCTTTGATACCCAGTCCTGTGCTCTTTCCATTAGGTCATGCTGCTCCTAGTAGATCATCAGTGAGGTAAGGTAAGGAACAGAGCTGATTGAGTGTCTTATTGCCAACAGTAAGGAATTTCTCTTTGATACAATCCTGTAGACTATAAACCAGCAGGGTTCATGTGTACCAACTCCGTTGCATTTTACTTTTCCATGTGCTTAATCTGGCATTCTACATACAGAAAATGCTCAATAAATACCACTAATTGATGCAGAGGTGGCTGGGCATTCACTGGAGATTTTTGAGTGGGAAGATATAAACTGAATGGTTTCCATGTAAAGACAGTGTCTTGAAGAAGTTAAGTGAATTCCAGTTTGTAGCATCTTTCAGGGTCCTACGCTGCACAGCACTCCGCAAATGCTTGCCCAGTATTTTATAGTTGGCTAAATTTTTCTACTGGAGCAGAAACACGACTATCGTCGGTTTGTGCATGGCTACAGTTCATGCCTCAACTCACTTTCAACCAATACCCAGCTCCATTAGACCGGACTCAACTCAAATTTAGATTTGATGGTAGAAGTCTGTTCAGTTCGATGATGCGTTGCTTTCTTAGCAGTTCTTTTCCCTTTCACCTTTTATCAAATAAGGTAACAAAGAGCAAGTTCATCAGACTCCCTGGTTTAATTTAGCAAGATGGATCATAATGACTTTGTTCTTTGACCACACAAGCCAGAGAGCTGTTTTCACATATTAATGTGACATGACTTGGGTAGTCATAATTAGTATGACAAGATAAAGGGAATTAGTTAAAACTTAATTAAAATCGCATGGCTAACAAGGAAGACAGTGTGTGTATTTAGTAACTTTAATTTTTTGTTTCTGGTTCTGCAAGAGGGGATAGAGGTGATTCATAGGTATTAAGAGGCCAGCAATTAAAGAAAATTAAACACTGATCAGAAATAACTAGATAAGAAGTGAATCTCAAAATCAAATGGGATTCATGCTCAATCTCCACACTGATGCCTACCTAATGGAAGCAGAGCAAAAGAATGAGCAAAATCCCTATGGGTACAAATGGAATCAATTACTGCAAGAAGAGCTAGAAGTCTCAGATTTCTTTCACCACTGTGTCACTGGTTAAAACTGATGGGCATTATGTAGACATAAAAATAGATCAGTTTCCCAATTCCATAGAATTTTCCTTAAATATCTGAAATTGTCCATTACACATAGAATGCTCTCAGCCATCTATGCTTTCCCATTCAAATCATAACATTAATGATGGTATTTATTAAACACTCACTATGTGTGAAGCACTGTTCTAAGCACTGGGATAGGTACAAGTTAATCAGGTTGGACACAGATTCTGACCTCTATGAGGCTCACAGCCTAAGTAGAAGGGAGTTGGATTTAATCCCCATTTTACAGGCAAGGTAACTGAGGAACAGGGAAGTGAAAAGACTTGCCCAAGGTCACATAGCAGACAAGTGTTGGAGTTAGGTTAGAACTCAGGTGCTCCAACAACCAGGCCGGTGTTATTTCCACTAGGCCATCCTTCTGCCCAGTGGTGGTCAGAGGCCAAGTTTGACTCACTAAATCATTATTATTAGAGAAGCAGTGTGGCTCAGTGGAAAGAGCACGTGCTTGGGAGTCAGCGGTCATGAGTTCGAATTCTGGCTCTGCCACTTGTCAGTTGTGTGACTGTGGGCAAGTCACTTAACTTCTTTATGCCTCAGTGACCTCATCTGTAAAATGGGGATTAACTATGAGCCTCACGTAGGACAACCCGATTACCCTGTATCTACCCCACTGCTTAGAACAGTGCTCGGCACATAGTAAGCACTTCACAAATACCAACATTATTATTATTATTATTATCATGGTATTTGTGAAGTGCTTACTAAATAGGCACAGTGCTCGGCACATAGTAAGTGCTTAACAAATACCAACGTTATTATTACTAAGTGCTGGGGTGAATACAAGCAAATTGGGTTGGATTCAGTCCCTTTCCCTCGTGGTGCTCACGGTCTCAAATGTATAATAATACCTTGGTATTCTATAAGACTCTTATTACCAGAGTCTTGTCTCATCTTATGTTGTTGAGTTGTCTCCAACCTATACAGACTTCATAGACACATATCTCTCAGATTGCCCCCTTCGCTTCTGCAATCTCTCTGGTAGTGGTTCCATAGAATTTTCTTGGTAAAAGTACAGAAGTGGTTTACCACTGCCTTCTTAGGAGCAGTCAACTTGAGTCTCCACCCTCGACTACTCCCAAGCCAGCGCTGCCCAGAACAGGTGAATTTTGACTTGTGCCAGATTGCCTTTCACTCGCTAGCCACTGCCCAAGCTAGGATTGGCATGGATATACATCTGCTTGACTCTCCCTCCCAAAGCCAAGACTGGAAGAGTACTGGAAACTCTCCAGGTGCAATCCTGAGAGGGAATTAACAAAGTGGTCTCACATGAATTAAACTCAGCCCTTGCAACAATCCTGCGAGGTAGGAGGACATGGCTGGTATTATTATCCCCATTTTATAGATGTGGAAACTGAGGTAGATTTGTACACTACTTGAGGGCAGGGAAGGTGTATTTACTCTATTGAACACTTTCAAGCACCCAATAGAGTGCTCTGCACACAATAAACAGAAAACATGCAATCAAAACTATTGACTAATTGATTCCAGGGAGTAGAAGAGTACGTTAGCAGCCACCATCCTCATTTGCCTCAATTAGCTGTTTCTTAAATATTTCACTCACAAAAGAACTTTTGATGCCTTCTCTACTTATGAGAGTGGAGTTCATTCTCAATCATCAGTCATATTTATTGAATGCTTACCGTGTACAGATCACTGAACTGAGTTCTTGGGAGACTACAGTACAGCAGAGTTGTAGTTACGTTCCCTACTTGGATGTCCTGCTGACAGCTAAAACTTAATATATCCAAAATAGATCTCCTTATTGTTCCACCCAAGCCCTGACCTCCCCGTGATTTTCCCATCATTGTAGAAAGCACCACTTCCCTCCGTGTCTCCCAAACCCATAGTCTTGGCATTATCCTCAACTCATCTCTCCCATTCAACCCACATATTCAGTCTGTCATCAAATCTGACAACATCACTAAAATTTGCCTTTTCCTGTACATTCACTCATTCATTCAATCATATTTATTGAGCACTTACTGTGTGCAGACCACTGTACTAAGCCCTTGGAATGTACAATTTGGCAACAGATAGAGAAAATCCCTGCCCAACTATGGGCTCACAATCTAAAAGACAATAGAACAAAACAAGTAGACAGGCATCAATACCATCAAAATAGATGAATGGAATCATAGATATATACACATGAATAAAATAAACATACAATTTATAAAAAATAAATAATAAATTACATTATATGAATAATGCATGATAAATAACAATGAATTTAATAAACATGATAAATAACTACATAAATGGTAATTAATATAATAATAAATAATAAATAAATAAATTAACTGTATATCCAAACTGCTACCATGTCAATCCAAGTACTCATTCTCTCTTGCCTTGATTACTGCATCAGCTTCCTTGCTGACTTCCCTGCCTCCTGTTTCTCCCCACTTCAGTTCATGCTTCACTCTGTTGCCTAGATCTTTTCTCTACAAAACCATTCAGTCCATATGTCCCCATTGCTCAAGAATCTCCAGTGGTTGCCCATCCACCTCCGCATAAAAAAGAAACTCCTTACCATTGACTTCAGAGCATTTAGTCACCTGGCCCCCTCCTACCTCGACTTTCTCTTTTCCTACTATGACTCCATTCACTTCACTCCTCTAATGCCAATCTCTTCACTGTACCTCGATCATATCTATCTCACCTCTGAGCCCTAGCCCACGTCCTGCTTCTGGCCTGGACCTCTCTGCCTCTTCATATCCAAAATATGATCACTCTCCCCACCTTCAAAGCCTTCTTAAAGGCACATCTCCTCCAAGAGGCCTCCCCTGACTATATTCTCATTTCCTCTTCTGCATCTCCCTTGCATTTGGATTTGTACCTTTTTTTCACCCCTACAGCACTTATGTATGTATTTATAAAGAATCAATTAATTTATTGATTTATATCAATGTTTGTCTCCCCTTCTAGACTGTAAGCTTGTTGTGGTCAGGGAGCTTGACTACTAAATTTGTTATATTGTACTCTCCTAAGTGCTTAGTACAGTGCTCTGTACCCAGTTAAGTGCTCAGTAAATACCACTGATTGAGTGATTCTCCGCAGACATGCTGGAAGGTGCTGCAGTAGGTGCAAAAATACACTTCTGTACCTCTAAAAATCTCAACAGATCTAGAGCTCTAGCCAGAGTCCTCAAGAAACTAATACATGAATCGTTCTCTGCCGTTGACTGTATCCTAAAGACTAGCAAACAATTTGTAACCATTTCACTGAATCAGCCAGATGCTTCAGAATAACAATAAGTAATAATAATAATAATCGTGATATTCATTAAGTGCTTACTACATGCCAGGTCATGAACTAAGTGCTGGGTAGATACAACTTAATCAGGGGTTGGACACAATCCCTGTCCCACATAGGGCTCACAGTCTCAATCTCCATTTTACAGATGAGGTAATGAAGGCACCGAGAAGTGAAGTGACTTACCCAAGGTCACACAGAAGACAAATGGCAGAGCCAGGATTAGAAACCAGGTGCCTCTGACTCCCAGACCCATGCTCTGTCCACTAGGCCATGCTGCTACAGGGAACCGAAGTGATGCATCATCTTGTACCAGGGAAGCCACACAAAAAGTCAAAAATTTATATCGGCTAGAAAGTTAAATGTTGACAGAGAATCCTGTGACTTAAACAGCACTCTGACCAGTGACGTAATGATCGACATGGAAAGCCTAATCCACATAGCCAAATGGGAGGCTCAAATAGAGGATGGTTTCCAAGCTCTCAAGTGAACTATGGGTTTTCTGAGTTGCCGTTTTGTCTTAGTTTTTCTACAGCTGGGAGACCTGTACCCTACACAGATGACATATCTATCTCCTCAAGCAGTTCCGTTAACATCATCTACAGGCCATGTGCAATATAAGACAGGAAAACAACTGACTGGTTCTCTGACTCTAACTTGTACAATTCTTTGAATTTCACACACAAAAAAACACTGTAAATATGCCTTCCTCCACCTCAACCCACTGCCAAGGGGTTCCAACACAAATCAAATCTTCCTCTCCAGAAGACTTCTTAAGATCCTAAGTCTGTTCCACTATGATTGGTCAATGAAGGCAGAGTTCATGGCACCTATCTGAGCCTTTACCCTCATCCCCTTTGCACTAGAGCAAGACTGCTGAAGAGTCCAGTCTTATTCAACTATTCCATGCTAGCTCATTGGAGGATCCATCAAGGGATCCCAAAGCCGTTGACTGAATACACCTCTGATCCTTTGATAATCTCAGCATGGTCTCTTGGATAATAATAATAATAACTGTGATATGTGTTAAGTGCTTACTATGTGCCAGGCATGGGGCTGGGTGCCAAAAGGACCTGAGTTCTTATCTTGGCTCTGCCACTTTGCTGTTTGACCTTGGTCAAGTCACTTCACTTGGGAGAATACAATACAACCAAGACCCACTCCCTACCCCCCGGAAGTTTACAGTCTAGAAGGAGAGACAAACAATATAAATGAATGAATTATGGATATGCAAGAAGTACAGTGGAATAATGGACAGAGCATGGGTCTTGGAATCAGAGGACCTGGTTTTTAAACACAGCTCCACCACTTGTCTGTTGTGTGACCTAGGGCAAGTCGCATAACTTCTCTGTTTCCCTTCTGAAAAATGGGAATTAAGACCGTGATCCACATGTGGGACATGACTGTGTCCAACCTGATTAGCTTGTATCTACCCCAGCACTCAGTACAGTGCTATGGTGCGCCCGACAATTTTTCAGTATTATTTCATGCAATGTATTCTCACCAGACCAGAACAACTCATTCTTTAGGAGTAAGAATAGTTCACTAATTAAAAAGAGACATTTGCTCTTTCAGACCAACAGGAAATGAAGAAGATCAAACCCTGTATCAGGAAGGACCTTAAAGAGACAATTACTGTGGTCAGTCTCCTGACTCCAGCCCAGATTAGATTGCAACCACCTAAGACAGACATCTGTCTGCCATATGAAATCTTTCTGGGGACCAAGATCCTACAGTCCTCTGCAGGGTTCTTTTCCAGGGTTTAATACTGCTAATCGATAAGGAATGTTTTTCCTTTTGTCTAATTATAGAGAGGAACGAACTAACTCTTCTCTAGTTATCTTCTCTATGGACTCAGAGAAGAGTTAGTTGGTGCCTCTCTGTAATTATTTCTTAAATGCTTGAAGTCATATATCAAATGGATCCTCAACGTTATTTTCTCTAAGCTAAATAACCCAGTTCCTTTTGTCCTTGGCCCTGTTTTCTAATGCTCCAATCACTGGTACTTTTCTCTGGGCCCGCTCCGATTTCTTCACATCCTCGGTCAAAATGTGGAGGCCAGCTCAGCCAGAATACTCTTATAAGGGAAGGCCAGTGCCTGGCAGAATGGAAGAATTTCTATCCGGCATTAGCATGTCGAACTCCAGTTAGAATATCCCCATATAATTTTAGCTCTTTAATAACGGCACTGCAATGCGGAGTCATATTCATATTGCGGTCAACCATGAATTGTCTGCCTTTTTCTGCCATATGAGCTGACACCCACCCCGGTCATTCCTCATCTTACAGCTGCTTTGAAGTTGTTTTTTTTTTTCATTAAGTGTACTTTCTCACCCTTGTTCCTACTCAGCATCATCCTGTTTCTGACAGATCATTTCTCTACTTTGTCGAGGTCACTTTGAATTCTATTCCTGCCTTTTGGAGCGCTAGCAATCCCACTCAACTTGGTATCATCTGCAAATCTAAGTTGTGGATTAAAAATACTGAATCCAATTCTCTCCTCTCTAGGTCACTCCAAGGGGGTAAATTGGGTATTGGGGGACCACTTAGAGTGTCCCCTCAGAGAGCTCTGGAAGCTGCTAGAATGCAAGTTCTCTGAATTCCCCAGACCGGGGTTTTTCACGTCTAAGGCACAGGCTGATTGCTCCTCCCAACATGAGCATGCCTTCTCAGATTCCAATCCTCCGATCCCATAACCAAAAGTCAAACAGCAGGGAGGAAGAGAAGGCAAAGAAAACAGATTTACTCCCAGTTGTTGGCATCTGTGCTATTTTCCCTTTTAAAAGTAAGTTCCTTGAGATCAAGGACCATGTCTTCTGGTTGAACTGGACATTTATTTTTTTCAATGGTATTTGTTAAGCACTTATTCTGTACTAAATGCTGGGGTAGAGGCAAGATAATCGGGTTGGACACCGTCCATGTCACGCATGGAGCTCACAGTCTTATTCCCCATTTTGCACATGAGGTAACAGAGGCATGGAGAAGTCAGGTGACTTGCCCAAGGGCACACAGCAGACAATTGGTGGAGTCAGGATTAGAACCCAGGCCCTTTTGACTCCCAGGCCCGTGATCTTTCCCCTAAGTCACATGGCTTGTCAATGCACTGAGGCACTATACTTAATACAGTGGTAAATGCATCAGGGAAATTAATAAATGTGATTCTGATCCTGTTTCTGCAACACTGTCTGGCTGCAAATAGCTTCCCGGATTTTCCAAGTTTGTTTTTTTTTTCTTCTAATCTAAGCATACGCCTACTCACTAAGTTAGTTTGCTTCTAGCTGCCAGCCCTCATTGCTAGAAATCCCCTAGATTAGTTCCTCTCTGAAGAATATGTCGCCAGCTGCCTCCTTCCTCTCCATGACTACAGTCACTGTTCAGTCCAGCACTCTTCCACTTCATGACAGAACCGAATTGGATAACAATAATGAATAAAAATAGAGAAGCAGCACAGTGTAGTGGAAAGAGCACGGGCCTGGGAGCCAGAGGACCTGGGTTCTAAACCCCGCTCCACCATTTGTCTGCTGTGTGACCTTCAACAAGTCATTTCACTTATCTGTTCCTCAGTTTCCTCATCTGTTAAATGGGTATTAAGTCTGTGAGCCTCCTGGGTGACAGGGATTTTGCTAAACATGATTAACCTGAATCTACCCAGCACTTAGTACACTGCCTGGCACATAGTGAGAGCTGAACAAATACAATTAAAAAACCAACGATAACAATAATAATAATAATGATACATTTTAGAAACTTACTATGTGCCGAGCACAGTAATAAATGCTGGGATAGATGCAAGATAATCAGCTCATTGTGGGCAGGGAATTTGTTTATTGTCATATTGTACTCACCCAAGTGCTTAGGAAAGGGCTCTGTACACAGTAAGCGCTCAATAAATATAACTGAATGAAAGGTCAGCCACAGTCCCTGTGCCACATGAGACCCGTTACCTACATTAAAAGGAGAAGAGCATTTGAGTAGAAATATTCTCTCTCTGTTCCAGCCTAACAGAAGCATAAATCATCTTTCTTTAACTTCAAGTTCATAGCATCACATTCCTTCCCCCAAATCTACAGTGCCACCTAGACAAGGAAGTCGAAAAACAAATCCAGAAGGCTAGGGTGGATTTTGAGGGAATCAAAGATAGATTGGGAATCAAAGATAAGTAGTGATGCTATCATGGCGTCATGATTCAGATCAAACCGAAGGGCTACAGAGATAACTTTATTCCATTTTTTGTCTCCAATGTGAACATCAAGGAATACTTTATCCATTGGAGAAGCAGGATTACAACATTGTGGTTTTGGAACAAAGTTAGACCACCAGGAGCAAAGTACACCTGCTGCCTTCACAATCCACTGAATGAGAGGAAAAGGAACTTCAGCAAGACCCCTAGACAACTGCTTTATGGGAAGCTCAAGTAGGATAATCTAGAAAAGGTGGAAAGAAAACTCCCAAGACACAAAGAAAAAGCCTCAAACAAAGTGACATGGCACTGAATAGTTGGGACACAACCCCCAGAGACTCAGAGGTTCACCTGGATGTATGACAATCAGAACCGATAATAATAATATTCATTCATTCAATTGTATTTATTGAGCACTTACTGTGTGCAGAGCACTCTACTAACCGCTTGGAATGTACAATTCAGCTACAGATAGAGACAATCCCTGCCCAACAATGGGCTCACACTCTAAAAGGGGGAGACAGACAACAAAACAAAACAAGTAGTCAGGCATCAATACCATCAAGATAAAGTAGAATCATAGCTATATACATATCATTAATAAAGTAGAGTAATGAATGATATATACTAATATGCACAAGTGCTGTGGGGAGGGGAAGGGGTAGAGCAGAGGAAAGAAGTGGGGGCCTGGGGAGGGGAGGAGGGGCAGAGGGAAAGGGAGGTCTCAGTCTGGAAAGGCCTCCTGGAGGAGGTGAGCTCTTAGTAGGGTTTTGAAGAGGAGAAGAGAGTTAGTTCAGTGGATATGAGGAGGGAGGGCATTCCAGGACAGCGGTAGAATGTGGGCCAGGGATCGATGGCGGGACAGGTGAGAACAAGGCACCATGAGGAGGTGAGCAGCAGAGGAGTGGAGTGTAAGGGGTGGGCAGTAGAAGGAGAGAAGGGAGATGAGGTAGGAGGGGGCAAGGCGATGTAGAGCTTTGAAGCCAAGAGTGAGGAGTTTTTGTTCCATGCAAAGGTTGATAGGTAACCACTGGAGATTTTTGAGGAGGGGAGTGACATGCCCAGAGCACTTCTATAGAAAGATAATCCGGACAGCTGAATGAAGTATAGACTGGAGCGGGGAGAGACAGGAGGATGGGAAATCAGAGAGGAGGCTGACACAGTAATCCAGTCGGGATATTATGAGAGCCTGCACCAGCACAATAGCAGTTTGGATGGAGAGGAAAGGGCAGATCTTGATGATATTGTGAAGGTGAGACTGGCAGGTTTTGGTGATGGATTGGATGTGTGTGGTGAATGAGAGAGCAGAGTCAAGGATGACACCAAGGTTGCGGGCCTATGAGATGGGAAGGATGGTAGTGCTGTCCACAGTGACGGGGATGTCAGGGAGAGGACAGGGTTTGAAAGGGAAGGTAAGAAGCTCAGTCTTGGACATGTTGAGTTTTAGGTGGTGGGTGGAGATCCAGGTGGAGATGTCCTGAAGGCAGGAGGAGATATGATCCTGGAGGGAGGGAGAGAGAACAGGGGAGAAGATGTAGATTTGGGTGTCACCTGTGTAGAGATGATAGTTGAAGCCAAGGGAGTGATTGAGTATAGAAGGAGAACAGAAGGGGACTGAAAAATGACCCTTGAAGAACCCCTACAGTTAAGGGATAGGAGGGGGAGGATAATGATAATAATAATAATAATGATAATTGTGGTATTGGTTAAGAGCTTATTATGAGTCAGACTCTTTATTAAGTGCTGTTGGGCTGGGGGTGGTGGTGGAGGGAATACATGCAAATCATGACCCACTTCAGGCTCATAGTCTTAATCCCCATTTTACAGATGGGGTAACTGAGGTACAGAAAAGTGAAGTGACTTGCCCAAGTTCATACAGTAGACAGGTGGCAGAGCCAAAATTAGGGCCCACAACTATCCACTAGGCCATGATGCTTCTCTGAGTAGAAGCATAATTCTGAAAGGATTGTGACAGCAAGTAGGAGAAATAAAAACTGCATTCAATGCAGAAAGTATTCAGTTAAGTCTTGACTTTTCTTATCAAGGACACCTTCTGTCAGTTGCTCTATACTCAATTCCAAAGGATGGCTAGCCTACCCCTCTCTCTCTCTCTCTCTCTCTTTCTCTCATTTTCTCTCTTTCTCTCTTCCATCATGCCACTCCCTTCCTCAGAGGCCTACAGTGTTTCCTTCACAAGGAGATAAAAAAATGAATCTATCATAAATTTCTACACCCTTCTTCTCACCCAACACCTCCACACACTATTCCCAGTTGCCACATGGATCATTATAATCTGATATTTGGCTTTCAAAGTCCTGCACCAATTGGCTCCCTAATGCTCAACCTCTCTCTAACTCCTGCCTGTGACTTCTGTTGGTCAGTGGAGCTCAGTCTCTTCCAACTAAGCCACAGTAAGTTTGACTTCTTTGGCTTGAAGGCTCTCTTCCTTCTTTATTTCCTCTCATTTCCCCCATTTCCAGTGCTCTACAATAAAGCATTTCTCTCAGATGTTCTCCAGAATAATATCATTTAGCAGGTTGTTGTAGTCAATCCAGCTACCTCTAGCATTTATTTATGCATGTTTGTAATTTTATGGCAGTGTTTCTCGGATTCGCACTCTTAAATGTCTTCTATCTTCTATGACTGTCACATGCTTTTGTTCTACTTACAGATTGGTATATCTATGTTCATCATATTTCAAGCTTCCTGAAAACAAGAACCTTGCCTATTTATTCTTTAAAAAATATATCTCCAGGTACAAGGTTTGGTCCCCAGTAAGTGCTCAATAAATACGATTAAATGAATAGATGCTTATTGAAGTTTATTAATCATCTGAGCAGCGTTCCTCCTAATCCAACAACCCTGAATCTACTCCCCTTAAACCTGTCCTCACTTTGGATCTTTTGCCTTGACTTCATTTTCCAAAGATCTGTTGTGCTTAGTTGTTGAAAGTGTTGACTTTTTTTTTTCCTGCCTGAAAATTGCAACAAAGAGCAAACTCCCCAACTCAAGATTACTGGACAGCTTTCATTTTCAAAAAAGAAAGTCCATCATTCCAAGAGCCCCAAGCAATGCTAATCAAACTGTGGAAGTGAATGCACCCCACATGCTGAAATAAAAATAATCTGGCCACATTTTATGCAAGTTCTTTCAAGATGCAAATCTGTATATTTGTTTGTTTTAAATGGTATTTACTTGTTAAGCATTTACTGTGTGTCAAACACAGTTCTAAGCACTGGGGTGGGTATAAATCAGTCAGACACAACCCCTGTCGCACATGGGACTCACAGCTTGCAATAGGAGGCAGAACTGGAACTGAATCCCCATTTAACAGCTGAGAAAACTGAGGCAAAGAGAAGTTAAGTGATTTGCCCAAGGTCACACTGGAAACATTGGCAGAGTGAAAGGTGTAGCGCTTCTTCCACTCAAAACCATTCATTTCTTGAATCGAGTGGGCCTGCAATTTTTGTCAAATTCAAATTATGCCAGGAGCCAGCACATTTTTCTGGGGTGTGATACCCGCTGAGAAGTTAGTTTGACCCTTTAGCCCCAGTACATTTGGAATAGAAAGTCCTTCCTGTGATTTTATCCTAAGGTGGCAAATCAAGTATAAAACCCAGAAGCCCAGACACTTATGCCGAAACACATAGTGTGGGAAGCACCGTAACCTAGTGGAACATCAATGAGCCAGGGAGTCAGAGGACCTGGGTTCTAATCCTGCCTTTGCCATTTGTTCTCTTTGTTTAGTTTTGTTTTTATATTTTTTAAAATGTGCCACACACTATACTAAGCATTGAGGGAGATACAAGCTAATGAGTTTGGAAAGAGATCATGTTCCACATGGGGCTCAAGGTCTTAATCCCCATTTCACAGATGAGGTAACAGAAGCACAGAGAAGGTACATGACTTGACCAAGGTCACACAGCAGACAGGTGGCAGAGCTGGAATTAGAACCCGGGTCCTTCTGACTCCCGGGACCATGCCGTATCCACTAGGCCACGTTGCTTCTCACTTAAATTTCCTGGGCCTCAGTTTCCTCAACTGTAAAGTGGGGATTCAATACCCATTCTCCTTCCTACTTAGACTGTGAACCCCACATGGGACAGGAACTGTACCAAACCTGATTAACTTGTATCTACCCCAGGGCTTAGAGCTTTGCTTGACACATTGTAAGCACTTAACAATGACCATGTGAAAAAACACTGAAGGAAGGGCATCAGTGTTGGAATGGTTCAGCCTACATAAAGTTATCAAAGGATCGATGGTATTTATTGAGCACTTACTTTGTGAAGAACTCTGTACTAAGCACTTGGGCGAGTACAGTACAGAAGAGTAGGTAGACACGATACCTGTCCATAGGGATCTTACAGACTAGAGGGGGAAGTAAAGACTTACAGACTTAAAAATAAATTCCAGATCCTATTGCAAACAATCTTTTAAGTTTGAGCTTGCAGATCATCTGTCTATCTTGTTGCTCTGGAGAGGACAGAAGGTCATTTTATAATAACGAAAGGTCACCATATTGCAGAATTGTATGAAAAGGGCATCTACATTTTTCAGTGGCCTTATCTAAAATGCACAATGAATATTCCAAACTGTGAAAACAAGGTCATTCAACACATGATTTCTAATGACATCCTTGGACAATCCATTACTTTGTTTTAGGGAAAGATATGAAAGTGTTGACATCATATAAAATAGTATTCTAGCTCTAAATTCAGTGGGCTGCCTGAATACATTTTAGGGCCTGTATCCTCATTAAATTTGGAGCTATTTGAGGGCAGGGATCATGAATCCTAATGATATTGTCCTCCTCCACTTGCTTCACACACAATGGTCTTGTCTTACGCTGTCGAGCGGCTCCGACCCATAGCGACACCACGGACATATCTCTCCCAGAATGCCCTGCCTCCATCTGCAATCATTCTGGTAGGGTATCCACAGAATTTTCTTGGTAAAAATACAGAAGTGGGTAACCAACGTTTCCTTCCACGCAGTAAACTTGAGTCTCCACCCTCGACTCTCTCCTATGCCGCTGCTGCTCAGCACAGGTGAGTTTTGACTTACAGCAGATTGCCTTCCACTTACTAGCCACTGCCCAAACTAGGAGTGGAATGGATATGCCTCTGCTTGACTCTCCTCCCATAGCCGAGACTGGTAGAATACTGGAAGTTCTCCAGGTGTGACCCTGAGAGGGTATCACACCCAATAAGTGCTTTATAAATGCTATCATTTGATTATTGACTGGTTAAATATATGACAGACTTATCTGCACAAAATGTTTCTCTCACCTTCTGCTGAATTTCTTTTAGGTCACAACAGTTTGCTATCAATATCTATTCTGAGCTTGGAGTAGAGTCACCTAAGCCACTGAAGGGACTCTCTACAGGTCAAATGTTGGGGCTGGAGATTCACAGAATGGTTTCTACCATCAAGATACAATTGTAGGGAACTGTTATTCATTCACTCTCATCTGCTCTGCTTCAGCTTGTGCTTTGCAGGCATGAAGGCAGAGTCATTCAGAGTACCGGGGTCCGTCCTCGTCAGCAGCACAATGTGGGTCAGGAAACCACACGATGCAGAAATCCCAGGGCCCAACACCTGGCAGGATTTCGACATTTGGATTTGAAAAATCCCAAGTAAATCCCAAATTCAACTCCCACCAGCCAGCTGCTGCCTGTCCAGACAGACTGTCAATGATTGCCTTGACAGAAAAGGCCTGGAGCCTCTTAGGACTGGAGGAAGGTGAACTTTGGGGAGAAGGGAGCAAGTGGGTGACTGTTTGGCCTGGGTCCAGTGGCTCCGCCATTTCACACTGGCCCCCGGTTTAAGCAGACATTGATACAATAAAGCAGATTGGACACAGTCGCTGTCCCACAAGGGGCAAACAGTCTCAGAGAGAGGGAGACCAGATGTTTAATTCCCATTTTACATATGAGGTAGTAACTGAGGCATAAAGATGCTAAGTGACTCGTGAAATCAGGATTAGAACTCACATCTTCTCACTTCCCAATCCGGAGTCTGGGGGTGAGAATTAGATGTAGACCCTGACCTTCAAGAGTTTTACGATTTAAGCCTAGAAGCTGGGGGAGGCCACTGGCGACAGACAGACAAGGAGAGGTCAAGCATTAGAAACACTAAACCGATATAAGACAAGATGATGTAAGAAGAGGCAGCACGGCAGTCTGGGGGGCAGGAGGCGCGGGCTTTGGGGGTGCCTCGTTTCTCGCCCTTCCCATCGCCGTGTTGCAAGGCGCGATGGGATCGAGGCTATGGGATGACCAGCGGGAGTCTGGTGGTGAGGCAGCACGACTGTGCAATGGCTTGAAAGCGGCAGGATCTGACCCTGTCTCATATGCTCCCTCGTCCTCGATATGAGGCAGGCGTGCCCAGAGGAATGCTCATTGGTCTGAACGGCAAACACAGTGGTGGAAGATGAGCTGCAGCAAACAGGCCACTTTGCCAATTCAGCATATTTAGATAAAGACATTTAAAGACCTTCGAGAGCTGATGTTACCCACCGCCCCGAGTGTAACCACGGTCTATGGGAGCAGTTGTAGTAATTGCAGTTATGAGAAACAATGTGGCGTGAGAAGCAGCGTGGCTTAGTGGAAAGAGCATGGGCTTGGGAGTCCCCAACCCACAGCACTTGTGTATATATGTACATATTTATTATTCTATTTATTTTATTAATGATGTGTAGTTGTGACTTTGGGCAAGTCACTTAGCTTCTCTGTGCCTCAGTTACCTCATCTGTAAAATGGGGATTAAGACTATGAGCCCCATGTGAGATAATCTGCTTACCTTTTATCTACCCCTGCGCTTAGAACAGTGCTTGGCACATAGTAAGCGCTTGACAAATACCATAATCATTATATATCTGTAATTCTATTTATTTATATCGATGTTATTGATGCCTGTTTACTTGCTGTGATGTCTGTCTCCCTCCTTCTAGACTGTGAGCGTGTTGTTGGGCAGGGCTTGTCTCTTTTGCTGAATTGTACTTTCCAAGCACTTAGTACAGTGCTCTGCACACAGTAAGCGCTCAATAAATACAATTGAATGAATGAATGGAGGTCATGGGTTCAAATCCCAGCTCCTCCACTTGTCAGCTGTGTGACTTTGGGCAAATTAATTAACTTCTCTGTGCCTCAGTTACCTCATCTATAAAATGGGGACTAAGTCTGTGAGTCACACATAGGAAAACCTGATGACCTTGTATCTATCCCAGTGTTCCGAACAGTGCTTGGCACATAGTAAGCTCTTAATAAATATTATTATCATTATTATTATTGTAGCAGTAATCATAGTCATAAACAGAGCAGCATTTATGCCCACGACACCCGTGGCCATATCCTTGTTGCTTCCCCGTCTCTGTAACATATTAATGTCTGCCACCCCCAATTCACTGTAAGCTCCTTGTGGGCATGGATCAAATTGACCTACTCTATTATATTGTACTCTCCCGAGCACTTAGTACAGTATTCTACACACACTAAGGTTTCAATAAATACCAATCACTGATTGATTAATTTGAGCACCCACAGTGTACTGAACTAGGTGCTTGAGAAGTACAAAGTAGAACAAAGTGACATTGTTCTTATTATTTATCACAGTTATGATTATGATTGTGATAATTATCAATACAACAATGATAATAATGAAAACTTCTACCTTGGCCTTTGGATTCTTCCATTCCGCCTGCCCCTAAAGAGTCTCCTCAGGGAATCAACTTCATATGAAGGTTTTGGCTGTCATCTTGAATACTCAAATGTCACACTTTGAGAGAAACCCCTTTAATCAAACAAAGCCCAGATTATCAGTTTTCTATTTCACCTAGGGTCTGCTCCACCAATGAGAAAGGGATATCGTGCATCTTATTTCTTCAAGTAATTTGGCTGTTTTCCAAATAGGCTCCTTCGTAGTCCATAAAGGAATTCTTCACCTCCAAAGGAGTCTGACCCCCTTCTAAACCAGGAGAAACATTGAATTCCCAAGGTTTCAAAGTTTTATTTTAAGGCTGTGAACTTTGTAATACTCTTGCTTAATATTTATTGATTTCTCCCTATGTGCTAGAAGCCAAATTCGGCTGATTTTTCCCTTAAAATATTTCTAAGATCCCAGCCTGGCCTCTCCACTCCCACAGTCACAGATCAAAACCTAACCACCTTGCATCTGGGCTGAAGGAGCCTGCTAACTTTCCTCCTCTTTTGTCCTTCATTCCATCATCCAAAGGCAGCGAGAATCACCCTTCTTGAATGCCATTGGCTTATATCTCTTCCCTTCTCTGCTCTGCCTCCTGAATCCTAATTATGGATTTCAAAGAATGACGCTAATTAGTTTCCTTCTCCAACTAGCTCCTCCTCCCCTGACACTCCTTATCAAAGTGCCCTAATTTCTTGTCACATTTTGCCCTGTGCTTCATCTGCTTCTGTGCTGATGAATCCCAAATCTACTTCTTCAGCTCTAACTTCTCACCTTCTCTGTAGTCTCACATATACAGCCTGGACCTGGGAGTCAGAACGTCATGGATTCTAATCGGGATTAGATTAGCTCCGCCACCCGTCTTCTGTGTGACCTTGGGCAAGTCACTTCACTTCTCTGGGCCTCAGCTCCCTCATCTGTTAAAAGGGGATTAAGACCGTGAGTCCCACATGGGATGGGGACTTTGTCCAAGTCAATTTTCTTGTATCCACCCTAGCACTTAGTACAATGCTTGACACATGGTAAGCACTTAAATACCATCGTTATTATTATTATCATTACCTCCTGGTCATCTCTACTTGGATTTTCTTCCGCCATCTCAAACCTAACAAGTCCAATAGAGATCTCTTTGTCTTTCCATCCAAACCCTGTTCTCCCATCTTTCTCATCATTGTAGACAACACCATGGCCTTCCCTGTCTCTCAAGCCTGAAACCTTGGCATATCCTCAATTCATAGTATAGCCCATCTTAACTACTGTATCAGCCTCCTCATTGACCTTCCTGCCTCCTTCTCTTCCTGTGTCAATCCTTAGTTCCCTCTGCAGCTAGGATGATATTTCTAAAAATAGCTCAGTTCACATTTCCCAGCTCCTCAAGATCCTCCCACAGTTGCCCATCTACTTCCATATCAAACAGAAACTCCTTATCATAGGCTTTAAAGGACTCATTTGGCTTGCCCCATTCTACCTTACCTCACTGATTTCTTATCACACCGAGCCCTCACATTTCACTCTTCTAAAGCCAAGCTAATCTGTGCACCTCTATCTTCTCTCCTTCACTACTGACTTCTTGCCCTGATTCTCCCTCTGACCTGTACCTTCATACATGACAGATCTCCACTCTTCCCACCTTTGAAGTCTTATTAAAATTACATCTCCTCCAAAAGGCCTTCCCCAACTAAGCCTTCATTTCCCCTACTCCCTCTCCCTTCTGCATTTGGATGTGTACCCTTTAAGCTCTGAGATATTCACTCCACCCACATCCCCGCACAACTTACATAAATACCTGTAATTTTTTTAATGTCTGTGTTCCCTTCTAGACTGTATGATTATTGTGCGCAGAGAACATGTTTTGAAACATTGTTGTATTGCACCCAGGTGTTTAGTAGAGTGTTCTTCACATTCATTCAATAGCATTTATTGAGCACTTACTATGTGCAGAGCACTGTACTAGGCACTTGGAAGGTACAATTTGGCAACAGGTAGAGACAATCCAATTATTCAGTGAGCTGATAACTAGTCAAAATCCCCAGGGATTTAAATCCAGCATCAACTTAACTCATGTGCTATCTAATAATACTAATAACAATGATGATGGTATTTGTTCAGCGCTTACTACCTGCCAGGCACTTTACTAACTGCTAGGGTGGATACAGGCAAAGTGAGTTGGGTACAGTCCCTGTGCCATGTGGGACTCACATTTTCAATCGCCATTTTACAGAATAGGTAACTGAGACACAGAGAAGTAAAGTGACTTGTCCAAGGTCTCACAGCAGACAAGTGGTGGAGCCGGAATTAGAACCTATGACCTTCTGACTCCCAGGTCCATGCTCTATCCATTATGCCATACTGCTTCCTGTACCCACTCCAGTGATTAGGACAGTGCCTTGCACATAATAAGCACTTAAATACCATAATTATCATCTTTATTATTCAGTGAGTTGATAACCAGTCCGAACCCCCAGGGATTTACATGGAATGTCAGTTTAACTCACATTCTATCTATGCTAGCATTCTACATACAAATACCACCATTATTACAATTCCTGTATTTACAATTTGTTTTACCCTTGGTGGGAGAGCGAATTTTCAAGTTTTTTTTTCCAGCTTCCAGATTTACTCAATCACGTTGCTTCACTGCTAGATAATGGAGACAAAAGTCTTCATGTAAAGAGCTAATCGAGAATTCCCTGCTGTGGCTGAGATTTTAGAAAGGTCTTCCCTTCTAGACTGTAATCTAGTTGAGGGGAGGGAATATGTCTCTCAACTTGATTATATTGGTATCGTCCAAATGCTTAGTACAGTGCTCTGCAAAACAGTGAGTGACCAATAAATATGATTGATTGATTAAATGAAGGGGAAGAGGTGGCTTGGTGAACTGGAAATGGGAAGCTAGAGGAGACAAGAGGAAGGAAAATTAGGGAGAGTATGCGCTGGGAAGAGAGAAACTCTTGAGAGCCAGTTCCCAAGTCACTGACTGACAAAAATTATTGTAAAATCTGAAATTGAATGTGGAAGTCCAAAGCATAATTTATTTTAAAGCATGCTAAATCACTTAAATTGCCCAGAATCTTACAAAGCAAGTTTACCTGATCCGTGAAGACAATTGTGATTCTCTTTGTTAATCATCTGTTCACAAAAACGGGTGTCCTTTTTGGTTCATCCTACTAATACTTATGTTCCCATGTTTGTTTTTTTAACATAAATTTCCACCAGAGGTGGGACAGAGACAGAGAAAGGATGTGGAGGGATAACAGAATGTGGAGGATCACATCTCCCCACTACCACTTCGAAATAAAAAAAAAAAGATCACTGGCATATGTTGTTTCTAGCTCATTCACTCATATGTAACGATCTTCTATGTCCAAAGACCTCACTTATAATGGCTATCAGTTCCGGGCAAGAGAGTACCTGAAAATAGCTGCAAAACTAAAAGTGCTTCCAACTATGTCGTCACATAGATTGTTTTGGTTGGTGAAGCTGCTTTGCTAGTCACAATTTCTGCACTGTAATTGGCAACAGAGTATTTGAGAGATGTTTATTTTCTTCTTACCAGGTTGAAACCATCTGACAACTGCCCCCAAGAGGGCCTTCTACTGTATAAACACCTAATATCAAGAACAATCATAATTTTTAAAAAATATATTTTTGCCTTCTCCCCTATATTTCAACCACCAGAAGTTTAATTCACTCTCAATCAATTAATTGATGATGATCATTGAGCTCTTACTGTATGCAGAGCACCATCCTAAGTATTTAAGAGAGTACAAGAAGAGTAGGAGAAGCATTGTGGCCTAGTGGAAAGAGCATGGGTCTGGGAGTCAGAGGTCCTGATTTCTAATCTCAGCTCTGACATTTATTGTTGTATGACCTTGGGCAAGTCACTTAACTTTGCTGTGCTTGTTTATTCATCTGCAAAATGGGGAGTCAATACCTGTTCTCTCTTCCTCAGATTGAGAGCCCCATGTGGGACTAGATTATTTTGCATCTACCCCAGTGCTAAATATTGTGCTTGGCAAATATTAAGCACTTAGCAAACACTGCAATAAATATTATTAAGATGATAATGATGATTATTTTTACTACAATACTGTAGAGTTGGTAGACGTGGTCCCTGCCCACAAGGAGCTTACAGTATAGAAGCGGAGATATTGGAATAAACTACAGAGAGGGGACACGGGAGAATATAAAGAAATGCACATAAGTGCTTTGGATCTGGGAGGGGGGTGAATATCAAAGAGTAGAAATCCATGTGCATGGGTGATGCAAAAAGGAGAGTTAGTGGGGGAAATGAGGACTTAATCGGAGAAGGCATCTTAGTGGAGAGGTGATTTTAGGAGGACTTTGAAGATGTGGAGAGGGGTGGTCTGTGGGATATGAAGAGAGAAGGAATTCCAGGCCAGAAGGAACACGTGTCCGAAGGGTCGATGGCGGGGCAGAAGTCCTCGAGGTACAGAGAATAAGATGGTATTAGAGGAGAGGAGTGTGAGGGTTGGGTTTTAATAGCAGATCACATAGGTAGGAAGGAGACAGCTGATCGAGTACCCTACCTTGCCCATGGGAAGAAATTTCTGTTTTTTGCTGCTTTAATTACCTCAGAACTCTGAGTTGGGAGGTACGACTTCTTATTCCACAAACACTCCCAAAAATAGCACAAACCACACAGAGGCTGATATAGCAGGTGCCAGTGTCTTTACTGGAAAGCTCACGCAGTCAAATAATAATAGAAACAGAAATAGGGAGATATTCCCGGCCAGCTCCCATCCTGACACATGGGACCCCGGTATTATTGGGGTCCCCTCAACCACGGGGGGAGCACATCAGACTCGTTTGGCACTCACTGCCACCCTTGGTTCAGCTTCAGGGCCTCACTGCTCTTCCATATCATTTGAGCATTTAGTGGATTGTCCCCTGGGAATTTATGTCGTCGATTAGATGGGTAGATGTTATCAATGGTTTATTTGGAGTACCTTAACAGGGGGCACGAAATGTGGCAAGAGGTCCCAGTCGTGGCTAGTTTGTTTACATTCCTTTCGGTCCCGATGAATTCCTTCTCAGGGAGAGGCCTTAAGACCGACCGCCGGTCTAAATTACGTGCCGAGACTCAGGCCGATCACGGCCAGTAACTGTACCTCCTCGGATACGAGTGGTCTTCCACACTGATCCTCTGAAGAAGCGGAAGTGGAGGAGCAGCCATTAGAGGATTTTCAGGAGATGGGAGATACAGACTTAAGTTTATTTAGAAAAATGATCTGGAGAGCAGAGTGAAATATGGACTGGAGTGGGGAGAGAAAGGAGGCAGGGAGGTCAGCAAAAAGGCTGATGCAGTAGTCAAGGAGGGATAATAATAATAATAATACTAATACTAATAATAATTTTGGTATTTGCTAAGAGCTTACTGTGTGCCAAGCACTGCTCCAAGTGCTGAGTAGATACAAGGCAATCAGGTTGTCCCACATGGGGCTCAGTCTTAATCTCCATTTTCCAGATGAGGTAACTGAGGCACAGAGAAGTTAAGTGACTTGCCCTCAGTCACACAGCTAAGTGGCAGAGTTGGGATTCAAACCCACGACCTCTGACTCCCAAGCCTGTGATTTTTTCCACTGAGCCACGCTATATAATTAGCGCTTGGCCCAGCAAGCTTTCCATGTGGATGGAGAGGAAGAGGTAGAATCTAGAAATGGTGTGAAGATAGAACTGGCAGAATTTGGTGTCACAAATCATTTTATCTCACCGGCAGGAAACAATCAATGGTATTTACTGATGCTTACTAAATGCAGAGCACTGTACTGAGCAACCAAAAGAGTATAATCCCGACTATGATGGTTATGATCCTTGTTAAATGATTACTATGTGTGAAGCACCATTTTAAACACTGGGATAGATAACAGGTTGGATACAAGTTGGATACAGCCCATCCCACATAGGGCTCACGGTCTACTTAGCAGAGAGAAGGATTCAGTGCCCATTTTACAGATGAAGTAACTGAGGCACAGATAAGTTAAGTGACTTGCCCAACATCATACAGCAGACATGTGGCAGAACCGGGTCCTTCTAATTCCCAGGTCCAGGCTCTATCCACTAGGCCATGCTGCTTCTCTGCAAAATACACTGGAAATCTTTCATGAACAATTTCTTATACTGCCTGTGCCTTGTTTTCTTGATGAATTTCAGCATATCTCTTCCTGACTGGAATATTAATAGCCACTAAAAAAAGTATGCCATTCAGGAAAGGTTTGGTTGGTATTCAGTTAGTTCCCGCTTAAGGGCAAGCATAATAATTTAGGCCAGTTCTTAATTGATCTGAATTGGTTCACCGAACCAGTGGGAGAACTTTGATGTGGTCAAAATTGAAAATCTGGCCCGGGTTCGTAATTGTTATTATTAAAATTAGCCATAGTATACAGCCAGTGTGAAAAATAATTACACAAAGAATTCTCAACTTTTAATCTCTTGCTATAGCTACCGGAGTTCTATCAGAATGAACAATTTTAGATCAATTTGGAGAAGATGAGGAAAAAAATGGAAATGCGAGCTGTAGGTTAGCATTTGACCATTTTTTGCCAGAATGCCTCTTCTCTAGAGAGAGAGTTCAAAATGTCAATTTTTTCCTTAAGAATTGTAAATTCAAATTGGAAAATAGTTATCTAACTTCTTTTCAGGGGAGTAAAAATGAACAATAGCATATAATGCAGATCCCTTAAGCTAAGAAGCATTTTATACCTCAGTGATCTGTACCACATCAGAATTGCCAATATTTTGGGGTCAAGGTGAGAAATTATTTGCTATTTTGTACATTAGCTATCCCAAATCACCTAACTGAGAAGCAGAGTGGCTCAATGGAAAGAACCCAGGCTTGGGAGTCAGAGGTCATGGGTTCGAATCCCGGTTCTATCATTTGTCAGCTGTGCGACTCTGGGCAAGTCGCTTAACTATTCTGTGCCTCAGTTACCTCATCTGTAAAATGGGATGAAGACTGTGAGCCTCATGTGAGACAACCTGATTACCCTGTATCTACCCCAGCGCTTAGAACAGTGTTCTGCACATAGTAAGCACTTAAATACCAATGCTATTATTATAGCTCATCATTAGGAACACTAGCCATTTAATGGAGGAAAAATTAGTTGGAGGACTGAATTATCCAGATAATCATGTCAGTCCTTTATTTTGCTAATGAGGTGTACTTCCCCTTGATTCTATTTATCACGTTTATGTTGTTTTGTATTTGTCCGTCTGTCTCCCACGATTAGACTGTAAGCCCATTACTGGGAGGGATTGTCTCTGTCTGTTGCTGAATTATACATTCCAAATGCTTAGTAGAGTGCTCTGCACATGGTAAGCGCTCAATAAATACTATTGAATGAATGAATGAATTTTACTTTGCTATTAGTAGTAAGAGTATTGATTAAGTGCTTAGTGTAAAAACTCATTCAGATCTGTACCCCTTAAGCCCTCGATATTCACCCCCCCTCCAGAGTACTTATGTGCATGGTCTTAAACTTGGCCATGTCTCCTGTCATTTATTTTATTATCAGTCTCCCCATTTAGACTGTAACCTCTTTGTGGGCATAAATTGTGTCTACTAACTCTATTGCGTTGTACTCTCCCAAGTGGCTTCCCTTCCTCAAAGCCCTATTGAGAGCTCACCTTCTCCAGGAGGCCTTCCCAGACTGAGCCCTCCTTTTCCCTCTTCTCCTCCCCTCCCATTCCCCCCCCCACCCTTTGCTCTTCTCCCTTCCCCTCAGCACTGTGCAAACTTGTATATATTATTTATTACCCTATTTATTTTGTTAATGAGGTGTACATCTCCATGATTCTATTTATCTTGATGATGTTGTTTTGTTTTGTTTTGTTCTGTTTTGCTTTACTGTCTGTCTTCCCCATTTAGACTGTGAGCCTGTTATTGGGCAGGGATTGTCTCTGTTGCTGAATTGTACATTCCAAGCGCTTAGTAAAGTGCTCTGCACATAGTAATCGCTCAATAAATACTACTGAATGAATGAATGAATGAAAGTGCTTAGCACAATGATCTGCATACAATATGCACTCAATACATACCATTGATGGATTGATAATAGTACCTATGAAACGCGTAGGGTTTGCAGAGCACTATACTAACCACTGGGAAAGATTATACGCAGTGTGGCTTAGTGGAAAGAGCCCAGGTTTGGAAGTCAGAGATCATGGGTTCTAATCTCGGCTCCGCCACTTGTCTGCTGGGTGACCTTGGGTAAGTCACTTCACTGATCTGTGCCTCAGTTCCCTCGTCTATAAAATGGGGATTAAAACTGTGAGCCCCATGTTGGACAACATGATTATGTTGTACCTACCCCAGTGCTTCGAACAGTGCTTGGCACATAGTAAGTGCTTAACAATTACCAATATTATTATTATTATTATTATTATTATTAAATACAATCATTATAATCATTATTTTTTATTATTGAGGAGGGAATTAGACCCTGTCACCAGAAAGGCTCATAATCCTCCAATCAGATAGTACCAGCATAGCCTAATGGAAAGAACCAGGGTCTGGGAGAGGGTGTAGAAGGACCTGGGTTCTAATGGATGTGCCACTTGCCTGGTGTGACCTTGGGCAAGTCACTTAACTCAGGTTCCTCATCTTAAAAATAGGAATTAAATACCTGTCCTGCCATCGTGCCCCTCCCTCCACCCCCAGCCACCCCAGACTGAGCTCCTTGTGGGGACGTGAACTGTGTTGAACCTGATTGTACTGTATCTATGCCAGGGTTTAATTCAGATATTGACTGTAAGCTCTGGATTGTAAGATTGTCGTGGGCAGGGAACATATCTGTTGTATTGTTACGTTCTGTTCACTCAAGTGCTTAGTACAGTTCTCTGCACAAAGTAAGCGCTCGATAAATATGATTGACACAAAGTAAGCACTTAAATAACACAATCCACAAAACAGTATTTGATATTTTGGGGACTTTGATTCTCATTCAAATGTCTCCGGCCCTATTATTTTCATAAAAACATTTTAAGAAGAAAAGATGAACAATTGAAATGGTTTTGTGGGCATTTTGTGGAATTCATAATGTTATGTTCTAATTTCTAAGACCTAAAAGAAATTCAAAGTCCCACAAAAACAAGGTGGGTTTTGATAAATAACACCTCTGTGTAAACCACCACAGAAGAGAAAAATTGAGACAACTCTATTACTCTGACAAAAATCTCTTTTTAAGGAAAAAAGGGACTATTTGTCACCCTGAATTTTCCAGATTGTCTGCCTTCATGGATCAGATTCACCAGCTAGTTGAAAAAGTCTCCATTTTTCTTTGCCTAAAAAGACTGAGCCTAAAAGGTCAATTTAAACCAAGAGGAAATGACAGCTGTGGTTAGGATCCCTTAGGATTTTGATGCTAGGTGTTTTCTAGGTGTCGTCAGGGTACAATCCTCTAGGACATCTCACCTTGTGCAGGTTCAGGGCAAGAGACAAGGAACTTAACTTTCTACCTTAGAGCAGATTTTGACCTCAATTTAAAAAAAATATGAATTAAAAAATAAACATGGATCCACTAAACCACAGGAAACAGCCATTAGTCATTAATGAAGGAAAGTACGTGGAATATTTTGTCAGATAAACTTTGATCTGAAGTGACATTTCTGAAACCATTCTTCCAAAATCAAATGTATTTAATAGCAATTAATAAGCAATTTTAACTAAGACTGATACGATTCCTATGCAAAGGGAAAGAGACTCCGGGCTTTGCCTCATCTCCTAGAAGCATCCCATATTCTTAGATGTGACGTTGCCTTGGTAACCACAACTTGGTGACCTCGTTATTTCAACCTAATCCTGCTTTGAAATTATAGTTGCTCCACCCTTTTGCCTGGCTAGTCTGATAACATAATCATTGTAAATGAGGATGGAAAAAAAGCAGCAGGACACTGTTCCCCAGTGACATGGAACTAGTTTCACCTTATCGTGAAAATAGACGAACAATTAAACTGCTTATATCCAAAACCCAGAAAGTGGATTCTCCTATTCTGTTGAGTCTGTTAACGGATTTTTCTTTTGTTTGTATTTATGTTTTGTTTTTTCTCATCAAGTGGGGTTTTAAGTAATATTATTTGAAAGTGAAAGTTTGGGATCAATAAAATGTAGAGTATCCTTAAATGTGCATTTGTTTTAACTGCTCTGCATTTAGATTTGGAATCTAAATGAGAGTCTGAAAAGAACTTCCTTAGCAAATCACACTGGGATAGTTGGACAGATCCTTGCCCATCTTAACTTTCACTCGTTCATTTATAATGTTGGTATTTGTTAAGCACTTACTATGTGCCGAGCACTGTTCTAAGCACTGGGGTAGACACAGGGGAATCAGGATGTCGCACGTGGGGCTCACAGTCTTAATCCCCATTTTACAGATGAGGTAACTGAGGCACAAAGAAGTTAAGTGACTTGCCCACAGTCACACAGCTGACAAGGGGCAGAGCTGGGATTCGAACTCATGACCCCTGACTCCAAAGCCCGTGCTCTTTCCACTGAGCCCATCCATCTTCCCAAAAGCATCTCTCCTCACCTTGCCGCCCTGTCCTCACTTCCCACTCTCGATGATCAGGTCTCCGCTCTCAACTCCACCCTCTCTACTCATCTCGACTCTCTCGCCCCCCTTTCCCTCCGCCGCTCTCGCTCCACTAACCCACAGCCCTGGATCACCTCCTCTGTCCGCCTCCTACACTCCTATGCTCGAGCTGCCGAGCGCTGCTAGCGAAAGTCCAAGCACCAAGCCGACCTCACACACTTCAAATTTATCCTTTCCTGCCTTAACTCTGCCCTCTCCTCCACCAGGCAAAACTTCTTCTCCTCCCTCATCGACACCCATGCCCGTCACCCCCGCCAATTGTTCCGGACCTTTAACTCTCTCCTTAGGCCCCCTGTTCCTCCCCCTCCCCATCTCTCACCCCCAATAATCTGGACACCTATTTCATCACAAAAATCAACACAATCAGGTCTGAGCTCCCCAAAGTCACCCCTCTGCCTCTCCCCTCCCCCACACCAACCCTCTCCCCTACTTTTCCATCCTTCCCTGCAGTATCCTCAGAGGAGATCTCCTCCCTCTTCGCAAGTGCCACCCCCTCCACTTGCACTTGGGACCCCATTCCCTCTCACCTTATTAAAACCATTGCCCCTGCCCTCCTCCCTTCCTTAACTTCTATTTTTAACCACTCAATCTCCAATGGCTCCTTCGCCGCTACTTTCAAACATGCCCACGTCTCTCCCATCCTAAAAAAACCCGCTCTTGACCCCACTTCCCCCTCCAGTTATCGCCCTATCTCCCTACTACCCTTCCTTTCCAAAATCCTAGAACGAGTCGTCTACAATCGATGCTTAAAATTCCTTAACTCCCATTCTCTCCTAGACCCCCTCCAATCTGGCTTCCATCCCCTCCACTCTACCGAGACTGCTCTCTCTAAGGTCACCCGTGACCTCCTTCTTGCCAAATCCGATGGCTCCTACTCCATTCTGATCCTCCTTGACCTCTCTGCTGCCTTTGACACTGTCGACCATTCCCTCCTCCTCCATACCTTATCTCACCTTGGCTTCACGGACTCCGTCCTCTCCTGGTTCTCCTCTTACCTCTCTGGCCGGTCATTCTCGGTCTCCTTCGCTGGAGCCTCCTCCCCCTCCCATCCTTTAACTGTTGGAGTTCCTCAAGGGTCAGTTCTTGGCCCTCTTCTGTTCTCCATTTACACTCACTCCCTCGGTGAACTCATTCGCTCTCATGGCTTTAACTACCATCTCTACGCAGATGACACGCAGATCTACATCTCCGCCCCTGTCCTCTCCCCCTCCCTTCGGGCTCGCATCTCCTCCCGCCTCCAGGACGTCTCCACCTGGATGTCGGCCCATCACCTAAAACTCAACATGAGCAAGACTGAGCTCCTCATCTTCCCTCCCAAACCCGGTCCTCTCCCAGACGTCTCTATCATCGTGGATGGCACGACCATCCTTCCCATCTCTCGGGCCCGCGATCTCGGTGTCATCCTTGACTCATCTCTCTCGTTCACCCCACACATCCTATCCGTTACCGAGACCTGCCGGTTTCACCTTTACAATATCGCCAAGATCCGCCCTTTCCTCTCCACCCAAATGGCTACCTTATTGCTACGCGCTCTCGTTATATCCCGGCTAGACTACTGTGTCAGCCTTCTCTCTGACCTCCCTTCCTCCTCTCTCGCCCCACTCCGGTCTATTCTTCACTCCGCTGCCCGGCTCATCTTCCTGCAGAAACGATCTGGGCATGTCACTCCCCTTCTTAAACAACTCCAGTGGTTGCCCATCAACCTCCGCTCCAAACAAAAACTCCTCACTCTAGGCTTCAAGGCTCTACATCACCTTGCCCCTTCCTACCTCTCCTCCCTTCTCTCTTTCTACCGCCCACCCCGCACGCTCTGCTCCTCTGCTGCCCACCTCCTCACCGTCCCTCGGTCTCTCCTATCCCGCCGTCGACCCCTGGGCCACGTCCTCCCGCGGTCCTGGAACGCCCTCCCTCCTCACCTCTGCCAAACTGATTCTCTTCCCCTTTTCAAAACCCTACTTGAAACTCACCTCCTCCAAGAGGCCTTCCCAGACTGAGTTCCTCTTCTCCCTCTACTCCCTCTACCACCCCCCCTTCACCTCTCCGCAGCTAAACCCTCTTCTCCTCCCATCCCTCTGCTCCTCCCCCCTCCCTTCCCATCCCCTCAGCACTGTACTCATCCGCTCAACTGTATATATTTACATTACCCTATTTATTTTGTTAATGAAATGTACATCGCCTTGATTCTATTTAGTTGCCATTGTTTTTACGAGATGTTCTTCCCCTTGACTCTATTTATTGTCATTGTTCTCGTCTGTCCGTCTCCCCCGATTAGACTGTAAGCCCGTCAAACAGCAGGGACTGTCTCTATCTGTTGCTGACTTGTTCATTCCAAGCGCTTAGTACAGTGCTCTGCACATAGTAAGCGCTCAATAAATACTATTGAATGAATGAATGAATGAATGAATGAGCATGCCTATTTACCCCAGCACTTAGAAGAATACTTGATAACTAGTAAGGGTTTAACAAATATAATAATGATAATATTAATAATAATGATGCCATTGTCCCCATCATGAGCTTGTAAGCCTTTGCTCAGAGAAGAACAATAGATTACGGTCCTTCTCAGGTTAATAATAATGATATTGATGGTATTTGTTAAGTGCTTACTATGTGCAAAGCATTGTTCTAAGTACCGGGACGGATACAAGGTGAACAGGTTGTTCCACGTGGGGCTCACAGTCTTAATCCCCACTTTGCAGATGAGGTAACTGAGGCAACAGAAGTTAAGTAACTTGCCCAAAGTCACACAGCTGACAAGTAGTGGGGATGGATTAGAACCCATGACCCATGAGGTTACACAGTACTGCTCCTGAGTTAACTACTCAAAGGTAATCATTTTACTTATGTGTCTTTAATTCATTTAACCTAGGTGCCTTGATATCTTTGGAGAAAGTCACTAGCAGGGAAGCTCATTGTGGGCAGGGAATGTGTCTTATATTGTTATATGGTACTCTCCCAAGTACTTAGTACGGTGCTCTGCACACAGTATGCATTCAATCAATACGGTTGAATGACAAGTCTGGGATCCTGCATTCTCCTCCTGCCTCATCACTGACTTTCTCTGCATGATCTTACAAAGTCACTTGGATCTCTCAGTGTTTCAGTTGCCTCATCTGTGCACAAGAGATAGCATCACCTACCCCCACTTACCTCCAAGGGCTGCTGTGAGCTTAATTAGATAATCTGGAAAGGGCTTAGAGCATCTTAAGAAAAGTGCTATACAAGTCAAAAGTGTAATTATTGTGTTATATTTACTCTTCATGCTCTATCACTTTGAAGAGGTTGGCTCAAAGGAAAGTGTGTGTGGTGTAAAGTTTGAAAACCTCTTTGGTACTTTTTATTATAAGGGCAGTTAGATAATGGGTGATGTGCTTCCTTGCTTTTAGAAAAAGATGTGAGATGTTAGCTCTGTTTTCACTTCCATATTTGCACAGGGCTTTAAGGAATCCTTCTTAGATTCCCTTTCCAACGTGCATTCTGCCCAGGTATGCCATCCACATTTTTTCTTTTGTCAGTTGATCAGTCAATCGTATTTATTGAGCGATTACTGTGTGCAGAGTACTAAGAACTTGGGAAAGTATAATATAACAATAAACAGACACATTCCCTGCCCACAACGAGCTTACAGTCTAGAAGGGAATTATAGATCTGTACATAGGTTCCGTGGGATTGAGAGGGGGATGAATAAAGGGAGCAAGTCAGTGTGATACAGAAGGCAGTGGGAACAGAGGAAAGAAGGGCTTAGTCAGGGGAGACCTCTTGGAGGAGCTGTGACTTCAGTAAGGCTTTGAAGGTGGGGAGATTAAGACCACCTGCCTGAAGACCTAGTCCAAAAATTGAATTTCCAGGACTGGTCTAGTGACACCTCCTCCAGCAAATTTCCTTGCCTTTTCTGAGTCTGGGCTTCCTGTAATGGGCTCTCTCCCTTTATATGTTCTTTCACTAAAATATATCCCAGAAAATGTGGTTTTACTTTGGCAAGGAGTTGACGCAGCAATAGCTCAGTTGCTCCCATGAGTGACTCAGACTAGCAAGCCACTTTTCAAGCCATAGACTGGTTGGGTCAAAGACTAATAAGTCTGGACATTGACTGGTCAGAACAAGGTCTGACCAGGACCCAATCTGATCAGTTAAGACATGGACTAGAACAATAATAATAGCACTTAGTACAGTGCTCTGCACACAGTAAGCCCTCAATAAATATGATTGAATGAATAAATAATAAAAATGATAAAAAATAATGGTATTTGTTAAGCACTTATTATATGCTAAACACCGTACTAAGCACTGAGGTAGTTACAGGATAATCAGTTCCCATAAATTCTCCCCAATATTCACACTGTGAGCCCCATGTGGGACAGGGATTGTCTCCAAACTAATTAACTTGTGCCTCTCAGGGTGGCACCTGAAGAGTTTCCAGTACACTACCAGTCTCGACTACAGGAGGGAGTGTCAAGCAGAGGCACATCCATTCCATTCCTAGCTTGGGCAGTGGCTAGAGAGTGGAAGGTAATCTGCTACAAGTCAAAACTCACCCATGCTGGGCAGCAGCAGTGGCCCCGGGGAGACTCAAGTGCAGAGACTCGAGTTTACTAAGCAGAGGGAGGCAGTGACAAACCACTTCCATATTTTTACCAAGAAAACTCTCTGGATCCACTACCAGAATGATTGTAGATGGAGGGGTGGGTGCTCTGGAAGGATGTGTCCATTTTGACCCATTTTGTAGAAGAGGGAACTGAGATACATAGAGACTAAGTGACCTGCTCAAGATGACACAGCAGGTAAGTGGCGGAGCAGGATTAGAACCCACGTTCTCTGATTCCCAAGCTTGTGATCTTTCCACTAGGCCATGCTTGGTGGAGGTTCTAGGTTAGCAAGTCTGTATGTTGGCCATCTGACAAGATCTTATGAAAAAGCACAGGACTGAGAATCAGAGGACCTAGGTTCCAATCCTGGCTCTAAAATTAATCTGCTGTGTGACCTTGGGCAACTCACTTCACTTTCCTGTGTCTCGGTCAGTTACCTCATCTGTAAAATGGAGATTAATACCGGTGAGCCCCATATTGGACATGGACTCTGTCCAAACCAGTCATCTTGTATCTATCTTGTAACTAAACCTAAAATTCCACCTCCATCATCAAGGCCTCCCCGACTAATTATCCCTACTGCGATTCTTAGTAATAGAAATCACCGTGTGCAAATTCCCAAAGACATAAGAGAAAGCCATCCAGTGGGCATTTCCCAAGAAATATTCCTTAGCACAAAAGAGGAGCCAACCCAGATGTCCTGGAGGCATCTGGATATTTCCCTTTGATTGTCACCAAATGCAAAGCATAGCTAAGCCTCTTCCAGCAAAACAGGATCCACTTGCCCCATCCAAGTGCTGCATTTCACTGTCAGAGTTTCTAAAACTATTAGGAGAGGAAAAGGGGTGAAATATAAACAGAATTAATAGTAATTTATGTCCTAAGGTTGGCGGGGGGGAAGGGGAAGAGGGGTAGGGGTGTGCAGCAGGAGTTGCAAATCTGTCTCCATTAAGGTACTTTCCTTAAGCTCCATCGAATCCCATGAGCAGGAAAATCATGTTAGAGAAGGATGTTTATGTAGCAGTGCCGCAGGGAAGCAGTTATTTCCCCCTGGCCCGGAGGTCAGAGTTCACCAACGAAAGCAGCCTACATTCCAGAAGGGGGACTTGCCTGCTCTGAGGCCAGTGCTGAGAACATTCTGTCTTTGTTGGCAGACAGCATTTTTTTTTTCCTTTTGTTATTTTAGTGACTCCTTCCTTCCCTCCATTAGAACTCCAGCTTTTCCATCCCTCTATTATCTGCAGAGTGCTCAGTGATCAGAAACACCACAAGAAAGAGCTAAGAGGGTGGAAAACATAGAGCAGGGGGAAAGTGGAAGGGAAATCTTCTTCAGTTTCCATCCCTTCTCACGGCCACGAGTTTTCCAGGTGTCGGAGCGGCTGCTTTTTTCCAAAGTAAAGTTTCAATACCTGGCAGGTTTGCCTTAAAAATATCTGGTTCTTGATTTAATGGGTGGAAGAGAAGACTGTCAGTACACGACAGCAAGAGTTAAACTTGAAAAGCAAAGAGCTCATTTAACTCCTAAATGACTGGCTGTTATTTAGCCCATCCGTGAACATTTTCACCACTAAGTTACAAGTTGCTCTCTGTTAATGATGTGATAAAGACTTCAGGTAAATTTGATAACACAAACACAATATATATAGATATATATATTTTGAAAGCAGAATTCATCCAAAAACATCAGGCTAATCATATATGTTTTGGGATGAGTTCTGCTTTCAAAAAAAATGACAACTTAAAGCAGTTTATCTGTTAGATCATGAGCGACCCCAAGTGGTGAAGCTATAACGATGGAAATTTCCTCTCTGCAGAAAGTCTCAGGACATTAGACAGACCAAACTCCCTGCTCCACATCCTTCTTCCCTGTCTGGTGGGAAGAACTCTAAATGATTCTCATCCACTTCACATAAGTCTGTAAAGCTACAAGGCAGTCGTGGTTTGGGTTTCCATTATGGCTGAAAGAGAAGGACATTTCTCCCCCTTCTGCGCGGCTCCTACTTGCTCCGTCATTCACCTTTCGTCCCTTCCCCATAGCACATATGTATACATCTGTCATTTATTTATTTATATATATTAATGTCTGTCTCCCCCTCCAGACTGTGAGCTTGTTGGGGCAGGGAATGTGTTTCATGTTGTATGGTAATAATAATGATGGTACTTGTTAAGTGTTTACTCTGTGCAAAGCACTGTTCTAAGCGCTGGGGTCGATACAAGATAATCAGCTTGTCCCACGTGGGACTTACAGTCTTCATCCCCATTTTACAGATGGGGTAAATGAGGCATAGAGAAGTTAAGTGACTTGCCCAAAGTCACACAGCCGATAAAGTGGTGGAGCCGGAATTCGAACCCATGGCCTCTGACTCCCAAGCCCGGGCTCTGTCCACTGAGCCACGCTGCTTCTCTCCCAAGTGCTTAGTACAGTGCTCTACCCACAGTAAGCGCTCAACAAATAGGATTGAATAGTACAGTGCTTTGTACAGAATCAGTGATCGAATTGAATGAGTGAATGAATCAGTCAGTAAGTTGCATTTATTGAGTGCTTACTGTGCGCAGAGCACTGTACTAAATAATAAAACAATTTAACAGATACATTCCCTGCTCACAACAAGCTTACGGTCCAGATGGGGAGACAGACATTAATATAAAGAAATAAATGATAGGTATGTACGTATGTGGTGTGGGACTGGGAGGGAGGGTGAATTAAGGGAGCAAGTCAGGGTGACACAGAAGGGAGTGGGAGAAGAGGAAAGAGGAACTTAGGGAAGGCGTCTTGGAGGAGATGTGCCTTAGAGCATTGAAGAAGGGGAGAATAATTGTCTGTCCGTTAGTAATCGTCAGCAACTCAGAGGACTAGGGATTGTATCTATCGACTCTATTACATTTTACTCTCCCAGGCACTTGTGCACACAATAAGCGCTCTCTAAATATGATTGACTGAGTGACATTGTAAGGGAAAATAGACCGGGAAACCTTGGATTTTGCAAATAGCCAATCCCCACAAGTCTTTTATAGATTGACACTATCCTGCACGCCTCCAGCCCCCTCGGCCTCTGGCTTCCAACTGTGAAGCAGTCCGGGGGACTTCTTGGCCATACAGAGATCTGTAAAGGCTTTGTCTGGCCCTCTCTGCTTGGCCCCGAGTTTATGCTGTGGGCTGTCCAGCAGCTTTCTTCTTCATTCTCTTTCAGGCTGTTCATCAAGCTTTCATAACATTTTTCATGGTTTGTTCATTGTTCTGAAGATTGGCTTTTCCCATGTGCCATCCGGGATGGAAGTTCTCCACAGCCTGGGGAAGAACTTCAAGTCTGGCCCCGGGGGAGAGAGTGGGTGAGTGGTATGAGAGAGGGGGAATGGGGAAGAGGACTGGTTCAAATTGCTTTGGGCTCTAGGCTAAGGCCCGTTTTCTAGATAGTAATAGTAGCAGGGGCAGTTGTAATAACATTTATTAAGTATTTACTGTGTGCAGAGCACTGTACTAAGCCCTGGCAGAGAATACACAGTCCCTGACCTTTAGGGGGGTCTCACATTCTAAGAGTTTAAGTGAGAAGAAGACACTGGAAACAGTGGCAACGGAATTGATGAAATGTGGAAATGAAGCACATATCCACTAACTCTTGGGGTGTTTGATCCAAACCTTCAGCCCACCCTGGCTCCCTTCTGAGTCTTCCAAAGCTGATCCAATAACATCCAGATTCTACCAGCCAGACTGCAGGCTTAGTGGCAAGAGCCCGGGTTTAGGAATCAGAGGTCTTGGGTTCTAATTCCGTCTCCACCACTTGTCAACTGTGTGACTTTGGGCAAGTCACTTCACATGCCTGGGCCCCAGTTCCCTCATCTGCAAAATGGGGAGGAAGACTGTGAGACCCACATTAGACAACCTGATGACCTTTTATCTCCCCCAGCACTTAGAACAGTGCGTAGCACATAGTAAGAGCTTAACAAATACCATCATTGTTATTATTGTCATTATTATTATGATTATTATGATATTCAGGTCACCGTGGTGATTAGTGGATCTTCCCCACCCCAAGACCCTGAAATAGGTGTCGGGCCATTTCCAATACAAAGCAAGGAGATGCCCATGTATTGTGACAGCATTGTGAACACCATTTTCTACAAGAACGCAGATTGTAATCCCTCATTGTGGTGCTCTACATATAATAAGGGCTCGATCAATACCAGTGACCAATTGATCAATTTGAACGATCCTGGATATTCTGAACAGTCGGTATCAGCTACGTTCAAGGAAATTGCTGCCCCACCCTCCTGTTATGGGGGTTGTGCATGTTTACACGTGCATGCCCGCATCTCTATGTGTGTGTGTGTGTGTGTGTGTGTGTGTGTGTGGCGGGGAGGTGTCTGGTGTGTTTGGGCTGGGGGAGTGTGTGTGGGGATGTCTGAGTGTGTAAATGTCTTAGTGGGAGGGAAGTGATCTCTGGATGTGGAGGAGGGGAAGGTAAATGCCAAAGTAATCTGTCTGCCATTATCTGCAATTTATTTTAACATTTCCACAACTACACTGCAAGCTCCTTGAGGATAAGGATCATGTCTACCAACTTCAATGTATCGCACCTGCCCAAGCACTTGATATAGTCCTTGCCCTGAATAAGGCAAGCACTAGTTATAGTGCTTGCCCTGAATATGGCAAGTGCTCAACGAATAGCATCCGTTGACTGAATCCACAGACAACTGTGGGCCAGCTGGCCGCCCACTGGGGATAGTGCGTGAGGTTGCCTGGAGCTGTCAGTGTGAGAATCTCTTTTAATCCAGGTCAAAATTAAATTGTCTGGGTTAAAGATACGGATTTTAGGTGTCACGTATGGAGTACTGAGTTGGACTAACTACAGTCATTGGTCTTAACTATTTTATTTTATACAGGTGGGAGATTAGTTTGCCCAGTGGGTAGAGCACAGGGACACGGAGTCAGGAAACTTGAAATCTAGGTTTGGTTATTCCATTTGTCTGCTGTGTAGCCTTAGGCAGGTCCCTTAGCGTCTCTGTGCCTCAGTTTCCTCATCTGTAAAATGGGGATGAAATATCTATTCTCTTTTCCTCCTAGACTATGAGTCCCAAGTGGAGTAGATTTTGATCCGATCAGATTATTTTACAACTACATAGATCTTAGCACATAGTGAACCCTTAATAGATACCGACCTTGTACGGGACAGGGACTGTGTCCAGCATGATTTTCTTGTAGCTATTCCACTACTTTGAACTGTGTTTGGCCCATAATTCACTTTAATATCTTTCTACCCTTCTGGGCTGCAAGCTCCTTGTTGCCAGGGAAAGTTTCTACCAACTCTATTGTATTGAACTCTCTCAAACACTTAGTAATCAATTGATCAATCAACCACATTTATTAAGGGCTTAATGTAATGCAGAACATGGCACTAAGCACTAGGGAGAGTACAAAATAATAGAGTTGATAGGTTCCCTGCCCACCAGGAGATTACAGTCTAGAGACGAGAACAGACATGAATACAACAAATAAATTTCAATTATGTACATAAATGTTAGGCTGACGGAGGGGAGAAAAAATAGTATTATACTAGGGCACCTTAGAAAGGAATGGGAGAAATGGATATGAGGTTTAGTTGGTGAAGACCTCTTGGAGGAGTTGTATCCAACCTGATTAGCTTGTATCTTGCCAGTATTTAGTACAGTGCCTGGCACATAGTAAGTGCTTTACAAATATGATGATACAAACCAAAACAAATTAAGTAGGAGGGAGAGAGTTGAGTGCCCTGTAGCAGATGGTGTGAAGTTTCTCCTGGCTCCGAAGATAGATGCACAAGCACTGGAAATTTTCAAGGACTGGAGAGACTGGAACTGAATGTTTTTATCAAAACAACCATCCTAACCACAGGAGTGAGTTGGCACATTGTACCAATAATGGGACGAGAGCACCAGAGCCCTACTGACCCAGGTCACCCCAAATTTCAAGCAGAGGAAGTCTGGTTCAGAGCAGCAGAGCTGAACTCCAGGGGTTGCCCATCCACCTCTGCATCGAACAAGAACTCCTCACCACTAGCTTTAAAGAAGTCCATCACCTTGCCCTCCTCCTACCTCACCTGGCTACTCCCCTACTACAACCCAGCCCGCATACTTCGGTCCTTTAGTGCTAACCCTCTCCCTGTGCCTCAGTCTTGCCTGTCTCACCGTTGACCCCTCGCCCACATCCTGCCTCTAACCTGGGACTTCCTCCCTCCTCAAATTACTCTCCTCCCCCTTCAAAGTCTTATTGAAGGCATACCTTCTACAGGAGGCCTACTCTAAGCCCCCCATCCTCCTCTCCCACTCTTTTCTGCAGTACCCTGACTTGCTCCCTTTGTTCTTACACCCTCCCAGTCCCACATCATTTATGTACATATCCGTAATTTATTTATTTATATTAATGTCTGTATCCCCCGACCCTAGACTGTAACCGTGGGCAGGGAATGTGTCTATTTATTGTTATATTGTATTCTCCCAAGCGCTTAGTACAGTGCTCTACCGAGAGTAAGCACTTAACATATTCGACTGAATGAAAGAATGAATGATCCTAGTGCAGACCCAGACCTGACCCCAGAGCACTATGGGGACATAAATCAATAATGGACAACAACAACAACAGGGACAACAACAGTATTTTTGAGCACCTAATTGTCTCCAGAGTCTGGCACTTGTTCCAATGCAAACCCTGCTGATAGCTTTTCTAGGACATCTGACATCAATCAATCAATCAAGTATTAAAAACTTGCGAGAGTATGATAGCGTTAGAAGACACAATCCTTACCCTGAAAGATCTAAGGAAACAGAAATTAAAAGAAATTAGAGGTGGGGATGGGGTGGGGGGGTTCCTGTCGCTCGAGGAAGATCCAGTGTACTCTGAAATCCTATCCTTCCCAGCACTCAGCCTCCCCACCAGGCCACTGAAAAACACTGAGAAGCACTCTATCCTCTAAGCCACTGAGAAGCAGTGTCTCCTAGCAAATGGAGCACAGGCCTGGGGTCAGAAGGTTCTGGGTTCTAATCCTAGCAATTGTCTGTTGCGTGACCTTGGACAAGTCACTTCACTTCTCTGGGTCTCAGTTAACTCATCTATAAAATGGGGATTAAGACTGCGAGCCCTATGTGGGACAGGGATTTTGGCCAACTTCATTACCTTGTATCCACTCCGGTGCTTAGTACAGTGTCTGGCACACATAGCAAGGACTTAACAAACACCACAATTAGCATTATTTCTAGATTCCCAGCTCACTGGGCCTGGTACAGCAATCTGCAGGGCTGTTTCCCTGAGAGCCTCTTCTCTCACATATGACGTCTGCTCCAGGAATGTTTCCATGTCTGAAGCAGCTGACATGAAAATTCCTATCAAAGAAATATGTTGCAACTTCAAATGAAAAAAAAAATTCTAGAGAAGCAGAATGGCCTAATGAATAGAGCATGGTCCTGGGAGTCAGAAGGACCTGGGTTCTAATTTTGGGTCTGCCACTTGCCTGCTGGGTGACCTTGGGCAAGTCACTGAATTTCTCTGAGCCTCAGCTACCTCATCTCTAAAATGGGGAATAAGACTGTGAAACCCATGTGAGACAGGGTCTGTGTCCAACCTTGATTAACTTGTATCTACCCCAATGCTTAGTACATTGCCTGGCTCAGAGTAAACATTTTACAAATACCATTTGTAAAAAATCAACGAAAGACTCATTACCTCCAAATACTGGAATAGGAAGTGGTTTGATTCTGTTTGTAAAAGGCTAATACACAAAGTTCTACCCTGAGGAATTGCTATTACAAGAAGAAACAAGTCAAATGACACAGCATAAAAAGAGGAATAAATCAAAAGCAGAACAGACACCAATTTGGGCTAGAATTATTAGAGAGAATCCAAGAAAAAGAAAAGAGAATGAGCAGAACCAGAATAGGGGTGTCCAGCTTGATTAATCAATCAATTAATTTTATTTATTGAGTGCTTACTGTGGGCAAAGCATTGTGCTCGGGAGAGTGCAATATATCAGGGTTGTTAGACACGTTCACTGCCCACATGGAGCTTACAGTCTAGAGGGGGAGATAGACATTGGAATTAATGAATAAATTAATGAATAAATTATGGACGTGTACATAAGTGCTGTGGGGCTGAGGGTAAGGTAATTATCAGAGGTTAAGGGTACAGTTTCAAGTAAATAGGTAATGCAGACAGGAGAGGGAGAAGAAGGGAAAGAGGGCTTTAACTGCGGAAGACTTCTTGGAGGAGATGATTTAATGAAGGTTTTGAAGGTGAGGAGAATGTTGGTCTGTCATACATGAAGGTGGAGGGAGTTCCAAGCCGGAGGGAGGATGTTGGCAAGGGCTTGGCAGGGAGGCATACAAAATGCTCTGGAGTGGCATAACTTTCAGAAATTCAACCCAGATAAAAGACACCAAGAAACCCATGAAATACCCTCAATCTATCTGAAAGACATTACAGATTCATTTGTCTTGTCTTATGCCATCGAGTCGTTTCTGACCCATAATGACTCCATGGACACATGTCACCCAGAATGCACCCCCTCCATTTGCAAATGTTCTGGTAATGGAACCACAGAGTTTTCTTGGTAAAAATACGGTAGTGATTTACCACTGCCTCCTTCCACGCAGCAAACTCAAGCCTCCTCCCTCGACTCTCTCCCATGCCGCTGCCGCCCAGCAAGGGTGAGTTTTGACTTGTAGCAGATTGCCTTCCACTTGCTAGCCACTGGCCAAGCTAAGAATGGATTGGGTAGGCCTCTGCTTGACTCTCCCTCCCATGGCCGACACTTGTGGTGGTACTGGAAACTCTCCAAGTGCCATCCTGAGGAAGGACTTGGGAAAGTAATAGAATCACTAGCCAATAAAAATAAACAAATCCCTTTTGAAACATACACCTAGGAAATTCTGAGGTCAAGACAACTAAAACGAAATGTAAAGAACTACTCAGAAGGTGTTTAGAAAACTAATTAAACCCAAGTCTGGGCCTTGCCTGAGCCCGGATCTGATGTGCTAATCATGCTTGTAACTCCACAACCCGAGAGCTTTGTATATTAGAAGTAACGGCAATGAATAGTTTCACACGAGCAGCAACCAAAGTCTAATGCCATAGTATCTGAACCATTACATTGATAACCATATTGTATAAGTAGAATTCCATAATGGAAAACAAGCCTGGTTTTCTCCCTCATTCATTCAGTCGTATTTATTGAGCACTTACTGTTTGCAGATCACTATACTCAGAGCTTGGTAGAGTACAGTATAACAATAAACAGACAGAGAGATACATTTGTTTTGTTGTCTGTCTCTCCCTTTTACACTGTGAGCCCATTGTTGAGCAGGGATTGTCTCTAACTGTTGCCAAATTGTACATTCCAGGCCTTAGTACAATGCTCTGCACACAGTAAGCGCTCAACAAATACAATTGAATGAATGAATTTATCAATTCCCTGCCCACAATGAGCTTACAGTCTATAGGGGGAGCCAGATACTGATATAAGTAAATAAATTACATTATATACATAATCTAGCCAAAGGGGGAAGAACAAAGGGAGCAAGTCAGGGCTACACAGAAGGGAGTGGGAGAAGAGGAAGGGAGGGTTTAGTCAGGGAAGGCCTCTTGGAGGACATGCGGCTATAATAAGGCTTTGAAGGAGCGAGAGTAACTGTCAGATTTGACAGACAAGTTGTCTGTCATATTTGTCCAAAAGCGTTGGAATTTACCATAAATTCATCTTCAAGAAGAAAGACAGAAGATCATAATGGCAGCAACCAATCATCGAGGAATCTCATTCGTCCCTATTGTTGCCAAGATTCTAGCCAAAGTATATCCAGAATGACTCCTGAAAAAATATTGTCACCAAACTCTCTCTCCCCGAATCATAATCTGGCATCTGATCACTGCATGGCACAATCAAGAAATGAATCATATTTAGTGAGTGCTGACCGTGTGCAGAGAAATAAGCACTTAGTAGAGTACAACAGAGTTGGTAGGTACATTCACTGATCATGGGGAGCTCACAGTCTAGAGGAGCACAGAGTCTTTGAAGCATCGTGGCTCAGTTAAAAGAGCATGGGCTTGGGATCAGAGGTCATGGGTTCTAATTCCGTCTCCACCACTTGTCAACTGTGTGACTTTGGGCAAGTCACTTCATTGATTCATTCAATAGCATTTATTGAGCACTTACTATGTGCAGACCACTGTACTAAGCACTTGGAATGTACAATTCAGCAACAGATGGAGACAATCCCTGCCCATTAACGGGCTCACAGTCTAAGCAGGGGAGACAGACAGTAAAGCAGAACAAAACAAAACGAAACAAAACGACATCATCAAGATAAATAGAATCATGGAGATATATACATCATTACCAAAATAAATAGGGTAATAAATAATATATACAAATATGCACAGTGCAGAGCAGAGGGGAAGGGGGAAGAGCAGAGGGCAGGAGAGGGGGGAATGGGGAGGTGAGGAGGAGCAGAGGGAAAGGGGGGCTCAGTCAGGGAAGGCCTCCTGGAGGAGATGAGCTCTCATTAGGGCTTTGAAAAGGGGAAGAAAGTTAGTTTGGCGGATATGAGGAGGGAGGGCACTCCAGGACAGCAGTAGGACGTGGACCAGGGGTCGATGGTGGGTCAGGCGCGAACGGGACACCGTGAGGAGGTGAGCGGCAGAGGAGTGGAGTGTATGAGGTGGGCAGGAGAAAGAGAGAAGGGAGGTGAGGTAGGAGGGGGTAAAGGGATGGAGAGCTTTGAAGCCAAGGGTGAGGAGTTTATGTTTCGTGTGAAGGTTAATAGGCAACAACTGGAGGTTTTTGAGGAGGGGAGTGACATGCCCTGAGCGTTTCTGTAGGAAGATGATCCGAGCAGTGGAATGAAGAATAGACTGGAGTGGGGAGAGACAGGAGGAAGGGAGATCAGAGAGGAGGCTGACACAATAATCCCGTTGAGATATTATGAGAGCTTGTACCAGCATGGTAGCAGTTTGGATGGAGAGGAAAGGGTGGATCTTGGTGATATTGTGAAGGTGAGACCGGCAGGCTTTGGAGATGGATTGGATGTTTGGGGTAAATGAGAAAGCAGAGTAAAAGATGACACCAAGGTTGTAGGCCTGTGAGACGGGAAGGATGGTAGTGCCGTCCACAGTGACAGAAAAGTCAGGGAGAGGACAGGATTTGGGAGGGAAGATAAGGAGCTCAGTTTTAGACTTAACTTCTCTAAGTCTCAGTTACCTCATCTGTAAAATGGGTAACTGTGATCCCCAAGTGGGGTAACCTGATTACCTTGTATCCCCCCAGGCACTTAGAACATTGCTTGGCACATAGTAAATGCTTAACAAATACCATTATATTATTATTATTATTACAGTCTTCTAGACTGTGAGCCCATTGTTGGGTAGGGATTGTCGCTATCTGTTGCTGAATTGTACTTTCTAAGTGAATAGTACAGTGGTCTGCCAACAATAAGGGCTCAATAAACACGAATGAATGAATGAATGAATGAATGAATGAATATTATTCCCAGCAGGTCAGATACAGGAAAAGGTGAGGGAATACTACAATACCATCATTTGCTTTTCAGAGACATTACAAGAGTACCAACAGTAGATTTGGACCCTGGAAACTGCTCTCGATGGTCATTAAGACTCTGAGACTTCTTCATAACATCACAGTCACTTCAGAAGGTAAACTTTGCCATTCATTCCTCACAAGCCTGAATCCTTGGGATTAACCTTGACTCCTCTCTTTCATGCAACCTAAATATACAATCCATTACTAAATCCTGTCGTTCCCTCCTCCTCGACATCACTAATTGACTTCAAAGCTCTCCATCACCTTGCCCCCTCCTACCTCACCTCCCTTCTCTCTTTCTCCTGCCCACCCCCTAGGCTCCCCTCCTCTGCCACTCACCTCCTCATCGATCCCCGTTTTCGCCTATTCCGCCGTCGACCCCTGGCCCTTGTCCTACCGCTGTCCTGGAATGCCCTCCCTTCTCACCTCCGCCAAACTAACTCTCTTCCCCTCTTCAAAACCCTACTGATATCTCACCTCCTCCAAGAGGCCTTCCCAGACTGAGCTCCCCCTTTTCCCTCTGCTCCCCCTCCACCCTCTGCTCCTCCCCCTTCCCCCTTCACCTCCCTTCAGCTGAGCCCCCTTTCCCTCTGCGCCCCTTCCCCTCCCTTCCCCACCCCAACCTCTACTCCTCCCCCTCCCCCCTTCCCCTCCCCTCAGCACTGTGCTCGTTTGTAAATATTATTTATTACCCTATTTATTTTGTTGATGATGTGTACATCCCCTTGATTCTATTTATCATGATAATGTCATCTTGTTTTTGCTTTGTTTGGTTTTGTTCTGCCATCTGTCTCCCCCATTTAGACTGTGAGCCCGTCATTGAGCAGGGATTGTCTCTATCTGTTGCCAAATGGTACATTCCAAGTGCTTAGTACAATGCTCTGCACATAGTAAGCGTTCAATAAATACGAATGAATGAATGAATGAATGAATGAATGAATAAAATCTGTCCTTTCCTCTCCACCCAAACTGCTACCACCTTAATACAGTCACTCATTCTATCCCGCCTGGATTACAGCATCAGCCTCCCATGACCTCCCAGCCTCCTATCTTTCCCCACTCCAGTCCTTACTTCACTCTGCTTCCCGGGTCATTTATCTACCAAAATGCTCGGAACATGTCACCCCGCTCCTCAAAAAGCTCCGGTGGTTGCCCATCCACCTCTGCATCAAACAAATACTCCTCACCATTGACTTTAAAACACTCAATCATTTTGCTCTCTCTCCCTCACCTCCCTGTTCTCCTAAAACAACCCAGTCTGCACACTTGGCTCCTCTAATGCTCACCTTCTCACTGTGCCTCCATCTCATCTGTCTCAACCCCATCCTCTCGCCCAAGTCCTGACTCTGCCCTGGAACACCCTCCCTCCTCAAATCTGCTGGACAATGACTCTCCACACCTTCAAAGTCTTACTGAAGACACATCCCCTCCAAGAGGCCTTCCCTGACTACGCGCCTCCATTTCCTCTTCTTCCACTTCCTTCTAAATTGCCCTGACTTGCTCCCTTTATTCTCCCCCCAAGCCCCACAGCACTTACGCACACAGCTGTAATTTATTTATTTATATTAATGTCTGTCTCCTCCTTTTCTAGGCTAATTTGTTGTGGGCAGGGAATGTCTCAGTTTACTGTTGTATTGTACTCTCCCAAGCACTTAGTACAAGGTTCTCCACACCGAAAGTGCTCAATAAATATGACTGATGAATGAATCAATACCATTGGAGTGAAACAGGAAGGTGTACAGAGACTGATGCTGTTCATTAATTCTAAGCAATCAATCTAAGCAACAGCTGCCTTGTTGCATGGTCAGTAAATACTATGATTGATGATCATAACGATGATGATCTAGATCAGCAGGTCATCAGTAAGCCTGTATGTACAAGATTTCTACTCTAATTTGAGCATTTACAAGGGTTATAAGTTGGAGGTGGATGGTTATCCAAAATGTATAGGACAGTTCACCCATCATTCCTGAAACTATATGCCATCTATTAAATGCCACTGAATCCACAATGAATCACTGACTGGAATCATGGCTTAAAACCCAAGGAAAATGATCAGAACTAAGCTTCTTGAGGGAAGAGAGAACTCCAAGTGCCCAAGGCTTACTCAATACTTACTGACCATTACCCCTAAATACCATGGATGTCTGACCAGAACCTTTATGACCCAACAGCATGCTTTGATGAGAATGTAAAGAATGCAAATATCAATTCTTGCAAGTTTATTTCAAAATAACTCTGAAGTTGTCAAGCCCTAATCAATTCAGCTCCCTATAAAGTTATAAAATAAATGAGGTAAATATGATGGGGAATCCTGTATTGCCAAGAATATTCTACTTTTCTTTCTACCCAACTGAATAAAGAAAGAAGGTTTTCAGTGGATTGGAAGACCCTAACTAGGATGTTGTTTTCAGTACAAAGCTTACACTGTAACCTTAACTTCTTCTCTGACTTTATCTCCCCGTCACACACTATAGACACAAAAATGTGCCTCTCTCTTTGATTTCTTTGACTGGATATGGCTACATCCAGTGTGAGAATCCTGTGTTGCTTAAAACACATTTACATATTTTTCATCAGATTTCCTTGCACTCAATGCAAGAAGCACTGATCCACACGTTTCAATTTTCTTCTGGTGCTAAAGCCACCTCAGTTCTAGATGCTTTTACAGCAAAAGGATAATCCTTTTCTTTTTATCCATTCCCTCTTTTATAGAAGCATTCCACACATTTCAGGTCTCATTACACATCCTTCATAGAAAGTCAACAGCACAGTTCAAAAAAGTTTTCTAATAGAGCCAACACCACAAATTATTGGCACACTACTGAGGCAGATGTTTTGAAAACTAATCTGAAATCAAACTTCGGGCAATTTCTATTAAAGCTCAGTTATTTAGGGACAGAACATATACATTTTACCTAAACAGGAAATCAGAAATTAGAATGGTGTAGGCCACTGAGAATTTGCTCTTTTGAAGAAGCAGAAATCTTTCTAAGTCCACATGCAACAAAGTATTTCCATCCGTTTCAAAAGAATACATGTTGCCTTTAAGTTTTCTATTATTCCTTGGGGATCTCTCTCATTTACTTTTTAATTTGAAACATGAAGTTGCTCTAATCAGTATGGCAGAAAGCCAATTATCGAAACTAATTGCGAACTTTGCTCATTCATAACATCACAAGTGTAGATAATCGAACAGAACTGGCACACACCCAATTTGGTTTCTTACCCATTTTTTTTTCTGATTATCTGAATTAGCCTTCAATTTGGATAACTGATCATTTGCTAACCGAGCTTTGGAAAATCATCTTTCATTCTCTTAGGATGTGCTGACCTTCATGTATGGAGTCTTTTAAAAAATAATTGGCAAGAAAAAAGGTCTATATCTCCTCTCTACACCATTTCTGCCTTCACTATAGATTAATTCTCAAATAAAATAATATTCATGTGACGGGAAAAAAATCATACTTTCAGAATGTAGCTAAACTCAGAGATTACATTTAAATTTTCCATATTTTATGATAAAACACAGAGTAAGTGCTTAATAAATGCAGTCATTATTATTAACTCCATTAATGACTGGGAAGCTACCCATACATGAAAAAGATGTAATTCCAAGTATGGAACATCACAGAAAAGAGCAATTGAGTTTCATAAGATTGCCCTTCAGAGTTTGCCATCACTGGTGATTAAAGTTCTGATTGCCTATAGTATTCTGAGCATATCAGACTGAGAATTGTACCTAAAATCTGAAAAGTTAAAATTAAGAAAGTTTTGTACACAAAAATGTAAAATTATCACAGTGACCTTTAGGTTCAGTTTTAAGTCTATGCTATTATGATTTATTTTCACCTATTAAAGTTCATTCAATAGCATTTATTGAGAGCTCACTATGTGCAGAGCACTGTACTAAGCACTTGGAATGTACAAATCGGTAACAGATAGAGACAGTCCCTGCCCTTTGACGGGCTTACAGTCTAAGTTGTATATATCCTCCTTCTCTCGAGACATCTGTCTTGCTTTGTTGGGTCCCTTAGTAATATCCTCTTTTCTCATTTTTGTCCTCTCAACACATTAGCACTTGAAATTATTTTAATCCTTCCTTATCCTCTTCAGAGCCACAATATCTTTTTCATAATCTACATCTTCTAAGTGAAATATTTACCCTCCGCTTCCACATGTAAGCAAGAGAAAGTAATTTGGGGGATGAAATCCTTTGTCTAAATCTCTTCTATTTCTGCTCATCTTTTCCCACCAACACCTTGCCCATGAAGATCCTTAGAACCTACAGATGATTAAAAGTGATGTAGCACAGAGATAATGCCATTACCAGAGTGGAGGTTTAGAGCATCCTAAGCTCCGGAAGGGTCTGTGACAGGGTTGCATGATGCTTTTGGTTGGTGGACAGAGTTGTCTGACCAGCTTATCAAATCAACCAAGCCTTAGTAGAAGGAGTTGAATTACTATTCTAGAGGGCACAAGCTTCCTGCATCAAGTCGAGGAGCTGTAGGTTCTTCCCTGCTTTCCCCACCCCGAGGCTGGAGCCAGATGGTCCGAGGTCTGGTGAGGGGTGAGGTGGTTTCCTGCTTTTCTCAGCCACCGCTCTGGAGCCCAAACTTCCAAGTGGGGAGACTCTGTCTCAGGCAGCACAAATTTTCCCTGGGTAGCTGGGACACAACCGCTTCCGTTTGCACCACTTCCATACTTTGAAGGGAGGGGAAAGTGTACTCCCAAGTGCTTAGGAAGGTGCTCTGCACATAGTAAACACTCAACCCTTTTCCCCAGGCTAAGCCCCCATTTTCCTCTGCTCTCGCTCCCTATCTCCTTGACTCACTCCCTCTGCTCCACCTCTCTCCCCCCATCACAGCACTTGTGTATATATGTACATATTTATAATTTTATTTATTTTTATTAATGTGTATATATCTATAATTCTATTTATTTATATTGATGCTATTGATGCCTGTTTACTTGTTTTGATGCCTGTCTCCCCGCTTCGAGCCTGTGAGCCCATTGTGAACAGGGATCATCCCTATTTGTTGTTGAATTGTACTTTCCAAGCATCTAGTATAGTGGTCTGCACACAGTGAGAGCTCAATAAATACGATTGAATGAATGAATGATTGAATGAATGAATGAATGGCTCTGTGAGGGACTTGAGGGATGGAGACTGTGTCTAATTTCCACCTGTGTATTTGCACCCAGTGCTTAGTTCAGTGCTCTGTACACAGTGGGTGCTTAACTAAGGCTATTTTTATTACTCCTACTACCCTGAACTTTTAGCTCAGTGTGGGCTGGGAACTTATCTACCAATTTTGTTTTATAGTACTCTTTCAAGTGCTTAGTACCATGCTTTGCACACGGTAAGTGCTCAATACCTACCACTGATTGATTGATTGATTGTCTCTCCTCTAGACTGTAAGCTGTTGTGGGCAGGGAATATGTCTGTTTACTGTTAAACAGGTGCTTTTAGTATAGTGCTCTGCACACAGTAAGCAATCAATAAATACAACTGACTCACTAACTATCACCCTCACAGCCTGGTGGCAGCTGGGATAGCATCAGCAACTCTGCACCAAGCCTGGAGAGCCCAGACTAGAGTAATAGTTAATATTAATTATGGCATTTGTTAAGTGCTTACTATGTGTCAAGCTCTGATCTAAGTGCTGGGATAGCTACAAGGTAATCAGGCTGTCCCACGTGGGGTTCACAATCTTAATTCCTATTATACAGAAGAGGTAACTGAGGCACAGAGAAGTGAAGTGGCTTGCCCAAGGTCACACAGCAGGCAAGTGACAGAGCCTTTCTCTGCTGTGGGTTTCAGCTCCAGATTCACCAGAACACACTTCTGTTGGAACCATTTGTATCCCCAGTCTGTTCCCTGGGCTCAATACCCTTCCTCCTACAGAGAAGCAGCATGGCCGAGTGGACAGAGCACAAGCCCAGGAGTGAGAAGGTCATGGATTCTAATCACGGCTCTGCCAATTGTCTCCTGCATGGCTTTGGATAATTCACTTTTCTTCTCTATGCCTCAGTTACCTCATCTGTAAAATGGGGATTAAGACTATGAACACCACTTAGGACAGGGACTGTGTCCAACCCCAGTATCTGTATCTGCCCCAGTGCTTAAGACAGTGCCTAATAAATGCCATTACTATTATTACCTTTATACAAAGTCCCCCGCCTCCCTCTTCCTCAGCATCACCCCCTGCTCAGAAGATCAGGTTACTTAGTAATGTAAACTATGTGGCAATGAATAAATAGACATTTTAAACCACCAGTTTAAATCCTCTTGAAGGATTTCACCTGAATAACATTTAATGGTGTAAAATGTGTCAACCCATCATGGAACACTCTGGAATAGTCACCTCTGGCTAGAATATTAAAATGTCAGCCATAGGTTTCCAAAGAAAATTATCACCTGAGTTTACTCCTCTTAGAAATCATGCTTTACTCTTTTCTTTCAATAAGCAAGAAGAGATGAATGTTGTCCTAGTTGAGCAAGACAAACGTGGATTTTATTTCACTGTGTCTGATAGTTTCCATAGCAAAAGCAAAAACTGAAAGAGTTTTATGAGTTTCTTATTTTGTCGATGTCTTAACGTCTACCTCTGGCAGAGGGAGGTACCTATGATCTAGGTTTTTCCTGAGCTGTGTCACTGTTCAAACTCATTCCCCAGCTTTTCCCTGCTATTTCACCCTGGGGACATCCACTAGTTTGGAAAATCTCCACCAGACATACCGGGAATGAACCAGGAAATGTACAGTGGAGTCAAGCAATCAGCACCATGGCGTAGTGGATACAGCATGGGCCTGGGAGTCAGTGAGTTAGAAGGTTCAGAGGTCATGAGTTCTAATCCCACCTCCACCACTTGTCGCTGGGTGGCCTTGGGTAAGTCACTTCATTTCTCTGTGCCTCATCTTCCTCACCTGTTAAATGGGGATTAAGACTATGAACCCCATGTGGGACAGGGACTGTGTCCAACCCAGTTTGCTTGTATCCACCCCTGTGCTTAATACAGTGCCTGGAACATAGTAAGTGCTTAAGAAATACCATAATTATTATTATCATTAATCACTAGTATTTATTGAGTGCTTATTATGTGCAGAGCAGTCTACCAAGCACTGGGGAGAATGCAATAAAGTAGAGTTAGTACACGTGATCCCTGTTCACAAAGAATTTACAGTTCAGTACCTAGAACCTGGGTTCTAATCCCAGGCTCTGCTATTTGCCTGCTGTGTAACGTTGGGCAACTCACTCACTTCTCTGTGCCTCTGTTACCTCATCTGTAAATTAGGTATGAAGACTGTGAGCCCTAAGTGGGACAATTTGATGACCTTGTATCTCCCCTAGTGCTTAAAACAGAGCTTGGCACATAGTAAGCGCTTACCAAATGCCATTATTATTACTATTATCTACCCTAGTGCTTAGAACAGTGTTTGACACATAGTAAGCATTTAACAAATACTGTTATTATGATTATTACTATGAGAAGAGAGAATGAGCTTCATTTATACTGAACGAAATGCTTACCCAATATGTTCTGCCTCTGCAGTACTGAAGGCTTAATTATCTTATAATGGAATGGAAAGATAATATAAAACACTATATTGGTGCCCTTTTCATTTTAAGTTCTTATATGCCATTTTTTTCCTGCACAAGCCTGTAATTGCAAAGGTGTCTGATCTATTATGTTTGTAGATGCCCTAGCACTTAGGACAGGGTTTGGCACATAAACACTTAATAAATATTGCAACTAAGGTGCAGTGAACCAGTTCAAGCCTTTCTTGCTCTAATTAATTGTGAATTGAAGTGCAGCTTCAATTTTGATTTAAGTCAGTTTATTTTTTTCTACTTTGCTACTTTGCATTAGTTTCATTCATGTATATTCATTTTGCTCTGGGCTCTCTCAGAGGACTTTAGAAACAAAGAGCAGGAGAAAGGTGAATAATTCAGTGTCCCAGAATAACTGAGTCAGAAATCTTTACTCACCCCTCCTTCAGCCCCACAGCACTTATGTATATATGTTATTTGAGAAGCAGCATATGTTTTATGAGCAGTAGCATGGCCTAGTGGATAGGGCAGGGACTGGGAGTCAGAAGATCGTGGGTTTTAGTCCCAACTCTGCCACGTGTCTGCTGTATGACTTTGGGCAAGCCAATTCACTTCTCTGGGCCTCACTTACCTCATTTGTAAAATGGGGATTGAGACTGTGAGCCTCACAGTGGGACAGGGACTGTGTCCAACCAGATTTATGTGTATTCTCCCCAGAGTTTAATACAGTACCTGTCACATAGTCAACACTCAACAAATACCATCATTATTATGATTATTTATTTATTCATTTATATTAATGTCTGTCTCTCCTTCTAGACTGCAAGCTCTTTGTGGGTAGGAAATATATCAATCAACTCTGCTATATTGTCAATCTTCCAAGAGCTTATTACAGTACTCTGCAAACATTAAGCACTTACTTTCCTCACTTGTAAAATGGGGATTAAGTCTGTGAGCCCCATGTGGGACAGGAACTGTGTCCAACCTTTTATCGATCAAGTTTTTACCTACCCCAGCACTTAGTACTGTACCTGAGGACATAGTAAGCTCTTAATAAATGCCATAAAATTATTTAATAAGTAAATATGATTGAAGGGAAAGATTGAGCTAATATTTAATTTATCTTCTGACATTTAGGCAAAACCACCCCAGTCCAAAGCCATTACTAGGATAATCATTACTCAGCCTGTAGCCCCAGGGTTGGAGAACACCTTGCTGCAATTGAGAGCAGCTTTCAGGAAGGTAAAGAAGTTAGGAAGGTAGGAACTATATGTGCTTTGTGGGAAATCTGAAAACATTTGGCGAGATGCATTTCTTGGAAAATGGATTCATTTATACTTGAGAAAGAACACGACTCAAAAAGCACTTGGTCTGACAGTAACCCGGGGAAGACAGAGACTCGTAGGATTAAAGGACATCAAGAGGTTATTAGGTAAATCTCCAACTTCAGGCTGGTCTTTGCCTGAGCCATCCAAGATCAATGGTTTGTTGGTGTTTTTCCTATCAATTGATCAGTGGTATTTATTGAGCACTTACCCTGTGCAGAGCACTATATTCAACCCTTGGGAAGAGCAATTAGAGTTGCTAGACATCCCTTCTCCTTGTGTTAATGTCTAATAACACAATCAATTGAACAATCATATTTATTGAGCCCTTACTGCGAACATAGCACTGTACTAAGCCTTTGGGAGAGTACGGTATAACTGAGTTGATAGATGCGTTCCCGGCTCACAAGGAGTTTACAGTCTTTCTCCTACTTGACTCATTCTCTGCCTCAGAACAACAAAAACTGTTTTGCTCTTCCTTGCAAACTCTCCCGCCTTGAAACTACTCTCCCAGGCCTTCCGCTCTCTTACCACCAAATTTATACATGGAGAAATCACACCTGTTTCTCCTTAAAGCACTTCTCAGAATAATCTTAGATCTTCTGGCTGGTCCAATTCAATCCCAGTAGGGGGATTTTTACATAATAATAATGATAATAATTATGATATTTGTTAAGTGCTTACTATGTGCCAGGCACTGTACTAAATGCTGAGGCGGATACAAGCAAATCAGGTTGGACACAGTCCCTGTTCCACATCTTAACCCCCAATTTACAGATTAGGTAACTGAGGCAGAGAGAAGTGAAGTGACTTTTCCAAGGTCCTGCTGCCTCTAGGGCCCGTGCTCTATTTGCATGACTACTTAAATAATAATAATGGTATTTGTTAAGCACTTACTATGTGTCAAGCCCTGTTCTAAACCCTGAATGTATGCTTCATACTATTTGTGCCCTTGGGGTTTGTGATCAACGGCAGCAATTATCGAAAGCTTACAATGTACAGAGCCCTGTTCTCGGTAATGGAGAATGCACAATATAGTATATATCATATATTATAATGTTATAAGAAGCAATGTGGCTTAATGAAATGAGCAAGAGTAAGAGGTACTGGATTCTAAAACTCATTCTGCCACTTGCCTGCTAGGTGACCTTGAGCAAATCACTTAACTTCTCTGTGTCCCAGTTTCCTCATCTGTAAAATAGTGATTAAATACCTGTTCTCCCTCCTACTTATGCATTCATTCATTCAATTGTATTTTGTGAGCACTTACTGTGTGCAAAGCACTGTACTAAGCTCTTTGGAGAGTACAATATAACAAAAAACTGACATAACCCCTGGCTACCGTGACCTTACAGTCTCGAGAGTACAGTCTACTTAAGACTGCAAGGGTTAATGAGGGACAGTGACTTCTCCCCATCTGCTTATTTAGAATCTATCTCAGTGTTTAGTTCAGTGATTAGCACATAATAAGTGCTTAACAAACACCACGCTTGTTAATTATTATTAGTATTACTACTAAACATAATATTAATATACTCTGTGGCTCACCTATCAAAAAGGGATTCTGTATTTGTTCTCCCTCCTACTTAGTTCATGTCCCTCATGGGGCATGAGAAGTAGCATGGCCTAGTGGATAGAGCCAGGGCCCGGGACTTATTTGGTCATGGGTTCTTATCCCGGCATCACTACTTGTCTGCTGTGTGACCTCGGTCAAGTCACTTCATTTCTCTGGTCCTCATTTACCCCCTCTGTAAAATGGGGATTGGGATTAAATCCCACCAAACTGAGTCCAACCCGATCTGCTTGTATCCACCCCAGCACATAGCAAGCCCTTAACACATGCCATTATTAGGATGGGGCTTACAATGTATGTCCCACCAGTTTATCGTGTATCTACCCCATCAGTTAGTACAGTGCTTGGCACTTAGTAAGGGCTTAACAGACACCAAAATTGCTAGGAGCATTGTTAGGCAACTGTGTTTTAAATCTAATTTTAGATGCCTGCATCAGATAGGCTTTCCTCATTATTGTGGTATTTGTGAAGTACTTACTATATGCCAAGCACTGTGGTAAATGCTGGGGTAGAGAATAATTGTGGTATTTGTTAAGCGCTTACTATGTGCCAGCCACTGTACTAAGATACAACATGCAGAATAGACCCGGTCCCTGTCCCACACAGGGTCTACCAGATGAGGGACACGAGGCATTTGAGGGTAGGGATTAGGTCTTGTTCTTTCGTTGTGAATCCCCACAGGGCCTCCAAATGGGTAACTACATACGTTGGTCTTCAATCCTCCTGATAAACTAGCGACATCAAGGAGCAACTATTCTTCAATCCCAGACTGGGATACCAGGAGATCAAATTTCCTAATAGCCATTGTAGTACATAGTACTTGAAGGGTATCTTGAGATTGCCAGTCTGCCGTGCCAAGGAACATCGTAGGAGAAGCGGCATGGCTTAGTGGACAGAGCAAGGGTCTGGGAGTCAGAAGGACTTCACCACTTGCCTGTGGTGTGACCTTGGGCAAGTCACTTCAGTTCTCTGGGCCTCATTTACCTCAATTGTAAAATGGTGATTAAGACTGAAAGCCCCATGTAGGACAGAAAGTGTGCCCAACTTGATAACTTATATCTACCCTACTGCTTAGAACAATGCTGGGCACATAGTAAGTGCTTAATAAGTAGCATTATTATTATTATTGTGGCACGCCCAGGGCACTGGTTCATCAGAATGGCCCTTCCAGGTCCCAGCCTGCATGCTGGGAAATGGGGATTCTTAAATAAGAATAATTAATAGTAATAATAATTATGGTATTTGTTAAGCACTTACTATGTTCCAGGTACTGTACTAAGCTCTGGGATGGAGACAAGCAAATTGGGTTGGACACAGTCCTTGTCCCAAGTGGGGGTCACAGTCTCAATCCCCATTTTCCAGATGAGGTAACTGAGGCACAGGGAAGTGAAATGACTTGCCCAAGGTCACACAGCAAAGTGGCAGAGCTGGACTTAGAACCCAGGTCCTTCTGACTCCCAGCCCTGTGCTCTATCCACTGTGCCATGCTGCTTCTCAAGATTAAACATGGTCGACAAATCCACTCCAGACAGGCTTCAAACTTGTCCCCTGAGCTTGTGATTGCACTGAGGTATTAGATTGATAAAATTATAAAGTAATTCCCAAAATGTGTGCCTTTGGGGAGTAACTCTAGTCATCCTCCATTCCTCCAACCCTACTGTTGTGGAAGTTCTGCTGAATGTCTAACTGAACTCTCCAAACAAGATTCACTACCACTTCTATTTCTTCTAGCCTCTGTGAGGAGAGAAGACTATTGAAATGGTCTTCAAATTAAGAAATAGAGCTGAAAAAAAATCTCAGTTCAATGGGATATTTCACTGAGAGAATGTATATATGAAGATATCTATATAAAACCAAACCTAAAAGATTTGGTAAACTGTTGAACTGTGATTTTTCTTCCCATTGGAATAAGAAAAAGCTAATCTCTACTAAGCATCAGAACATCTAGTAGGATATTGAGTTTCCTCATTTAGAAGCCAATTACAATGTTTTACCTAGATAGTAACAGGAAAATAGAAATCCTGACCCTCAGGGAAAAACCATGGATACCAAAGAATAGTTGTTCAGTATTATATAAGCATGTAGCATTTTCAAAGAGTCTGGCAAGAGATAAATAGCTGATTTTAACATCTCTTGTTTCCTTAGACTAAATGTGAAAGTATACCAACTACTGAGTTACTTACATTGCTTAGAAAAACAGTTAACCTGAAACCGAGTAACTTTAACAAAGTACTTTCATCATTTATGTGATAAGTTAAAAATGCTATTTTTCATTCTGCTAAGGAAGTTCTCTAGTTTTCATTAATGGTATTTATTTCTAACGTTGGTGAAATGCTGAACTTCATGGCTGGTGCCTCTAATGTGACAATCAGTCAATTATATTGATTGAGCACTTACTGTGTGCAGGGCACTGTACTAAGAGCTTGGGAGAGAACAGTATAATGGAGTTGGTTGACCCGTTCCCTGCCCACAGTGAGCTTTCATTCGAGAAGAGGAGATAGACATTTGGATATTTGCAAAAGTGCTGTGGGGCTGAGAGTGGGGTGAATAAAGGGAGCAAAACCAAATGTAAGGAGGGCAACACAGAAAGAATTGGGAGAAGAGGAAATGAGGTCTTAGGACCAGACACCCACATGCAATTACGACAATGTACATCCAAAGAGCTAAAGAGCAACATAGTCGAGTTTTGGCATTCATTCCCTTGGACTCCCACAGCTTCCCATTTTACAGGATAAACCGATATTGCTCTAGGTACTTGGGAGAGTACAGTAGTTAGTAGACCTGAGTCCTGCCCTCAACAATCTTAAAATCTAGCTGGGCAAGCAAGCATTAAAATAAATTTCAGGTAGGGGAAGCAACCGAGTATAAAAATAGTACAAAAGTGGAATAGGGAGAATAGCTGATTTCTTAGGGATTATGGACTCTAGTGCCCAGTTGAACCAACAGGGTATCAAAATAGGCTTCAGTGCCATCAGAGACCTTCCCAACCCCCAGTAGCTGCCCATTCATTCATTCATTCATTCATTCAATCATATTTATTGACCACTTACTGTATGCAGACCACTGTACTGAGAGCCTGGGAGAGAACAATATAACAATAAACTGACACATTTCATCCCCACAATGAGCTTGCCATCTAGCTGGGGGGAGACAGACATAAATACAAATAAATAAATTATGAATATGAATATAAGTGCTGTGGGGCTGAGAGCGGGGAAGAACACAAGGATCAAGTCAAGGCAATACAGAAGGGAGTGGGAGAAGGGGAAATGGGGTGCTTAGTCTGGGAAGGCCGCTTGGAGGAGATGTGCCTTCATTAAGGCTTTGAAGTGGGAGAGAGTAATTGTCTGTAGGATTTGAGGGGAGAGGGAGGGAGACCAGAGGCAGGACTTGGGCCAGATTCACCCTAGCCATTGGAGAGAGGAGTTTCCCACGGCAGCTTGTCAGGACTCTTTTTTCCCTTACTCTTTCAGCAGTCATGGCCCAGGGAAATACACATCCTCAGCCATGGCACTCAAACTCCGAGCAGGTGAGGAGAGACCACTTGGACTTTGGCGACTCATCAGGTTTTTCCTGAACACCCCCACCTGAAGACAACATCTTTAATGCCAAGAAAATATGAAGGCTCCGAAATAGATGCCCTGAACTCACTTGAAATTGGCAGTGACAATCTTGGGTTCCTTTTTTCTAATAAACATCCAGTTGCTTACCCACCTACAATGCTTTATTAAAGGAACAGCTCCTCCAAGAGCTCTTCCCTGATGGAATTCTCTTTCATCTTCCACCTCCTTCTGCATCACCCTTGTACTTAGATTTGCTCCCTTTTTTCACCCCTCCCTCAGCCCCACATCACTTATATACAGATCCATAATTTATTTATTTATTTTATGGTCTCTGTCCCCTTCTAGACTGTGAGCTCATTGTGAGCAGGGAAGGGGTCTACCACTCCATTGTAATGAACTCTACCAAGTGCTTAGCACAGTGCTCTGCACACAGTAAGCACTCAATAAATATGATTGATTGATTGATTGATTAAGATGATTGTTTTAGATGAATGGTCTGGTCCTTTCCTGATTCAGAGGAAAAGAAAAATCCCATTACCCTGATTTCTTATCCCAATTTTGCTTCTTAATTGGAAGAGAGGGAATCATTCATTCATTCATTCAATAGTATTTATTGAGCGCTTACTATGTGCAGAGCACTGTACTAAGCGCTTGGGATGAACAAGTCGGCAACAGATAGAGACAGTCCCTGCCGTTTGACGGGCTTACAGTCTAATCGGGGGAGACGGACAGACAAGAACAATGGCACTAAACAGCGTCAAGGGGAAGAACATCTCGTAAAAACAATGGCAACTAAATAGAATCGAGGCGATGTACAATTCATTAACAAAATAAATAGGGTAACGAAAATATATACAGTTGAGCGGACGAGTACAGTGCTGTGGGGATGGGAAGGGAGAGGTGGAGGAGCAGAGGAAAAAGGGGAAAAAGAGGGTTAAGCTGCGGAGAGGTAAAGGGGGGATGGCAGAGGGAGTAGAGGGAGAAGAGGAGCTCAGTCTGGGAATGCCTCTTGGAGGAGGTGAGTTTTAAGTAGGGTTTTGAAGAGGGAAAAAGAATCAGTTTGGCGGAGGTGAGGAGGGAGGGCGTTCCGGGACCGCGGGAGGATGTGACCCGGGGGTCGACGGCGGGATAGGCGAGACCGAGGGACGGTGAGGAGGTGGGCGGCGGAGGAGCGGAGCGTGCAGGGTGGGTGGTTGAAAGAGAGAAGGGAGGAGAGGTAGGAAGGGGCAAGGTGATGGAGTGCCTTGAAGCCTAGAGTGAGGAGTTTTTGTTTGGAGCGGAGGTCGATAGGCAACCACTGGAGTTGTTTAAGAAGGGGAGTGACATGCCCAGATCGTTTCTGCAGGAAGATGAGCCAGGCAGCGGTTACAAATAATCAACAGAAACAGCATAAGGAGGCTAATGTCCACAGAAGGGTCTCTCACCCATGGAATGGGCTGGAATGAAGGGGAAGGAGCACTGAGCCAGTTGTTACAGACATTCAGTGACACGGTATCTAACAATTTCAAGTATTTGCCTGAGAGTGATGCCTGTCATTTGAGGCAAAGTGTTTGGCAGCCAAGAAGATTTAGTGCCCTTTTGAAACTAGTCCTGGGTGTCAATCAATCTGTAGCTGCTGCTGCATTTCTAGCCTTTCTTATATGTAATCTTTAAGCCTAGCTGCATATGTGCCAAGAAAGTAACCCCAGAATTTCATTTGAAATTCTGCTCCAAGATAGGCCTTGCCTGGACAGAGATTGGGGTGAACGTTTAAAAATATAGGTCCATGGTTCATTACGGTAATGATAATAATAACAATAATAATAATTATGGAACTTGTTAAGCACTTACTATGTGCCAAGCACTGTTCTAATCGCTGGGGTAGATACAAGTTAGGTTGGACAGGGTCCCTGTCCCACACAGGGCTCACATTCTTAATCCTTATTTTACAGATGAGGTAACTGAGGCCCAGAGAAGTTATGATGGTTCACAGGTGGGAGCGAGGCTGGGAGGTGGATAAGAGAGAAATCACATGATAGTTTTCAGAATCCACTGATTAAGTAATCCCAACACACCAGCAATAATTCCACGGTAAGCCTAAATCTAGAAAGCAGAGTGCAATTCAACTTCACTAAAATACCCTAAAAGGTTATTCTTTAATATGATTCCTTTCTACAGCCATTTGTGTGGAGGGGTAGTTTCTTTAAAAAATTATGAATTAAGGTGAAAAGGTCAAGAAATTTATTATATCATGGATGCGATTTTCTTTTTTTTTAATGGTAGTAATTAAGTGCTTATTATGTGCTAGGCACTGTACTAAGTGCTGGAGTAGATACTAATCAAGTTGGACACAGTCCATGTCCCACAGAGGCTCACAGTCTTAGTCCGCATTTTAAAGATGAGGTAATTGAGGCATAGAGAATTAGAGTGATTTGCCCAAGGTCACTGTGTTAAAAGGTGGTTTTGGATAACTGAGTTTTGGAATTACTTTCTAGGCTGGGTCAGGAATCCCCTCTCTGCTCTCTAGATGGATTGTAGCTTCAGCCTACTGACTTCCTAAAGAAATAGGATGCATTTTACAGATTTGCCTATTCTTTCTTCTCTTGGGTCAAAAGGACCAGTCCCATATTTAGTACAATGATGAGATAATGCCTCCAAACTCACCAAAGAATGTCAAAAAAAAAAATACATCTGAAAGACAATCAGATAAGATGCTCCTCCTCCTGCCTGCTGCGCAGCATTATTTCACCTACTGACCGTCAGACACCCCAAGGACCTGACGAGGTCACACAACGTGTATATCAGCAATGCATTCATTTCAGAAGGTATGTTAACATAGCTTTCAAAGGGAAAAGGGAGAGCCTGTGTGTATGCTAAGACCCTAAGGACATAAATAGCCAGTCAAGTATCTAACCAACTTTTTGTGCTATTTTTTGTGTTATTTTGTGCTATTTCCATATTATGAACCATAAACTCAACAAGTGAGTCCTGCAGATACGACGCTACAAGTGATGCGTGACTTGATACAAGGTACAAAATTCAAATCTATAATTTGAAACTGTTGTGACTGCACATAAACTTTGGCCATGAATGTTGTCTATTAACTTGCATGTCCCTGCCTTTATGAGTTCAGTCATTATGATCATACACATGATCAAACCAAAATTAGAGTAATTTTTATCCATTTGTAATTCTTCTAATGATATCCTAGGTGACCCACACTAATCTGTTACTTATTGTAGTCCTGAATCAACCATAGAGACTTTTAGATCACCTGGCTTAACTTTTCTGTTTTTCCTGCCTCTTAGATTGTGAACAGTGACTGTGCCTGATTGGATTTATCAATCAATCAATCGCATTTATTGAACACTTACTGTGTGCAGAGCACTGTACTAATCACTTCATACATCCCAGAATTATTATTTCCAGAACTTTTATCCTTTGAGAGATAAAAATAATAATGGAAATCAAGCAAACACACACAACAATAGCATTCTCAAGGCAGATATTCTATGAAGCCAGACATGTCATAACAAGGACAGTAGAGCTTTATCAACATTATCCACCTACCAGGAAAATGGACCTGCTGTTGCCACCTCACAGGAAGAAAGTCTACAAAGCCCTCATGAAGAGATATCACTTTATTTTCTTAGAGAAGATGTTACCGCTAGAGCGGCATTCATCTGGTTTTTACACCAAGAAGTCTGGTTTCGGCTGGTGTGTCTCCTGTCCGGTGCTAGGGATATGGAAAGGAGCCCCAAATATGCAAAGAGATGTCCAGTGTTCATATATGCCCACAGTGATAACCCTAGTGGAGGCCAAATCAGGTATTTCATCCAATCTTCTATGGTAACAAAGGAGGACAGCAACTCTAATAAAAGATGTTGGTCAAACAAATTGCAGAGCAAGAATGTTCAGCGTGTCAGTGTGTCTCCGGAGAACTAACAGTTGCCACATTATCCTACTGACCGATTTGCTTCAGATGTGAAACTAAGGACAGAAACACTAAGTAAAAACTCATAAGGATTGAGGAAAATGAAGATATACGGAGAGTGTGCGCAAGCAGCTAAATGCCACTGGGGAAGGAAGGGAAACATATGGCAAAGATGTTTCTAGCCTAATGATGGTAGGTCAGAAACAAGTAAAATGCAGGAAAGGCATGTAAAGCAAGCCGATTTATCAGAATGGTGTTCGCAGAGTTTGGCTATTTCTGTAATTCATTCATTCAATCATATTTATTGAGCCCTTACTGTGTGCAGAGCACTATACTAAACACTTGGAAAGTACAATTCCGTAACAGAGACAATCCTGACCCCACAACTGGCTAATCACTCTGAGATGCAGATAAAATCAAAGCAGCATGGCTCAGTGGAGAGGAGCCTGGGCTTCGGAGTCAGAGGTCATGGGTTCGACTCCCAGCTCTGCCACTTGTCAGCTGTGTGACTATGGGCAAGTCACTTAACTTCTCTGTGCCTCAGTTACCTCATTTGTAAAATGGGGATTAACTGTGAGCCTCACGTGGGACGACCTGATTACCCTGTATCTCCCCCAGCACTTAGAACAGTGCTCTGCACATAGTAAGTGCTTAACAAATGCCAACATTATTATTATTCCACAGACATTAAACAGCAGTGATAAAAAAAGTCATCAAACACTTCTAGACATAATCTATATCTTGCGCTTAGAACGGTGCTTGGAACATAGTAAGTGCTTAACAAATGTCATCATTATTATATTTTACACAGCTGAAAATGAAAACCATAGACTAACTTTCTAAAGACAACATTACTTGATGTTACTAAAGTCCTAAAGAGACAGACTCAAAGCATCGATCCTATGAACTGTGGTCTTTGGGTTTAAAAAAACATTCCAATTCATCTGACTATATCCAATTAACGCATATTTTTTTCCATTAGATAACTTTCTATTCAAGTAACTGGGAGACATTAACCATTCATTATATGGGGTTTTTAACTGATTTTTGTTCATGGTCTCACTAGAGAAGGATTTAGGAATTTTTCACATGATAAAGTGGTGCAAATAGCAGAGTGACAGATTCCTCCAGGCCATCCTAAAACAAATCGTGAACATTGGACTCTTATATAAACCTTCCCCACAGAAACCTTTGACTAGGGATTATTTGGCAAAGTGTAGAACGGCGCATGGGCAATAGTTTATAATTGATCAAGATAGCCTTACAGTAACGTTTGACTGTTGAGGAGCAGAGAAGTCCGAATGGAAGGTGCTTGACTGATAATTTTTGTCAACCTTGAATATATGGAACTATTTTTCATAACTCAGGGAAATGCTGTATTTAAAATTCAGATAAAGAATAGGCATTTTACTTCCTCACCTTCTGAGAATGACTTACCTTTCTATTGTTTTTCAATCATTTTACAGAGAAGGCATATTTATGGGTTTGAATTTACAGAAGGGGGTAATAATGACAGAGAGGTGTTTTATGAGCAGATATTTTTTCTCTGCAACTGGCAAAATATTCTCTCAAACATGTGCAGACGTGCCCCCACACACACGTATGTACACACACACTCCTACTGGTTTTGCACCATCGGATTAGATTAAATCTGATGAGTGACACTTAAGATTTGTAGACATCTTTACCTTTATGAAATCTAGAACACTATAATTACATTTTAGTCAGTACCTCACTCTTGATCCTGGTTTCTTTTTTTTATTATCATTCTCATTGCCCAGCTAACTTTGATTTGTTACCTTTAATATGCAACTACTATTGAACACATTTCTCATCCTTCCTTACTTGATGTGTTCTCCTTACCATCTTCGCTCTACCTGTATACAGATAAATAACTTCATATATAATTCCAGAGCTGTGTAGTACAGTGTCACCACCTTAATCTAGGGTTATCTTTCCATCCTTAATAAATTCCCCTGTGTGTGGTGTTGAGTGATTATGTCTTTTCTCACAGTTTAATCATACTAGAACATTACATCAACATACGATTCATCATTTTTAATGACTGCATTTTTGTTCCCTTGGCTGTTTTATTCTTTAATAAAAATATAAGAGAAAAAACATGACTTACCCGATCTCTCGGTCTAACATATTGCTTGGATTATAAAGAGGGGCAGCAGGGATATCAGGAAGCTGTTCTTGTGCAGAGAAGAACTTGAGAGGTTTAGAGGGCCACAACCTACGAAGAAATGACAAACAAGTAGCCACATTGACTGTTTGTAAATCTGAGCATTTACTCTGCTTTCACCATGTCTTTCATGAAATGCAAATCGGAGGCCTAGCCTCTGCTTGAGTAACTAGGCAGCCCAGGCTTTCTCTCCGGGAACAAAAGCAGTAGAATCAAAGGGTTTCTTTTTTTTAAAAAAAAGGACTGCAAACTTATTATAATCAAAGGCAGGTCAAAAGTCTGCTTGGGTTAAAAGATAGCTCTTAAAAATCAACTGTCTCCAGCAGCAACATAGTTCAGTGCTACAAAACTAGGGGGAAATGTTTAAATAGAGGGATTCACACACGTGAAAATAACAACCTTATTTTCATTTTAATTCTAACAGTATCCGTGCCAAAAAAGCACATTCGTTCATTCTGTAATCCCTATGGATGGTTCTAGAACAACAAAACCTAAATAAATTAACAGAGCTCAAATGCCTGATGAGGGTTCTGGACTGTTTCAGGGTTTTCTGACCCGTGGCTTGGCTTAGTGGGATTTTGTTTTTCCTGCTGACTGAAGATTTCTATTTACGCATAAGAAGCCCATTGATGAGGCCGGGATTCAAATCTAAAATAAATGTTAGTTTTCAGGAGCATCAAACGCACAGCCACAAGTTTCTATTGGACAGGCTGGAGCCCGTCCAAAAAGACAACAATGTATTGTCTTGGAGGTACTTCCCACTCAAAATGGTGCCAAGATAGAGAAAAATGGGAGAAACTGAAAATCGTTCCCAGGATCAGGAAAGAAGCCACATAGACCGTAAACTCCACATGGGCAGGGATCACATCTACCAACTCTCTTGTATTACACTTTCCCCAGCACTCAGTACTGTGCCCTGCACCCAGCAAGCATTCCATAAAGACCACTGATTGCTAATTAACTTTCGCATTAAATGCAGCACAACCAAGCAGCCTGAATGATTAAAAATGATGGGTAAGCGCTTACTACGTACTAGGCACTGCAGCATGTACTGGGGTAGATAACAAAATAATAAGATCCAACACAGTCCCTGTCCCATGTGGTATTCATAGTCCAAGGGAGAGGGAAAACACAATTTAATTTCCATTTAACCATGAGGGAACTGAGGCACAGAGATGTGAAATGACTTTCCTAAGGTCAGACAGCAGGCAGGCAGCCGATCTGGGATTAGAATCCAGGCTTCCTGATTCCCAGACCTGTGCCCTTTCCACTAGACCATGCTACTTCTCATGACTACAAATGAAGGACTTTCAGTGCTCAACCTACTTGACCATATGGCTGAGAGCGTGTAAATTGTCATCTCTATCCCACTTGTGTCAAATGGCTGGGAGAAAACCCAGCTTGCCACGGTTCTGTGTGGTTGTTCACTTAATAAAGGGTCCAGGATTGAAAGCTCTATGAGGGCAGGGATAGTATCTGTTACCCTTGCCTTCCTCAGGATTGGGCTCTGAGGCAGAAAGGTAAATCCTGGGATGCTTCCACCATGAAGTTGCCACCAGTCCCTGCCCCCCACCTTCCTACTGGAAAGAGCACAGGCCTGGGAGTCAGAAGGACCTGGGTTCGAATTTGGGCTCCACCACTTGTCTGCTGTGTGATATTGGGCAAATCACTTCACTCTTCTGTGCCTTAGTTCCCTCATCTGTAAAACAGGGATTAAGACGGTGAGCTTCATGTGGGACAATCTGATTACATAGAACAGTGCTTGGCACATAGTAAGCGCTTAATGAATATCATAATTAATGATTAATTAATTGTGCCCCTCTCCCTCCCCCCATACCACAGAGTTCCACACAGAGAACCTCTGCTGCAGTGGGGTGTCCCTGGATTGCCACAGAAGCTTTCCTGGCTCCTTCTCTTCTCCCTTCCTCCAAACCATGGTCTGAGCTGGGCTCCATGGCGCAGAGGAGCAACAAGACGCTTTGTCAGCCCCAAAGTGCGTACTAATTGTATTGTGCTCTCCCAGGTGCTTAGCACAATGCTCTGCACACATTAAATGTAGACAAAATGTCATTGATAGAGTGACTGGGAAAATGAAAATCACAAAGTTTAAATTTGATCAAGGATGAAAAATTAGTACACTCAAAATGTCTGCACCCACCCAGGACTGTGTCAGGATTATTTTACTGGTATTCCTAAATTTTAAGAATATACATGTAAATGTACTTTTCCCTGTTGTTCTGTTGTTTCTATAAGGAAGAGAAATTTCTGAAAGTAAAACAGAACAGAAATAAGAGTAGATGGGTGATAAAAATTTTGTGACTGTCAAAGCACTTTTCCAGTGGCTAGGATGATATGAAATAAGGCTAAGATAAATCTGAGGGTCATTTAATGAGCCTCATTTATTTTGTAAGATTATTATTGAAGCAATATTGAGTCAGAGAAAGAAAATCAATTCTGCACACGTTTTCTCATAAAAGTCAATTGTCTACATTGTATTATTTTTCAGATTTTTACCCCAACTAATGATTACTTAAAATTTGAAAGATGTAAATCCTGCAGTACAAAAAGACTGACTTCATCTCTGCTGCAAAGTGGGAGTTAATTGAAATGAGATTGGAATTAGTTTTAATGGCCTTGAACATGACAGAAGTCCTTTAAAGCAGGAGGACACACTTCATTCCTCAAAAAAGTATTAACACGATACCAAAGAAATCTTGCTTTTAGTTCTTCAAAACCAATGTGATGATTTGAGTTAAAAAGGTTCTGGGCCTTTGGGATCATCACTGAAAAGCAGCATAATCTACTGGAAAGAGTAAAAGGAGTTTGGGAGTAAAACAACCTAGGTCCTAAGTCCAGTTCTTCCTTGTCTGCTATGTGACCTTGAACAAGTCACTTCCCTTTCTGTGCCTCAGTTCCCTCAAATGCAAAATGAGGATTCAATACCATTTCTCCTTCCTACTTAGATTGGGAGCCCCTTATTGAACCTGATTATCTTGTACCCACCCCATCACTTACTACAGTGTTTGGCACATAACAAGTGCTTAATACTATTATTATTATTCCTATTATCATCATACTTATTTTGATATATTAAAAATGGGATCTGGAAAGCCATCGGCACCTAGATATCAGCATAACTCCTAACTCCCTTACTACAGTTGAGCATTTCAGGACTTTCTCCTCTTCCTTGTTCATCCTACCTCAGGCATCTAGGAAACTGGGTTGGTAGCCTACTCCATGAAGTTCATTCTCAGGTGTCCTTCTATCAAAGTGGACAATTTTCTTTAGTTTTCATTTTCAGTGTTCTCAACCTGACCCTCCACACATGTGTGATCCCCTAAGAATCTGTGCTGTTTCCTGATTTGGACAGAATGTTACACCTACTGGGCCATCAGCCAAAGATGGGATACCTGTACTCTCTTTCCAGATAAACCTTTAGCCTTGACTAAAAGTGAGAAACAGTATGCCCTTGGGGATTGTGCACAGGACTGGGAGTCCAGGGACCTGGTTTCTAATCCCTGCTCCACCACTTTCCTGCTGTGCAATCTTGGGCAAGTTACTTAACTGCTCTGTGCCTCTGTTTCCTCACTGCAAAATGGGGATTCAATACCTTTTCTCCTTTTTTCATTCATTTATTCATTCAATCATATTTACTGAGAGGTTACCGTGTGCAGAGCACTGTACTAGGCTCTTGGAAAGTACAATTCAGCAACAAATAGAGAAAATCCATACCCAAAAATGGGCTCATGGTGTAAAAGGGGGAGACAGACAACAAAACAAAACAAGTGGACAGGCATCAATCCTTCCCCCTTAGTCTGTGACTCCCAACTGGGACACGGGCTACACCCAATCTGATTATCCTGTATCTACCCTAGAATTTAACACAGTGCTCGGCTTGGCTTAGTAAATGCTCAACAAATGCCATTATTGCTAATTCCATTGCTATTGCTGTTATAATGGACTCTCCCAAGCGCTTAATACAGTGCTTTGGACATAGTAAGTGCTCAATAAATACGACAATGAATGAATGTTATTATTAACATTATCGTTAATTCTCCTGAAAGGATTGGTAGCAAGTCCCTAAATCTAGGCATGCACATCAGTCGTGTCTTCCTGAGTGTAAATTTTGCAATTGCAAAGCCACTTCAGACTAGGGTTTTCAGATAAAAATGTTGGCCATATCATTTCAATCATTTGTATGTGTGTATCTATCAATCCTTTTCTAGAATTCCAGAAAATTTCAAATGGGTCAGAAGAAACAGTACCGTGTTTGTAGTGCTTGGAAAATCGAGCTCTATTTATAGGTATCATAAATATAACTGTCCTTTTTTTTCAAAGAAATTGAAGCTTATAGCATTATGCCTATATACATGAATTGTACATTCCAAGCGCTTAGTACAGTGCTCTGCACACAGTAAGTGCTCAATAAATACTATTGAATGAATACACATTCTATCTGAATATCTAAATATGCAAACCTTAGCTTCCTCATCAGTGTAAGAAAGGAAGTTTTAACTGTGAACACTAATATGAAAAGATTTGTTTTTCAAGCACACCGGGCTAATGTTATTTTGATTTGGCCTTTTTATGAAGCAGGTAATTCAGACTAAAGGCTTGTTGTGGATTGAACAAACTCCTATTCAGTGCATGACCTGTATATTTGATTAAACCCATCACATGAAGTACCTTATCTTGACAGCGCTGAAGGCTGTATTATTATAAGAAATTGAAGTGGCGTACTTGTTTAAGGTAGCTTTCTGCTTCATCTACATTTAGATAGAGGTTACAATATAAATACACATATAAAAACTCATTCTTGAGTTAATCCTAAATCAATCTATCAGTGGGATTTATTGAGCAGTTACTGTGTGCAGAGCTCTGTACTAAGCATTTGGGAAAATACAATCCGATAAAGCAGGTAGACACGATCTCACAAAGAACTTATAGTCTACAGTCTAGTACTGATTATCTTGGCTTATCTGTTGTTTTTAATAAAAATCGCAAAAGATTAAGCTACTTTTTGTTAGATTACTTTTATGGAAGGACCTTATGAAATTTTATAAATGTACTTGTGATTCCCGGGCGGGTTTGAATCCCAGCATGATATCTTTAAAGAAGATGTTATACAATCATTCACATTTATTGAGTACTTGTTGTGTGCAAAACACTGTCCTGAACAACTGGGAGAGTAGAATCTAACCCAAGTTGGTGGGGATGTTCCCTGCCCACACTCAACTATAATTTAGATGTCACTATTTTCATCAAAAGGGACAAAACAGGCTCTGGATTATGGAATGCCACAGATAAAGTTGAGCTTTTGTCTCTTTTAATCTTTTATGGATTCAATTTCTCAATCCATTTCACACATCTAGAAATTCACATTACAACTTCAGGGATATTTTGAGATTTCATTACTACTAAATAAAGGATTGGGGGTCAATAAGAGGACAGGACAGGGTATTACCCTATTTATTTCTGTTAATGAGGTGTACATCCCCTTGATTCTATTTATCGTGATTAAGTTGTCTTGTTTTTGTCCTTCTGTCTCCCCCGATTAGACTGTAAGCCCGTCAATGGGAAGGGATTGTCTCTATCTGTTGCCCAAATTGTACATTCCAAGCACTTAGTATAGTGCTCTGCACATAGTAAGTGCTCAATAAATACTATTGAATGAATGAGTTTAAGGCAATGCTCCCCTCCTCTGTGGGGAAAAAAAGCAAATCAAATCATCTTGCATATTGCAAGCTATTCCAGGATGATGCATTAACACACATCACATCATGTATATCTTTAATCAACACAACTGAATTGGCTAATGCTCACTGTGATTGGAAGCTTGGGTGTTAATGAATGACTCTGCATGCTAATGATCCTGAGTCAAAATTCCTTCTGAACACATATGGATTAATTCAATTCATTTGCTTCTTAGAGCCTCTGCCCCATTCAACTTCACCTTCATTTGACCTTGACATCTATAAGATAAAGGGAACCTTGTGACAGAAAGCCACACAAACTGAGAAAAACAACAGAAAGCCATGATGGGCCATATTCTGGTGGATAAGAGCTAGGGCCTGGGAGTCAGACAGACCTGACTTCTAATCTCAACTCTGCCATTTCTCTGCTGTGCGACCTTGAGCAAGTCACTTAAATTATCTGTGCCTCAGTCACCTCATCTATAAAATGGAGATTAAGCCTGTGAGCCTCTTGTGGGACACGGACTGTGTCCAATATGATTATCTTGTATCTGCCCCAGTGCTTAGAACAGTGCTTGACACATAGTAAGCACTTAACAAATACCTTTGTCATTATTATTAGTAATGAATGAATGTATTGCACTAAATGCAGCCAGAGCTAATAGCTACCACTCTGAACTTGTGTGCAAGAGAAGAGAAACATTCATCCACCAATGCAAAGTTTCAATAGACCCAGAGAATACTGAAGGGATAGAGAGCTTTTGAACATTCATTAATTCAATCGTAATTATTGAGTGCTTACTGTGTGCACAGCACTGTACTAAGCTGTTGGGAAGTACAGTTTGGCAACAGATACAGACAATCCCCACCCAGTAACGGGCTCACAGTCTAGAAATAATAATAATGATGGTATTTGTTAAGCACTATGTGCCAAGCACTGTTCTAAGCTTCGGCGTAGATACAAGATAATCAGGTTGTCCCACATGGGGCTCACAGTCTTAATCCTGATTTTACAGATGAGGGAACTGAGGCACAGGGATGTTAAGTGACTTGCCCAAGGTCACACAGCAGACAAGTGGTGGAGTTGGGATTAGAACCTATGATCTCTGACTCCCAAGCCCATGCTCTTTTCACTAAGTCATGCTGTTTCCTGGGGGTCAGACCTTCAGAGCAAATGGCGACATTTAGTCTAAGCCTTTCTTTAGGGAAAAAGGGTGGAACCCCAAATATCCAGAGTTAATGAATCCTCTCTGTGAAAGGAGATTGAATGTAAAAAAAGGATGGTTTTGAAGGAACTGTTTAAGCGGGTCATCAGAACATTTCCCTTACATAGAGTTTTCTTTCATTTGGAAGACAACACTATGAACAGCGTAATTCTATTTACTTGACAAGATAAAGACTTGGTCCCCTGAAGAGCCATGTTTAGGTGACCCAGGTGTTGTTTAGGACTCTTTTTCTCATCTATTCTCCTTTGGGAGGATCAGTGCACCCCCTAAATAGGGTTGCCTCACCTGTGATCGAACAATCAAAATACCCAGTCACCTACTTTCATGGAACTTCACGGGGTGGGGTATCCCATTGTCGGTTGGACACGTGTTTGAGTTGTTTTTTTTTCAGCAGTGGTGATGGTGTGTGTAGAACATCCACACTCTCTTGCCCAGTCTCACAAGCATTAAAGGTTGCTCCTCAATAGTAGGGGTGCAGCTATGGCCTTGGGATAGGATAGTTCTGAATACCCTTTGTAGCACCAGCACTTCTGTACCTTCATCTGCTTTTGGGTGTAGAACTCAGATTTGCAGGGAAAAAGTTGGGAAAAAGGAAGGACACCATAACACTGCAAGTTGTATAGAAGAGTGAATTGTGTAGCTGATCCAGATATCCAGGGAGTGCTTGGAGGTCAGAGAAGCAGCTTGGTCTAGTGGCAAGAGCACAGGCTAGGGAGTCAGAGGATGTATGTTCTAATTCCAGATCCGTCACTTGTCTGCTGTGTGACCTTGGGTAAGTCACTGAACTTCTCCGTGACTCAGTTACCTCATATGTAAAATGAGGATTAAGATTATGAGCCTCGTGTAGCCTGATTACCTTGTATTTCCCCCAGTGCTTAGAACGATGCTGGGCATATATTAAGCACTTAACAAACACTATCATTATTTTTATTATTAAAAATTAGTTTAAGTGAAAATATCGTAGCAAGCATAAGACTGTTCTCATCAGAACAAGAGAGATTTTGTAATTATATATGGAAATTATCCATTATTTCAAATACTTATTCTTCTATAGATATGCCATGGAGTACACACACTGATTATTAAGGTGGTGTTTAGTTCACAAGTAACGATTCACCATCAACTTTGTTGTGACATTAATCAGTGTGTTTCAATTCATCTAAGAGACCTAGAAATCACTTTAACAAATTGGTCTGCATGCTCGCAAGCAGGTTAAATGATCTTTGAAGGTCATTAACAATAATCATAATGTTAATGATTGTGGTATTTGTTAAGTGCTAACTATATACTAGGCACTTTACTAAGCACTGGGGTAGATACAAGATAATTGGGCTGGACACAGTCCCTGTCCCAAAGGGCTCACAGTCTTAATCCCCATTTTACAGATAGGTAATTGAAGCCCAGAGAAGTGAAAGGTTTTGCCCAAGGTCCCGAAGTAGACAAGTGGTTGAGCTGGAATTAGAACCCAGGTCCCTCTAACTCCCAAGCTTGTGCTCTATTCAGCAGGCAACATTGCTCTGGACACAATTAAAGGGCGACTAACCATGGGTAATCTAAAGACGGCTGTATTAGTAATGACAGTTGGTGTAGAGGTACGTATTTTTGATCACTAAAAGGTTTGTGTGTATAAATATACCTTCCCCCAACCCCCACACCCATTACTGACAGCTGACCTACACTTTCAAAGATGACACTCTGGATAGGAGGTTTAATCCATGTGAATGGATCTGGCTGAAAAGACAAGCTCTTTCACACTACACCCAAGTGCAGATGGCCACTTACTGAGATGCCTCATTTGATATTTTCAGTGACTGAATCTGTTTTTGATCCTGGCAGCTTCTTAGTATCACAACCTTACAGAAAAATGTGTGCATATGTGCATGAATGAGACCCTCTATTTTTAGTTCGATAACTCTCCTGACTGTATTTTCCCCATGGAAATTGTGTAGCAGAAAACCATCTAGTGTGACTGGTCTTCAATCCCACTTTTAATGCATAAAAAAGACATCAGCCTATTAGAAGAACAGCTCTGATAGGCCATAGCTATAACAGTGCATGGAAACCAGGGAGCTAATTGCTGAGAACAGACATGCGTGGAGAGACGTATGGTGCACTGCCATCAAGAAGGGAGTGGCTCTCTGAGCAAAATCTGGGGATGGAAGAGAGTCCTGGTAGCAAAAAAGAAAACAGCACCTGGCACTACAAATGAGAGGCAACTTTTTGAATGCCCAGTGTGGATGGGGCTGTGGATACTGTTTTGGCCTCTATAGACACATGCACTCACAGGTGAAGTTCCCTGTCAATTCAGTCTTCCTCAGATACAAAGGACCACTATTTAACAGCAATCACAAGAAGTCATTTTCACACCACTAAAAGAAGCAGTGCAAAAAACACCAGCCTGGGAATAAGATTAGACTGTAAGCCTGCCAAAGGGCAGGGACTGTCTCTATCTGTTACCAATTTGTAGATTCCAAGTGCTTAGTACAGTGCTCTGAACATAGTAAACGCTCAATAAATACTATTGAATGAATAGGCAGACCTGGGTTCTAATCTCAGCTCCACCACTTGTCTGCTGTGTTACCTTGAGAAAATCACTTAACTTCTTTGTGCCTCAGTTTTGTCAACGGTAAAATGAGGACTAAATACCTGTTATCCTTCCTACTAAGATTGTGAGGACTGGCAGTACAGGGATTGTGTCTGACTTAATTAACCTGCACCTACCCCAGCTCGTAGAACAGTGTTTGATGCAGTAAGCACTTAACACAGACTATAAAAAAAAGTTAGACCAGATACCGAAATAAGGCAGCTCAGAAAGACTCTGAATACACCTTCTTTTGGAGAGCTCTTCCTTCTTCAGAGTGCCGGATACTATGAGTTGTATTTGAAATCAATAAGTCACTGGTATTTATTGAGTGCAGAGCACTGTACTAAGTGCTTGGGAAAGAATAATAGAGTTGGCAGACATGATCTCTGGCCTCAGAAGCTTACAATCTAACTGGGGAGACAGAGATTGTGGAGACGGGAAAAAGCAGGGTATAAAGATATGGATGTATGTGCCGTGGGCCTTGGGGTGGGGTAAGTATCAAAATGTTTAAAATTACAAACCCAACCGCTTAGAAAACTCGGTAGGGAGGATGAATAGAGTGGGGAGTTAGTCATGGAAGGCATCTGGGAGGAAAGTGTGATTGTAATTGGGCTTTGAAGATGGAGGGAATGGTGTTCTGGCAGATACAAAGGGAGAGGGACATCCAGGTCAAAGAGAGGACGTGAGCAACGGGCCGATGACAAGAGAGATGAGATCGAGGGGTGAGTAGGTTGGCAACAGAGGAGCAAAGTGAGTTTGTTGGATTGAAATAGAAGAGGAACAAACTTAAATAAGAGGGAGAAAGCCAATTTAACACCTTAAAGCTCCTCTTATTCCTCAGCATAGAGCTCGCCATGCAATCAGATAATCACTAATATCAGGTCTTCCAAACCTGCTCAGAGGCATGAGTGATATCTTATGCCCTTATCTCTGCCACTGAAACAGAAGACTTTGTCACCATCACTTGCACCTGTTCCCCACAAGGTTGAACAGCGACAAAGTAAAGGAGTATTTCTAGAAAGACATAGACAAACTCAATGCAGGACTGCCAACACTGGATCATTTTATATACATATATATATATATAAATATAAATGGGCTATTTAATGCTAAAGTTGACAGGAATACCTACATATGGAAGAAAGTCACTGGGCTGCATGGAATTGGCAAACTCAACTATCATTGGCCTACTCTTGCTAAAGAAATGTGCCAGACAGTTTTGGAATCACAAATAAAATGTGCAGGTCACCAAACAGAAGAAGAAGGCCCGGCTGCATCCACAACCTGAAATAGGGCACCTTGTCACCTATGTCACAGGATAGCAGCGGACTGTAAGGTCGTACGAACTCAGAAGAGATGATGGAACCGAATACTGGTTAGATCATTTAACACCCTCTGTTCACACGACTCTAAAAACCACTGAATCACAAAATGGCCCCAAATACCAAGATAACTTAGTGTTCCTAAAGATGAAGATAGCTTCTAGGAGCTCTCTAAAGATATCTCAACAGCCCCACTGGAACAGGAAACTCAAACTACAATTTTCAGTATAAACAACAAATGGTCATTTCTCCATGATTCTTTCCACCAGAGAAGCATTGTGAATAGAGCATGGGTCTGGGAGTCAGTAGACCTGGGCCCTAATTCCAGCTCTACTACTTGCCTGTGGTGTGACCTTTGGCTATCACTTAACTGCTCAGTTACCTCATCTGTAAAATGGAGATTAAGACTGTAAGCCCCATGTGGGACACGGACTCTGTCCAACCTGATTAGCTTGTACCTACTCCAGTGCTTAGTACAGTGTCTGACACATAATAAGAGCTGAACAAATGTGATTTAAAAAAAAAAACCAACAAAAGAGGTAGTTCTCGAGACGGTGATTATGGTCAAGGATACTCTTTCAGATTGGCTCGATAATAATAATAACAATAATAATTATGGTATTTAAGTGCTTACTATGTGCTGAGCACTGTTCTAAGGGCTGGGGTAGATACAGGATAATCAGATTGTCTCACGTGGGGCTCACATTTTTTAATCCCCATTTTTATAGATGAGGTAACTGAGGCACAGAGAAGTTAAGTGACTTGCCCAAGGTCACACAACAAACAAGTGGCGGAGTCAGGATTAGAACCCACGACTTCTGACTCCCAAGCCCACGCTCTTTCCACTAAGCCCCACTGCTTCTCATGCAAAAACTCAGAGAGGAAAGCATTGTTGGCAACAAAATTTAGCACCTTATTTACTCTCTCCTTAGTACTCCTATATATCTGTGCTTAATTATTGATTCTGACCACTCTAATTGCAAATGTTTTTATAATTGCCACTCTTTCAAGGGGACCTCATCTTCTCTCCTCCCCAGAACTCATTAGAAATGGGGCGGGGGGAGTTGCCTGCCTTCTTTCTCCCTAACGCTACTTTCACACAGTCTCACTCTCCATGCCTCTCTTTTTCTTCCTCATCCACACCATCCACCTCTGCTGCCCACTCCAACTACTCTTTGCCCTTCTTTACAGCCCCAGGCCCCACCTCCAACTTTCTGAACCATTTCAACACCTTTCTTACTTTCTTTCTTTTTCTCCATATCTATACTGACCCTCAGGGACTTCAACATCCACATGGATGTTACCGATCACCTTTCTGCTGCTCACTTCCTCTCATCCCTCAACTCTACTGTCCTCCTGCTCCACCCCACCTCACCCACTCACCAACTTGGACACACACTCCACCTCTCATCTCTATTCGCAGTATAATCTCCCACGTCACCAACTTTGAAATTCTACTTTCAGACCACAACCTCCTGATTTGCCCTCTCTCCCTCATACCTCCACCACAGATCAGTCCTGTTTCCCCATAGTCATTTTCAATCTTTTGACTCCCTCCAATTTTCTAGAACCATTTTGCCTATTGCTCTCCTTGCCCAAACTACCTTCTCTTGACATACAGATCCACACCCTCAACACCACCCTCTCAACTCAATGTCCTTGCTTTCCTCTTCTAGTTCGTTCAGTTGTATTTACTGAGTGCTTACTGTATTCACAGCATTGTTTTAAACTGTTGGGAGAGTACAAGAACAGACACATCTGTTTGGCTACTCCTTCTCAATCTCTGTGCTTTGCTTTGGGGATTTTGTTTTGTATTTGATTGTGGTTTTTTGCTATTTGTTAAGTCCTTACTGTGTGCCAAGTACTGTATTAAGCACTAGGGCAGGTACATTGTGTTGAGTCTTCAGCAGGCTCCCCCTCTGCTGTCTCCCACCCTCTAACTTCAAGGGTCCCTCAAGACTCAGTTCTGGATTCCCTTCTGTTTTTAATCTACACCCATGCCGTTGGAAAACTCATTCACTCCCTTGACTTCATTTACCATGACTTCACCTACCATGTTTACATAGATGATTCTAAAATCTCTCTCCTCATCCCTAACCCCTTTTTCTCTGTAGCCTCACATTTCCTAATGACTTCAGGACATCTCCACTTGGATATCTTGCCCGCACCTCAAACTTAACATTGTCTGACAGAGAATTCTTCTTCCCACCCAATCCCTGTCCTACCCTTGACTTTCTTGTCACTCTAGAAAACATCACCATCATCCTTTACTCACCAGCCCATAACCTTGACTTTATCCTCAACTCATTACATTCATATAATCGTATTTATTGAACGCTTACTGTGTGCAGAGCACTGTACTAAGCGCTTGGAATGTTAAATTCGGCAACAGATAGAGACAATCACGGCAACAGGCTCATAGTCTAAATGGCGGAGACAGACAACAAAGCAAAACAAGACAAGTAGTCTGACATCAATATCATCAAGATAAATAGAATCATAGAGATATACACATCATTAACAAAATAAATAGGGTAATAAATAATATATACAAATATTCACAAGTGCTGTGGGGAGGGGAAGGGGGAAGAGCAGAGGGAGGGAGAAGGGGGAATGGGGAGGGGAGTGCATGTAGCTGTCATACTCAGATCTGTACCCTTTAAGTACTTATTATTCACTCCTTCCTCAGCCCCCCAGGACTTATGTACATGTAAATAATTTATTTTAATGTCTGAGACTGGAAGCCCTTTGTGAGAGGGGGATTGCGTTTACCAAAGGTGTTGTATTGTACCCTCTCAAACATATAGTGCAATGGTCTGGTCACAGTGAGCTCTCAATATACCATTTATTGATGCATTGAGTGATCTTTCTCTGGCCCCAGATTGGGCTGCTCATCCATTCGCAGAGCTTCAACCTCCATCCCTACATGATGACTCCCAAATCCCCTGCTCCACCAAATTTTCCTACCCCAGTTGATAACACCTCCATTCTCCCTGTCTCTCAAGCTACTAATCTAGGCATTTTCCTAGATTTCTTCCTCTCTTTTAACTTCCATATTCAAACCGACACCAAATCCTGATGGTTCTTTCTCTACATCATTTCTAAATCTGCCCCATACTCTCCATCAGAACTACTACCATGCTAGTCCAGGTAACTGTCATATCCCAACAACCAGGAATGTGTCTATTGCTATTTAGTACTCTCCCAACCACTTAATACAGTGCTCTGTACAGAGTAAGCACTCAATAAATACAACTGAATGAATGAATGCAACAGCCTCCTCTCAGACCTCCCTGGAACCAATCTTTCTCCTCTTCAATCCATACTTCATTTCCCAGATCATTTTTTGAAAACTTTGTTTTACACACATCTCCCTTCTCCTCAAAAATATCCTCATTTTCATCTTCCTCACAATCAAAACTTACTCACATCCTCCTATGGGGAAGCAAAATGGTATGCTAGATAGAGCATGGGCCTGCAAGTCAGAAGGTCATGGGTTCTAATCCCTGCTCTGCCATGTATCTGCTGGGTGGTTTTGGACAGGTCACCACTTCTCAGTGCCTCAGTTATTTCATCTGTAAATTGGGCATTGAAACTGTGAGCCCCGCATGGGACAGGGACTGTGTCTAACCCAATTTTCTTGTATCTACCCCAGCACTTAGTAAAGTGCCTGGCACATAAGTGCTTAACAAATACCACAATTATTATTATTTATTTTTATCTTCCTGGAACTCCTTGACCTCTGGGAGACCACTGCTCTCCCCATCTTCAAAACTCTTCTAAAATTACATCTCTCTCAGGAAGTCTTCCCAGATCAATCATTCATAAAAACTGTCTTGTTATCCCCCACTTGAGAATTCTGGTACTACTTAATCAATTCTTGCACTTGTATACATATTTTTATAAACTTTTGCTCTGTCCTACCTGTAATTCATTTTATTATCTGTCTCTTCAACTAGACTGTAAACTTCAGTGCAGGGATTACATCTATTAACTGTTATACTCTCCCAAGTGCTTAATATCTTCCTGTTTTCACAGTCACCACTCCATGGATAATCAATCAGTGGTATTTATTGAGTGCTTACTGTGTTCATAGCACTGTCCTAAGAGCTTAATACTACTAATTGACTTTTGGATTTCAGGAGGGAATGCAGTGGAGTAAACAGGGCTTCCTTAAAGAACAAGAGCTTGTGCCCAGTGGCATAATTCCAAAGGAATGGGAGAAGGAGAGAAGAAGAGAGCTTGTCACAAACCCTGCTTCCTACTGATAGCCTCAATCCCTAGAATCCTCTCTGAAAGAGCCTCCTTCCACTGGCCTAGCATACAAAATTTGTCAGCTGGGGAAACCAAATTCTCCACTGTACATTCCAAATGCTTAGTACAGCACTCTGCACATAGTAAGCGCTCAATAAATACTGTTAAATGAATGAATTAATTAATTAATAGCAGGGCAGCACTGAAAGGGGGTATATTCTGCTGGTTCTTTATACCACTAAGAGTCTGGGACTCTAAATCAGATTGGGAAAATGCTCTGCTGCCTATCAAATACTCATATCAAATATCCTCTGTCTATGCAAAGCCAAATTTGTTTGACAGGTGAAAGTGTTTGACAGGTATGTATCAAAATACCCTTTGGCTTATCACATTTCTGCCAGAACAACCACAGAGTTGGCTGAATATCAGGGGTGGGAAATGCAATTATATATGATTTACAAAACACTCTTGGATCATCTGATAAGAGAAACACAGAATTAAAGGTTAAATGATGCCTTACCTTAGCCTCTCCCTAAAGAAAAAAAAAAAGACTGGCAATAAAATAAAAGTTTCCCTTGAAAGCATAGTCTGAAGCAGTTTCATTTGGCTTATGTTGCATATGCATATTGCAAGTGAGGGCTTAAAATTAAGTGACAGTCATCAGCAAACAGTGTATTTTCAACTGAAGTTGCATTATACTACAGTGCTTTGCATACAGTAAGCACTCAGTAAATACCATGGATTGATTAGAAAATGTGCCAGGTTTATTCTAACATAAGTGGTCTGAGATCATCAGATTAAATATGTGGAGTCCTCTGAAATGTAAGGATGAGTTAAGGAGGCTCAGACTAAAGAAGTATAATAACATTTTGATTCTCAAAACAACACATTCGATAATAAAATGTCTCCCTCTTTTCAGCCTGATAACTGTTTCTACTTGAGAGGGCTTCAACTATAAATGAAATGTGTAAGAGCTAACCAAGTCCCTGTACACTTGGAAAAATACAGTACAGCTGAAAAGGAAATTGCTCAAAGAAACCCTACGCTATTCTAGAGGTTACCCATCTTCCCCTTCCCTGCTCACCCTTTCCCGCCTGCTTCCATTTCTAGTAAGCCTGTAGCTCATTAACCCCACAGAAGAGCTGTGCTGTAAGGAGCAGTAGACTACGGGTCGTTTTCAGACACTACTGCTCTTGTTCCTTTTCCAGACGTTGATTCTGATGCAGCAATTAGTCAAGCTGCTAAGCCCCAGGAACTGGATCACTCAGTCTCTCCTCCTCCCATCCCATCAAGAAATGAACCCAACAGTGGTGCCAGGAAGTTATCCATGACAAATAAGGAAACCCGATAGAAAATGTTATTTTGAGAAGTTGAAGGTGAATTTTCCTCAAGTGTGATAGCAGTGCAAGCTAGCATTAGGGCAAGTGAAAATATAGGCATTAAAATTGATTAAATCTATACCTGTTTTGTAATAAAACTCCATGACCCTTCAAAAATCTTACATTCATGCATTATATCTAATGACCTTAGATAAGAGGAGCACTGTTTTATATAACAGCCCCCTTTTTGTACGATCAGAAAATCAGTTTCAATTCCCACTGTTGTGTCAATCAAAAGGAGCATGAAAGATTAGACTTTGGCAGGGCCTGTTCAAATGTCAATCGGTACCTGAAGCCTCATGACCAAGGTCAAGGCCAAAGCTCAGAAGCATAGTGTTTTCCCTCTCCCAGAGGGTTAGAGCACCGAACAACTAATCTATGGATTTTCTTCTGCACTGATTTTTTTAAATGGCATCTGTTAAGTGCTTACTATGTTTCAAACACTGTTCTAAGCCCTGAGGGAGGAACAAATTAATTATGTCCAGACACAGTCCCTGTCCCACATGGGACTCATAATCTAGGTACGTGAGAGAACAGGTATCCCCATTTTACAGTTGAGGTAATTGAGGCGCAAAGAAGTAAAGTGACTTGCCCAAGGTCACACAGCAGACACGTGGAGGGTCTGGGATTAGAACCCAGGTCCTTCTGACTCTGAGGTCCACGCTCTATCCACTAGCCCATGCTGCTTCTCTGGTCTTACAAGCCCACGGTTTGACAGAACGATACACAGTGTCAGGTAGCCACTCAAGCTGCAGAATCTGGGATCAGTGAGGGCCAGTAATGACAGGATAGGACAATGAACCGGGGAGGGGAAAGGAACAGAAGACAAAGAGGTTGGCTCCCAATAAATAAATATCCAAGTGGACTGCCTACACTTCACAGTGCATTCATGAATCAGAGCCATCTATCATAAGGTCACTCTGCAGCCTTTTATAAAGCAGTGGCATTGTATCTTTCTACTTCCAGCATATTTAAGCTCATATGCTTGCCTGGATTTGCACCTGACATTAATTACTCAGCTGCCTATGTGGTGTGGAAAGCCACTTCAACAGCTATATTGAAAAATGAACCTTTGTCACTGGATATTTCACCAAGAAATTTCCACCAGAATAGGTGCCTTTTAAAATATATTTTCCACAGTGGCAGGTGGGGACCGGGGATGGGTTGGAAAGGGTGGGTTTTGCAAGAGAAAAAACAAAAAAACAAAGAATCACGGATTTGTATTCCCCCGGAGCTAGAGACAGTAGCTAGAGGAAGAAAACTGACAATAATTATATTGCCTTACAAGCTGACAGCACACATAAATCTAATGCATTAAATCCCCGCTCATCGATTCACTTTCCAAATCTCATTTCGACATTATCCCAGAAGTTACTCTTTTCTTTTTCCAAGGCGTATTCGCTTCTGTTTTGAAAACTTAGGTAAATTTTGCTTCTGTAGGACACGGTAATTAACAGGGGTTTTCTCTCAGTCTCTTCGTATCTTTTTGGCGACACCGAGCAACTTTTCTTTTTTTAAATTCCCCTACCACACGAAATCCCAACAGCAAGCAGAAATGATCAGAGAGGTATGCTGGAATGGTGTTCCTGCCTTGATTCAAATTGTCATAGGTAGACAAAGTTCCCCTAGTCACTAATACTATCACTATTACTGATAAAAATAATAATAATGCCTTAATTATTATTAATGATGGTATTTGTTACGTGCTTACTAGGTGCCAAGCACAGTTCTAAGCGCAGGGAGAGACACAAGATTATGTTTGTCCCAGGTGTGGCTCACAGTCTTAATCCCCATTTTACAGACGAGGTACCTGAGGCCCAGAGAAGTGAAGTGACTGCCCAAAGTCACACATCTGACAAGTGGCGGAGCTGGGATTAGAACCCACAACCTCTGACTCCCAAACCCGTGCTCTTTCTACTAATCCAGGCTGATAATTCAGTCTTGTAGCTCTGCTGATGTCATAAACCTCAAAACCACCGTTGAAGCAGTTTAGAAATTAGAAGATAGATATCTCAGTTGAATTGGTTTGAGTATTTCATTGAAAAGTGTATAAAAACATGGAAAATTTTTCTAGCTGAAGGAAGGGATTTGGTAGGTGTCACAAATGCAAGAAACTTCGTGCGTAAAAGACGTGATGGAGTTTAAAAGTCGATTGCTATTATCAGATGCAGTGCCTTGTGTTTTCCATATATATTTCCCATATTGCCATATAGAAACTACAAGCATATTGCTGGCAAATTCTAATTTGAGCACGATTGTAAAATGTCAGCAATACCATAACAAAAATGCAATAAAACCAAATGTAAGCTAAGAGCAATATTTCCTCTAATCATTATTTTCATAAAAGATGGTATAATTTAGACAGCACCTTTCCTCTGCGTGACTCAGACATTTTCCAAATGTTATCATATTAACATTACTTGGAAGCAAGGTGCCAAAGATGGTTTTGCTAGGATTTTCTCCCATAGAGAAGTTAAGCATTTCTTCCCAAGTAACTCAGTGAATCCTTAAGAATTAGGAGCAGATCTCAAATCGATCATTTGAAATCCAGTTTTCTTTTTGCCATCTTTCCAACTCTCAACTTGCAGGAAGCTGTCATAAATAGAGGGGAAATTCAAAGGGTAATGACTTCATCTGATGAGAAAGAAATATAGCGATGTTCTAGTGTATTAATTTTTAAAATGACCCTCTTTTCAAGAGGAAAGGGATGAAATTTTATATTATGAAACTTAGAATAGTTGCTGTTTAACTGTGCAACTTTTTTCCCTTTGGCCAACTTTTCACATGACAATCACATTTTTTGAGATTTGTCTCAGCGCCAACCTCTGCTGCTGACCCAAATACGCTTCAGGCAAACACACCACTGGGGCCAGATGACTGTGGATCACTTAATGAAAAGGAAATGGTTCCCTTATTTCTGACTCCAAACCTGGCCAGGAAACAAGGACAATTGTCTGTCCTTCTGATGGTGATGATGATGATTATTATTACTAACATAATTGTGGTATTGTGATGTTACTACATTTATATTGATGTCATTATATTTGTCATATTATTATATTGTGATATAATGTTGTGATACTGGTTCTGGGCTCCTCTTCTCTTCTCCATAGACGTTAACTCCCAAGGGATCCCTAGAGAAGCGGCATGGCCTAGTGGATAGAGTCCAAGCCTGGGTGTCAGAAGGTCATGGGTTCTAATCCCGGCTCTGCCGCTTGTCTGCTGTGGGTCCCTGGGTGAGTCCCTTCACTTCTCTGTGCCTCAGTTCCCTCATCTGGAAAGTGGGGATTGGGACTGTGAACACCATGAGCGCGAGCTACCCCGGGAGGGCTCTGCAGTCCCCAGGGTCTCCCCGCAGGCAGAAGGTGCGAGGCCCCTCCCCATCGGGCCAGGCTCTCAGGCCAAATTTTTGGCTAGCCATCTCCGCAAGCCCAGTCCGGAGCAGGAACGTGGCGGGGAGCTGTGCCCTCTGTCGGAGGCCTGGGAGACAGAAGGACCTGGGTTCTAGTTCCAGCTCTGCCGTTTGTATGCTGTGTGATTTTGAGCAGTTCACTTTACTTTTCTGGACCTCAGTTACCTCATCAATAAATTGGGAATAAAGACTGTGAGCCCCATGCGGGACAAGGACTGTGTCCAACCCTATTATCTTGTATCTACCCCAGCGCTTAATACAGTACCTGGCACATAGCACTTGAGAAATATCACAATTGTTATTACTATGATTAGTAAGTAGGAGGGAGAACATGCACTGAATCCCCATTTTGCAGATGAGGGAACTGAAGCTCAGAGAACTTAAATGACTTGCCCAAGATAATGCAGCAAGTAAGAGTCAGAGCCAGGATTAGAGAACCCAGGGACTCCAGGTTGAAAGGCTAATCATCATGATGTTCCATGACACAGTGGTAAATTTTCTTAGTATCAGTATTATTTATGTATTGTTTTTTGCACCGGGCTCAATCTAATGATGAGATGAGTTTGGGTGAGGCAGGTAATCTTCATTATTATTATTATTATGTGCAGTCGAGTCTATAGCAACTCCATGGCTATACTTTCTCCAGATCGAGTCTATAGCGACTCCATGGCTATACTTTCTCCAAAACGGCCTGTCCTCTGCCATAATCCACAACCTTTCTAATGGTTCTTCAGTTATCGTTGTTATGGTCTCTATCCATCTAGCTGCTGGTCTGCCTCTTCCACGTTTTTCCTGGACTTTTCCTAGCATTAGTGTCTTCTCCAGAGAATTAGTCCTCTTTCTTGTCAGCTGTGTGACTGTGGGCAAGTCACTTAACTTCTCTGTGCCTCAGTTACCTCATCTGTAAAATGGGGATTAAGACTGTGAGCCCCACGTGGGACAACCTAATTCCCTTGTGTTTACCCCAGCGCTTAGAACAGTGCTCTGCACATAATAATAATAATAATAATGTTGGTATTTGTTAAGCGCTTACTATGTGCCGAGCACTGTTCTAAGCGCTGGGGTAGACATAGGGGAATCAGGTTGTCCCACGTGGGGCTCACAGTCTTAATCCCCATTTTACAGATGAGGGAACTGAGGCACGGAGAAGTTAAGTGACTTGCCCACAGTCACACAGCCGACAAGTGGCAGAGCTGGGATTCGAACTCATGAGCCCTGACTCCAAAGCCCGTGCTCTTTCCACTGAGCCAATACCAACATTATTATTATTATGATTGATTATGTGTCCAGGAAATCTTTAGGGAGACCTTTTCTCATCTCTTTTAATCAATTTTCAGTGATATTTATTGAGTGCTTATTAAATGCAGAGCATTGAACTAAGCATTTGAGAGAATGCAATGGAGTTGACAGACACCTTCCCTGTCCACAAGGAGCTTATAGTCCAGAGAGGGAGACAGGTAATCAAATAAATTATGGATATATACATACGTCCTGTGGGCCTGAAGATAGGGAAGATATCAAGCGTTAAAGGGTACGGATCCAAGTGCATAGGAGATGAAGAAGGGTGAGGGAATAGGAGACATGAAGATTTCGACAGAGAAGGCATCTTGGAGAAGTTACTTTAATAAGGCTATGGAGGTGGAGAGAGTGGTGTGGTATATGAAGGGAGAAGGAGTCCCAGTCCAGAGGGTGGACATGGATAAGGGATCATTGGTGAGATAGAGGCACAGGGATTAGGTTGGTATCAGAGGAGGGAGGTTTATGGAATGGGCTGTAGAGGAAGCCAGACAGGTAAGGTAGGGTGGGGAGAGCTGATTGACTGCTTGAAAACTGATAGTAAGTAGTTTCTGTTTGGATGGGGAACCACTGGAGGTTTTTAAGAAGTAGGGAGATGTGGACTAAACTTTTCTAACACAATTATTTGGGCAGCTGAGTGAAGTAGGGATTGAAGTGGGGAGAAACAGGAAGCAGTGAAGTCATCAAAGAGCCTGATGCAGTAGTCAAGGCAAGATGTAAGTGTTTGGATCAGCATATTAACAGTTTGAACAAAGGAGTAAAGGCAGATTTTAGCGATGCTGTGGAGGTCAAACCAACAAGATTTGGTGACAGACTGAATAGTGGGTTGAATCAGAAAGATGACTCAAGAATATCACCAAGGTTGTGGGCTTATGAGACAAGGAGGATTATGGCACCGTCTACAGTAATGGGAAAGAAATGGGGAGAACAGGGTTTGGGTGGGAAGATGAGGAGTTCTGTTTTGGACATATTTAGTTTGAGTTGTTTAGCGGGACATCCAGGTAGAGATATCCTGAAGACAGGAAGAAATTTGAGACTACAGAGAAGGGGAAAGGTCAGAGTTGGAGATTTAAATTTGGGAATCATCCACATAGTGATGGTAACTGAAGTCGTGAGAGTGAATTAGTTCTCCAAGGGAGCGGGTGTAGATGGAGACTAGAAGGGGAAGGGTGACAGGAAATTAGAGGAGGGAATTAAAAGTCTAAAACAAATGGTGTGGACAATGGGGATGAGGCAATAAGGCTAGAGAAGTATTGTTGCCACACGAAGGAAAGGGCAGAATTAAAGGAGGAGAGAATAAATTAGAGATGGACAGGATCAGTCTGGTGTTTGAAGTTCCACCAGCAGCAACTCTGTAAGTCCAACCACAGGAGCAGAGGAAGCGAACTTTGGAGGGGTAGTCTTACAAGATTAGCAGAGGGAAAGGGAAGCAAAGGAGTTGAGATCAGTGGAAAGGTCAGAGTTGAAGGCGCCTCCACTTTCAAGTGAAAGGAGCACTGAATTTGGCTGCTCAGATATCCAGGCTGTTGCTGAACAAACCTGCTGCTTCTCCTGTGACCAGGTCAATCGATGCTATTCACTGAGCGCTTACTGTTACTGTTACTCCAGCAAAACCCTGGACTAACGAATGATATCCTGAGCCAACCTACTTGGATGAATGTTTTGAGTGCAATTATTAGGTATTCCAATGAGGCCTAGTGGAAAAAAGAATGGGCTTGGGAATCAGACAAACTGGGTTCGAATCATGGCTCAGCCACTTTACTTCATCTGTAAAATGTGGATTTAATACCTATTCACCCCCAAACCCAGGCTGTGAGCCCCATGTGGGACAGGGGATTTGTCATACTTAACAACATGCTGTGAGAAGCAGCGTGGCTCAGTGGAAAGAGCACGGGCTTTGGAGTCAGAGGTCATGAGTTCGAATCCCAGCTCTGCCACTTAGTTGTGTGACTGTGGGCAAGTCACTTCACTTCTCTGTGCCTCAGTGACCTCATCTGTAAAATGGGGATTAAGACTGTGAGCCCCACGTGGGACAACCTGATTCCCCTATGTCTACCCCAGCGCTTAGAACAGTGCTCGGCACATAGTAAGCGCTTAACAAATACCAACATTATTATTAACAAATGCCACAGTTATGATTACTAATAGTAATATCCCATCTCCTGTAGGATTTGAGTTTGAATTGCTCTTTGTTAGTGGTGATCGTTTATGCGGAGACATCCATTCATTCATTCAATAATATTTATTGAGTGCTTACTATGTGCAGAGCATTGTACTAAGCGCTTGGAATGAACAAGTCACCAACAGATAGAGACAGTCCCTGCCGTTTGACGGGCTTACAGTCTAATTGGGGGAGAAGACAGAGAAAAACAATGGCAATAAATAGAGTCAAGGGGAAGAACATCTCGTAAAAACAATGGCAACTAAATAGAATCGAGGCGATGTACAATTCATTACCAAAATAAATAGGGTAATGAAAATATATACAGTTGAGCAGATGAGTACAGTGCTGAGGGGAGGGGAAGGGAGAGGGGAAGGAGCAGAGGGAAATGGGGGGAAAAGAGGGTTAAGCTGCGGAGAGGTGAAGGGGGGTGGTAGAGGGAGTAGAGGGAGAAGGGGAGCTCAGTCTGGGAAGGCCTCTTGGAGGAGGTGAGTTTTAAGTAGGGTTTTGAAGACATTTTCTCTGTCACTCAGAAGCCCACAGCTTGCCTTGTGAGATGGTTCGTTAGGGTGTAGGTTCAGTCTAGGTCTGCAGAACAGTGAACCTCTGCCATGCCCTGACCTCCTCTGGTGAGGACACCACTGGTGAGTGAGACACTCTCACCTGCTGTACCTTTTGTTGAAGTCTTCCAGGGAAAATTAGGTGGGGAGTGTGGCCAGAGAACTTGTATCTACCCCAGCACTTGAACAGTGCTTGGCACAAAGTAACTGCTTAATAAATACCATAAAAAAAGAATATTTCTTTTTGTCCACCCAGATGCAGAGTCTGCTATTATTGCAATATATAGTATTACCTAGTACAGTTCTTTTGTTAGTTCCTTTCAAATTATATCAGTATTATTATTATTCGAGACCAATGCATAGCTAATGACAAAGGGAGAAGAGGGATCTGCACACAAGTCTGCTGTCAACATCCGGTACGGCAACTCAACTCCATTAATCTCTTCATGCTATCTTTGGCCCGAAGGACTCTTCCTTCTCCTGAGTCATAGAACCAAATGCAGAAAGAACTCCAAGATGCAGCCAAACTATCAAACTGCCCCCCTTCCCTCTGCCTGCGTCAGGTTATAAAAATAGCTGCCAAAAGCCTTTCACCCCCAGGCCCATCACCTGATACTTGGTGAGAACCAGTCAGTGAGCCTGGGATGTCCACAGGCCCAAGAAGGGCCGCTCAGAGCTCCAGAGTCAGCTCTCCGAGTGTCTCTACTGCCTCTTCGGAAATTGAACAACAAGTAATCCTGGACTTCCCACTTGCCTAGATCTTGCATAGAATGTTTTGGGGGTGGGGAGGGAGAGGGGCAGACCACTGGCAGGACTCATGACCAAGCTGGCACATCAAAGTAGAATAATCATTCAAATGGGCTACACCTCATGGCCCAAACAAAAATAATAATAACAAAAATAATAATGATAATAGCGGTATTTATTAAGCACTTACTATGAGGCAGGCATTGTTCTTCGTGCTCTGGTGGGTACGAGCAAATCGGGCTGGACACAGTCCCTGTCTCACAGAGAGCTCACAATCTCCTTAACCCAGTACTCCATTGAACTCACAGCAATATGGGAGTGAGGTATGTAAGGGCCTTGACACTGCTCTCTCCCACCTACCATCGCAATTTTCTCCCAGTTATACCATCTCCTGATTGACTTGAATCTACCCCAGAGTTTAGAACTGTGCTTGGCACATAGTAAGGGCTTAACAAGTACCACCGTTATTATTATTTTATTTGATTGCTATGCCTGTTCAGCTGGACAGTGGCAACAATTCCCAGAGTTTCCCACGCCACTTCCCTCCAATTCCAACCTACTCAGTGTACCTCGATTTCATATATTTGACCGTCACCCCCGTCCTGCCTCTGGATGGGCACCCTCTCCCTCTTCATATCTGATAAATGTTCATCCTCCCCACTTTCAAAGCCTGGATGCAGTGTGGCTTAGTGGATAGAGCACAGGCTTGGGAGTCGGAGGTCATGGGTTCTAATCCCGGCTCCACCACTTGTTAGCTGTGTGACTTTGGGCAAGTCACTTCACGTTTCTATGTCTCAGCTACCTCATCTGTAAAATGGGGATTAAGACTGAGCCCCACGGAGGACAACCTGATTACCTTGTATCTACTCCAGCACTCAGAACAGTGCTCGGCACTTAGTAAACGCTTAACAAATACCATTATTATTATTACTAAAAACACATTTCCTTCCCCAACTAAGTCCTCACTTCCTCTTCTCGTTCTCCCTTGTGTCACCCTGGCACTAGGATTAGCACCTTTTATTCACCTCAGCCCCATAGCACTTACATACACATCTGTAATTTCATTTATTTATATCATTGTCTATCTCCCCTGCTAGACTGAAAGTTCATTGTAGGCAAGGAATATGTCTACCTTGCTGTACTGTACTCTCCCAAGCACACATACAGTGATGTGATTCATTCATTCATTCATTCAATTAAATGGTGTTTATTGAGGGCTTATTGTGTGCAGAACACTGTACTAAGCGCTTGGGAGAGTACAATATAACAATCAACAGACATATACCCTGCCCACAATGAACTTAGAGTCTAGAGGAGGAGACAGACATTAATAGAAATAAGTTACAGATATGTACATAGAGTGCTGTGGAACAGAGGAGGGATAAAAAGTGAACGTCAGGGCGATATAGAAGGGAGTGGGAAAAGAGGAAAGGAGGCATTAGTCAGAGAAGGCCTCTTGGAGGAGATAATAACTGAATGATACATCTTCTCCCCCTCAATCAATACCATTATTAAATATGTACTCTGTGCAGAGAACTATATTAAATGTTTAATGAATAATAATAAATTATTGTGGTTTTTGTTAAGTGCATTTTATATACCAAACAATGTATGTACTAAGGATTTGGATAGATATAAAATAATCTGGTCTCACATGGGGTTCACAGTCAAAGTAGGAGGGAGAATAGGTACTGAACCCCATTTTGCAGATGAGGCAACTGAGGCACCAAGAAGTTATATATTTTTCCAAGTTAACACAGCAGACAAGTGGCAGAGCCGGGACTAGAAGCCGGGTTCTCTGACTCCCAGGCCTGTGCTCTTTCACTAGAAATGCTTGAGTGTACCACAGAATTACCAGACACGAACCGTGCCCACCCCAGAAGCTTACAGTCTAGCATGACAGAGAGAAACTCAAAATATTTATGGATAAGGGGACTGAGTAATAGAGTATATAAAATATGTCCAGAAGCGCTACAGGGTTTGTGGAAATGGGAAAGGGCTTCAGTGGCTGTTGGGGGAATCTAGTTTGGGAGATAACAGGTTACTCAGGGAAGGCTTCCAGGAAGAGATGCCATCTCAGAAGGGCTTTAAAGACGCAGAGAGCTATTATTTGCCAAATGTACTAGGGCAAATAGTGTCAGGCAGGCAGGAGGGTGTGTTAAAGAGGGCTGTGGTGGGAAAATTGAGAATGAGGTACAGGGAGTAGTTTAGTCAAAGGTATCAAAACAGTAGCCACATAGTTTTAAGCACAATCCCCATACAGTCACCGGATGAAGAAAGTAGAAGGCCAGCTGAAGCGGAAGATAAATCTTGCAGGCATACAATTGATTTCTCTTTCACCTTCTTTCATCCATCCGTAAGAAACGGCTTTCATTAAGCTTTTCCTCCCACAGAGTCCAGGACCTTCAGTGTAATCCACGATTTCACTTATCCCTTCGTTATTTGTTTTCCTTCCAACTCTCCACGGTGGCAATTAATGAGAACAGAAACTCTAAGATGAGATGTTGGCTCTTGTGTTCCAAATCGACCAGAGAATGACAAGCAGTTACAAATGAACTTCCTTAAGCAATTTAATTTAGAGATGTCTTAAAGGAAATCATTACCCCAGAGCACTGATTAAATAATAAATGTTATTCCATCTTTGGATCTTGCTGTGTGACTCTCCTTTCCTCCTCCTGAGGAACAAAAGACTCCTGCTTCTGATTGCCCTGTGGGTCAGCAGGTAGAAGTGGCACCTCAAGGGCCATATCAATCGATCAATCAGTGGTATCTAATGAGTGCTTACTTCATGCAGAACACTGTACTGAGTGCATATTGCCCTTCAGACATCTAGTTGGGGTCATCAAAATGGCCATTAATTTTCCTTCTTGGATCGAATTCACTTCTAGAGATGGGATTGGGTCTTTTTATTAGCATAATGTACTCTCCCAAGCACTTAGTACAATGCTCTGCAAACAGTAAGCGCTCAATAAACACAATCGAATGAATTAATGAATGTTGAAGAGAAAATTGATGTTCAAACTGAGAGCAATGGGAATTCTGGCTCAAGCTTTGCAGTCCACCTCCTCTTTCTCTATGCTTTTCTGCCTCCTTACCCTAAATAGTCACTTTCTCGGTTCTTAAAGGGAACAGAGTTTTCTCTTAAGGTCAGTTTTGTCCAGTTGTTTCTCCTGGTTCCAAATTGTCAATAATAATAACAGTAATAAGATTGTAGACTGTAGAGATTTGACTCTAAGCTCGCTGTGGGGAGGGAATGATTCTCTTATATTGCTATATTGTATTCCCTCAAGCATATAGAATAGTGCTCTGCATAAAGTAAGTGCTCAATAAATACGATTAATAATAAAAAGGTGTTTAAGCATGAATTGTGCCCTGTGCCAAACTCTGGGCAGATTCAATATAAGCAGATTGGACACAGTCCCAGTCCCACATGGACTTCAAAGTTTGAGGAAGAGGGAGGGCAGATAGCTAATCCCTAAGGTCACACAACAGGCAAATGGGAGAGCTGGTATGGGAATTCAGGTCTCACAACTCTCAGGCCCATGTTCTGAACACTAGGTCATGCTGCCTCAACTTCTCAGCAAGAAATTCTGGGGACAGGTGAGGAGTGGGGTGACTGCTGTATTGTGCTTCCATGCGCTTAGTACAGTGCCCTGCACACAGTAAGCACTCAATAAATACGATTGAATGAATGAATGAGTGTCATGAAGTAGAAAGAGGGGGAGGAAGAAAGAGACAGATGGGGAGACACAGCTGCTGAGTTACACCGGGAATGATCTGAAGCAATCCCTTTAAACAACTGCCGTCTATAAGTTGCTTTTCTTTTGAGCTAATTACTGAACTGGGAAATCCAATAGAACAAAGAGAAAGTGGTTGGCTTCTTCCTCAGAGGCCAAAGCTTCAGGCATTAGGATATGCAAGCCATATGATATTATCAAAGCGTAACTAAAATTCTACATTAAAGTGAGTCACGATTGGTCTGAGTGCACTTTACACAAGATTGTGTTTTTTTCTTCCTGAAGACTGCTTACAATCAGGACAAAAGTCTATTGTATTAACTTTCACTCCCCTGGGAGGAACCACTGCAATGGTTGACTCTAAAGGATGCTTACTGGAAAGATCTTTTAAAAAAACACTATTTACATAGCAGCAAATCAAGGTCCACATTCACAGCTCCTTCTATCTGAAGGAGATGGGAAAGCTAGAAGTACTGGAACAGGAAAATAAAAATTGAGTTGCCTTTTATTAATGAGGGATCTTTCACTCTCAAAGTTCTCTCTTAAAAACAAAAATGCTTGTTAAAATCCAGTTACCACCAAACAGATGACTCTTAGGTATATATCTCCATGACATCATGGACATTGATCTAGAAACCTGCATGGGACACTTAAGATTATTTATTCTAATTTCCTACATCGAACCCAGGAAGCAGTGGATAGAGAATGGACCTGAGAGCCAGAGGACCTGGGTTCTCATCCTGACTCCACGATTTGTGGCACAACCTTGGGTAAGTCACTTAACTTCTCCCTACCTCAGTTCCCTCATCTGCAAAATGGAAATTAACACTATTAGTCCCATGTGGGACAGGGACTGTGTCCAACCTGATTAGCTTATATCTTGGCTCAGTGGAAAGAGCATGGACTTGGGAGTCATAGGTGGTGGGTTCTAATCCCAGCTTCGCTGCTTGTCAACTGTGTGCCTTTGGGCAAGTCACTTCACTTCTCCGTGCCTCAGTTACCTCATCTGTAAAATGGGGATTAAGACTGTGAGCCCCACTTTGGACAATCTGATCACCTTGAATTCCACCCCGAGCGCTTAGATCAGTGCTTTGCACATAGTAAGCACTTAACAAATACCATCATTATTATTATTACCCCAGCAGTCTACACAGTATCTGGTATACAATAAGCACTTAATGAATGTCACTGAAAAAAAGTACACTTGTTCCTTTGAAGGAAGGAATAGTAACTTAATTTTATTGTGCTTATACAGTGTTCTATACCAGTTCCTGTCAGTTCCACCTTCATAAAATTGCTAAAATCCTCCTTTCCTCTCCATCCAAACTGCTACAATATTAATATGTTCACTCACCCTATCCCAACTAGATTATTACATCAGCCCCTTTGCTGACCTCCCAGCCTCCTGTCTTTCCCCTCTACAGTCCATACTTCACTCTACTGCCTGGATCAGTTTTCTACAGAAATGTTCAGGCCATGTTTCCCCACTCCTCAAAAAACTCCAGTGGTTACCCATTCACCTCCTCATCAAACCAAAACTCCTCACCATTGGCCTTAAAGCAGTCTATCACCTTGCCCCCTCCTACCTCACTCACCTCACTACTTTCCTACTACAACCAGCACTCTCATTTCACTCCTATAATGCTAACCTTCTCACTGTGCCTTAATTCCATCTGTCCCTCCTCCAACCCCTCATCCACATCCTGCCACTGGCCTGGAACGCCCTCCCTCCTCAAATCTGATGGCCAATTACTCGTCACCCCTTCAAAGCCTTTTTGAAAGCACATCTCCTCCAAGAGATCTTCCCTAAGCCACCCTTTCCTCTTCTCCCATTCCCTTCTGCGTCACCCTGACATACTCCCCTTTTTCATTTCCAGCCCCACCACACTTAAGTACATATCTATAATATATTCATTTATGTTAATGTCTGTTTCTCCCCCAACTCCGGCCACGGCCTGTAAGTTCTCCGTGGTTAGGGAATATGTGTTTATTGTCAAATTGTACTCTCCCAAACAGTAAATACAGTGCTCTGTGCGGTGAGACCACAACAAGCTGCCGTATTAGTAACTGTTTGTGATCCTGTGAACAACAACAAAAAGGAAGGGGCTGGAGAAGGCCCTGATGGACTCTACCTAGGACAGGTGAATGCTGGTCTAGGGGGAAGGAGCATGGAGGGAAGTGTGGCCTTCTCTCCCTGTTCTACCCAGTAACAGGCCTGGACCAATCAGTGACTTCATGTAGAACTACAGCTGACTCCTAAGGCAGATAAAAGGTGCTCTTTTTGAATGGCCAGGGGGCGTGTAGAGAGAGGCATACAGAAGGCACACCACAGAGAGGGCACCTGGAGGCACAGGGCACACTGGTGAAACAGAAGCAGTAGGAGAGCAGCACTCGGAAACAAAGAAAATGCATTGGCAGAATGGGCTCCTTCGACAACAGACTAGTATTGGACCCTTGGTGGAGTGGAGTGCGTGTGTCTATGTATCACTCCCTTGCACACTAGTAAAACTAAGTAAAACTTTCCACCATAAGCTTGGTGGTCAGAAGTGTGGTTTGAACTTTACTACGGGTCACCGAGGCTCCCCCCAGTCAAGGAAGGTCGTGGTTGTTACGAACGGAGGGCTTGCAACACTCTGCACACGGTAAATCTTTAATGAATATGATTGAATGAATGAATGTTCTGCTCCCAGGAGGTGGTCACTTTTTTCATAAAAAACTGCAATAAAGCTATCTGTTCTTGCCTTGGCCGCTTCTAATGACGAGATCACAATTGTGTCAGTCCAAAAAAAATGATCATAAGAATATCTGAGGTCACTCAACAGTGTTCCCTTTTCCTCCTCGCACTTATTCTGGGCCTCACTACCAGTGCCCAAATGTCAATACAGACATTCCTGTTAGAACAGGATGTTTTAGAGTGCAATTTCAATGGAATGTGCAAAAAAAAAAAAATGAGGACCCAGTTCACATAAATAAGCTCTAAATTGGCTATAACATGCAGATCTGAGCAGAAATGCTTTGCAAAAATTGCACTATTCCAGAGCCCAGAGTTTTGGGGCAGCACTGAATAAATAACTCACTAGCATTACACAGGGAACCAATTCACAAATATTTGAATTCACTCCAATTTTCAAGGGACACAGTGATCTTCAAGCAGATACAAACATTTAAATAATTACCTGCGTGGCACCAATGAGCTTCAGATAAGTTAGTGGTGTAGGGATGGTATTTGTTGAGTACCCACTGGGAACAATCCATTATACTAATTCTTAGAAGATACAAAACATTCAACTGTCATATATCTTAACCACATGGAGTTTATATTCTAATGGTCAAGGCAAACAAGACTATTTACCAACAGAGCAATCAAAATGAAGAAATGAAAGTACAGTTTAACATGTGAATTAGTGTCAAGGCAGGGTATACATTGAATTATGAATACTAGAGATGGATGATGGGCTTAGTTGACTTGAAATGTTGGGTATTAATCAGAGAAGACATAAAAGAGGGGATGGGCTTTCAGGAGGATTTTATTTTTAATGGTATTTGTTAAGCACTTACTATGTGCCAGGTTCTGTGCTAAGAGCTGGTGTAGACCCAAGACTGTCAGGATGGACACAGTCGCTGTCCCACATGGGGTCCATAGTCTTAATCTTCATTTTACAGATGAGGTAACTGGGGCACAGAGACATAAGTGTCTTGCCCAAGGTCACACAGCAGGCAATTGGAGAGCAGGGATTAGAACCCAGGGCCTTCAGACTCCCAGGCCCATGCTCTCTCCACTGCTTCTGATTTTTAAAATGGGGAGGGAGTAGAATGAGCAAGAGATGAAGATGGGAAGAGTAAAGAGAGAGAGGTAGATTTAGGCAGTTACCTTGGGAGGAATAAAGAGAATAGGATGAGTGGCAAGTGAAGAGAACGGATGTGTGGTGCGGTGAGTTGGTGGAGACTATTATAGATAATTGTGAGCTTTTGTTGTAGGGGGCTTGGGGAAGCAGAAAGATGTGTGCCAAGAAACAGTTTAGGAGGATGATCTGTGCAGGCAATTAAGATTGCTTGAAATAGACTTTTATTTTTCATGGCTTCCTGGAATCTCCTCCTGTGTAGCAGAAACTGCATCTTATTTCAACTACTCTGGAATGACCTTCTCCTTATCCCTGGATTTCTTGACAACACAGGCATCTTCACGAGTACAACTCTCAATATTTAGGAGAAATGCAGCATTTTTCTGTCTCCTTTGTACTATGTCTCTCTGCAGTGCTGCTGATGGCCCAGTGGAAATAACATGGCACTGAGAATCAGGAGACATCAGTTCTAGCCTAGTTAAGCAAGTAGGGGAATACCTGCCAGACCCATGCCATCAGTGAGTAATTAATCAAGCAATCGTATTTACTGAGCACTTGCTGGATGCACAGCATTCTACTAAGCATTTTTTATTGGTACTTGTTAAGTGCTAACTATGTGCCAAACACCATACTGGGGTAGATAATAGATAATCAGGTTGGGCACAGTCCCACACCCCCACTCGGCTCACAAGCTAAGTAGGAGGGAATAGGATTTAATTACCATTTTCCAGATTAGGTGATTGAGGCCCAGAAATTAAATGACTTGCCCAAGGTGACACAGCAGGCAAATGGCAGAGTCGGAATTAGAATTCGGGTCCTCCGACTCCCAGGCACATGCTCCGGGAAGAACATGCTGCTCCGGGAAGTACAGTAGAGCAGAGTTGGTAAACACATCCCCTGCCCACAGTGAGCTTACAGTGATCAAGTTTTTGACCAAAGAACCACTTTTGCATGCAGGCAGTGAAGTGGAGAGATGCAAAAAGGAATCCTGGAAAGTGAGCCTAGATGGATGGCGACATCTGCAGCAAACGTACCTTGTTCTCATCTACCTTAATGCTGATCTCTCACCCACGTCCTGTCTCTGGCCTGGCATGCCCTCCCTTTTCATATCCAACAGACAATTACTCTTCCCGCCTTTAAAACCTTAATAATAATAATGGCATTTGTTAAGCACTTACTATATGCCAGGCCCCAAACTAAGTCCTAGGGAGGGTACAAGAAGATTGAAAAGAAAACTGAAAAGAAAATAATAATGATAACTCTGTGTATTGAACTTTCCCAAGGTGTTGGTATAGTGTTCTGAAAATTCGTTCGATAGTATTTATTGAGCACTTACTATGTGCAGAGCACTGTATTCAGCTCTTGGAATGTACAACTCGGCAACAGATAGAAACAATCCCTGCCCAATGACAAGCTCACAGTTTAATCATAGTAAGAATTCAGTAATTGCCACTGATTAATCATCATCGTCTTCTTCGTCAGCAACTAAAGGACTGGCTCTTCATCTTTAAGAGCACTGGAGCTAGGGCCTGGAGACCATCGGATTTTTCCTGTCTTTCTATTTTTTGTCTTTCTCGCTTGGATGCTTGGTCGTTGCCATTTTCAAGGTCAGTCAGTCAATCGGTTGATCAGTGGTACTCAGTGGTGGTATTTGGTAACCACTTACTGTGTGTAGAGCATTGTCCTAAGTGCTGGGGTAGATTTAGCTAATCATTTCTGTCCATGTCCCACATGGACCTCACTCTAAGCGGGAGGGGGGATGGCTTTTGGGTCCCATTTTACAGATAAGGAAATGGAGGCACAGAAAAATTAAGTGACCTACCCGAGGTCACACAACAGGCAAATGGCAGATCTGGGACTAGAACCTAGGTTCCCTAACTCCTAAACCTGTGCTCTTTCCACTAGATGACACTGCTTCTCATTGAGAGCTTACTGTGTACTAAGCTCCTGGGAGTGTATATCTCTAGCACTTATGAGTGTCCTTTTCCCATCCTCAGCACTTTCTATGCCTTTCTACATCTGTACATACAATAACGTGACAATCTGTGAATGTCTTATGTCTGTCTCCCCCAGTTAGAATGGACGCTCCTCATGAACAGGAGTGTGCCACTTGTCTGCTTTAATAATTAAGGTATTAAGTGTTTAGTATTTGCCAAGCACTGTTCTAAGTGCTGGGGTAGATACAAGGTAATCAGGTTGTCCCATTTGGGGTTCCCAGTCTTAATCCCCATTTTAAAGATGAGGTAACTGAGGCACAGAGAAGTGGTTTGCACAAGATCACACTGCAGACAAGCGGCAGAGCCAGGATTAGAACCCAGGTCCTCTGAATCCCAAGCCCGTGCTCTTATTTGTGCTTTTACAAATGCTATTGAAATGCTTTTACTGCTATTATTACTCAAGTTATAAGATTCCCTATTTAAAAACATATCGAAGTCCATTTACCAACCAAATGAATTTTTTTTTTCTTTAGAGCATCAGAAAGTTTCTCTTAAGTGGCATCTGAGGAATAACTTTCAATTAATACTGAACAAGTGGAATGGAACAACTTAGGATCGATATTCATTTTTTCAATCCTATTTCTAAATGTGTAATTAGTTTATTGACTACCCTGCCTTGGCAACTACAACTAAACATGAAAAACACCCTTCCAAAAAAAGCACAAACAAAAAAGGAAAAGAACAACCTGGCATTGAAGTTATCATTTAATCTACGTATTTAGGGGAAGCTTGATCAGTCTCAAGACACACACAAGCACACAAAGTATAATCTCATTCCATGATGCAGAAAATCACGATAGTCTAATCATGCATTCGACTGCAAACATTTACATCAGTTTGAGCTTTGAGAAAGTATTTTGTGTTTGCAGCTGGAACCTCAGCTTCGTGCTAACTAGCTGAGTCCTGGGCGGAGCTACCTCCAGTTACCCCAGAGTTTAGTATAGTGACGGGCACATAGTACACACTTAAACACCACAAGTATCATTCATTCAATCATATTTATTGAGCACTCACTGTGTGCAAAGCATTCATTCATTCAATAGTATTTATTGAGCACTTACTATGTGCAGAGCACTGCACTAAGCGCTTGGAATGTACTGTACTGTACAAAGTAAAGTACAAAACACTGTACTAAGCTCTTAGGAAGATACAATATAATAATACAAATAATGATGATAATTATAATAATAAACAGACACAATCCCTGCCCACACGAGCTTACAGTCTAGAGATCTTAGTCTAGAGAGCTTTTGGTCTAGAGAACTTATTGGATGCCCTGAAACCAGAACAGCTTTAATCCACAAGGGGGTCAGGGTTTCAAGAGCAGAACCACTCTCCCTTCCACTAAGAGAAATTGGAGGGCAGCAATCATTCAGTTTGTGGCATTTGAGTGCTTTCCGCACGCGGTACACTGGGCTAAGAACTTGGGAGAGTACCAGAAGATAAGTAGTTGTTATCCCTGCCCTCAAAGAACTTACAGCTCTCTCAAACAGCAGCAAAGTGACTTAACTTCTCTGCGCCTGTTACCTCACCTGTAAAATGGGGATTACGACTGTGGGTCACACGTGGGACAACCTGGTTACTGTCTATCTACCCCAGTGCTTAGAACAGAGTAAGTGCTTAACAAATACCGTTATAATTACTTTGTGTGTTTCTCTCTCTCTCTCTCTCTCCTTCCCTCCCTCCCTCCCCTAAAGAAAGAGAAACCCAGAAGCACATTTAAATATAGGTTAAGCTGCTGCCCAGCCAGGAAGTGGGAAAGTAGCATCCGTGGCAGGGATCCCGGCTCTGCCACTTGTCCGCTGTGTGACTGTGGGCAAGTCACTTAACTTCTCTGTGCCTTAGTTACCTCATCTCTAAAATGGGGATTAAGACTGTGAGCCTCACAAGGGATGACCTGATTACCCTGCATCTACCCCAGCGCTTAGAACAGTGCTCTGCACATAGTAAGCGCTTAACAAATGCCAACATTATTATTATTATTACAGCCTAGTGGGGGACACTAAACAGACATTAAAATAAATGACAGGTAGGGGAGGCAAGAGGAGAATGGAAGGTCCTTGTGGGCAGTGAACGAGTCTACCAGCTCCTATACTGTACTATCCTAAGAACTTATTACAATGCTCTGCACACAGGAAACAATAAATACCAATAAATACCATTCATTGATTAAATGATTGAGGTAGAGGGAAAGGAAGGAGTTGTCAGAATGGATTCGATTTCAAGGCCCACTCCCTTCCAGTCTTTCCCGAGCCTGACAGGGAACACGGGGCCCCTGCTAAGAAGCAGCATGGCCTAGTGGCTAGAGTCCAGGCCTAGGAGTCAGAAGGACCTGGCTTCTAATTCCAGCTCTGCCACTTGCCTGCTGTGTGACCTTGGGCAGGGCATTTATCCTCTCGCTGCCTCCTCTGTAAAATGGGGATTAAGACAGCCCCACGTGGGACATGGACTGTATGTGACCAGATTAGCTATCTACCCCAGCGCTTAGTACAGTGGATGATACGTGGTAAGTGCTTAACAAATACCATTAAAAAAACAAATAAAAGAGGACACTTGAACTCTGAAATTCAGATTCACCTGAAGCAGGCCAATTTGTAAATGGTTGGTAGCTCCTTGGAAGGCACCTCTGGGGCTCAGAGTGCATGCAGGGCTGATCAGCAGCTCTCCTATCTCCAACAACAGCAGTGACACACAGGAGGTAGGGATAAATCTCACTAAAATTTCTCTTTTGTTCTCCTGCTTCTCTTTTGAGAAGGAGCATAGCCTAGAGAAGCAGTGTGGCTCAGTGGAAAGAGCTCGGGTTTGGGAGTCAGAGGTCATGGGTTCAAATCCCGGCTCTACCACTTGGCAGCTGTGTGACTGTGGGCAAGTCACTTAACTTCTCTGTGCCTCAGTTACCTCAGCTGGAAAATGGGGATTAACTGTGAGCCTCACTGATTACCCTGTATCTACCCCGGGGTTTAGAACAGTGCTCTGCACATAGTAAGCGCTTAACAAATACCAACAATTTTATTATTATTATTGGCAAGAGGATGGGTTTGGAAGTCAGAGGTGTGGGTTCTAATCCCAGCTACGCCACTTGTCTGCTGTACGAACTTGGCAAGTGACTTAATTTTTCTGCGCCTCAGTCACCTCATCTGTAAAATGGGGATTAAGACTGTGAGCCCCACGTGGGAGAACCTGGTTACTGTCAATCTACCCCAGCGCTTAGAACAGTGCTTAGCACATAGTAAGTGCTTAACAAATACCATTATTATTATTTTGTGTGTTTCTCTCTCTCTCTCTCCTTCCCTCCCTCTGCTAAAGAAAGAGAAAGCCAGAAGCACGTTTAAATATAGGTTAAGCTGCTGCCCAGCCAGGAAATGGGAAAGTAGCACCATGGTAGGGGAGAAGAGGAGATGGAAGAGAGAGAAGATAGAAATGAAAGGAATGAAGGTCCCAGAGGAGAGAGGTGAGAGGGGAGGAGGTGGCTAAATCTGTTTCGAGGTTGACCTCTGTGCAAACCACATACAACTCTTAAAGGATTCCAGAAGGAAAAATGGATTTATAACTCAGAGGGAGAGAAGAGTACTTACTGAAAACAGAAAAGCCAGAAAAGAAGAGAACATTTAGATGAGCTGGGCTTGGTTCACATTCAATCTGCTCAGTCACTAGAGGGACCCACGTCCCCTTTAAGTAGTAATTTTCCATGTGAGCAAAGCAATAACAGAACCTTGTTACTGGAAAAAATAATAATTCAACCCCAATGTCACAGTGGGCAATTTGGATTATAAAAATCTTGCAGACACGCAGACACACACACACACACATACACATACACACAGAGCACTAAGTTAATACCACTGCTTGCTAATGTTGGAAGTTGTCCTCCTCCTGTTTTTCCCATCTCCGACCCTGGATCAGCTTCGCTCTACCTCTCCTATGGCTTTTACATTTTCATTTCTCCCCACACTTAGTAAGTCCTTAACAAAAGCAGTGTTTCAGCACTGTTCTAAGCACTTGGGTTAATCAGATTGGACACAGTCCCTGTCCCCTATGGGGCTCACAGTCTTAATCCCCATTTTACAGATGAGGCAAGTGAGGCACAGAGAAGATTAGTGACTTGCCCAAGGTCACACAGGTACTCATGTGGCAGAGCCGGGATGAAAAGCCAAGTCCATCTGTGTTTCAGGCCCATGCTCTATCCACTAGGCCATGTTGCAGAGGGCAGTCGAGATACCAGGAGATCCGTGTGGACCTTTCTGACTCATTCTGTCACTAAATCCTACTTGGTTTTACCTTCATAAAATCACCAAAATCCACCCTTTCCTCTCCATCCAAACTGCTACTAAGCGCTCGGGAGAGTATGAGTTTATATATAATCGCTGTGTATATATATGGGGCAGCGTGGCTCAGTGGAAAGAGCCCGGGCTTTGGAGTCAGAGGTCATGAGTTCGAATCCCAGCTCTGCCACCTGTCAGCTGTGTGACTGTGGGCAAGACACTTAACTTCTCTGTGCCTCAGTTACCTCATCTGTAAAATGGGGATTAAGAGTGTGAGCCCCACGTGGGACATCCTGATTCCCCTGTGCCTACCCCAGCGCTTAGAACAGTGCTCGGCACATAGTAAGCGCTTAACAAATACCAACATTATTATTATATATACAATATAATGTATAATATAATATATATATATATCCTCCCCTGTTCTCTCCCCTTCCCTCCAGGCTCATATCTCCTCCTGCCTTCAGGACATCTCCACCTGGATGTCTGCCCGCCACCTAAAACTCAACATGTCCAAGACTGAGCTCCTTTTCTTCCCTCCCAAACCCTGTCCTCTCCACGACTTCCCTGTCACCGTGGATGGTACCACCATGCTTCCCGTCTCACAGGCCCACAACCTTGGTGTCATCCTTTACTCCGCTTTCTGATTCACCCCTAACAATCAATCTGTCACCAACACTTACCGTCTCACCTTCACAATGTCACCAAGATCTGCCCTTTCCTCTCCATCCAAACTGCTACCATGCAGGTACAAGCTCTCATAATATCATACCTGGATTATCGTGTCAGACTCCTCTCTGATCTCCCTTCCTCCTCTTTCTCCCCTACTCCAGTCTATTCTTCGTTCTGCTGCCTGGATCATCTTTCTACAGAAACGCTTTGGGCATGTCATTCTCCTCCTCTAAAACCTCCAGTGGTTACCTATCAACCTTCACATGAAACAAAAACTCCTCACTCTTGGCTTCAAAGCTCTCCATCACCTAGCCCCCTTCTATCTCACCTCCTTTCTGTCCTTCCATAGCCCACCCCATACACTCCACTCCTCTGCCGCTCACCTCCTCACTGTCCCTCATTCTCACATGTCCCGCCGTCGACCCCTGGCCCACATCCTACCGTTGACCTGGAATGCCCTCCCTTCTCACATCTGCCAAACTAACTCTCTTCTCCTCTTCAAAGCCCTCCTGAGAGCTCACCTCCTCCAGGAGGCCTTCCCAGACAGAGCTCTCCTTTTCCCTCTGCTCCTCCTCCCCTCCCCATTCCCCCTACTCCCTCCCTCTGCTCTTCATCCTTCCCCTCCCCATAACATTTGTGCATATTTGTATATATTATTTCTCTATTTTGTTAATGATGTATATCTATCTATGATTCTATTTATCTTGATGATATTGATGCCAGACTAGTTGTTTTGTTTTGTTGTCTGTCTCCCCCATTTTAGACTGTGAGCCCGTTGTTGGGCAGGGAATGTGTCTACCAACTCACCATTTAAATTTCCCAAGTGCTTTGTACAGTGCTCTGTACACAGTAAGTGCCCCATAAACATCATTGATAGTAATAATTATAGTATTTGGTAAGCACTTAGTTTATTTCAAGTAGTGCACCGAGTAATGAGGTAGAGACAAAGTAATGAAGTCAAACACAGTCCATGTTCCACGTGTGGCTTCCAATCAGAATAGGAGAGAGAACAGGAATTGAATCCCCATTCTACAGATGAGGAAACTAAGGTCCAGAGAAACTAAGTGATTTGTCCAAGGTGACACAGCATCTAAGTGGTAGAGCTGGAATTGGACCTTGAGTTCTCCGACTCCCATACCCATATTCTCTTCCACTAGGAAATACTACTTTTCTCTTCCAAACAGGCTCATATTCATTCATTCATTCATTCAGTAGTATTTATTGAGCACGTACTATATGCAGAGCACTGTACTAAGCACTTGGAATGTATAATTCCACACATGTGTATACAATGGACAACAATTAATTGCCTGTTAATGGGCAAGCCCACCAGATATATATAGATATGTCTTCAAACTCTGTCATTTCCTTTAACCAGTAAATTATTTTAGTGCCTTCCTCTCCCACTATGTCGTGAGTTTCTTTAGTCCGGGGACTGTGTCCACTAGAATGTCACTGTAGTCTTCCACACACTTGGTACAGGGCTCTGCAAGGAGTAAATGCTCAATTCTATCTGATGGATTGGGTTTCCCGATCTCAGTCTTGAGGTTTTTCAGCAAGATCACAAACCTCCCAATTCTCTCAACGTTACATTTGTTGTGGAGCCCAGAATTAAATGCAATTTTCTCCCAAGACTGCTTCTTGTAACTTTTCACTTCCCATCTCTTTATTCAGAGTTAGATTGAAGCTTCTTGAGGGTACGGACCAGGTCTCTTCTCTTTTACTCACTCCAGAGCTTAATAGAAGGCTTGGCCCTCAGATGTACCCAGTGAGTACAGTTGAATAGTATGTTACTGAAAAATTCCTGAATAATGGGAAGCAGTGTTACCTAGTGGAAAGAACACGGTCCTGAAAGTCACAGGACCTGGGTTCTTATTCCAGCTCTGCCACTTGTCTGCTGGGTGACCTCAGATTAGTCACTTAAATTCTGTGTGCTTCAGTGTCCTCATCCGCAAAATGCAGATTCAAACCTGCTCTCCATTCTACTTAGAATGTTCATTCATTCAATCATATTTATTAAGCACTTACTGTATACAGAGCACTGTACTAAGTACTTGGGAGAGTACAATATAACAGTGAACAGATACATTCCATGCCCACGATGAGCTTATATCTTAGACTGTGAGCCCCATGTGGGACCCGTTTATCTTGAATCTACCTTTCATCACTTAGTATAATTCTTGGCACATAGTAAGCACTTAAATGCCATGCAAAATGTCTTTTACAACTTTGAGGTAGGCACAGTGAAACCACTAATTACTATTTCCAAGGAAAGGAAAATTCAGAGGCACAGAGAGGTTCATTAATTCATTCAATTATTGAGCGCTTACTGTGTGCAGAGCACTGTACTAAGCGCTTGGAATATACAATTTGGCAACAGATAGACACATTCCCTGCCCAACAATGGACTCACAGTCTAAGAGGGGGAGATAGACAGCAAAACGAAACAAGCGGTCAGGCATCGACACCATCAAAATAAATAGAATCATAGATAGATACAACCATTAATAAAATAGAGTAAGAAATAATATAAACAAATATACACAAGGGGAAAGGAGTAGAGCAGAAGGAGGGAATAAGGGCAATGAGAAGGGGAGTAGGGGCGGAGGGAAAGGGAGGGCTCAGACTGGGAAGGCCTCTTGGAAGAGGTGAGCTTTGAAGAGGGGAAGAGAGTTAGTTTGGCAGAGGTGGGCAGGGCACCAGGTGGGAGGGCATTCCAGGACCGTGGGAAGACGTGGCCCAGGGGTCGACGGCGGGATAGGTGAGAACGGGTGATGGTGAGGAGGTGAGCGGCAGAGGAGCGGAGCGTGCGGGGTGGGCGGTAGAAAGAGAGAAGGGAGGAGAGGTAGGAGGGGGCAAGGTGATGGAGAGCCTTGAAGCCTAGAGTGAGACGTTTTTGCTTCGTGAGGAGGTTGATAGGCAACCACTGGAAGTTGTTGAGAAGGGGAGTGACGTGCCCAGAGCGTTTGTGCAGGAAGATGAGCCGGGCAGCGGAATGAAGAATAGACTGGAGTGGGGAGAGACAGGAGGAAGGGAGATGGGAGAGAAGGCTGACACAATAATCCAGCCGGGATATTATGAGAGCCCGTACCAGTAAATTAGCCATTTGGGTGGAGAGAAAAGGGCGGATCTTGGCGATATTATAAAGGTGAGACCGGCAGGTCTTGGGGACGACTGGGTGTGTGGGGTGAATTAAGAGAAGCAGCGTAGCTCAGTGGAAAGATCAGGGGTTTGGGAATCAGAGGTCATGGGTTCAAATTCCGGCTCCACCACTTGGCAGCTGTGTGACTGTGGGCAAGTCACTTAACTTCTCTGTACCTCAGTAACCTCATCTGTAAAATGGGGATGAAGACTGTGAGCCTTACGTGGGACAAGCTGATTACCCTGTATCTACCCCAGCCCTTAGAACAGTGCTCTGCACATAGGAAGCACTTAACAAATACCAACATTATTATTATTATTACTATTGAATGAATGAATGAAACAGCGCTTCACAAATAATTTTAGTCAGTCACTCTCCTAGCATCCCAGGGCTCTTTATTTCTCCATCTTCCAGATGGGAAAGCAAAGCACAGAAAGGTAAGGAAACCTGGCCGAGGTCAAACAGCAAACAGCTGGAGAACTGAGTTTAAAAAAAGTCCACCAATGTCTGCATTCTAGTCTGTTGTTTCAGCCATTAAGCTACACTTTAATCCTAGCGAGGGTTTGTTTATTTCTCGTGTTATAGTTCCAGTTCTGTGATTCATACTAAGGAGGAAACTCTGGACCGACATTTCATTAGATGGATCACGTGGAAAGAGACGCTCTCAAGAGTAAATTTACTCATCCAAATACAACCAATGACCTATTCTGAAGGGTGCGGTACCAATTTAACATAAACCAAAAGTCAATTAAAGATTGAAATTGCAAATGTAAACACTCTGAAGTGGAAAAATGAAGGAGTTTAGTTTCTCTCCTAGTAACATTAATTTATTCACTTTTCACACACTGATATTTTACACTATGGTACAACTCGGTGTTGTATATAGAAACTTAATTACACAAAAATATGTAGTGAAGGAAAGTTAATTAACAATAAGAACATTACCTATTGTGTTTCCAGATTTAGGGGTGTTTTCTTTTTACAGCTTTAAAAGTTACACCGAATGGGCTTATTTCTAAAATAATTAGAAATTATTTTATCTTTGTCTCACAGCCAATACAATTTGCAGAAATGAACAAAGATCCCCCTCAAAACATTGAATCCATTAATGAAAACCATTCTCTACATATATCTGAATAGTCTCAGGGATAGCAATAGATTGGAGATTTTTGGCACTGGAGGTAATGTGGAATAGGGAATCACATTACGGAATGGCTACTCTGCTTGGTTCTTCAGAAGCCACAAGGAGAAATCCAGTTAGATTCTTACTCCCAGGCTCCTCCATGAAGCTTATTGTTTTCAGACAATATCAAAGATGCCAAAGAAGATACACCCCACATGCCAAAACATATTTTCATCTCTCAAGGTGGCTATAGCATTATTTGAGAACACTCATTTTACAAAATGAGGCCTACTGAGAGCTCTCCTCCTCCAGGAGGCCTTCCCAGACTGAGTCCCCCTTCTCCCTCTGCTCCTCCTCCCCTCACCTCCCCGCCTCCCGCTCTCAGCTCTTCCTCCTTCCCTTCCCCTCAGCACTGTGCATAGTTGTATATATTATTTATTACCCTATTTATTTTGTTAATGAGTTGTCTATCTCCATGATTCTATTTATCTTGATGATGTTGTTTTGTTTTCTTCTGTTTTGCTTGGCTGTCTCCCCGTAGAGACTGTGAGCCCATTATTGGGCAGGGATTGTCTCTATCTGTTGCTGAATTGTACATTCCAAGCACTTAATACAGTGCTCTACACATAGTAAGCGCTCAATAAATTCCATTGAATGAATGAATATGAGCCTGTTTGGATAGAGAAAAGTAGCATGGCCAGGTGGAAAAGAATATGGGCCTGGGAGTCAGAGAACTCAAGCTCCAATCCCAGCTCTATCACTTAGCTGCTGTGTGACCTTGGGCAAGTCATTTAGTTTCTCTGGGCCATAGTTTCCTCATCTGTAGAATGGGGATTCAATTCCTGTTATCTCTCCTATTCTGATTACATGGACTGTGTTTGACTTCATTACTTTGTCTCTACCTCATCGCTAAGTGCACTACTTGGAATAAACTAAATGCTTAACAGATAGTATAATTACTACTATCAGTGATATTTACTGAACACTTACTGTGTGCAGAGTATCGTAGAAAGCACTGGGGAAATAAAATGCCGAGTTGGTAGATACATTCCGGACCCACAACAAGCTTACGGTCTCAAAGGAAAAGCAAACATGAATATAATTTACAGAAAGTCACAAAATTATAATGCTTACCATTAATATAACTCCAAAGTTTTAGAAGAAAGAGTTCAAATGACTGTAGAAGAGGGACACTGTGCCCCTGTGCAAAAGTCCAGTGGTATACTAAGTAGAGGAGAAGCAGCGTGGCTCAGTGGAAAGAGCCCGGGATTGGGAGTCACAGATCATGGGTTCTAATCCCAGTTTTGCCACTCATCAGCTGTGTGACTTTGGGCAAGTCACTTCACTGCTCTTTGCCTCAGTTACCTCATCTGTAAAATGGGGATGAAGACTGTGAGCCCCATGTGGGACAACCTGATCACCTTATATCCCCCCAGAACTGAGAACTTAAGTGCTTTGCACATAATAAGCACTTAACAAATGCCATCATTATTATTATTAGAGGCAGACTTCACCTGCACAATCTCACAATGGTGTTAGTTGGATGAAAGGTCTTATGCATTTAAGTTAGTGGACAGGTCTAGTTGCTGGAATGTAGATCCAGGTAATTACCTGAAAAGATTTCTCACTAATCTTTTTCAGGGTGAGTAAATCTTCTCAGTTAATGCCGAATAAAATCCCCAAACCCTTTATGTGGAGGGTGAAATCTCTTTCTCTTTTTTCTCCACTTCTCTGTTAATAAACTCTTTGTTGTCCAATTCTATTCCCCCTGGTTCTCCAAACCAACACACACACATACATGCATCCATCCATCCATACCCTTCCTCTCGCCTTTCTGGATCACTCAAGCCTCTCTTAAACCTCTTAGTTGTCTTTCATCTCATCTCTCAGCTCTGTGTTATTTGGCCCCGATTCAAAGCCGCACATGCCCTGTTCCCCACTGCCGTGCCACACTCACCAATCAGGTATCTTTGATTATGATTGCATTGATTGCAGCCAAGGAAAGGGAAGAGCTCATGAAACTGACAAAACCTGACTCACTCAAAGCAGCAACACTCATCAACGTGAGGCAGTGAGCTGCAATTTAGGAGATCTGGATTCAGATTTCAACTCTTCTGCTGCATAAAGTTGAGCAACTGTCTTTTTAATGACACTCAGCTTCCCCACCTGCAATACGGGGATAACTACTCTTGTCTTCAAGAACTTCACACAAATATACAAATGTCACCTGGAGAGTTTCCAGTACAGGAGGGAGAGCCAAGCAGTGGCACATCAATTCCATTCTTAGTTTGGGCAGTGGCTAGCAAGTGGAAGCCAATCTGCTACAATCAAAACTCACCTGTGCTGGGCAGCAGCGGCACCGGAGAGAGATGAGGACAGAGACTAAAGTTAACTGCAGGGACGAAGGCAGTGGTAAACCATTTTGTCTTTTTACCAAGAAAGCTCTATGGATATATTATCAGAATGATTGCAAATGGAGAGTGGGACATTCTGATAGAGATATATCCCTGAAGTCGCTAAGGGTCAGCGACAGCATAAGACAAGACATTAAGTAAGAAAGGCCCAGGGCTGGTGTTATGGAGAAGGAAAAGGGCAGAACAATTGCCCTCTTCATTTCTGGTCAAACCTGGGGCTTGATGGCCAGCCCTGACTAGCCACTTGGGGCCTCAACACTATCATTTTCAGGCTACTAAAATATGTACTTGGTATTAACACTCCATAGAGTGCTGTAATAATAATGTTAATAATGTTGGTATTTGTTAAGCGCTTACTATGTGCAGAACACTATTCTAGGCATTGGGGTAGATACAGGGTAATCACGTTGTCCTACGTGAGGCTCATGGTTAATCCCCATTTTACAGATAAGGTAACTGAGGCACAGAGAAGTTAAGTGACTTGCCCACAGTCACACAGCTGACAAGTGGCAGAGCAGGGATTCAAACCCATAACCTCTGACTCCCAAGCCCGGGCTCTTTCCACTAAGCCACGCTGCTTCCATAATGTATAATGTTGACAATGACCTGTACGATCTGTTTCATGCAGGAAACACTATCTGGATAATTCTAGAAAGAAAATAGACTATTTTCTTGATTTATCCAGTTGATTTGCAACTAAAAGCAGAGATTTTTCTCTGGATTGAGTTACAGTGAGGTTGGGCATTAGCCATCATTTTTGATGATTGGACTGTCTACATTTGAACATTAGAAGCAGCTTGGCCTAGTGGGAAAAGCATGGGTCTGGGCTTCAGTGGACCAGGGTTCTAATCCCGACTCTGCCCATTGCTCGCTGTGTGACCTTGGGCCAACCCTGACTTCTCTATCCCTGTTTCTTCAACTGTAAAATGGGAATTAACTACCTGTTCTGCCTTCCTATTTAGACTACGAGCCCCATGTTGGTCCAACCTGATGAACTTGAATCTACCCCAGTGCTTAGAACAGTGCTTGACACATAGTAGACCCTGAAATACCATGATAATAATTAGTAGTTGAATTTTGACATTTAGGCATTTTGAAAATTTGGTTTCCAGGCTCTTCTTCTCTACCATCTTCCTTAGGGCAAAAATTCAGCTGACTCTCTTCTATGGGCAGAACCGAAAGAAATTCTTCGAACTCGGGTGTGACTGGGAAGAGGTAAGTTGAGGAGCCAGTGCAGGACAAAGCCATCACAGCACAGACTGAGGAAAACACTGACTCCGTAGAAATGGATGCTCCATTTCGCTTATCTCATGGCTTCGACTGTCAATACACTGCATTTATAGGGGGCTAAAAGAAGGGAACCCCATGAGCTGGAATCAGAAATGTTCTCCTCCTCAGTTTGAATGAGGTAAACCGGAAGTGTTCCCTGTTTCCAGGTAACGTGACCTTAAGTCTCTGTCAGGACGGCTTATTTTCAGGGAACCGTCGAAGGAGCCACAACACCAGGCAGCCCTTAATTAAGTCAGTCAGCATTTATGCACCATGGCCTAGGGACTGAACATGTGCCTGGGAGTCGGAGGACCTGAGTTCTAATGTTGGTCCACTTGCTTTGTTTTGCGGTCTGACTCCCCTCTTCTAGACTGTGAGGCAGTTGGGTTGGGATTGTCTCTATTTATTGCCAAATTGTACTTTCCAAGCACTTAGCACAATGCCCAGCACACAGTAAACGCTCAATAAATACGATTGAATGAATGAATAATCTTCCCTCTGCCACTGGTCTGCTATATTGAGAAGCAGTATTGTGTAATGGATGAGCACTAACCTGGGAGTGAGAATGTTATGGGTTCTAATCCGAGCTCCATCACTCGTCTGCTACGGGACCTTGGGCAAGTCACTTCACCTCTCTGTGCCTCAGTTACCTCATCTGTAAAATTGGGAATGAAACTGAGACCCCCCATGGGTTTGTGTCCAACCTAATTTACTTGGATCATTCCAGCATTTAGTACAGTGCCTGACACATCGTAAGCACTTAAGAAATACTACAATTATTATTATTCATTCATTCAATAGTATTTATTGAGTGCTCACTATATGCAGAGCACTGTACTAAGCGCTTGGAATGTACAAAGCGGTAACAGATAGAAACAGTCCCTGCCCTTTGACGGGCTTACAGTCTAATAATAATATAATTATTATATAAGCTTGTCACTTATCTTCTCTGTGCCTCAGTTCCTCTTCTGTAAAAAATGAGAATTTAATACCTGTTCTCCCTTCTCCTTAGATTGTGAAACTCATGGGAAACAAGGACCGTGTCTAGTGTAATTATCTTATAAATTACCCCAGTTATTAGAAGAGTGCTTGAGTGCTTAAGAAATATCACAGTTACTACTTGTGGAGCACCTATGTGGTGCCTGACACTTTTCTAGATACTTGACGATAAGCTGTTTTGACCTTGGAGATATACGGTGTCAATACAAAATACAACAAAGCATATAAACAATATTTTTGCAGAAGATATTTTCCCCTCTTGAAACATATCCCAGAATGAAACCTCATATTACAAACAATTGATGGGCACACTACTCTTGGATGAAACTAAGATGGGCACACTACTTTTAGAAGAAACTCCTACTCCTCAGGGAATACTGTTTGGAGCTCTCTGTTCTTTTCCTTCAATATGAGTCCTTCCTTCCTCTGCTCCTTCATTTAAACATTCACTTCTCCTTCCTTCCTAAAGCAAAACCAGTGACAGAGTGCTGGATGTCACCCCAGTGAAAGCGATTGACCCTCTTAGCCATATCTGTTGTGTGTACTTGGGAGAGTCACTTAACTTTTCTGTGCCTCAGTTGCCTCATCCGTAAAATGGGGTTTTAAATTATGAGCCCCACCTGGGGCAGGGACTGTGTCCAACCCTATCCTCTTGTTTGCGCCGCAGCACTTAATACAGTGCCTGGCATATACTAAGTGCTCAACGAATACTATTATTATTATTATATCTACCATAGGCCATTTTCAGTCTCCTAAAACTTGTAGCAAAATTTCTTGGTAATAATTATCATGGCATTTGTTAAGCGCTTACTATGTGCCAAGCACTGTACTAATTGCTGGAGTAGATACAAGGTAATCAGGTTCAACATGGGCTCACTGTCTCAGCAGGAGGGTTTGAATCCCCATTTTGCAGATTAGGGAACCGAAGCTCAGAAAAGTTAGTGACCTCCCCACGGTCACACAGTAGTTCTGAGGCAATGCTGATTCGAACCCAGGTCCTCTGACTCCCAGACCCATGCTCTTTCCACTAGGCCACGCTGTTTCCCTGAGCAGCTCCGAAGAAGCAGAAATCGAAGTATGTTTAGGGGGGTTGGGGTGATAATGGCCTATGTTTTAGCTTATAATACCCAACTTCTCCTATCTGATTTCTGGAAAGAATGAACAAAAGTGTTGGAGGAGGAAAAGTGACTCACTAACCAAGTTTGACTCAAATCCAGGTAAAATAAATTTAAGATGTGCTCCCCATTACATCAACTATACCATATTGTTATGATCATATTTACTGAGTGCTTACTGTGTGCAAAGCACTGTACTAAGCGTTTGAGAGAGTACAAAATAGCACAGATACATTCCCTACCCACCATTTCTTGGCAAAATCCATATCAACATATCAGTGGCCTTGTAGAAAAATTATCCACAGTATAAAAGCTGTTAGGAGACAAGAAAGAAGTTTGTATGTGTGAGTAAAATCACTTTAAGTTGGATGTTTAATGAAGAAAGAAAAAAAAAGATGAATCATTAATGAGTACAATTTACCAAAACATATAAACACTGGCCTGCATTCAGGAACAATGTTATGATTATATTTCCATTACCATATATCTCTTGGTAGCTTGATTAATTGAAGAACCCAATATATACATATCACAGACAGTTGTTTCTCTGATGTAATGAATTTTAAACTTGATATAAAAATTAAAATAACACTAAGCCTCTTAATACTCCGAAATGGTCATTCTCTCTTCCCGAGGGGTGATATGAACCCTCAGAAATACTTAACAAAACTGAACGTCATCATTCCCTACCTATTCTCCAGAATCTATTATTACTTGGCTCTTAGCAACTCCAGGACATTTGGAAACATTAATCAGTTCTTAAAATATGTCGTTCGTTGTTAGCCAGTATTTTTTAGCTCTTTCAATACAACCCGGAGTCAAGAAAAATTAGGGGTCTTCCCTGACTAAGCCCTCATTTCTTCTTCTCCCACCTGCGTCACCCTGATTTGCTCCCTTTATTCACCCCCTACCTCAGTCCCACAGCACCTTTGTACATATCCGTAATTTATTTATATTAATGCCTGTCTCGTAGACAGGGAACGCATCTACCAACTCGGTTATATTGTTATATTGTACTCGTCCAAGCACTTAGAACAGTGCTCTGCACCCAGTAAGCGCTCGATAAATATGATCGATTGATTGATTATGGGCAAATTGAAGGGAGGTTTTCCCCATGATTCTCTCACAGAAACCCTGAGGCGTCCTTGCTTCTGAACTGGAACTCGAAAGGTTTTGACTCAGTTTTTACAGACATTAAGTTAGAGTTCTTAAAAAAGGCTTAATTAAGATATGATTCATTCAAAGTAATTATCCCTGTTTAAGTTTGAATAAAATGAAACTTAGAAGAATACTAATTATGGCTTTATCCCTCTGATATCCTCAAGCTATAAAAGGCACTTTCAGTAACTAATTTTGCCTTAACTTTCCTATTTGCCATTGCCCCCATTCTCTGATCCATTACCTTGTTTTTCCTCTCTTACAGTGCCATCCTACCTTCTGCTCAAAAATCCAAATTTCCACTGAGTAAGCCTCCTTCAGTTGCTGATAAGGGACATCGTTATTTCCTAAGGCATTGAACACACCTTCAACAATTCTTGATATCTAACAACAAATATGATGAGCAGCGTGGCTCAGTGGAAAGAGCATGGGCTTGGGAGTCAGAGATCATGGGTTCGAATCCCGGCTCTGTCACTTGTCAGCTGTGTGACTGTGGGCAAGTCACTTCACTTCTCTGTGCCTCAGTTACCTCATCTGTAAAATGGGGATTAAGACTGTGAGCCCCACTAGGGACAACCTGATGACCCTGTGTCTACCCCAGCGCTTAGAACAGTGTTCTGGACAGAGTAAGCACTTAACAAATAGCAACATTATTATGATGATAATAACAATGGTGTTTATTGAACACTACTATGTGCCAAGCATTGTGCTAAAGTCTAGGATAGATACAATATACACATACTGGACACCATCCCTTTCCCCCCTGGGCTTTACAGTTTAAGCAGGAGAATTTTTTTAATGGCATTTCCCCTCGCTCTGATTTATTTCTCGTTCGTCATCCCCTGTAGACTGAAAGCTCCTTTTGGAAAGGGATCACACCTATCAATCTTCTTTTATTGTACTCTCTCAAGTGCTTAGTACAGTGCTCTGCATACAGTAATGCTCAATGAATACCGCTGACAAATCAATTAGTCTGTGAGGGCCGTGTGGAAAAGGGACTGTGTCATCTTATGGCTTACCCGGTGCTAAGCTCCTAGAAAATGTTTAGGAAATATTGTTATTATTATTATTGTTATTATTAGTAACGGTGACAATACTAATAACAGTGTTAATAATAACAATGATAATAATCTGTAGCACTGGGAATAATAATATAATCTGCATACATAGTCTAAGTTCAGATGCCATAAAATGCACTTCTGCAAATTTGTACATATGACATTATTTTATTACACAGTGTGTTTGGTATAACAGATGTGATGGATCCTACCTCTGGCCTGGAATGTCCTCTCTCCTCACCTCCACCAAACTAGCTCACTTCCCCCTTTCAAAGCCCTACGGAGAACTCACCTCCTCCAGGAGCCCTTCCCAGACTGAGCCCCCCTTTTTCTCAACTCCTCCTCCCCTCACCATCGCCCCTACTCCCTCCCTCTGCTCTACCCCCTCCCCACCCCATAGTACTTGTGTATATATGGACATATTTATTACTCTATTTTATTAATGATGTGTATATATCTATAATTCTATTTATTCGTTTTGATGCTATTGATGCCTGTCTACTTGTTTTGTTCTGTTGTCTGTCTCCCCCCTTCTAGACTGTGAGCCCATTGTTGGGTAGCGATTGTCTCTGTTGCTGAATTATACTTTCCAATGCAGTAAGCGCTCAATAAATACGATCGAATGAATGAATGAAGTCATTTGTCTGTAGCTGTCTGGTATCTCTGAGAGCTGTCAGTAGCCACCCTAGGCAAGCCCCAGGCTTCAGGAAGTACCAGAGAGGTCTCAATAGAACATCTCTCAAACAAGAAACAGCATGTCTTAGTGGAAAGAGCACAAGAGTGGGAGTTTGGAACCCTGGGTTCTAATAATAATATTGACGATGATGATGGCATTTGTTGAGCACTCACTATGTGCCAAGCACCGTTCTAAGAACTGGGGTAGATACAAGGTACTTAGGTTTCCCACATGGGGCTCACAGTCTTAATCCCCATTTTACAGATGAGGTAACTGAGGCCCAGAGAAGTGAAGTGACTTGCCCCAAGTCACACAGCTGATAAGTGTCGGAGCTGGGATTAGAACCCATGACCTCTGACTCCCAAGCCCGTGCTCTTTCCACTAAGTCACGCTGCTTCTAATCCTGGTTCTGCCACTTGCCTCTACTGTGATTTTGGGCAAGCCACCTAACTTATTTTTGCCTCAGTTTCCTCATCTGTAACATGGGAATTTAATGTCTGGTCTCCCTCTTACTAAGACTGTGAGCCCGAGTGGGACTGGAACTGTGTGACCGACCTGATTATCTTGTATCTACCTCAGCGTTTAACACAGTGCTCGGCACATTGTAAATTCCTCCACCGAATTGTAAACTTGTTGAGAGCAGGGGTTCTATAATAACGTTGGTATTTGTTAAGAGCTTACTATGTGCAGAGCACTGTTCTAAGCGCTGGGGTAGACACAGGGGAATCAGGTTGTCCCACGTGGGGCTCACAGTCTTCATCCCCATTTTACAGATGAGGGAACTGAGGCACAGAGAAGTTAAGTGACTTGCCCACAGTCACACAGCTGACAAGTGGCAGAGCTGGGATTCGAACTCATGACCTCTGACTCCAAAGCCCGTGCTCTTTCCACTTAGCCACGCTGCTTCTCTAATCTACCAACTCTTTTGTACTGTACTCCCCCAAACACTTAGTACAATGTTCTACACTCAATAAGGACTCAGTAAACATCACTGATTGACTCTTAGCATTCAGTGCATCTACAATTATCACCATTAACCGGACTCGTGTAGCTTCCATCCGTTTTATCCATTTGTGATGACGGAATATTTAAACGGTTTCTCTGCTTACCGGCAAGACGAACGCTAAGATCTTCCCTGGAGATTAGTTCCTGATGGCACTTTCCAGAAATTATGACTTATTCTTTTTTTCTCCTCCCCAAAGTACTTTAACCAACTTCCTGTTTTCCCAACTCTCCAAATATCAGAAGAAGAAGAAGATCATAATGATGATTGCTTTTTCTGTGGGGTGAGCGAAATGAATAGCCAAATGGAATCCATTAGACAGTGTGAGCCATGCTGAGTCGTTTGAGAGGCGGAGATGTGTAGGTTGAAACTGTCTTGTTGCTCACACTTAAGGCTCAAATTTAAATAATTCAGGTTTCTTGGAAATCTTCAAAAATACTCAGTGTTCATTTTACTTTAAAACAAATGGCTGTTGTTTCAAAGAGGTATCTGTCTGGCCACAATTTGTCACCCAGGTTAACAACGGATAGAGATTCCTAGCTGACTCACCCCTTCGTCCCCGTAGACTGGAAGGCACCAAGCAATGCAGAATATTCTGGGAGAGATGTTAACTGCCAGGAGGTTAGCGTATTTCAGCCCAGGGCGACATCACCAAGACCTAACACAGGGTGGGCAACGACCTGGCAGTGGGTCCCAATGTCAAACAAGACCCCTCCCAAAGAATCTGGAGGGACCCATCTAAAGAGAAGGGACACAGGGAGACAGACATGAAAGAAACCAACGAGTAACTAATGGGTAAGGTGCTGCGGATGAAGAATTGAAAAGTAGTCCATGACTATGAGCTATGAGGTAACAACTTACCCTGCAGGCTTGGAAGCCAGAGAACGGAGTACTCTGAGTTATTATTATCATTATTAGACTTGTTAAGCGCTTACTATATGTCAAGCAGTGTTCGATGCACTGGAATAGATATATGATAATCAGGTTGGACACAGTCCTTGTCCCACATGGGGCTCAAATTTAAGTAGGAGGGAGAACAGGTATATATTATTTATTACCCTATTTATTTTGTTAATGAGGTGTATATCTCCATGATTCGATTTATCTTGATGTTGTTTTGTTTTGTTCTGTTTGGCTTTGCCGTTTAGACTGTGAGCCCGTCATTGGGCAGGGATTGTCTCTCTCTGTTGCCGAATTGTACACTGCAAGCGCTGAGTACAGTGTTCTGCACAGAGTAAGCGCTCAATAAATACTACTGAATGAATGAATGAAGGCACTACATCCTCATTTTGCAGATGAGGAAACTAAGGCACATGGAAGTTAAGTCATTCATTCATTAGTATTTATTGAGCGCTTACTATGTGCAGAGCACTGTGACTTGCTTTAAGTCGCACAGCAGAGAAGTGAGGGAAGCAGGATTAGAACCCAGGTCCACTGAATCCCAGGCCCTTGCCCTTTCTACTATATTATGCTGCTTCCCTGCGTTTTTCACTCCGTGTCAGATAGGATACGCCAGGAGAATAAGGTAGCGTACCTCTGACAACATGTGCCTGTCTAGATACAGTGACAGTGACGCAGAGGGAGTATCACAGCATGAATTTTTGATATTTCAGGGTTCTTCGAGAAAACAGCTCCTGTGTCACAGTAGAACTGGGTGTAATGGATAGATCGCATACCAGATCCTCTGGCTCGCCACTGGAACCTTGCCATGTAGCAGCCTAAGAAACGCTGGCTGCTGTGATGTACGGTCACCATGGGAGCAGGGGCAGGAGGGAGAATGGAAGCATACGACCTCTTGGCCGTCATTTTAGGAAATTTGCTTCAGGTCTGAGGTGCTGTGGGCCCAAGCTGGGTTAGCCGAGGTCGATCAATTAAACGATCGTGTTTGGAGAAGTAGCGTGGCTCAGTGGAAGGAGCCCGGGCTTGGGAGCCAGGGGTCATGGATTTGAATCCCGGCTCTGCCACTTGTCAGCTGTGTGACCGTGGGCAAGTCACTTCACTTCTCTGGGCCTCAGTTACCTCATCTGTAAAATGGGGATTAACTGTGAGCCTCACGTGGGACAACCTGATCACCCTGTATCTCCCCCAGTGCTTTGAACAGTGTTCTGCACATAATAAGCGCTTAACAAATACCAACATTATTATTATTATTATTACTGTGTGCAAAGCACTTCACTAAGCGCTTGGGAGAGCACGATATATGGTCATCCTCCACAGATACCCCAGAAATGGAACGTGCAGGCCTTCTGAAGATAGGAGAATGGCTATCCCTGAGGAAATCATGACTTCATGGTTTCGCCTGGCTTCAAATACCACCTCTGTGCAAATGATACCCAAATCTACATCTCCAGCCCTGATCTCTCTCCCTCTCCACAGTCTCGCATTTCCTCCGGCATTCCAGACATCTCTACTTGGATGTCCTTCCATCACCTCAAACTTAACGTGAGGCTCACAAAGAGAACAAAAAGAGAACCTCATCTTACCAACCAATCCAGTCCTCCCCTTGACTTTCCTATCACTGAAGATAGCACCACCATCCCTCTTGACTCACAAGTCCATAATCACGGTGTTCTCCTCTGACTCCTCTCGCTCGTTCAACTCAACGTATTCAATCCATCGCTAAATCCGATCGGTCCCACCAATATGGCTAAAATCCGCCCTTTCCTCTCCATCCAAAGTGCCACGTTAATCCAATCACTTGTCCCTTCCTACCTTGATTACTGAATCAGCCTCTTGCTGACCTCCCAGCCTCTCCTCACTCCAGTCCACACTTCACTCTGCTGCCCGGATCAGTATTCTACAAAAACATTCGGGATATGTCTCCCCACTCCTCGAGAAACTCCAGTGGTTGCTTATCCACCTCCTCATCAAACAGAAATTCCTCACCATTGGCTTTAAAGCAGTCAATCACCTTCCCCCCTTCTACCTCATCTTGCTACTCTCCTACTACAACCCAGCCCGCACACTTTGCTCCTCTAATGCTAACCTTCTCACTGTACTTCCATCTCATCTACCTTTGGCCCATGTCCTGCCTCTGGCCTGGAAGACCCTCCCTTCTCATATCTGACAATGACTCTGCTCGGTGACAGAGTCTTATTGAAGACACATCTCCTCCAAAGTCCTCCTTTCCTCCGCTCCCACTTCCTTCGCGTCACCCTGACTTCTTCCTTTAATCATACCCCCTCTCAGCCCCGCAGTATTTACATACATATCTGGAATTTATTTATATTAATGTCAGTCTCTTTTTCTAGACTGTAAGCTCTTTGTGGGCAGGGAATGTTTCTATTTATTGTTGTATTGTACTCTCCCAAGTGATAATAATAATAATAATAATGTTGCTATCTGTTAAGCGCTTACTATGTGCCGGGCACTGTTCTAAGCGCTGGGGTAGACACAGGGGAATCAGGTTGTCCCACATGGGGCTCACAGTCTTAATTCCCATTTTACAGATGAGGTAACTGAGGCACCGAGAAGTTAAGTGACTTGCCCAAAGTCACACAGCTGACAAGTGGCCGAGCCGGGATTCGAACCCATGACCTCTGACTCCAAAGCCCGTGCTCTTTCCACTGAGCCATGCTGCTTCTCAGATGATCAGGTAGTCCCACGTGGGGCTCACAGTTTTAATCCCCATTTTACAGATGAGGTAACTGAGGCACAGAGAAGTTAAGTGACTTGCCCAAAGTCACCCAGCTGGCAAGCGGTGGAGCCAGGCTTAGAACTCATGACCTCTGACTCCCAACCCCGGGCTCTTTCCACTGAGCCACGAGTGCTTAGAACAGCGTTCTGCACGCAGTAAGCATTCAATAAATATGATTGAATGAATAAACTGACTGATTGAATGAATAAATAAATACGATTGAGTAACTGACTGACTCAAGGTGACTGCCTGCTGCAGGTCACAGCACAGCAGCAAAGCTTCAGTCATCACCTGCGTAAAGAATACGGGCCTGGGAGTCGAGGGATCTGGGTTCTAAACACCACACCACTACTTACTGTTTTGTGACCTTGGATGACTCACTTATATCATAATTATTTTTATCTTTTCTATACCTTAGTTTCCTTATTTGTAAAATGGTGAATAAATATGATTAACTGTCAGATCCCTCAGCTCTGTTGAATCGTACTCTCCCAAGCATTCGGACAGTACCCTGCACATAGTTAGTGGTCAATAAATACAACTGAATGAATGAACGAATGAATGGCCAGAAGACCAAAGACATGGTCTTCTGCAGGCTTTACCAGTTCAGTGACCAAAAAAAGTATTTTTTTTTTTAAATCACCGATATTTATCAAACACCTATTATGTGCTGAGCACTAAATGAAGCATTTGGTTAGTATCCCTCAGCCTCTGCCAAATCATGTCTTTGAAACAGCAAGACTAGACTCACTCCTGTAAAAAATAGTTCCACCCTGGAGTCACCACCTCAGTTAATAATACTAAGTATCGTGGTACTAGTTAAGTGCTTATTATGTGCCAGGCACTATTCATTCATTCATTCAATCATATTTATTGAGCACCTACTCTGTGCAGATCCTTGTACTAAGCCCTTGGAATGTACAATTCAGTAACAGAGACCATCCCTGCCCAACAACGGGCTCACGGTCTTAAAGGAGGAGACAGACAACAAAACAAAACAAGTAGACTGGCATCATTACCTTCAAAATAGAAGAATAGAATCATAGATATATACACATCATTGACAAAATAGAGTAATAAACAATATATACAAATATACACAAGTGCTGTGGGGAGGGGAAGAGGGTAGAGCAGAAGGAGGGAGGAGGGGCAATGGGGAGGGGAAGAGGGGCAGAGAGAAAGGGAGGGCTCAGTGTGGGTGGGAAGGCCTCCTGGAGGAGGTGAGCTCTCAGTAGGGCTTGGAAGAGGGGAAGAGAGTTAGTTTGGAGGAGGTGAGGAGGGAGGGCATTCAGGGACAGTGGTAGGATGTGGGCCAGGGGTCAACGGCAGGTTAGGCGCGAACGGGGGACAGTGAGGATGTGAGCGGCAGAGGAGCGGGGTGTACTGGTTGGGTTGTAGAAGGAGAGAAGGGAGGTGAGATAGGAGGGGGCAAGGGGATGGAGAACTTTAAAGCCAAGAATGAGGAGTTTTTGCATCACGCGAAGGTTGATAGGCAACCACTGGAGGTTTTTGAGGAGGGGAGTGACATGCCCAGAGCGTTTCTGTAGGAAGATAATCGGGACAGTGGAGTGAAGTATAGACTGAAGCGGGGAGAGACAGGAGGAAGGGAGATCAGAGAGGAGGCTGTCACAGTAACCGAGTCGGGAGATTATGAGAGACTGTACCAGCAAGGTAGCAGTTTGGATGGAGAGAAAAGGGTGGATCTTGGCGATGTTGTGAAGGTGAGACCGGCAGGTTTTGGTGACTGTTCTTAGTAGTGGGGCAGATACAAGATAATTGTGTTGGACACAGTCCCTGTCTCATATAGGACACCCCGTTTTAATCCTCATTTTACAGATGAGGGAACTGAGGCTCAGAGAAGTGAAGTGACTTGTCAAAGGTCACATAGCAGATAAGTGGTGGAACTGAGATTAGAACCCAGTTTCTTCTGACTCCCAGGCATGTGTTCCAGTCACTAGGTCACGAGTTGTTTTCCTGCCGCCTTGTACATTCCAAGTGCTTAATACATTGCTCTGCACCTAGTAAGTGCTCAATAAATGCTATTGAATGAATATTTTCAGAGTAAAGCATGAATGTCTCAAACTCCCCAGGTGTTTCATCCAAATTGCCCTTATTCCCACTCATTAGATATTATGCTCTTTAGTTCAGGACTTTGAAAAGTAAAGCTGAGTCAGGTTTCAAGGGAACTGTTGAGTTTTCTTCCACTGTACATTTTTTAAGGAAAAAAAAAGACTTCCTTCAGCTTTAACAAATTGGGAAAATTGATACATTTTCAATCTTCCCATTCCCTTTTGCTGAGCAGCTGCCCCCATGGACCTGGGAGTCAGAAGACCTGGGTTCTAATCCCAGCTTCACAACCTAACTGCCGTGTGAAATAGGACAAGTCACCTAACTTCTCTGTGCCTTTGTTCCCTCGGTTACCTTTCTAGTCCAGCATTCAGCACAGGACCTGACACACAGTAAACACTTAAATAATATTAAAAAAAGAAGAAAATGTTGATGGCATTGAGGAAGATCCTTAAGTGCTCATTAGAGAGGATAATTGCATCACTCACATATTTGCTGTTTCACTCAATCAAGGTGTGTTTGAAAACTCAACTCTGATGATTTCCTAAGATAGCTTTATCATAAAAATTAAAAAATAAATTATACCTCCTTCTCATTCTATCGAGGAATTCCCTGCAAAAGAAATTATATTGCTGTTTATACCAAAACAATCAACTTGGCATATATGATGAGCAAATAGAAAGATGCCTTCAGGGAAAAATTATGCTCAAGGGGAAATCATAAAAGATTTTGATTATCTAACCTCTGTGAGTTCACAGGATTATGACACTAAAGAGAAGCAGCTTGGTTTGGTTGATAGAGCACAGTCCTGGGAGTCAGAAGGAGCTGGGTTCTAATTTCAATTTTGCCACTTGTCTGCACTGTGAACTTGGACAAGTAATTTAACTTCACTTTGCCTCAGTTACCTCATCTGTAAAATGGGGATTAACACCGTGGGCATCATATGGCAGATGGGCTGTTTCCAAGCTTGTATCGACCCCAGCCTCTGGCTCATAGTAAGTGCTTAACAAATAGCATAATAGTAAAAAAAATATATATCACCACTGCTCACTAATAAGATGATCCATAATAATGATAATAATAATAATAGTAATGACATTTGTAGAGAGCTTACTAAGTACCAGACACTATGCTAAGGGTTGGGATACATACAAGCAAATCGGATTGGACAAGAGTCCCTGTCCCCTGTGGGGCTCATAGTCTCAATCCCCATTTTACAGATGAGGAGACTGAGGCCCAGAGAAGTAAAGTGACTTGCCCGAGGTCACACAGCAGACAAGTGGTGGAGCTAGGATTAGAACCCATAACCTTCTGACAGATGGCTAGGAAGAACCGAAATGCTGAGTTGAAAATTAGGTCATTCAGATTCTATTGGAGGCCTGAGAGGAGATCAGGATTCTAATTCCAGTCCCACCTCTCTCCTGCTGTGGGACCTGGGACAAGTCACCTAACTTCTCAATGCCTCGATTTCCTCATTGATAAAATGGGGATCAAATACCTATTTACCCTCCCCGATAGAGTGTTAGCCTGTGGGACAGGGACTTGTGTCTTATCTGATTATCTTGCATCTACCCTAGTGCTTAGTAAGTTCCTTGACACAGAGTAAATGCTTGACAAATATCACAATTATTATTATTATTACTACTATTATCATAATCATTATAGTACTGAATATATTTTGGGGACTCTTTCCCCTGTCATCTTTATAAGCTATCTGAGGTCAGTGATCAAGTTTATTTAAGTCAACTGTAGTTTCTCACGCACTTAGTACAGTACTCTGTACAGGTGAAGCATCTAATACCAATTTAGTTATTATTAATAAATACTATTGATATTTCATTCATTCAATCAATCACATTTATTGAGCGCTTACTCTATGCAGAGCACTGTACTAAGCACTTGGAAAGTACAATTCGGCAACAGAGACAATCCTTACCCAACAACGGGCTCACAATCTAGAAGGGGGTTCTAATAATAATAATATAATAATAATAATAATAATAATAATAATAGAAAATTATTATCAAAGAGGATAAAAGGAAAGCCCTAGAGGGTGCATTTCGACCTTAATCAGTCAACCATATTGATTATTATCATTATAGTATTTGTTAAGTGCTGACTATGTGCCAAGAACTGAACTAAGCACTGGGTTAGTCAGGTCAGACAAAGTCCATGTATCACATGGGACTCAGAATCTGGAGGTATGGTATTTTTAGAGTTCTTACTGTCTACTAAACATTTGGGAGAGTACAATACAATCGAGTAGGTAGACACGAGGCAGGGAATGAATGAATGAAATGAAAAGTACATCCCGAGACATCGAGGATGCAAATGGCAGCTGTCATTTTTGAGACAGCCTCCAAGGCGCTTTCTGAAAAAAGCCCCCCTCCCAGGAGAGATTGTTGACTAGGACTGTTGGAAGGGCTGGGGCAGATCCAAGGTAATCCAGTTGGACAAAGTCCCTGTCCCATGTATGGTTTATGGTCTGAAACTCCATTTTACAGATGAAGTAACTGAGGCACAGAGGCGTTAAGTGACTTGCCCAAGGTCACACAGCGAACAAGTGGCGGAGCCAGGACCTTCTGCCTCAGGCCAGTGCCCTGGCCACTAGGCCACGTTGCTTCTCAGCACCCCTGCTTCCTGGACCTTCCTTGGAAATCCAGGGGTCTTCTGAACTGGGGAAGACTAGCTGGCAGAATAGACTAGACGCCCACTGAAACGGATCGACCCCCACCCACCCGACCAGAGTGGAGGAGGAGTGAACCAATAACAATCTCCAGCCCCGGGGGGGAATCTGCTCACCTAGATGCCGGAGGGGATGGACAATCAAGATGATTGGGAGGAGGAAGAAATTCAGTAGGGTTCATTCAATCATATTTATTGAGCGCATATTATGTGCAGAGCACTGTACTAAGCGCTTGGAATGTACAATGTGGCAACAGATAGAGACAATCTTTACCCAACAACGGGCTCACAGTCTACAGGGGGAGACAGACAACAAAACCAAACCAAACAAGTAATCTGGCATTTGATCACTAGTAAATCATCGTCTCGATCACCTCTTTTAATAATACTTGGATTTACACCCTTAGTCACCCCTCCCTAATAAATAATTATTCATTTACGAGAGCAACGTGGCTTAGTGGATAGAGCAGGGGCCTGGGAGTCAGTAGGATCCGGGTTCTAATCCCGGCTCTGCCACACGTCTGCTGTGTGACCTTGGGCAAGTCGCTTCACTTTTCTGGGCCTCAGTTACCTCGCCTGTAAAATGGGGATTAAGAGTGTAAGCCCCATGTGGGACAGGGTCTCTGTCCAATCTGATTACCCTGCATCTACCCCAGCACTTAGAACAGTGCTTGGCACATAGTTAAGTGCTTAACAAGTGTCATAAATATTATCAATGTCTGTCGCCCCCTCTAGACTGTAAGTTCTCTGAGGGCAAGGGGACGTGTCTACCGACTGTGATTTAGGGCCAGGTCTGATTTAGGGGCCAGGTTCTGTATGGGGACCTTAGTATAATAATAAAAATTATTATTAGGGTACTAGTTAAGTGCACACTATATGCCAAGCACTGAGGTAGATACAAGTCAATCAGTTTGGACACAGTCGCTGTCCCAAATGGGGCTCAGAGTCTAAACAAAAGAGTAGTACTTGACCCCCATTTTACACATGTAGGAACCGAGGCCCAGAGAAGTTAAACAACTTGCCCAAGGTCACACAGCAGGCACTTGATAAAGTCAGAATTAGAACCCAGGTCCTCTGACTCCCCGGCCAGTGCTCCTTCCACTAGGCTTTGCAGCTCCTACTTAGACTGTTTCTATGTGACAAAGTCAAGTCTGGGCCTTCAAAGAAATACATCATTTTGAACCCAAGGAGTGGGCAGGATCTTCATTGAGAAAGTTCTAGCTTTTTTCAGAAGCAGCGTGGCCTAGCAGAAAGAGCAAGGATTTGGACGTCAGAGGACCTGAAGTTTAATCCCAGCTCTACCATTTGCCTGGTCTGTGGCCTTGGGCAAGTCACCTGACCTCTTTGTGCCGAAGTTTCCTCCTCTGTAAAATGGGGATTCAATACCTGTCCCCCCCTACTTCTTAGACTGTGAGTTCCAGGTGAGACAGGGACTGTCTCCCACCGGAATAGCTTGTACCTAATCCAGTGCTTAATACAGGGCTTATCACATAGCACTTAACAGGTACTATCATAATCATCACTATGCCTGGGCCATGATTCTCACTTCTTTTTCCCCGCCAACTTCATCAAAATTATTTTGGCGTGAAAAAGGAGGAGAAAGTGCCATCGTACCTCTGGGGTCTTCAAGAGAAGGCTGGGATCTTCCCTTTCCAGCAAAATCTGACACCCACCCTAATTCTCCTAGACCTCTCAGGTGGCGCTGATCCACCTGATCCTTAGCGAGCCTCCTAAAATCCTCTATGGGAATGGCGGGAATTCCCTGGTTATTGGTCTTTCCTTTCCTTACCTGGCTCTTGGTCTTTCTCTTTGAATGTCTTGGGGGCTGTGACCTTCCTCTACCATCACTGGGGTTGCGCATGTTTTCTCTAGCATTTGCTTCTCTTCTAAGAACGCCATCCCTCGTCATACCTGGCAGATAATGATAATAGCTGTGGTATCTGTTAAGTGTTTACAATGTGCCAGGAACTGTACTAAGCACTGGGGTGGATCAAGCATATCGGTTTGGGACATGGTCCCTGTCCCACATGGAGCTCCTGGTCTTAATCCCCAGTTTACAGATGGGGTAACTGAGGCACAGAGAAGTGAAATGACAGGCCCCCTGTCCCACATGGGGCTCACAGTCTTATTCCCTATATTACAGATGGGGTAACTGAGGCACAGAAAAGGAGTGAAAGCAGACAAGTGTCAGAGTCAGGATTAGAACCCGGGTCCTTCTGACTCCCAGGCTTATGCTCTATCCACTAGGCCGTGCTGCTATCCCAGCAGTGATGATTAATCTCCCCACTTCTAAGGCCTAATTAAAAACAGATCTCCTCCTAGAGGGCTTCCCCAACTCAGCCCTCATTTCCTCTTCTCCCACTCCCTTCTGGATCTCCCTTGCATTTGGATTTGGACCCTTATTCAATCCTCCCTTAATCCCTCAGCACTCATTTATTTATATTAATGTCTATCTCCCCCTCTAGACTGTAAGCTCTCTGTGGTCAGGGAACGTGTCCACAACTCTGTTAAATGGTATCTGAGTTCTTAATCCAGGGCTCTGCAAAAAGTAAACACTCAGTATAAATATGATTGATTCATTCATTCATCGGATTTACTGAGAGCTTGGGAGAGTCCAGTATAGCCACAAAAAGACACATTCCTGCCCAGAGCGAGCTCTTAGTCTGGAGGGGACGACTGACATTAATATAAATTTATAAATAGAAAAATAAATTAATAAATAAATGGTTGATTGATTTCCCTCTTATTCCATGTCCCAGTTCGGTCCCTGTACATTTTTCCTAGTGAAGGTTTGCCAAAACCCAATTATTCTCTGACGTTTTCTCCTACATTTTGATTTGACCGCAGTTCCCACTTTTGTACAGGAGATTTTTGGAAACTGTAGGCAGAGCGGGAGGAATAGCTGGACTATTAATGATGACTTTATTAATGTGAATGACTTCAATTCTATTTCTTCCTGATCTCCAACCTCATTTTAGACCTAAAAAGCTGCATGCAACATAATCATTTTCTTGCATTAAAAATACCATGCTCAAGACATAGCACGGGAAGCTTAGTGGCCTAGAGGAAAGATCACGGGCATGGGAATCAGAAGACCAGGATTCTAATCCCTGCTCCATCATTTACCTACTGTGTGACCTTGGGCAAGTCACTTTACCTCTCCGTGCCTAAAATTGGGATTCGATATCTGTTTTCCCTCCTACTTAGATGTGAGTCTCACGTAGAACACCAACTGTGTCCAACATGATTATCTCCTTTCTACCTCAGCGTGACATATCATTATTATTATTATTGCTATATTGATTATTTTAGTGTCTATTTTAGAGAGAGAAAATGAAGGTCTTTTTCTTTCTCTTGGGATAACGCTGAGAATAAATAACAGCCAGCAGAAAAGAACCACCCGTTAATCCTATCCTGTGATAAAAGTTAATTTGACAAGAACACTGAGTTACATTTCCAAATAACAAAAGTCACATTTAATTAGAACTTAACTTGTGCATGTTCCATTCACTTGGTTGTTCAGTAACAGACAGGAGGTCCTTTCAATGTGCTGCACTATTATAGTCACATTAACTGTTATATTTTAGCAATGAATCGCCAACTAATGATGTCTGATTAAACACAAGAGTCCAGAGTTGATTATTGCTATTTTGAGCTAACTGAGGTTGGTTTTTCTATTCAAATTGTCCCTTTAGTCAGGGCTTGCAAGCATTTGTTAAGATGAGATTCAGATCTGTTCATCACGATAATGGAACGAACCACTAAGGCCATCAAAGGGCAACTGTGCTGGCAGGGTTTGAGCTGGCTGATCACTGAAACCGGAAATATTAATCAATCAGAAATAAACCGAGTCGATTTCCCTTCGTTTACATTGTGGCCATTTGGATCAAGAGGGAACGTAACTCAATCTACACTGTGGTATTTGTAGAAGACGTTGAAGAGGACAGAGTGCGTGTTCAAGTCATTTGCGTTCAGGATCACGCCACGTCCGGCAGATGGATTTCTGGTTGTTTCACTGAGTCATGTTTCGTTTCCCTTCAGTTCTGTTTTTTTCTTGCTTGGTCATCTGAAGTCAGGTGGAAGTTGTCTTAAGCACAAGTTCAGCCTACCAACTAAGTGGTCCCTATCACTATTGTTCTTGTCTGTCCGTCTCCCCCGATTAGACTGTAAGCCCCTGCTCTTTGACTGTCTCTATCTGTTACCGATTTGTACATTCCAAGCGCTTAGTACAGTGCTCTTCACATAGTAAGCGCTCAATAAATACTACTGAATGAATGAAATGTCATATTTTTTTATGGTATTTCCTAAGTGCTTACTATATGCCAGGCACCGTACTAAGTGTTGGGGTAGGTACAAGCTAATCAGATAGGACTCGGGCCATGTCCCACTTGAGGCCCACAGCCTTAATCCCCATAATTAACTGATGAGGTAACTGAGGCCCAGAAAAGTGAAGTGATTTGCCCAAGGTCACCCAGCGGACGAGTGGAGGAGCCAGGATAAGAGCCCAGATCCTTCTGGCTCCTAGGTCCCTGCTCTTTCCACTAGGCCACGTAGCTTCTCTGTGTATCCCATTTACAGCAGAGTTTTTGTTTTAGGTTTTGTTGAGGCACAAGAAGCACCACGTTGAGAGGGAAAAAGGTTTATCCTCTACCAAAGCCTCTAACAAGCTCATAACACTTATCCCGAATGAAAGAAAGCTGAGCCCACAAGACTGGCACCACCCTGCTTCTTCCCTGGAAATCGAGGTTTTGTCTTCACAGTGTTTCCAGTATGGGTTTCCTTGAGCATTTTTTTTTGTTTGAGCTAAGGAAATCATTCTTGGGTTTTGATCAGAAATTTCATCTTGGGCTCCTCAAGGTCGGAAAGAGCAAGGGTCAGGGTGACAGGAGACCCGAACGCTCAGCACGACTCCGCCGCTTATATGCTGTGTTCTTGGGCAGAGTGTAAGCTCATTGTGGGCAAGGAATGTATCTGTCAACTCTGTTCTGTTGTACTCTCCTAAGTGTTAGTAGAGTGCACTGCGCACAGTAAGCGCTCAATAAATACCACTGAAGAAGTCACCTGCTCTGTACCTCAGTTTTTTCAGCCTTCAAAAACCCGTTCTCCCTTCCCTCGGAGTCTAAGTGTCACATTTGGCACAAGGACTGTTTTTTGGCTTTGTTTTCATTTAAAATGGAATTTGTTCTCAAGGCTCCTTTCAATTCTCCATCTCAGTCTCTCCCGTGCCTTCAACTACCATCTCTACACAGATGATTTCCCAACCTACATCTCCAGCACCGACCGCTCTCCCTTCTCTGTAGTTTCACATTATAGCCCGCCTTCAGGACATCTGTAATTGGATGTCCCACTGACATCTCAAATTGAACATGTTCAAAACACAACTCCTCATCTTCCCACCCCAACCCTGTCCTCTCTCCAACTTTCATATCACTGTAGGCCACACCACCATCTTCTGTCTCCAAGTTGGCGATCTTTACATTACCCCTCAACTCCTCTCTCTCATTCAACCCATACATTTAATTGATAATGATATATTGTCGGTTCTACATTCACAACAGCTCTAGAACTGCCCTTTCCTCTCCATCTAAATTCACACCACACCGATCGTCTCCCACTTTCACTACCGTATTAGCCTTCTTGCTGTGCTCCCTGCTTCTCGTCTCTCCTATTTCCAGTCCATACTTCACTCTGCTACCTGGATCATTTTCCCGAGAAACCATTCAGTCCATATCTCCCCACTCCTCACAAATCTCCAATGGTTGCCCATCCACCTCCACATCAAGCAGAAATGCTTTACCATCAGCTTTAAGGCACTCAATCGGATCTCTCTCTCTCTCTCTCTCTTACCTTATCTCACTGATTTCCTACTACTATCCAATCTGCAGACTTGGCTCCTGTAATACCGACATCTCTGTACCTCAAACTCTTTTATCCTGCCATCAACCCCTTGCTCATGTCTTTCCTCGAGCCTGGAACTCTCCCTCTGGCCCCCTTCATATATGACAGTCAACTACTCTCTCTAGTTTCAAAATTCTCCCAAAAGGCTATCTTCACCGAGAGGCCTTCCCTACATAAAATTCTATTTTCCCTACTTGCTTTCCCCTCTGTGTCACCCATGCACTTGACTGTGTACCTTTTAAGCATTTTGATTTCTATCCCAGCCCTACCGCACTCATCTATATATCCTTATAAGTACTACTATTCCTCTTATCTGTAATTTAGAGTCTAGACTGTAGGTTTTTTGTGGACAGGAATCATGAGAGCCAACTCTCTTGTGCTGCACTTTCCAAGCACTCTGCACACATAATCATCATGGTATTTATTATTAATAATAATAATAATAATTGTGATATTTATTAAGCATTTACTACGTGGTAGGCACCATATTAAGTGCTGGGGTAGTTACAAGGTACCAGATTGGACTCAGTCCCTGTCCCACGCAGGTATCAAAGTCTCAATCCTCATTTTACAGATGAGGTAACTGAGGCCCAGAGAAGTGAAGTGACTTGCCCAAGGTCACACAACAGGCAAATGGTGGAGGCAGGATTAGAACCCAGGTCCTTCTGACTCCCGGGGCCCATACTCTATCCACTGGGCCGTTAAGCGCTTAGTCTGTGTCAGGCACTGTACTAAGTGCAGGGGTGGATACAAGTCAATCAGGTTGGAGAGTGCCCCTTTCCCATGTGAGGCTCACAGACTCAATCCCCATTTTACAGATGAGGTAGCTGAGGCTCAGAGAAGTCGAGTGACTTCCCAAGATCACACGGCAGAAAAGCGGTGGATCTAGGATTGGAACCCAGGTCCTTCTGACTCCCAAGCCCATGCTCTATCCACTAGGCCACGCTCCTTCCTAAACATTAAGCTCTCCTTGAATCCCACTGATGGGCTGATTAATTGATCCATTGGGCTGAGTCTGATTTTCTTGTATCTATCTCTCACTTAATACAGGGCTTGAGCCATAGAAAGTGCTTCAAACCCTACCGTTATGATGATGATACTATGGGTACAAGCACATCCCGAAGGAACTCTTCATTGGACTCCCGTTACCTCCACGGCCGGCTGGCTCGCCGCCTTCCGTTATGACGACGGGCCGCGTCTGGCACGAAGGCCACGACGGCCCGCATCCTGCTCATCAGTGCCGCGCCGTGCTCGTGACCGCGGCTTTCGTCCAAGACGCTCAAGGCGGGAAAACCCTTCTGACACGCAGGAGATATCCGATTTTTAATCACTCAGGGACCGGGTACTGTTGAGAATGCATTATGTCTCTAATGGAACTTCTAATTGGGTAACCTCAGCACTTAGAAATAAGGGTCTTGCCCGAGGAAAGCCCGGTTCTACACCTCTGTGAACTTGTCACAAATTCAACTGAATACATTTGTTTTAAAGGCACAGACTGTTGGAATTATGGCAGCTGACAAAGGCAAGATTGCTGAACACCACAGAATCTTCCGTGGGAGTTCAGGAAAGAAAACCGTGCAAAATCAGAGCACACTTTATTCTTCTAATGCCAACCTATCCACTGTACCTTGATCCCGACGGACTCACTGCCAACTCTTGGCCCACGTCTTCCCTCATGCCAGGAACTCCTCCCCGTTCGTAATCTGGCAGTCAGTCAATCGTATTTATCGGGCGCTTACCGTGTGCCGAGCTCTGTACTACTGTGGCACTTGGGAGAATATACTAGAAACATTCCTGCCCACGATGAACTTACAATGTAAAGGGGGAGACAGACATTAATATAAATAATTACAGATATGCATATAAGTGCATATATCTATAACTCTAGTTATTCATATTGATGCTATTAATTATAATAATAATGATGTTAAGAGCTTACTATGTGCAAAGCACTGTTCTAAGCGCTGGGGAGGACACAAGGTGATCAGGTTGCCCCACGTGGGGCTATCAGTCTTTATCCCCATTTTACAGATGAGGTAACGGAGGCACAGAGAAGTTAAGTGACCTGCCCAAAGTCACATAGCTGATGAGCAGCTGAGCCGGGATTTGAACCCATAACCTCTGACTCCCAAGCCTGGACCCATTCCACTGAGCCACGCGGCTTCTCTACCGATGCCTGTCTATTTGTTTTTGATGCCCGTCTCCCCCTTCTCGGCTGTAAGCCCAGTGTGGGCAGGGATTGTCTCTCTCTATTGCCGAAATGAACTTTCCAAGCGCTTAATACAGTTCTCTGCACCCGCTAAGTGCTCAATAAATACAACTGAATGAATGAAAGAATGAATAAGTGCTGTGGAGCTGGGCTCACAGTCTTAATCTCCATTCTACAGATGAAGTAACTGAGGCACAGAGAAATGTAGCGATTTGGCCAATGCCTCAGAGCAGACAAGTGGCGGGGTCGGGATTAGAACCCATGACCTTCTGAGGCCCAGGTCCGTGCTCTATCCACCGTGCCACGCCGCTTCTCTATAGTTCCGCTACAAGGTCTTTCTTTACACCGAAGAGTTCCAACTTCAAGCAGGCTCTGCACCCTCAAAGGTGAAACGGTAAGAAACATCACATGGAAGCAGCCTGGCAATTATAAAAGAAAAGTTGGTATTTGTTAAGCACTTAATCCCCATTTTACAGACGAGGGAAGTGAGGCACAGAGAATAATAATGTTATCATTTGTTAAGCGCTTACTATGTGCAAAGCACTGTTCTAAGCGCTGGGGTAGACACAGGGGAATCAGGTTGTCCCACGTGGGGCTCACAGTCTTAATCCCCATTTTACAGAGGAGGTAACTGAGGCATAATAATAATGTTGGTATTTGTTAAGCGCTTACTATGTGCCGAGCACTGTTCTAAGCGCTGGGGGAGATACAGGGTAATCGGTTGTCCCACGTGAGCCTCACAGTTAATCCCCATTTTACAGATGAGGTAACTGAGGCACAGGGAAGTGAAGTGACTTGCCCACAGTCACACAGCTGACAAGTGGCAGAGCCGGGATTCGAACCCATGACCTCTGACTCCCAAGCCCAGGCTCTTTCCACCGAACCAATAGTCAAGTGTTTATGGGCTTTCACTGAGGAGCTAATTTTGCACTTTGTTTGATCAGTTCAGTCCACGGGTTAAAAAAAAAAAGCTCTGAGAACGAGAAAATTGTCTATTCCTCCCAACTTACAAAACATTACAACCCGATCAGATACAGACCTCTATTGTCACCAGGAATCAATCGGGAAGATGGCAATGAGGACCTAAGGAGCCTGGAGCGGGAATGGAAATGGAGAAAAGAAGGGGGCCAAAATGGGCCTACGGGCTACTTCTCCTGGTTGAACAGCAGAGAGTTTCCAGAAAAGGAAAACTGAAAATACTTCTTTAAACTGAAAATTCAAACTTTGGTCCTCATCCGCTGTTAGTTCCTGCCCTCTAGTGGCATTCTTTCAAATTCTTCATTCCGCTCCAAGGACCTAAGCAGCCGCAATAGTAGTGATATTAGTGAATTATTATTATAGTTATTATTATTAATAATGTTGGTATTTGTTAAGCGCTTACTATGTGCAGAGCACTGTTCTAAGCGCTGGGGTAGACCCAGGGGAATCAGGTTGTCCCACGTGGGGCTCACAGTCTTAATCCCCATTTTACAGATGAGGGAACTGAGGCACAGAGAAGTGAAGTGACTTGCCCACAGTCACACAGCTGACAAGTGGAAGAGCCGGGATTTGAAGTCATGACCTCTGACTCCAAAGCCCGGGCTCTTTCCACTGAGCCACGCTGCTTCTCCACTACCAGAACGACTGCAGGTGGAAGTGGGACATCCTGGGAGAGATGTGTCCACGGCGTCGCTATGGGTGGGACACGACTCGGCAGCGTAAGACAACGACAACAATTATTATTATGCTATTTGTTAAGCACCTACTGTTTGCAAGTCACTTTAATAAGCACTGGGGTGGATACGGTAGTCAATCGGTCAATCAGTGGTACTTATCGAGTGCTTACTGTGTGCGGAGCACCGTACTCAATGCTGGAAAAGAGTGTACACACGGTCCAACATTTCATACGGCGCTCTGCATGCAGTAAACTTTCAATAAACACCACTGATCGGTTGACTCTGATGTGCATGAATCAGAGGACAGAGGAAGAAGCGGGGAGAGCGGCGTTCAGCTAGACGGTTGGCTGGAGAAGAGCGAAGGCAGAGGGTCGGGGAACGGAGATGAAGAGAAGAGAAAGGTTTGATCGGGCCAAATGGCGAAAAGTCTTGGAGCCAATCGTGCAGAGTTTTTCGTTTGATGGAAATAATAAGAATTATTATTATGGCATTTGTTGAGCATTTACTATGTGCAGAGCACTGTTCTAAGCGCTGGGGTAGATATAGGGTAATCAGATTGTCCCACGTGAGGCTCACAGTTAATCTCCATTTTACAGATGAGGTAACTGAGGGACAGAGAAGTTGTGACTCGCCCATAGTCACACAGCTGACAAGTGGCAGAGCCGGGATTCGAACCCGTGACCTCCGACTGCCAAGCCCACGCTCTTTCCACTGAGCCACGCTGCTTCTCTAAGCTTCACTGCTGCTACTTACGAGGTAACTGAGGCACAGTGAGGTTACGGGACTTGCGTACAGCAGACAAGTGATGGAGTCGGAATTAGAACCCACGACCTCGGACTCCCAAGCCCGTGCTCTTGCGCTAGGCCATGCTGCTTCTCTAGGGTGTACCAGGGTGCCAACAGTGGGGTGAAAAGGAAGGGGGTGAATCTGGAAGATGCTGAATAGGTCAGACCGGCAGGCCTTGACAGTGGACCGGAAGACTGTGAGCCCGTCGTTGGGCAGGGATTGTCTCTCTGTTGCCCAGTTGTACACTCCAAGCGCTTAGTACAGTGCTCCGCACCCAGTGAGCGTTCAATAAATACCACTGAATGAATGAAAATGAGAGTTGAAAGACGGCAAGGAGCGAAAACTGCCCCATAGGTTGGGTGCCTCTAGGAAGGGGGGAAGCAGCTTTGGCCTAGTGGAAAGAGCAAGGGCCTGGGAGTTGGGGGAGATGGATTCTAATCCTGGCTCTGCCACTTCCCTGCTGTGTGACTTTGGGCAAGGCACTTACCTTCTCTGTGCCTCAGTTACCTCCTTGGGAAAATGGGGATCAAGACTGTGAGTCCCATGTGGGACAGGGATGGTGCCTGAACTGACTTTCTTGTATTTAACCTCAGTACTTGGGGTAGCGTGCTTAACAAATGCCATAAAAATAATAACAGTTATTATCACGAAGGGTAGGATGGCGTTGTCGTCGACCTAACTAAACCACACTAATAATAATGTTGGTATCTGTTAAGCGCTTACTATGTGCAGAGCACTGTTCTAAGCACTGGGGTAGATACAGGGTTGTTCTACGTGGGGCTCACTTTTTTTTATTTTTTAATCCCCATTTTAACAGATGAGGAAGCTGAGGCCCAGAGAAGTTAAGTGACTTGCCCAAGGTCACAAAGCAGACAAGTGGCGGAGTGGGGATTAGAACCCACGACCTCTGACTCCCAAGCCCCGGCTCTTCCTACACTATCCGAGCACAGTCTCACATACCTCTGCACATCTTGAGTCTTTTCTTCAATGTGAAATCTGCAGGATTTCCTCATTTAGAAAGAACAAATAAAAGATGGATATGAAGGACAGATATACAGTCCCCTCGAGACTGTAAGCTTGTTCTGGGCAGGGAAGGTATCTGCTAATTCTCCCAAGCGCTTAGTACAGTGCTCTGCACATAGTAAGCGTTCAATAAATGCCACTGATTGATTGATTTTCATTCATTCAATCATATTTTTGAGCGCTTACTATGTGCAGAGCACTGTACTAAGCGCTTGGAAAGTACAATTTGGCAACAGAAAGGGACAATCCCTACACAACAACGGGATTTCTCAGTCTAGAAAGGGGAAACAGACAACAAAACAAAACAAAACAAACAAGTAGCCAGGCGTCAATAGCATCAATATGAATAAATAGAATCATGGATATACGCACATCATTAATAAAATAAATAGAATAATAAATATGTGCACAAGTGTTGTGGGGCAGGGAGGGGTGTAGAGCGGAGGGAGGGAGTCAGGGCGATGGGGAGGAGGAGCAGAGGAGAAGCGGGGCTCAGTCTGGGAAAATCCGATACGATTGATCGATGACTAGATTTTCTGTTCCTGCCTTGGCCTTTCATATGGTTCATTCCAAACGCTTAGTACAGTGCTCTGCACATAGTAAGTGCTCAATAGGGGAAGCAGCGTGGCTCAGTGGAAAGACCCCGGGCTTGGGAGTCGGAGGTCATGGGCTCAAATTCTGGCTCTGCCGCTTGTCGGCTGACTGTGGGCAAGTCACTTAACTTCTCTGTGCCTCACTTCCCTCATCTGTAAAATGGGGATTAAGACTGTGAGCCTCACGTGGAACAACCTGATTACCCTGTACCTATCCCAGAGCTTAGAACAGTGCTCTGCACATAGTAAGCCCTTAACAAATACCGACATTATTATTGAATGAATGAATATGATTCAGAATTCACAGCCTAGACCTTATGACAATTAGGGATTTGGGGATTAGTGGTATTGTCAAACTCACCCTCTGAATTGGGAGTTTGGCCAGTAGGCCCAAATCCCTTTCTTATAGCACACTACTCCCCAAAGCGTTTTCATTTCTGCCATCCGATCGGTGGGCTCTGATTCCATCTCCGCAACCCTTCTGGAAAGACACACAAAAGTAAGTCTAGAGTTCAAAATGCCTTAGAAAGTTCGCTCAGCTTCTTTTTTTTTTTTTAATTATACACACTAAGTCTTTGAGGATCTGTTGTACTCCGTACTGCCTTTCCCGCTCCTATTTTTGACTGTTTGGTGTTGGGACCATCCTTGAATGATTTTATTATATCTTCCCTGGTGTCAGATACAGTTCTTCATCCTTCAGGGTAGTCGCCACGAAGACGACTGAATAAATAGCAATGAAAACAATAGCCTAATGAGAAGTAGCCTTGCCTAGTGGAGAGAGTCAGAGGACCTGAATTCTAATCCTGCTCTGCCTCTTTTCTGCTGGATGACCTCGGGCGAGTCACTGAGGTTATCAGTTATCACGCCTGCAAAAAGGGGCTATGATACCTGTTTTCCCTCCCTTTCACCCTGTGAGACGGGAACTGCCCCTAAGCTCGTTACGGGCAGGGAACACGTCTGCTAATTCTGTCGTAGTGTATTCTCCCAGGCGCTTAGTACAGGTGTTTCGGCCTAGAGTAAGCACTCAATAGATACCACCGATGGAGTGATTGACCTAATTATCTTGCATCTCTCCCGGCATATATTAAGTGCTTAACAAATCCCACAGTTCTTCATCACCCAATTCTTCTGGAACAGCAAAAGATGTTATTATTCCAAGACTCACTATTTAAACGCAATTGTCAAAACTCAGCCTCTCTCCATTAGGAAAATGTCTAAATTAGTGACAATAAAAATTTTTTTTGAGAATCATTAGTGGGGCCACCTTTTGGGGTTCACACCTTTTTAAAGGTAGCCTCCTGATAAACGATTTTACAAAGAAGAGGTCTAGACACGTTACTCGTTAAATATGAATATTCTGACTGCAACTCGTTATTTTTTTTTATTTGGTGAACCGATTGGTGGTGTGCCAAGATGATCATTTTCCCATTTCATTTCCTGACCGCTTTCATCTCGAGATCACTAAACACCATCTGTTTATGCACAGGTCTTCACAGAGTAGCATTAAAAATGATTATCTCTTTCCTAGAAACGTACAGAACCTCAATAGCTTAGACCATTAGCTTCATTTAGAAAGGGAAATATGCCAAAACATATGTTTTCACCACATCCTTTGTCTAGAGAAGCAGCGTGGCCCAGTGGAAAGAGTCCGGGCTTGGAAGTTGGAGGTGATGGGTTCTAATCTCGGCTCCGCTGCTTGCCAGCTTTGTGACTTTGGGCGAGTCACTTAACTTCTCTGTGCCTCGGTTACCTCATCTGTAAAATGGGGATGAAGACTGTGAGCTTCATGTGGGACACAACCTGATCACCTTGTCTCCCCTGGCACTTAGAACAGCGCTTTGTGCATAGTAAATGCTTAATACCCTCATTATTATCATTAGAACATAACAGTAGAATTTGCAAATTTTCTTCTGCCAACACGAGCTTGTCTGGGTGTAGTCCAATGCGGAGTGGGAATCAGTCTATCAATAAATGGTATTTATTGAGCACTATTACGCATAGAAGACTGTACTAAGCACTTGGGAGATTTGGTAAAGATGTTACCTGCCCACAGCGAGTTTATTTCATAGGTTGAAGAGAGATGGGGTCCCCCAGCAGAAACCCTCAAAGAGTCAGGCACTTCTGAAACACGGAGCATTACCAGGCAAGTCTGATGAAGTGTTTCATTTTTTTCCATTTTACTGGGTCCCCGATTTCTAAATCGGTGAGATTTCTAAATCAGCTATTTCAGTGAGAAATTGCAAGAGGATCCCATTCAGATCAGGAAGAGCAGCCCCAGATCCCTTTTCCCATGGTTCCCGGTAAATATTAATGCCATCCACTTTGAGAATCACCCTCTTCCTCTAAGAGAGAAGCCCAAAGCTATGCTCACAACTGTGGGAAGCAGCATGGCCTGGTGGAATTAGCCTAGGGAGTCAGAAAACCTATGTTCTCATCTCAGCTCCACTACCTTCCTGCTGTGTGACCTTGGGCAAGACACTTCACTTCTCTGTGCCTCAGTTACCTCATCTGCAAAAGGGTGATGTGGGACGGGGGCTATGTCTGATCTTATCAAGTCGTATCTACCTCAGCGCTCAGAACACTGCTTGACATATAGGAAAGGCTTAACAAATAATAATGATAGTAATGTTGGCATTAAGTGCTTACTATGTGCAGAGCACTGTTCTAAGCGCTGGGGTAGATACAGGGTAATCAGGTTGTCCCACATGGGACTCACAGTCTTAATCACCCTCTTACAGATGAGGTAACTGAGGCACAGAGAAGTGAAGTGACTTGCCCACAGTCACACAGCTGACAGGCGGCAGGGCCGGCATTCGAAGCCATGACCTTTAAAATACCATTTTAAAAAGTTACATTACTTCTGGGGACAAACTGCAAATAAGAAGGAGCAGCATGGCCTACTGGAATTAGCCTAAGGAGTCAGAAAACCTGGGTTCTCATCTCAGCTCCACCACCTTCCTGCTGTGTGACCTTGGGCAAGGCACTTCACTTCTCTGTGCCTCAATTACCTCATCTGTAAGAGGGTGATTAAGACTGTGAGTCCCATGTGGGATGGGGGCTATGTCTGATCTTATCAAGTCGTATCTACCTCAGCGCTCAGAACAGTGCTTGACACACAAGAAGAGCTTAACAAATATCATTTTAAAAAGTTTTATTATTTCTGGGGACAATCGGCAAATAAGGAGGAGCAGCATGGCCTAGTGGAAAGAGAGTGGCCTGGGAGTCAGAGGATCTGTGTTCTAATTCCAGCTCCAGCACACGCTTGCTACGTGACTCTGGATGAGTCACTTAACTTCCCTGTGCCTCAGTTACCTCAACTGCAAGATGGGTATTCAATACCTGTTCTCATGAGGCCCGTATGGGACTGGGTCTCTTTCTAACCTGATTATCTTCTATCAGCCCCAGGTCTTAGAACGCTGCTTGACACACAGTAAACGCTTAAAAAATACAACTATTAAATCACACTCCAAAAAATTTATGAGGTAGACATCGTATAAACATCAGCTCACCACGAAATGGTCTCTCTTCTGGGCTCTTCTTACTCACCTCTTCGCTGTTTCTCCATCCCGTAGAGATGCGCAGACGCTGGCGCCTTTTTCTTCGTTTCTCCGTATCACTCCTCGGGGCAGCAATTGCTAGAGAAATTGGACAAGTCACGTAACTTCTCTGTGCCTCAGTTACCTCATCTGTTAAAATGGGGACGAGATTGTGAGTCCCATGCGGGACGGGGACTGTGTCTAACCTGATTAACTTGTATCTACCCCAGTGCTTGGCACATAGTAAGCACTTAAAAAGTACAATATTATTACCCACAGCGCTTGGCACACAGTAAATGCTAAACACGGAGAAGCAGCGTGGCTCAGCGGAAAGAGCACGGGCTTGGGAGTCAGAGGTCGTGGATTCTAATCCTGGCTCCGCTACTTGTCTGCCGTGTGACCTTGGGCGTCACTTCACTTCTCTGTGCCTCAGTTACCTCATCTGTAAAAATGGGGATTAAAAAATGTGAGCCCCACGTGGGACAATCTGATTACCCAGTATCTATCCCAGTGCTTAGAACAGTGCTCTGCACATAGTAAGCACTTCACAAATACCATAATTATTATTATTAAATAAATATCGCACTTACAAAAATCATGATTTGCTCATAATGTCGTTACCGTCCACTGACTCCGATCCCTGTACATTAATAATGATGGTATTTGTTAAGGACTTACTATGTGCAAAACACTGTTCTAAGTGCTGGGGGGATACAAGGTGATCACATTGTCCCTCATGGGGCTCACGGTCTTAATTCCCATTTTTACAGATGACGTAACTGAGGCACAGAGAAATGAAGTGACTCGCCCAAGCGGTGGAGCCGGGATTAGAAGCCACGACCTCTGATTTAATAATAATAATAATAATGTTGGTATTTGTTAAGCACTTACTATGTGCCGAGCACTGTTCTAAGCACTGGGGTAGACACGGGAATCAGGATGTCCCATGTGGGGCTCACAGTCTTAATCCCCATTTTACAGGTGAGGTAACTGGGGCACAGAGAACTTAAGTGACTTGCCCACAGTCACACAGCTGACAAGTGGCAGAGCTGGGATTCGAACTCATGACCTCTGACTCCAAAGCCCGGGCTCTTTCCACGGAGCCACGCTGTTTCTCTAAGTGTGATGACAAGACAGTCTTGTAAAATGGACTTCATCACTCACAGAAGTTGAACTCCAGCTTGATCAGAAGACTCTTCTCTGGGCTGAAACTACAAGCTTGTCACAGTAACAATGACTGCGAAGAGAAGCAGCGTGGCTCCGTGGCAAGAGCCCGGGCTTGGAAGTCAGAGGTCATGGGTTCGAATTCCGACCCTACCACTTGTCAGCTGTGTGACTGTGGGCAAGTCACTTCACTTCTCTGGGCCTCAGTTCCCTCATCTGGAAAATGGGGATTAACTGTGAGCCACACGTGGGACAACCTGATTACCCTGTATCTCCCCCAGCGCTTAGAAGGGTGCTCTGCACATAGTAAGCGCTTAACAAATACCAACATTATTATTTGTTAAGTGCTTACAATGGGTCAAGGACTGTTCTAAGTGCTGGGGTAGACAGACGTTAATGAGGTCGGGGGAAGTCACACATGAGGCTTACAATCTAAGTAGGAGGGAAATTAGGTATTGAATCCCCATTTTACTGAAGAGAAAACTGAGGCGCAGAGAAGTTAAGTGACTTGCCTAAGGCACACAGCTGGCAAGGACTAAAAAACCAGGTCCTCCGGCTCCCAGGCCGGTGATCTTTCCGTAGGCCTTGCTGCTTCACTCTTGTCACCTGGTCTTTCGCTCTGTTCCAGAAAACTAAACTGGTCTCACCTGATTAATTCTTCAAAGAATGTTTTTCTTGCTCCACCATATCTAGTGCCTCCAGGCATTTGAAAATGGTTTCATTGTTCTCATTCATTCATTCAATAGTATTTATTGAGCGCTTACTATGTGCAGAGCACTGTACTAAGCGCTTGGAATGGACAATTCGGCAACAGATAGAGACAATCCCTGCCCACTGACGGGTTTACAGTCCAACTGGGGGAGACAGAAGGACAAAAACAATAGCAATAAATAGAATCGAGGGGATGACATCTCATTAACAAAAAAAATAGGGTAATAAAAAATACATACAAATGAGCAAATGAGTTAACATCTCAATGGAAAGTGTTAGAGCAGCTTCAATATGTTAAAGAAGAGTGAATGCGGGGGCCATTTGGGCAAAAGGATGGGGCCCTCTCCCTCCTCCCTTTGCTGAGCATAGAGCTGGGAGCCAAAGAGACTCCATCTCAGTTGGTCCAGGCTCTAAGATCAAACACGCTGTCTACAGGATCATTCATTCAATGGTATTTACTGAGCGCTTACTTATGTGCAGAGCACTGTACTAAGCGCTTGGAAGGTACAAATCGGCAAAAGATAGAGACAGTCCCTGCCCATTGACGGGCTTACAGTCTAATCGGGGGAGACGGACAGACAAAAACAATAGCAATCCCAATAGTGCATGGGAGAGTTGGGATCACTCCCAAGGCCTATCAGTTCTGCTACTCCATAGGGGTGACATCATGTTCCCAACCATCCCTGCATTAAGGAAAACTCACACGGCAACCACAAATGCACTTTTATATGTGCACGAAAACAACTCTTCCAACCTTGCATTCGACCCATCTGATGGATGTTATCAGGAAAAACCTCCCCTTTAGAAGCAGCATGGCCTAGTGGATAGAGCGCTGAAGTGGGAATCTGAAAGACCCGGATTCTCCTCCTCGCTCTGCCACTTTGCCACGTGACCTTGGACAAGTCACTTCACTTCTCTGGGCCTCAGTAACGTCGTCTTTAAAGTAGGAAGTAAGACCGTGAGCCCCGTGTAGGCCGGGCACGGTGTTCAACCTAATTAGCTTGTATCTACCTCAGCCTTTAGTACGGTGCCCGACACATAGTAAGCGCTTAATGAATGTCTTAAAAATAGAGCCCGGGAGAGTTTGGATGTATTTTGTGAGTGGGTTCCAACTGGATCATCTAAAAGAGACTGGGGAAACATCAAGATTGTTCCCCAGGGCCAAACAGGGATCAATTTCCTTTTCACTTTCCTCCTCCCTCTCTCTCACTGCCCAATCCCAGACCGGCAGGGAATTTTCCAGCACTAGGGGTGCAGTGGCTCGGGGGGCTATAAACTAGTCACCCGAACACCAGCAATTAGTAGTAACAGCATTCGTTGAGCGCTTGCTGGATGCGGAGCACTGTACTAAGCGATGGGAAAGAATACATGGGTGGAAATTAGAACTAGCAAACGGACTGTGCTCCGGCAGGCCCGGAGCCTGGTGAATCTGTCAGCAGAGAAGCCTGAGGGGTGACAACTCTCCGCTCAAACCAGTTAAATGCTCTGAGATAATCCCAAAGGATGGCAAATTAAAAACCGATGGCTACTGTTTAATCTCCCAAACCCAAATTCCGAGAATGCGCCCTGTATGACGACTAAGAATTCAATGGGGAAAATTCATTTTTTTAGCTTGACGATAAGCACTGGGAAATGCGTACCTGTGTCAAGTGCTATGCTAACAGCTGGAGTAATTGCACTCTGATCAGATCCCAGAGACACAATCGCTGTCCCACATGGTGTTTCCCATCTAAGAGGGTGAGAGAACAGTGCGGTCTAGTGGATAGAGCATGGGCCTGGCGTCAGAAGGACCCGAGTTCTAATCCTGGCTCCACCACTCGCCTGCTGTGTGACCCCGGGCAAATCATTTCACTGCTCTGTGTCTCAGTTCCCTCATCTGTAGAATGGGGATTAAGGCTGTGAGCCCCATGTGGGACAGGGATTGCACCCAACCTGATTATCTTGTATCTACCCTAGTGCTTGGTAAAGTGCCTGGCACATAGCAAGCGCTTAAATACCACAATTATATTATTATTATTACATTATTACTAACAAATGAGGAAACTGAGGTGCAGAAAAGTTAAGTGCCTTGCTCGAGGTCACACACCAGGCAAGGGGTGGAACCAGATAGAGAACCCAGGCCTCCTGACTCAGTCACTTTTCACTAGATGTCACTAGTGAAAATCCCTAAACAGCAATCAATCGATAATAATTGTGGTACTTATTAAGCACTTATTGTGTGCCAGGCACTGTACTAAACTCTGAGGTAAACCTGAGCATTTCGGGTTGAACACAATCCCTGTCCCACCTGAAGGTCAGTCTTAATTCCCATTTTACACATGAAGTAACTGAGGCCCAGAGAAGTTAAGGGACTCACCACGCAGTAGACAAGTGGCAGGGTCAGGATTAGAACCCAGGACGTTCTGACTGCCAGGCCTGTGCTCTATGCCCTAGGCCTACGGAGTCTCTAGTCGATCAATTGTATTCACTGAACACTTACTGTGTGCAGAGCTTTGTACAAAGTGTTTGGAAGTGTATAATATAGAAGTGTAACAGAGTTGGTAGACAAGTTTCCTGCCGACGAGCTTACCGTCTATGCCACAAAACTATACTTCACAGAAGATAGTATCTAGTCCTCGTGTCGAATCATTCTATTCTGTTTTGATTAAAACAGTCAACCCAGTAAATGAAACAACATTTATTGAGATTCAAAATCTCCATATCACAGTTCCAAGTGTGAATGTTGAGAACATTTGCTCTTAGAAAGCGCCATCAGCAATTACAGACAACATTTATACCAAACAGTCATCGAGACGAACCTTCTCCCACACCACACGGGACATTTAAGGCATTTTAATTTAGGGCTGCAAAGATGAATCCAATTACCCAAACATTTGCTAACGAGCAACTCCTGCGCAAAAGACAAGACACATCTAGTTCTCAGATAGCGCAGGGGGTTGTGTTCTTATAAAACCTAGCGTACGGTAAAAACTCCCCGTGGCCGTTGCCATGTGCTTGCGCACACATTCCTGCTTCCAACGCTGCAGCGCTCCGCATCCAAACGGGCTCACCTTTCTGGACAAACACTCCTTCATTCCCCGATAGCTGACGGGAAACAATCTTAACGGCAGAACCGAGTGAACTGAAATAATCCAAATGAACGCTGAAAAAAATATCAGGGGTGCCCCTACCCAACCCCGAAAAAATGGCATTGTGATAATAACTGGAGACGATAGTAACCCAGAGATCTCCACAGCTCGTGATGAAATTGAGATGTTTATTATTAAATACTATTGGTAAATTTTCCCCTTTGCAACCCTAATCTATTTAGAATAAACATTTTACGCTCAGCCACGAAAGCTTGCACACATCGACCAACAGCAACATTACTCACAATTCCATTTCATTAATAAGAATCAAGGACCACTAAAACAGAGAACTATAGTCAGACTTGACTGATGGGCTGAGATTTTTTCATCTCCTTCTGAGCTCTTGCCGGGCAAGCGAGAGACAGAATTTAGAAATAAGCTGGTATTAATTCAGTCTTTCCTCCCGTGGTCACCACCTGGATTAGACTTCCTGAGCTTGGTCTGTTTTTTCCCACGATCCAGTCATAAAACGTTCTGTCAAAAAGAGGAGAAAGACCGAAAATTTAAAAATACAAAAAACCCACCAACACCAAGAGAGAAACGCAAAAGAGACTGCTTGATAATGATAACAATAAGGATTATAATAGTAATATTTGTTAAGCATTTACTGTATGTATACACTGCACTAAGCACTGAGGTAGATACGAGACAATCAAAACAGTCCCTAGCCCATCTAGGGTGCTGCAGTCCAAGTAGGAAGGAAAACAGGTATTGATACGCCCTATTCTATGGATCAGGATACCGACACTGCGAGCCCGTCATTGGGCGGGGATTGTCTCTATCTGTTGCCGAGTTGTACATTCCAAGCGCTTAGTACAGTGCTCTGCACATAGTAAGCGCTCAATAAATGCTATTGAATGAATGAATGACACAGAAAAATTAGGTGACTTGCCCAAGGTCACACAGACGGAAGGTGGGAGAGAAAGGATTACAAGTCATATCGCCCGACTCCAGGCTTGTGTTTTTTCCACAAGGCCACGAAGCTTCCAAAAGGTGATAGAAAATATTTGGTTCTAAGGTATAATCCAGCTCGTAATGAAGATTCATGCATTGTGCTCACCAAGTTTGCTAAAGGAATTTACTTAAGAGGGCAAATTCTCCAGAACTTCATCACATACACACGCTTAGCGGCTAGCGATTAACCCCCCACTTCAAGTCAGAGCCCTGTAGCTTTACGCCTCGACTCTGCCTTTCAGTCCTCAGACCTGGAAATCTTAGATTAGAGAATCCCGGGCTGAAGGAGAAACTGAAAACAAGGAGGAGCTCTCGGTGGGCAGGGATACTAATGTCTGTCTCCCCCGCAAGACTGTAAACGCGTTGTGGACAGGGAATATGCCAGTTTATCGTTATATTATGCTCTCCCCAGCACTTGGTACAGGGCTCTGCCCACAGTAAGGGCTCAGTAAATACAACTGATTGACTATTCTACTGTATTTTCCTAAGCGCTTAGTACAGAGCCCTGCCCTCTCTAAGTGTTCAATAAATACCAACGTATGAATGACTCATTGATTGATCCCTGAGGAAAGTCTCTTTAAGGATCGGGTCACACCTAGGAGACAAAGGAGGATTCCAGTCACCCTTCCAAAGGGCAATCAAGGCAGCTCACATACAGGGGGAGATGCCAGTCACGGCCGTTCAAGAACGGGGGAGATGCCTGATGCCGAAAGGTTTCAGGAGTTTCGGGCGAACACTAATCAGGTGCAATCGCCATCTCTTCCATGTTTCACCGATTCCATTTTAGATTAGCTACTTCACCAAATAAGAAACGCATTTCTGCTTTCTGGGAATTTATAATGCTGGTATTCGTTCAGCGCTTACTATGTGCAGAGCAATGTTCTAAGCGCTGGGGTAGATACAGGGTCATCAGGTTGTCCCATGTGAGCCTCATAGTTAATCCCCATTTTACAGATGAGGTAACTGAGGCACAGAGAAGTTAAGTGATTTGCCCACAATCACACAGCCGACAAGTGGCAGAGCTGGGATTCGAACCCATGATCTCTGACTCCCAGGACCGGGCTCTTTCCACTGAGCCATGCTGTGAATTTTGAATGATGCTTGAAAAAGAGTGGAGACAGCAATGAGGGGAGTTAAACTGAGTACCTACAAAATTCCTGACATCGGGTCTGGGTTGGTTACGTGCACTGGGTTGCAAGCATTAAAATCCTACTGATATTTGGGACTACCATAAAATACAGATCCCAAATCCCTCTTTCTCTTTCTTTCTCTCTCTCTCATCAACTGGGGACCCATTTTCCAGAACTGCTCTGCCGCATAAATAGAAATAGCAGTCTGTATCTCAACTCTGGTGATTTCAGCCCAATGGAAGGGCCGGAAACATGTCGATTTCTCAGGTTAGGGAGCATGCGGGAATTTATATAGAACAGAATACATCTGAATTTTTGTCCCCATGTACTGATCCTACGATTGGCTCAGGTAGGGCTCATATAGAGAGACTGGTTAGGAGGTCTAGGGAGTGGCATTTCTGCTCCAATTTGACAGTCTCCTTTCGTCGAAAGGGCTAGTTTCTGGAGGTGAGAAACTATGGACAAAATGGCCCTGGGGGGAGGAAGGGGAATAAGAAAGATGGGGTCGTATATGTGAGGATCCCTCCCTCTTCATACCCTCCTGACCCCTCCACGTTCATCATCAAATCCTCGGCACCATCTCCCACAAGAACAGACCCAAGACGGTGGCCGAGGTCAACGGCACGAGCAGCAGCGGGAAACCTAACCCTGTGTCAAACCACAGCTACGAGGGCAGCGATCTCTCTGTGCTCGTCTCCCTATCTCCATCCCTCTCAGGTCGTTTCACGTGCATCAGTATTTGGTCATTGTCGGACTTACTCGACCAGGAATTCCAGAGGGGTCCAGGAGCTGAAGTCTGCATCAGGCATTGATTTCCTGTTCATCGGCGTATCCAGAGTCACCCTAAGATGAAGAAGGATCAGTCTTTTGTTCGTACGGCACTTATACACTATACTCTTCCTCCCCGGGCTGGGCTCTGGAGGACAAGAAGCCCTTGGAAGCCGTGTATCGCGGTAGGGCCGGAATCACATGTTGGGCAGGTCCATTAAGTCGGCAAAAGGGAGGAGTACCTTATGGGTCAAACACAGTATCTGACACTAGATTAAATATTTCTTTAATTCATTTTTAATCCAAACACTATAAAAAGCCCAAACGTTAAAATGGAGTTAAATGTTTGCATGTGAAATTTGAAATTAAGTCCTCCCCATTTCCAAAATTAAACATAGCACAATTAGGTAAAAGATGCATATATCTGATGTTTTAGCATAATATAGTGATTCCATAGGACCCTTTCGACTGTAAACTCCTTGAGGGTAGGGATTGCACCTAGAAACTAAACTGTACTCTCGCTAGCACTTAGCAGAGTGCTCTATCCAATGTAAGTACTCAATAAATGCCAATAAACTTTATTCCCACCTGTGACTTAATATGACAATGAAAAGTATTTACTATAAACTATATTCCCACCTGCAACTTAATATGACAATGAAATGCATTTACTGAGTACCTACTATGTGTAGATCACCGTATTAAGTGCAGAGAGTACATGGAAATTAGCATTGTTAATGCTAATTTCAAGGGTTTTAGTACAGTTCTCTGCATACAGTAAGTGATCAAAAAATATCACTGATTGACTGCCCTCAAGGAGTTTAAAATCTGCCAGGACAGACAAATACTAAAATAAATTAGAACTTGGCTTTAACAATGACAGGTAACACAAATTATTTCAACTGAATTCTCATTGGTGCAAATGGAAAAATTACCTACATTTTTAATAATAATAATAATGTTGGTATTTGTTAAGCGCTTAATATGTGCCGAGCACTGTTCTAAACGCTGGGGTAGACACAGGGGAATCAGGATGTCCCACGTGGGGCTCACAGTCTTAATCCCCATTTTACAGATGAGGTAACTGAGGCACAGAGAAGTGAAGTGACTCGCCCACAGTCACACAGCTGACAAGTGGCAGAGCTGGGATTCGAACTCATGACCTCTGACTCCAAAGCCCGTGCTCTTTCCACTGAGCCACGCTGCTTCTCCTGCTGCTTTTCTTCCCCGTGGCACTTTTTAAGCACTTACTATGTGCCAGGCACCATTCTAAGCACTTGGATAGATATAAACTAATTGGGTTGGACACAGTCCATCTCCCACAAGGGGCTCCCAGTCTTAATCCCCATTTTCCAGGTGAGGTAACTGAGGCCCACAGTAGTGAAGTGACTCATCCAAGGTCACATACCACACAAGTGGAGGATCCAGGAATAAAACCTAGGTTCTCTGACTCCCAATCCCACGCTTTAAACCTTAGGTCACGCTGCTTCTTGAAAGGAGTCAGTTAGTCAATAGTATTGGAATACAATATCCTGCAGGATCAGTACTGCTCTAGGAAATGAGCAGAGAGCAAAAATAAAAACAGAAAAACAGGAAAAGCGGGGACATTGTACCTACCCCCTAAGAAAACTTACAATCTACAAAGAAAAGTTGGATAAACATAAATGAAGAACATTCAAATAAAGATGCATAAGAAAATATACTGGAGACAAACACACACACACATACGATGAGGGGTTTCTGTTGTGACTTTGGAAAGAAGAATGTCATGGCTTAAACATGAAAGCAGGCATTGGTCAAAAAAAGAATTTTGGAGGTAGGGAAAGAGATGTTTTTCTTTTTCCATGTCTAAGATCAAACCAGGTATAAAACATTGGAAAATTATGCAAGTATGGACTAAAGAAAAACAATACGAAGTACCAGATGACAGTGAATGGAAGTAGTTGGAAATTTGACCTTTGGCACTCCTGTAATAACCCTGAGTCAGGTCCAAAGAAATCAGTACAGACAGTGCTTTCCACACAGTAAGCGCTCAATAAATACAACTGAATGAAGACTACCTTATACTGGCTTAAGTAAATTATTTACCCACTAAATTAAATCTGAACATGATTTTTACACATCAAATACCAAGCTGTTTCACGAGACGGGAAGGGATAATTTGGGAGAAAATAAAAAAAGAAAGATGGGTCAATTCTGAATGAAAGCTGAGGTGTTTTTTTTAAAAAAAAATCAAAAAGTGCCTCTCTCTCCACAACTTCCCAGTCATTTATCTGGAATCTGATTTCTCCTGCCATAATTTACTGATGTACCCGAGTTAGTACTCTTCAAATAGTTTCATGAAATTTGACTCACAGGTGAAGGAATGCTAAATGAAGCCTAGTTTTCCATAGGAGATAATAGAAAATGCATTCATGTCCCCAAGGTCCCCCCAAAATGGACCAAAACACTACAAATTGTTTTTAAAGTAATTAGAAACATAATTACCTGGACATATAATATAGAGATATACCAATGAAAGACTATTGAGATGTTAATACTCAGTTTTCCAAGTATTATCTTTCATATCTTACTCAGTACAAAGATATCCAGTGCTAGCACTCAAGAGATCTGTTGTTATCCATACCACTAGATCTGCCATTATCTAATGCTTAATCACTCTAATCGCATTAGCCGAGAGACTTCAAAGGCTAATAAGGAGAGGAAGGGGTGTATTTCAGCCCATGAAAAACTTTGCATCTTCATCTCCAAGTAAGAGAAGGATGTAAAACAGAGGAATTAAAATTCCAATAAAGCTATTGCAAAAAAACACGCTAATGGCTGTATCTTCAAACTGGAGTCTTTCCCGTAGCTATCAAATGTTTCCTGCAGTTCCTCTCATGACAAAAGGAGTTTCCGAACACGAATGTATGAGATAAGCTTTTTTGCCCCCCACTTCTCTATCTCTACTTGTATCTGTTTTATATTTAACGTTGGATTTTCGGCTCTCCTGGAAAGAAAGGCAACCCCATCTCTAGGAGCCTTCCCATTTCCAGAAAACTATTTGCTTTTTTTTTTTAAAAAAAAAATTTATGATATTTATTAGGCGCTTACTCTTTGCCAAGCACTGTATTAAGCGCAGGAGTAGACGCAAGATAAGCAGATAGGAAATAGTCCCCCTTAGGGATTACAGACTAAGCAGAAGGGACTTGGATTTAATCCCCATTTTACAGATGAGGAAACTGATGCACAGAGAAGTGAAGTGAGTTGCCAAAAATTACACAGCGGACAAGTGGCAGAACAAGAATTAGAACCCGGATCCTTCTGATTTCCAGGCCCGTGCTCCATCCGCTAGGTCACACTGCTGCTCATGGGTCTGAATGGTTATGGCAGCCCAGCAAAAATTTGAGCAGTGCAAAATCTATCGCCAGATTTTAAGGGAAATAACCTTGAGCACCTTTATGATAATAATAATTATGGTATTTGTTGAGCGCTTACTATGTGCCAGGCACTGGACTAAGCAGTGGGGAGGATACAAGCAAATCAGGTTGGGCACAGTCCCTGTCCCACGTGGGGCTCACAGTCAATCCCCATTCTACAGATGAGGGAACTGAGGCACAGAGAAGTGAATGAGTCGCCCCAGGTCACACAGAAGACAAATGGCAGAGCCGGGATTTGAACCCACAGCCTTCTGACTCCCAGGCCCTTGCTCTATCCACTACGCCATGCTGCCCCCAGCAAATATGTTTAAATGCTCAAGTTATCCTCCTTCCTTTCAGAGCGGGAGGTGAATGACGGGAGGTCCCGGGAGACAATGATCCTGAATGACATCAGAGAAAGGAATAAAACAACAGCCGGTGAAGGGAACAGAGACAGAGGGACAGGGGAAGGGAGAGGGAAAAATCACTCACGGTAAGACAGCAATAGCCGCAGAACCGGGCGGCAAACCACTGTTATTCCCAGCGAGGCTTTGGCAGAGTTGATGTACCGCTCCCTTGGCCATGCCATATCCAATCATGCCTAATCAGTTGGACGAGAAACAGTCTTGCTCACCATCCTTTCTTCGGAGGACTAATCCACTCATCACATTAACGTCTGTTTTAACTGAGACCCGTTCTCATAAACATCATCTGAGACTGATATTCATCCCACCCTCGGCCCCACAGAACCTCTGTAAACGTCTGTAATGTATTTATTTATATCCACGTCCGTCTCCCTCTCTAGACCGCAAGCTCCTGTTGGCAGGGCAAATGCCTACCTACTCTCTTGTACTATGCTCTCCCAAGAGCTCGGCACAGTGGTCTGCAAACAGTAGGCGTTCGATCCCGCCGACTGACTCATTTGTCACCTCCCACGCTTTTGGTAACCAAAGAATCCCATTTTAGAGAGATGGAAATCGTGTCGCTGGTTACTCTACAACTAGTATTTCAATTCTCCCAGCAACACGCGGTAGTGTTCTGCTCTACCTTCATCTTGTATTCCTTAGCCAAGAAAGACATCGCGGTAACCTCGCAGAGCTCATGGAGGAAAGCCGCTGTCGGCCACAGACACCCAGTTCCAGTGGCCGTAATCCACACGCATTCTCCCCGGTCTGTGTCTGCATCGCAACCCTGGTGGACTCTGTTTCCTGCCAGCTGGATTTCACCAAAGCAAGATAGAGCAAAACAATTTTGAGACTGGAATTTCTGTTTCACATCAACATGAGCGCATGGAACCCTAGGGCAGTCTCTTGGCGGGGGCGATGTTCATCGGTCCGCTCTGCTGACAGAATGAAACTGGGACGAGAGGGGGAAGTCCCCCCGGCCACCCTTCGCCCATGCCTTTCTGAGCAGTTTTCAACCTGCGGGTTTAACTCGTGTCTCCCATCGAGGCAAGAAGGAAAAGCTTCAATCGAAGCAGATTTGTGCTATTTTTGCGGGAGTTAGGAAAAGAAACCCAACAGCCAATCAGCCCAGATGTGACTGCCACGGAGAGCAAGTCTTCAGCGTTCTCCTTTCCCACACCCCAAAACTTCGGAACGATCACATCGGAATGGATATGTGTTTTAGGATTAAAATCGGAGTCAAATGCTATTCGGGGAGTGTCGGTGGTGATAGAAGAACTCTGTTCCTGTGACTTCAAGACTGAAAACCTGATTGAATCAATCAGTAGTATTTATTAAGCACTTTCTATGGGTAGAGCACTGTGCTAAGTACTTGGGAGAGTACACTACAACAGAATTGGTAGACAGAATAAATATGACTGATGGTTTGATATGTTTCCTGCCCTCAGAGAGCTGACAATCTAGTGGGAGCTAACTCCCAAGTGCTGAGTACAGTGCTCTGCTCATAGTAAGCACTGAAATATCACTGATTGAATGATTATAGCCATAAGTATTTCACACGATCCAGTCATAGAACATTCTGTCAAAAAGAGGAGAAAGAAAATAACACAAATCCACCCAGGCTGGAATCACAGCTATAGCTAGGCAGGCAGTGGTTTTGGTAGCCACTTTGGTGTTAGCCACCCACACTGGCCAACTATTTTTGTGGATTAGGACACTATTCAGAAAAAGTACTACTAGCTTGGATAATTTTATTTAATTCTGTTCCCTTGGTGACAAGCATTCAGCATTAAAACATCTGTGATGAGAGGAAGGGGCCTATTGAGCTCTGCAACTCAAAACTACCTGTGAGCCCAAATGGAGAATTAGAATTTCTAAAGGCTACCTGAAGGTACAAAATTTAGCTGTTGCAGAAGTGATTCATTGTATTGGTAACAGAACAGATTTAATTGATAAACTAAATTGCACGGTTTTCTTCCTCCAGATCTAAATATTTGCACTCTACCAAGCGCCTAGCACAGTGATCTGCACAGAGGGGGTGCTCAATAAATACCACTGTTGATAGTGATAATGATGTAGTCCCCAGTAATTTCAGATACTTAAGCAATTACTACATTCCAGGCACTGTACTGGGGTAGATACAAGTTAATCAGGTTGGACACAATCCTCCCCACATGGGGCTCACAGTCTAAATCAGAAGGAGGAGGATTTAATCTTTATTTTATGGATAAGAAAACTGAGGCACTGAGCAGTCAAGCGACTTGACCAGGGTCACACAGCAGACAAAGTGGAGCTGGGAATAGAACTAAGCTCCTCTGACTCCCAGGCCCACGTTCTTCTACTAGGTCACGCTGCTTCCAATTGTAGGTGGGATCCGTATTACCCCATTTTCAGTTGCCAGATTTTTTTTATTACCTTTCTTGTGAATTGGACCCAAAACAGTTAACATCAACTAGTCCTAGAAATATTTGCTCACTACTGCAGTGGAAAACTCACCAAAATGGCTACAATGGGACCTGGGAAAATTCAGGGAAATTTCCTCAAATGACACAAAATAGCACCGAGGAGGTCTATAAAATGGGGACCTCTTTTTGCCACCGTATATTGACGGGGGAGACCACAGTCCACGGAAATTAAACCAAGATACGAGGGAAGAAGAGCTAATTATTTCAATAACTCCACCTGAGGGCCAAAGGGCCAGGGATGTTTAAAAGACATGTGCTGAAGTTGAACACCAAAAATCATTTGCAGTTCCTGTCACCTCTATGTAATCATGTGCATGTGTGGCTAAGAAGTCCCCAGCCTTCATGAGGCCTTAATAATAATAATAGTAATAATTGTGGTATTTGTTAAGTGCTTACTATGTTCAGAGTACTGTTCTAGTGCTGGGGTAGATACAGGGTAATCAGATTGCCCCCCACATGGGGCTCACATTTTTTAATCTCCATTTTTACAGATGAGGTAACTGAGGCCCAGAGAGGTTAAGTGACTTGCCCAAGGTCACACAGCAGACAAGGGGTGGAGTTGGGATTAGAAACCATGACCTCTGACTCCCAAGTACGTGCTCTTTCCACTAAGCCATGCTGCTTCTCAGCGTGAAGCTTAAGTGACTGAAACCATCCAGCTCAAACAGGAAAGCAAATTAATCGGGTCCCCTGCCTTCCCAAAGTATCAAGGGAAAAGAATCTAGTTTTTTCTTTTAATTTCAAACGATATAAGATGGGATCATTCGCTCTAGTAAAGAAACACTTTTTTTTAAGAATCACCTTCACTCTGCAGAGTATTCATTCATTCATTCAATAGTATTTATTGAGCGCTTACTATGTGCAGAGCACTGTACTAAGCGCTTGGGATGAACAAGTCGGCAACAGATAGAGACAGTCCCTGCCGTTTGACGGGCTTACAGTCTAATCGGGGGAGACGGACAGACGAGAACAATGGCACTAAACAGCGTCAAGGGGAAGAACATCTCGTAAAAGTATGGCATCCTTTGCTGAGTTTAGAATGTAAATAAGAGCAAGCCACGTCAATGGGAAAAATTGCAATTTGTAAGTAAATAAAATTATTTTCCAAATGATAAGTGGGTCGACCTAATTTACATAATCCAAAATATTTACTATCTTAAGAAAACAGTCTCTGACAAAAATCTCCTCATTCAATAAAGTCACTTTTTGTGTGTCTTTTTTAAAAAACTTCACAAGGGGAAGAATTGTTTCAGTTCAATCGATTCTTAATAATGATGGCATTTGTTAAGCGCTTACTATGTGCAAAGCACTGTTCCAAGCACTGAATTCTTGGCTAAATGGTGACAGAATCAAGGGAATGTTAACCCTTGATTCCTCTGGTTTGTAAATGCTTCCAGACTTCCCTGTTTCTGAACACAAGGAGATGAGATTTAAGACTACGAAAAAATTGATTTTAAATAACTAATACAGGTGGAAGATCAAACCCGAAGCACAGCCAACTGGAATCAGAACAAGTCCAGCGTTTTAAAGACAAATGACATTTGCCTTTTCAACAAGCATTTACTCCAGAAAAGAGACATTTATGAAACGTTTTTCAAAAAAGGTTTCTTTTCGTTTTCTCTCCTTTCTAACCGGTGCGCTACCTTTGCCATCATTTTGAAAACGTCTCTGCCGACGGCTGCGTTGTAGAACGCGGAGTTTCTTCATGCTAATTACGGAGCATGTAAACAGCTCCGTTTACAAGAGAGCGGGCCTAGGAACGTGTTGTCTTACAAGCTACTCTGAGACATTTACGGTGACTTTAAAGAGCAAAATTAAAATCTTCCATCCCCCAAAAGCTTCGGCTTATTTGCCCCAAGGCCTTTTACCCTAGCATTTCTGAATGCAAGACTCAACCACGTACCGCAGCTGAGATGAAGACGCTACTTGCCACCTCCTGGTCACCCATCCAAATCCCTTCAACCTGCCAGAGAGGAGTGGGACGGGATAAGAGGGAAGTTCAGCGCCCACTCGAATTTTCTCTCCAGAAAGGCGCTAGCCTACTCCGAGGGTGCATCCCGAGGAAGCACCTCCCCGAACTCGTCAGCTGGAATCGGGCAAAAGGGGCAACTTGGCTCCCCGAGGGCTGGAGGCTCTTTCCTCCTCACCCTCCCCGCGCCCTCCGTACGTACCTGGGGTGCCATCCAAAGCGGCCTTGGCCCCGGCCAACGTCAGGAGACCCCCTTCCTTCAGGTGCTTGGTGGCGAGGTGGCTAGAGATCGTTGAGGTCCACATGCTCTGCTTCCACATCAGGTCACAGTTTTTGAACAGAGCTAATGGCGAAATAAACAAGTCAGCCACAGGGGATAACGAGGGCGGGTCCCGTCTCCGAGGCCGGCGGACAGCCCGGAAGCATGGCCGTACGCTGGCCCTCCGGAGCTCGAGTTACATCTCTCCCTGCCTCTGGCCTCCGGCGTTTCAAATTAAAATTAAGATGAGGAAGAGTGGCTCTATCTGATGCCGAGATTTTTAGGGGAATCTAATTTCATTGACTCGGGCAAACCGTTACCTTCAGTGCAATCTTTAAAAATGCACTTTTAAGCCTGTACACTGCCCATTCCCCACACGCTCAGGGCTGCTTTTTCAATTTTACTTTCAATTACTTACTTTAACTGGAAATTATTTTATATCTGCCTTCCCATTAGAGTACACGCTTCTTATGGATAGGAAATGTGTCACTTGCCTGGTTTTACATTTCCCAAGAGTTTAGTCCAGTGCTCTGCGCATAGGAGAGATTAAATAAATACGACTGCATAACCCCCGGTGCAGTTCATTTTTGTGATATTTTCACAAGTGCTTAAAACAGCATATTGCAGCTAGTGGGCTCTCAATAATCGATCACTCAGTCATATTTATTGAGTACTTAGTGTAGGCAGAGCACTGTTCTAAGCACTTGGCTGGTAGACATGTTTCATACCAAAGATGCCCCATGGCCTAAATGGAGTCAGAGAACCTAGGTTCTAATCACAGCTTTGCCACCTGCTTGCTGTGTGACCTTGGGCAAGTCACTTAGTGTCTCTGTGCCTCAGTTTCCTCAACTGTTAAAAAAAATGGAGTTTTTGTTAGACTGTGAGCCCCATGGGAGACAGGGCCTGTGTCCAACCTGATAAATTCGTATCTGCCTTAGAGCACAGAATAGTGCTTGGTATATAATAATCACTCAGCAAATATCACTATTGTTATCATGATTACTATCATTATTATTACTATTATGCTACTTAACACAGTCATAACTATTACAGCTACTAAGCAGTAACTATGTTGCTTAACCCCAGCCACCGGTCCAGATGGGCAGACAAAACCTCTTGCCTCTTCCTCCTCCTCCTCCTCATCTTCGCCCTCTCCGCTCTCCGGCCACAGCCACGTCACAAGGCCATTTCCCGATCCCCGTGTTCCCACTGGATTTCAAGTTGGGAAGGTTGGAGCTGGAAGCAGGATTCGAGGAAGGATCTTACCAGTGCTGAGTTCACCTTCCAACCCGCTGAACCTTTTACTTCCAATTCGGAAGAGGTTCTTCTCTGGAACCGAGAGCTGAATTTCCCTCAAATGGGGCGGTGGGACGCTTAGGACGTACCCTTGGCCATCTCCTCTTCCACCCCATCAATCCCTCTCTTCCCACGCCTTTCATTTGATTCCAAACTTCCCCACCCCCGCTGGAAGGCTGACTTCTAATTACTATAATTATGTTTTTAGATCAGCCACCCAATGGGAGTCAGCCATGCAGACACAAAAGAAATGTCATTTTAAACAGCTGAGCTATGAACCTCGTCTATGAAATAAATGGAGAAAACACAATAGGTGTTTGTATAAATCTAACAGGGACTTCATGTCCTCTGTCCAACAGCAACAGGAAAAGACATTTTCTCTACGCCCAAATAAAGCAAGCAAAGACGAATTGGTCACGAATGTGCTGGTGCTCCCTCCTTTTTAATTGCCACGTTCACCTTAATATAGAGATTTTCTCTAACTAGATCTCTTGGGATCTCAGAATCAACTCCTTGGTCAAGCGGTCAATCAGTGGTATTTATTTGGTGCCTACGGTGTGTGTGCAGAGCACTGTACTAAGCGCTTGGGAGAGTACAGTACAACAGAGTTGGTAGATGCAATCCCTGCCCACAGTGGAGCAAATGTCATCTAATAATAATGATAATTATGGCATTTGTTAAGCGTTTATTGTGTGCCAGGCACTGTACAGACTGCTAGTTTGGATACAGCCAATCGGGTTGACTGGGGCTCACAGTCTTAATCCCCGTTTTACAGATGAGGGAACCCCACAAGTATGGCCTGAATGGAGATTCAGGACGCTTCATTTTACTACTTAAGCCCTGATATTTGTGACCCTTGCAGTCAGCTCTCCTTTAATGAGCACTTTCACTCTCCATCTGGGCTAGGACAGACAATTAGGGAATGTCCTTCCAACCCTAAAGTCTGTCCGGATAGGACAGAGATAATAATAAAATTATACATTATAATTACCACAGCAATTATCATTAACTATTAATTGTTATAACTAATTATGTGACTTAATTGATCAATTTATCAATTCTTTTATTAATAAAATAATTATTAATGATGACTGTCATTATTACTGGGCTTGTTTAGTGCTTACTATATGCTAAACACTGTTCCAAGTGCTGGGGTAGATAGGAGTCAACGAGGTTGGACACATCCCTGTCCCACACTGGGGTTTAGACTCAACCCCCATTTTACAGATGTGATAACAAGAGGCCCAGAGAAGTGAAGTGACTTGCCCAAGGTCCCACAGCAGACACGTGGCAGAGCCGGGATTAAAACCCAGGTCCTTCTGACTCCCAAGATGGGGGGGTCAATGCTTGTGCGTAAGCAAGCGGTGCTGGTCAAGTTCTAAATACGGCAATATGATGCCTCCTTGATAATAATAATCATGATGGCATTTCTGAAGTGCTTACTATGTGCGAAGCACTGTTCTAAGCGCTGGGGTTGATACAAGATAATCAGTTCGTCCCATGTGGGGCTCACAGTCTCAACCCCCATTTTACAGACAAGGGAACTGAGGCCCAGAGAAGTCAAGTGACTGGCCCAAAGTCACACAGCTGATCGATGGCAGAGCCGGGATTAGAACCCATGACCTCTGACTCCTCAAGCCCGAGCTCTTTCCGCTAGGCCAGGCCAGGCCGCTTGGAACCCCAGTGCGGGAAGAGTACGAATGGAGAGAGCAGCTTACATTTCGCCTTGGCACTGCCTCCGGCCCAGCCACCGGCCACACAGAGGATGGCATCCACCTTCCGCTCGCCTAAAAGCTTGTCCACATCCACCGTCACCTTAAACACAGGAGAGAACACCAGACGATAAACATTTGGACACCGAAGAACTGAAGACCGGAACGGATATCTGTATGCCGAAGAGCACCTGTTTTTCATTTGATTTGCCAAAAATATAGTTTAGAATTGGATTAAGGGATGAGATTCAAATCTTAAGACTCTCTGGAAACCAGAAAAAAAAATCAACCGCTCTGCAACCATATCCCAGGTGTTCCTCCGGACAAACCACTTACAACTGGGTCCCAGCTAGGCTAAAAAAAAAGCCCCACGCCTCTATCTCATGAGATAGGATACGAGTCCCAAGGCAGTCTGCTGGAGCACAGCTTTAGGGAAAAACAAAACTACAAGCTACTTCTTGAAGCACTTACGCTCATCCAGAGAGGCGGCACGGAGGAAAGAGTCAAATTCTTGGAGGCGAAGGTCTTGGGTTGAGCCCCAGCTCTGCTACTCGCTTGCCAGGTGATTTGGGGGCAAGCCATGAATCCATCAGCGGTAATCAATGAGCACTTTCACGGTGCAGAACACCGTACTAACCTCTCGGGAGTGTAAAATATAACGCCTCTGCCTACGCTTCCGCTTCCGTATCTGCAAAGTGACCCTTTCTCTACCTCATCAGGTTGTGGTAAAGAGAAAAATGAGCTAAGTAACGCAAAAACGCTTCAGGAATAAAGCACTGAATAAAATCCAGGTATTATATGAACTTTAGAAGATACGATCAAGGACCGCTGTGAATTAGATTAAATAACAATCGGGCCAATCAATGGTAGTTATTAATTGACCCTCTAGACTGTAAACACCTTGTGGGCATAAAACGTGTCTACCCACTCTGTTCTACTGTAGTCTCCTAAGCGCTCGGTACAATGCTCTGTACACAGTAAGGTCTCAATAAATGACTGAATGATTGATTGATTGACTGAGCACAAGAAAAGTCTGCTCAAAAGCCATTCTGCTGATCAGCCCCATTTTACAGACTAAAATTTTCAGTTTTCTCTGTCAGGTGTGCATGCCTTCCAATTGCATCATCTAGGATGCTTTGGTAAATCAAAACTCAAGTTCCTTGTGGTGACGGAACATTTCTATCAATTCTGTTTTTCTGTACTCTCCTGAGCCCTTAGTACAGTGCTCTGCACACAGTAAGCACCCAACCAATACCGTGATTGACTGTCCATCATCAGTTTCAGTCCATCATTTCATTCCCTGACCCGTTCTGAGATTAAATTATCCCTTGGAGAATATGGTTTATAGGTGGATTTCTTTTGTCCCACAAAGCCTCCTCCATTCTCCTAGTTTCATTATAATACTATTATGACTATTATTACTACTACTAATAATAATAGTAACAGTTACTATGTGCTATGTACTGTTCTAAGCATTGAGGTAAATATAAAATAATCACATCAGATACAGTCTCTGTCCCGCATCAGACACAAAACCTAAATAGGAAGAAGGACAGGTATTTACTTCCGATTTTACAGGTGAGGAAACGGAGGTGCAGAAAAGTTAAACGACTTGCCCAGGGATGCAAGGCAGGCAAGTGGCAGGGTCAGGATCGGAACCCAGGCCCAATGACTCCCAGGCTTGGGCTTTTCCCACTAGGCCACGCCGCTTCCTCGGTCTCTCGTTAAACTTTTGAAAAATCCTGTAACCTGGATATCTTATTGATCTTACTTCCATCGTCCGTATTCTCGCCCCCTGCACGTTCAGTGGGCATCGTCTCAATTGAGGAGTTATCTCCTGACATCCACTGAGTACATTTTATTACTATTAATAATAATAATAACAAAAACAAAAAATGTGGCATTTATTATGTGCTTACTATGTGTCAAGCCGTAATCTAAGCACAGAGATAAATAATAGATAATCAAGTCGGACACAGTACCTGTTCCACACAGCGTTCATGATCTAAGAAGGAGATCAGTACTGAATCCCCATTTCACATAAGGTAACTGAGGCACAGGGAAGTCAAATGACTTAAGGGTCACAGAGCGGTGAGATGGTGGGACCCGGATTAGAACCGAGGTCCTCTGACTCCATGGCCTGAGCTCTTTCCACTAGGCCAGCTGCTCCTCAAAAAAGATTCAACTTTGCGGAGCTCAGTGGGGAGGCTTTTGCCAAAACAGAGGTTTAGCACATTAAGCTATGACTACAGATGGACGATTAGCTTTTAAGGGTCAGATTCTGTTTTACACGCACACCTTGGAGGTCTGTATTTCGATCACGCTGGTCCCGAGACTTATCATACGCTGTCTTGACTAGTGCATCGGCCTCCTCGCTGATCTCCCTGTCTCCCGCTTCTCCTCTCTGCCATCCACACGTCACTCTGCTGCCCAGCTCATTTAAAAAAAAAAGTTCAGTCTGTATCTTTCCGCTCCTCTAAAACCTCGAAGGGTTGTCCACCCACCTCTGCAACAAATACGAACATAAATCCTGTTCACCTCCTAGTTCAATCCGGCCCACACGATCCACTCTAAAACCAACCTAACTTCTGCACCTCCATCTCGTCTCCCACAGCGTCTACTTGTTCACATCCTCCCTCCCTCTTCATAGCTGACAGAACACTTCTCTCCCCACCTTCAAATCCTTCCTAAAAACACATATCCTCCAAAGGTTTTTCCCTCACTAAGCCCTCTCATTTCTCCTATTGATCCTTCTTCATGAGTTTTCTATTGCACTTGCATTATTATTAATAATAACAATGATAATGATAATAGTTGTGGTTTTTTTAAGCACTTACTCTGTGCTAGGCACCCTGCTAAGCGCTGGGGCGGATACAAGCAAATTAGGTTGGCCACGGTCCCAGGCTCAGTCTTAATCTCCCATTTTACAGATGAGGTGTCAGGTAAAAATATGTAATTTGCCCAAGTTTACATAGCAGACCCCTTTTTTACGCACTTGATAGGCACCCTGCCGCAGGCTCTCAGCACAAATATATCTATCCTTATTCTCCATCACCCTCCCAACCCATCTCTCCCCCTGCCCTCTGTAATCTCCTCGCAAGCAAGGGACATGTCTACCAACTCCACTGTACTGTACAGTATTATTATTATGGCTTTTGTTAAGTGCTTACTATGTGCTGAGCATTATTCTAAGCGCTGGAGTAGATACAAGGTAATCAGTTTGTCCCTCGTGGGGCTCACAGTCTTAATCCCCATTTTATAGATGAGATAACTGAGGCACACAGAAGTAAAAAGACTTGCCCGAAGTTACACAGCAGACAAGTGGCGGAGCCGGGATTAGAACCCGGATCCTCTGACTCCCAAACCCGGGCTCTTGCCACTAGGCCACGCTGCTTCCGATGACACGGTAAGCACTCAATCGATCAACGATATTCACTGAGCGCTTACCATGTGCAGAGCACGGTACTAAAGCACTTTGGAGAGTACAACACAACAGACTTGGCAGACACGTTCCCTGCTCACAATGCACTCACAATCTAAATCACAATAATAATGGTATTTGTTAAGCGCCTATGTACAGAGCACTGTTCTAAGCGCTGGGGTAGATACAGGGTAATCAGGTCGTCCCACGTGAGGCTCACAGTTAATCCCCATTTTCCAGACGAGGTAACTGAGGCACAGAGAAGTGAAGTGACTCACCCACAGTCACACAGCTGACAAGTGGCAGAGCCAGGATTCAAACCCATGACCTCGGACTCCCAAGCCCATGCTCTTTCCACTGAGCCACGCTGCTTCTGCTTCTAAATACGCTGCTTCTAAATATCACACTGCTTCTAAATACCACTGATAGATTAGATAACAGGCTCCTTCCCTTCTCTGCAACCTCTTAGCTTAATCTCTACTATCGTGGTGGAGATCACTTTGAATTCAACGCTTTCTGCTCACTGGCTCCTGATTGGTACCTTTGCAGAGTATTTTGTTTTCTCATCTGGGTAATTCTATATTGGACTGAATCTCCTCTATTGTGAGCCATAAGGCCAAAGTAAGAGTTGTTTTAACTCAGTCTTAATGTGGGACAAAGAAAATTGAACCAAAAGGCAGGAGACAGTTCACTCGAAGTAGCTCAACCTTAGCGTTTAAAGTGAAACTGTACAAAAAAAACAAAAGAGTTTGATTTAAAGTTTCTCCTGATTTATTTTTAGGAGCCTGAAATGGAACGACTTTAGAAAGCTTTGAATTATAGAACGAAAGCAGACAACTGGGGAAAATAATTGAGAACCAATTTTGCAACTGAAAAACTATTGTTTGTTCTCTTTTATTCCCCACCTACTGATTGTCGCCACCGTGCTGCATGTTCAAATTCCCTTAGCCCACACCTCCATTTTTCTCGTCGACATTTGTTACAACAGAACTATATCAGTGAATTCATGGAAACCCAGATATGAATTTTTTGGGGGGGGGGGGGGGTTTGTATTTGTTTAGTGCTACGTGACAGGCACTGTACTAAGTACTGGGGTAGATACAAACTAATCAGTCTCTGTTCCACGTGGGGCTCACAGTCTTAATCCCCATTTTACAGATGAGGAAACTGAAGCAGAGAGAGGTTAAGTGACTTGCCCAAGGCCACTGAGCAGACAAGTGGCGGAGCCGGCGTTAGAACCCAGGTGTTTCTGACTCCCTGTCCCATTCTCTATCCACTCGGCCACGCTGCACAGGCTGATTTTCCTTTCCTAATTTTTGCAGAATTCTAGACTATGGAGCAGGCGAACAAAATTGACTCAAAACATGGGCCATCCAACATTTATCGGTTTAGTGATGGCCAGTCCAAGGCACCACAGTCGCACACAACTCATCAATTCTTTCTCCCACCATTATGAATCTTTTCTGTCCGGGTGTCCCTCATTACATCAACGGCAGGAGGGCAGTGCTGGTGTAGCTGGCTGCTGCTGCCGGCCCTCAAATCCTCCGTTCAGTTCTGAGCACTGGGTGGGATTACTGGGAACATCACTGATCGACAGACTGGGTCCAAAGGCCTCTCCTCCATCCTAATCCTCCGCGACCTCTCAGCTGCCTTCGACTCCGCAGACCGCCCCCTTCTCCTGGAAACGTTATCCGATCTTGGCTTCACCGACACTGTCCACTCCTGGTTCTCGTTGAGGCAGGGTCGCGCCTACCGACTCTGCTATACTGAACTCTCCCGAGCACTAGGTAGATGGCTCTCCCCACGGTAAGCGCTCAATAAATATGATTCATTAGACTGAAGCAACTTCTGGAGGCTGGCTTATTGGTAATAACTGTGGTATTTATTAAGGGTGTAATAGATGGCAAGTACTGTACTCAACACATATAAGCAGGATACAGTCCCAGTTCTATATGTGTTTACAGTCCAAGGGAACTTTGAAGAAACTCGATTGTTTGGGAAGGAGTGTGACCTTGTGGAAAGAGGCCAGGCCTGGAAATCAGAGGACCTGGATTCTCATCTGTGATCTAGAGCAATTTATCTGTACCTCAGATATTTTAATCATCTGTAAAATGGGGATTACGACTGCGATTCTCATGTGGGGGAAGGGACTGTTTCCAATCCAATTTTGTTGTATCTACCCCCGCGCTTAGTAGAGTGCCTGGCACACGATGAGTGCTTAAAAATATCATAAAATAAAAATTGATCACATCAGAGGAATCAAGGATTTAAGGGCTCAACAAGGGCATCTGGCCGTGCGGTATTTTTTCCAACCATTTTGATAATCGCCGCAACTTCAGGATTGCAGAGAACCTAGGATTTCTCATCTAAAGACAGAATATACATTACTGGTGGCAGGTATTAAGGGCTTATTGTGGGCAAAGCACCATACCGAGTGCTGGAGAGAGAGTACAAGAGAGTTGGTTGACATGATCCTCGCTCACAAAGAGCTTACAGTCTAGAGAGGCACTAAAACAAATTAGAGATAGGGAATATGGCGGAATATAATGAAATATCCATAAATTCTGTGATACTGTGGTGAGTATCGAAGTCAAATATATAGGTGAGGCACCAGGGAGAGCAAATGGAGATATGAGGATTTAGTTAGGAAAGGACTACGGGAAGAGATGTCATTTAAGGAGGACTCTGAAGGTGGGGGGTGGGTGAAGGTAGGAAGGGAAAGGGAGTTTCGGGCCAGAGGGAAGATAGGGACTAGGGGTCGGTGGTCAGACTGGTAAGACTGAGGTACAGAGAGGAGGTGGGCCTTAGAGGAATGAAGTGTGGAGATTGGGTTGCAGTAAGACATCAGTGAGGAAACGGAGGGAGGGCAAGCTGATTGCTTGCCTTAAAGCAGATGGATGTTTTTTCCTCAGAAAACCCCATAGCCTTGCCCCCTATTACCTCTCCTCAATTCTCTCCTTCTACGACCCAGCCCACAGACTTGGCTCCTCTAGTACTAACCTCACTCTGCCCCCATCTCCCCTGTCTCACCGCAGACCCCTACCCCACGTTCCGCCTCCGGCCTGGAACGCCCTCTCTCCTCAAATCCGACAGTCTCTCCCCTTCAAAGCCTTATTGAAGGGACATCTCCTCCAAGAGGCCTTCCTAGACTAAGCCCCACTTTTCCTCATCTCCCGCTCCCTTCGGCGTCACCCTGATTTGCTCCCTTTGCTCTTCCCCCCTCCCGGGTCCACAGCACATATCTGTAATTCTATTTATTTGTACTGATGTCTGTCTCTCCACTCTAGACCGTGAACTCGCTGTGGGCATGGACTGTCACTGTTTATTGTTGTATTGTACTTTCCCAAGTCCTTAATACAGTGTTCTGCACACAGTAAGCACTTAATAAATAAGACTGAGTGAATGAATGAAGTAAGGACTGGAATGGGAGAGACGGGAGGCATCGGGGAACATTCTGGATACACGGAGTCTTAACACTGTGGTTCTTTTGCTCAGATAAGGAATTGCTGACTGACGGATACAAAATACCCAGGCTCTGGCAGAATGTTTCATCTGAAACGGAGCCAAGAAAACAACCACTCTAAAGTGGTAAAAGCAACAACAATGAATTGATTAAGGTCTTTCTCCGGGGCCAAGCACTGCTCTAAGAACTGGGGTAAATATGAGAGGATGAGACTGGTCACCTGAGCCTGCCCCACTCAGTGTTGGATGTCTAAGGAGGGAACAGGTATCAAACAAGATGAAGAAGCTAAAGCACAGAGCAGAGAGATGACTTACCCGAGGCTACACATCAGGAAAAGTGAGGGAACCGGGACTACACCCCATTTCTCCTGTTTCCCGGCCCTCGGCTCTTCCCACTCGGACACCCTGCCTCCCACCTTCCCGAGGGCGGAGCAACTGCAGTTCTCATAATTACCTGAGCTGCTTGTTCGGTGAAGGAGTCTGTCATTTTGACGATGACACTGGCGTGGGCTTCTTCATTTTCGACCACGTCGATGCTAGCGACCCACTGGCACAACAAAGAGAGACAAAGTTAAGCGGAGACACCCTGGGCTCGCTGTCCCCGATCGAGGCACGATTCATGGACGGCTTTCCCTGTGTGATGACTCGCTACTGTTATAGTTAGTTACTAAAATATAGTTAGAAACAGCATGGAGTAGCGGATAGAGCACAGGCCTGAGAGTCATGGGTTCTAATCCTGGCATCACCACATGTCTGCTGTGTAGCTTTGGGCAAGTCGCTTCACTTGCATAGAAGCAGCGTGGCTCAGTGGAAAGAGCCCGGGCTTGGGAGTCAGGGGTCATGGGTTCGAATCCCGGCTCTGCCACTTGTCAGCTGCGTGACCGTGGGCAAGTCACTTCACTTCTCTGGGCCTCAGTTACCTCATCTGTAAAATGGGGATTAAGACTGTGACCCTCACATGGAACAAGCTGATGACCCTGTATCTACCCCAGCGCTTAGAACAGTGCTCTGCACATAGTAAGTGCTTAACAAATACCAACATTATTATTATTGCTGGACTTTGGCAGTCGCTGTCTGGCCCAATTTATTTTTCAACCAAAATGCCTATCGTGCCCCTCGCCGGGTCTCCCCTTGGGGGTCTGGTTTTTCTCTCCCCCAACCCCTGGCTCACACGCATCTGACAATTCCTCTGGTTAGAGCCCGGGCTTGGGAGTCAGAAAGCCATGGGTTCGTTCATTCATTCATTCATTCATTCATTCATTCATTCATTCATTCATCGAATTTATCGAGCGCTTACTGTGTGCAAAGCACCGTACTAAGCTCTTGGAAAGTACAATTCAGCAACAAATTGAGACAATCCCTACCCAACAATGAGCTCACAGTCTAGAAGGGGGGAGATAGTAATAGAGGCAAATGAAATGGCATCAATAACACCGATATAAATGATCAGAACTACAGACATGTACACAACTTAAATAAATCGAATAGTGAATATGTACAGATATACCCAAGTACTGTGGGGCGGGAAGGGGGTAGAGAAGAGGGAGTCAGGGCGATGGGGAGGGGAGGAGGACCCAGAGGAAACGGGGGGCTCAGTCTGGGCTCTGCCACTCATCTGCTCTGTGACCTTGGGCACGTCACACGACTTCTCTGGGCCTCACTGACCTTGTTAATGAGATGTACATCACCTTGATTCTATTGATTTGCTATTGTTTTAATGAAATGTACAGCCCCTTGATCCTATTTATCGCTATTGTTCTTGTCTGTCCGTCTCCCCCGATTAGACCATAAGCCCATCAGAGGGCAGGGACTGTCTCTATCTGTTACCGATTTGTCCATTCCAAGCGCTTAGGACAGTGCTCTGCACATAGTGAGCGCTCAATGAATACTAATAATAATAATGTGGGTATCTGTTAAACGCTTACTATGTGCAGAGCACTGTTCTAAGCGCTGGGGTAGATATAGGGTAATCAGGTTGTCCCACGTGAGGCTCACAGTCTTCATCCCCATTTTCCAGATGAGGCAACTGAGGCACAGAGAAGTGAAGTGACTTGCCACAGTCACACAGCTGCCGAGTGACAGAGCCGGGATTCGAACCCATGCCCTTTGACTCCCAAGCCCGGGCTCTTTCCACTGAGCTATACTGCTTCTCTATTATTGAAAGAATGAATGAATGAATCTGGAAAACGGGGATTGAGACCGTGGGACAGGGACAGTGTCTAATCCAGCTCGGATCCACCCCAGCGCTTAGTACGGTGCCTGGCACACGGCGCTTAACGAAAGCCACCAGTCTTCTTATTTTTTAGGATTAATACGCTACCGATGTATGTTCAGACTTAAGGCCGTCGGCAGCTGCAAAGACGGGAGGAGGGAAAGGAGGAGCGGGGAGACCCTCCTGCCCAGATTTAACCTCCTGGTTGTCTGTTTCCAGGGATGGCTCCCCGCAAAGTCCTACTTATGAAGCAGCGTGGCTCAGTGGAAAGAGCACGGGCTTTGGAGTCGGAGGTCAGGGTTTCGAATCCCGGCTCCGCCACTTGTCAGCTGTGTGACTTTGGGCAAGTCGCTTCACTTCTCAGTGCCTCGGTGACCTCATCTGTAAAAACGGGGATGAAGACTGTGAGCCCCCCGTGGGACAACCTGATTCCCCTGGGTCTACCCCAGCGCTTAGAACAGTGCTCGGCACATAGGAAGCGCTTCACAAATACCAACATTATTATTACTCAGAGGAGAGGGGCTCAGCCCCGGGGGGCAGAGGGGACAGCGAGGGCCCAAAGGGTCATCCAAAAGACCGATTCCATAAACCCTGAATCTCCGCCGATAAGGGATGTTTAGACAGCAAACACATCTATCTGCTCAGTCGGGCAAAAATCGAAGGCTGGAGGGGGAGGGACTCCAGCCCTCCCCGCACCCCTTATCTGGAACCGAAGCCACAGAGGTCTTTCCAAGTAAGACTCGGGGAGAGGGGGAGAGGGGGGTTCGGGGGGAGGGAAGGGCAGGATGGTGGGCGAACCCATGAGGTCGCAGGTCAACTCGGCCTCTGGCGCAGGCAGGAGAAGGGCACCCAAGGGGCGGGGAAGGGGAAGATGGCCTACGGCCGGCTTGGTCGCTGCACTCTAGTAAGGACGAAAATAATACTGATGATATTCGTTAGCGATAATAATGTGGGCATTTGTTAAGCGCTCACTATGTGCAGAGCACCGTTCTAAGCCCTGGGGGAGATACAGGGTCATCAGACTGTCCCACGTGAGGCTCAGTCTTCATCCCCATTTTACAGATGAGGTCACTGAGGCCCAGAGAAGTGATGTAACATTAATGATAATGTTGGTATTTGTTAAGCGCTTACTATGTGCAGAGCACCGTTCTAAGCGCTGGGGGAGATACAGGGTCGTCAGGTTGTCCCACGTGAGGCTCACAGTTAATCCCCATTTGACAGATGAGGGAACTGAGGCCCAGAGAAGGGAAGCGACTTGCCCACGGTCACCCGGCTGACAAGTGGCGGGGCCGGGATTCGAACCCATGACCTCTGACTCCCAAGCCCGGGCTCTTCCCGCTGAGCCACGCTGCTTCTTTAAAATGGGATTCGTTAAGCGCTCACTATGTGCAGAGCACCGTTCTAAGCGCTGGGGGAGACACAGGGTCATCAGCTTGTCCCACGTGAGGCTCCCGGTCTTCATCCCCATTTGACAGATGAGGCAACTGTGGCCCAGAGAGGTGAAGTGATTAGACCGTGAGCCCGTCACTGGGCGGGGACTGTCTCGATCTGTGGCCGAATGGTCCATTCCGAGTGCTTGGTCCGCTGCCCTGCCCATAGAAGCGCTCCATAAATACTATTGAAGGAATGACTGGGCCAACCCAGGTGGGATGGGAGGGAGCGGGCCGCCCGCCCGCCTCCCCGCGCCCCGAGAAGGCAACGCCCGGGCCTCCCCGGGGCCCCCTCAGCCTCCCCCAGAATAGCCTCCCCCAGAATCCCCCGCGCCTGACTTTGGCTCCCCCAGGCTCCCCCAGAATCCCCCGCGCCTGACTTTGGCTCCCCCAGCCTTCCCCAGAATCCCCCGCGCCTGACTTTGGCTCCCCCAGCCTCCCCAGAATCCCCCGCGCCTGACTTTGGCTCCCCCAGAATCCCCCGCGCCTGACTTTGGCTCCCCCAGCCTTCCCCAGAATCCCCCGCGCCTGACTTTGGCTCCCCCAGCCTTCCCCAGAATCCCCCGCGCCTGACTTTGGCTCCCCCAGCCTCCCCAGAATCCCCCGCGCCTGACTTTGGCTCCCCCAGAATCCCCCGCGCCTGACTTTGGCTCCCCCAGCCTTCCCCAGAATCCCCCGCGCCTGACTTTGGCTCCCCCAGCCTCCCCCAGAATAGCCTCCCCCAGAATCCCCCGCGCCTGACTTTGGCTCCCCCAGCCTCCCCCAGAATCCCCCGCGCCTGACTTTGGCTCCCCCAGCCTCCCCCAGAATCCCCCGCGCCTGACTTTGGCTCCCCCAGAATCCCCCGCGCCTGACTTTGGCTCCCCCAGCCTCCCCCAGAATCCCCCGCGCCTGACTTTGGCTCCCCCAGCCTCCCCAGAATCCCCCGCGCCTGACTTTGGCTCCCCCAGAATCCCCCGCGCCTGACTTTGGCTCCCCCAGAGCCCCCCCCGCACCCGCCAGGCCGCGTGCACTTTACCCAGTTTTTGGCTTTGAAGTAGTGCACGCACTGGGTGCCCAGGGCCCCTCGGCCCCCGTACACCAGCACCCGCCGGCCCTCCGCCGCCACCGCCGCCATCGTCCCCCGCTGCCCCGGACAACACGCCGCCCCCCGACCCCGCGCGCGCCCCCCCCCCCCCCCGGCCCCCCCCCCGGGCGCGCGCCCCCCCCCCCCCCCGCTCCCGGCCCCGCCCCCCCCCCCCCGCTCCCGGCCCCGCCCCCCGTGCGCGCCATCCTTCCCCCGGCCCCCGCCCCCTGCGCGCACCGCCCTTCCCCCCGTGCCCCGCCCCCTGCGCGCGCCACCCTTCCCCCAGGCCCCGCCCCCTGCGCGCGCCACCCTTCCCCCAGGCCCCGCCCCCTGCGCGCGCCACCCTTCCCCCCGGCCCCGCCCCCTGCGCGCGCCACCCCTCCCCCGGCCCCCGCCCCCTGCGCGCACCGCCCTTCCCCCCGGCCCCGCCCCCTGCGCGCGCCACCCCTCCCACGGGCCCCGCCCCCTGCGCGCGCCACCCCTCCCCCGGACACCCCCCCCCCTCCATAATAATAATGTGGGTATTTGTTAAGCGCTTACTATGTGCAGAGCACTGTTCTAAGCGCTGGGGGAGCTACGGGGTCACCAGGTTGTCCCACATGAGGCTCACAGTTAATCCCCATTTGACAGAGGAGGTAACCTGCCCACAGTCCCACAGCTGCCAAGTGGCAGAGGCGGGATTCGAACCCATGACCTCTGACTCCCAAGCCCGGGCTCTTTCCACTGAGCCACCACTACACCAGTAATGACATGTAGAAGTATTTTCTGTGGCTTGATTCACGTGCCGTGAGAGATTTCTGTCATCCTGTATCCTGAATGAAGACCGTAAAGCCCATGTGAGGCACGTACCGTGTCCGACTTGATTAGCTTGTGTCGACCCCAGTGCTCAGCACAGTATCTGGCACGTAGTAAGAGCTTCACAGATACCAGGGACAATAAGCAATGGGGTAGATACAGCGAATGCAGCTCCAGCGCCGTCCTGATCCCCTCTGCGTTCGCTAAGCGGGAGGGAGAATAAATAGTGAATCCCATTTTACAGATGAGGCTCCATCCATCGGTGGTAAACCCGACGCCGGGCAGGGACGGTCTCTATCTGTGGCCGAATTGTCCATTCCAAACGCTTAGTACAGTGCTCTGCACATAGTGAGCGCTCAATAGATACAATTGTTTTAATATCCCAACAGCCGTGGCTCAGTGGAAGGAGCCCGGGCTTGGGAGTCGGAGGTCATGGGTTCGAATCCCGGCTCTGCCACTCGTCAGCTGTGTGACTGTGGGCCAGTCACTTCACTTCTCTGGGCCTCATCTGTAAAATGGGGATTGCGAGCCTCACCTGGGACAACCTGATGACCCTGTATCTCCCCCAGCGCTTAGAACAGTGCTCGGCACCTAGTAAGCGCTTAATAAGTACCAACATTATTAAAATTAGAGTCTGTAGACAAGATACCTACCTACAAGGAACTTAGAGTCTACGGGGGAGGCAGACATTAAAATTAATTACAAATAGGGGAAATAATGTAAGGACGCGTACAGAAGTGCTGTGGGGCCGGGGTTACTCGTTCATTCAATAGTATTTATTGAGCGCTTACTATGTGCGGAGCACTGTACTAAGCGCTTGGAGTATACAATTCGGGAACAGATAGAGAAAGTCCCTGCCCTTTGATGGGCTTACGGTCTAATCGGGGACGCGACAAGGGCATAGGTGACCGGAGAGGAGGGTGGGTAGAGGAAATGAGGGCTTAGTTGAGCAAGGCCTCTTAGAGATGTGACTTTTTTAGGAGGGTTTTGAAGGTGGGGGAGAGTTGCAGACTGTTGGATCTTCGATTCGATCGTCTCTATCGAGCGCTTACTGTGTGCAGAGCACTGTACTGAGCGCTTGGAATGGACAATTCGGCAACGGAATACGACGGATATGAAGGGCGAAGGAGTTCCTGGGCAAGGGGTCGATGAGGATGCGGTAGTCGGTAGGTTGGCATTAGAGAAGCAGCGTGGCTCAGTGGAAAGAGCCTGGGCTTGGGAGTCATTCATTCATTCAATAGTATTTATTGAGCGCTTACTAGGTGCAGAGCACTGTACTAAGCGCTTGGGATGAACAAGTCGGCAACAGATAGAGACGGTCCCTGCCGTTTGACGGGCTTACGGTCTAATCGGGGGAGACGGGCAGAGGAGAACGATGGCAATAAATAGAGTCGAGGGGAAGAACATCTCGTAAAAACAATGGCAACTAAATAGAATCGAGGCGATGTACAATTCATTAACAAAATAAATAGGGTGACGAAAATATATACAGTTGAGCGGACGAGTACAGTGCTGTGGGGATGGGGAGGGAGAGGTGGAGGAGCAGAGGGAAAAGGGGAAAATGAGGCTTTAGCTGCGGAGAGGTAAAGGGGGGATGGCAGAGGGAGTAGAGGGAGAAGAGGAGCTCAGTCTGGGAAGGCCTCTTGGAGGAGGTGAGTTTTAAGTAGGGTTTTGAAGAGAGGAAGAGAATCAGTTTGGCGGAGGTGAGGAGGGAGGGCGTTCCGGGACCGCGGGAGGACGTGGCCCAGGGGTCGAAGGCGGGATAGACGAGACCGAGGGACGGTGAGGAGGTGGGCGGCGGAGGAGCGGAGTGTGCGGGGTGGGCGGTAGAAAGAGAGAAGGGAGGAGAGGTAGGAAGGGGCAAGGGGATGGAGAGCCTCGAAGCCTAGAGTGAGGAGTTTTTGTTTGGAGCGGAGGTTGATGGGCAACCACTGGAGTTGTTTAAGAAGGGGAGTGACATGCCCAGATCGTTTCTGCAGGAAGATGAGCCGGGCAGCGGAGTGAAGAATAGACCGGAGCGGGGCGAGAGAGGAGGAAGGGAGGTCAGAGAGAAGGCTGACACAGTAGTCTAGCCGGGATATAACGAGAGCCCGTAGCAGTAAGGTAGCCGTTTGGGTGGAGAGGAAAGGGCGGATCTTGGCGATATTGTAGAGGTTCGAATCCCGGCTCTGCCACTTGTCAGCTGTGTGACTTTGGGCAAGTCACAACTTCTCTGTGCCTCAGTGACCTCATCTGTAAAATGGGGATTAAGACTGAGAACCCCACGTGGGACAGCCTGATTCCCTTGTGTCTACCCCAGCGCTTAGAACAGTGCTCTGCACGTAGTAAGCGCTTAACAAATACCAACATTATTATTATTATTACTAGGCCACAATCTACCTCAGCGCTTAGTACAGTGCCGGGCATATAGTAAGCACTTTATTAAATACCACAGTTCTTCTTCTTCTTATTATTATTATTATTATTATTATTAACTGCAAAGTACTTTTGACCTTGTACTCTCCCTCCATATATGGCAGACCACCACTCTCCTCATCTTCAAAGTCTTATTAAGGTCACATCTCCTCCAAGAGGCCTTCCCTGATTGAGCCCTCTTCTCTATAACTCCCTCTCCTGCGTTGGGTTTATATTTTTTGAACCCTTAATAATTCACCCTGCTCCGAGCCCTACAGCGCTTACGTTTGTGACCGTAAAGTCCGTCTCCCCCCCCCAGACTGCAGGAAACATGTCCGCCGACTCTGTTGTGTTGCATTCTCCCAAACTCTTAGAAGAGCGCTCTGCACAAAGTAAGCACTCAGCAAATGCCACTGATTGACGTAGGGATGGGTGGGCAACCACTGGAGGTTTTTGAGAAGTGGGGAGATAAGTACTTAATATTTTATTTTTCAAAATAATGATCCGGGCCGCGGAGTGAAATATAGACTAGAAAAGGGAGAGACAGGAGGTAGGGAGGCCAGCAAGGAGGCTGATACAGTAGTCAAGGTGGGATAATAATAATAATAATAATATTGGTATTTGTTAAGCACTTACTATGTGCCAAGCCCTGTTCTAAGCGCTGGGGTAGAGGCAAGGTAATCAGGTTGTCCCACGTGGGGCTCACAGTCTTCATCCCCATTTTACAGATGAGGGAACTGAGGCACAGAGAAGTTAAGTGACTTGCCCAAGGTCACCCAGCAGACAGTTGGCGGAGCCGGAATTGGAGTCCCCGTCCTCTGATTTCCCAAGCCCGGGCTCTTTCCACTAAGTCACGGTTGTGATCGGGGCTTGGATCAGCGTAGTAACAGTTTGGATGGAAAGGAAAGGATGGATTCTAGAGATGTTTGGAAGATAGAAACGACAGGATTTTGTGATAGATTGAATGTGGGGGTTGATGAGTTTAGGATAATACTAAGGTTAGGGGATTATGAGCCCGAAAGAATGGTGGTGATGTCTACAGTGCTGAGAAAGTCAGAGGGAGGACAGGGTTTGGTTGGGAAGATGAGGCCTTCTGTTTTAGACGTATTAAGCTTGAGTTGTCCAAGGGACATATAAATAGAGATGTCCTGAAGGCAGGAGGAAAATTCCAGTCTGCAGGGGAGAGAGGGCAGGGCTGGAGAAGTAGATTTGGGAATGACCTTTGAAATAATGATGGTGGTTGACGCTATGGGAGCGATGACTTTTCCAAGGAAGTGAGTGTAGATAGATCACAGAAGGAGACTCAGAGCTGAACCTTGAGGAACTCCCATAGTTAGGGGTTGGGAGAGAGAAGAAGAGCCTGAGAAAGAGACTTAGACAGAGCAGTGGGAGAGATGGGAGGGGAACCAGGGGTAGATAGTGTCAGTGAAGCCCAGCTTAGGTAACGCTTCCAGAAGAAGGGCTTGGTCCACGGAGTCGAAGGCCGCAGAAAGATTGAGGAGGACTACCACGTAGTAGAGGCTGTTGAATCTGGCAAGAAGGAACGGAGAGGTTGTCACTTCCCCAAGGTCCTAAACACGTCTTAGCACATTGGCCGATTTTCTGTGTTTTGAAGTTGCTCAACGTCAATAACCGGAGGTCGTTGGAAAGCACTGGAATGTTGTTGTCGCCTCTGTAGGTTTCCCTTTTTGTCCGTTCTAGGGCTACGAGCCATCGTCACCTCTCTTCAGAGGTGCTGTGTACGGGGCCACATAACGCCATTAATGACGTGTAGAAGTATCTTCTGTTGCTTGATTCACGTGCCATGCCAGATTCCTGTTACCCTGTACTCTCCCAACCATTGATTTGGGACATATTAAGCTTGAGTTGTCCATGGGACATACAAACAGAGATGTCCCGAAGGCAGGAGGAAATTCCAGTCGGCAGGGGAGAGAGGTTTCCCTTTTTGTCCGTACTAAGGCTACGAGCCATCGTCACTCTCTTCAGAGGTGCTGTGTACAGGGCCATGCAACACCAGTAATGACATGTAGAAGTATTTTCTGTTGCTTGATTCACGTGCCATGAGAGATTTCTGTTATCCTGTACTCTCCCAAGCATTTATTACAGTACCCTGTACATGGAAAGCACTTAATAAATACAATTGATTGATTGATTCCATAAGCCTCCCCTCTAGCCGAACCCTAGTATGTGATAAAGTGCTGTGGGTCCAGAAGATATTTCCCCGTAATAAGACCTTCTGTCTCTGAATTATTTGCCTGAAAGCAGTCTGGGTGGCTTCCCTTAGCCGAGTCCAGTATCTCGACAGCTGCCTAGTGTATAGAGATCAATCAATCAGTGGTCTTTATCGAGCACTTATACAGTGTGCAGAGCACTGTACGATCTTGAGAGGGTACGATAAAACAGAGTCGGTAGAGGTGTTCCCTCTTATAGTCAAGCTTATAGTCAGGAGGGGGAGGAGGACACTAATATAAAGAAACTCCGGATAGGTACGGAAGCGCTGTGGGGCTGAAGGAGGGGTGAAAAAAGGGAGACGATCCCGGCGTAAGGGTGATGCAGAAGGGCGTGGGAGAAGAGGAAATGAGGGGTTAGACAGGGATGGATTCCTGGAGGAGATGTGCCTTCAGTGAGGTTTTGAAGGTGGAGAAAATAATTGTCAGCTATGAAGAGGGAGGGCAGGGTGGTCCGGGCCAGAGACGGGACGCGGGCGAGACGTCAGCGGTGAGATAGACGAGATGGAGGTACGGTGATCGAGGTACAGGTCAGTAAAGTGAGACGACTTCGGATATGGCAACGTTCCCACTCAGACACAATATGAAGAGATCTCGGTGGGGGCGGACTGAAGATTGATTTTGGACTTGAGTCACGACACCGTATAAGATGGATATTTTTAGTGGCTCCACCACTAGACTGCAAGGCCTTTAAGGACAGCGACTGGGTCCACTAAACTCTGTGCTACTCCTCCCGAGATTTAATACGGTGCTTTGCAGAAAGGAAAAGCCCAACAAATCCTATGGATCGATTGGTCCTGAGACTCACTAGATTTTTCTCCTTCCCTACCTGAGCAACCCTGAGGTAAGAGGCGGCATGGCGGAGTGGATAGAGCATGGGCCTGGGAGTCACAAGGTCATGGGTTCTAGTCCTGCCTCTGCCACTAGTCTGTTGTGTGACCTTGAGCAAGTCATTTCTCGGTGCCTCAGTTATCTCATCCGTTAAAATGGGGATTAAGATGCGAGCCCCACGTGGGACAACCTGATTACCGCAGCGTGACGTAGTGGAAAGAGCACAGTCTTAGGAGTCAGAGGTTGTGGGTTCCAATCCCAGCTCTGCCACTTATCAGCTGTGTGACTTTGGACGAGTCACTTCACTTTTCTGTGCTTCACTTCCCTCATCCGTAAAATGGGGATTAAAATGTGAGCGCCACGTGGGACAACCTGATTACCTTGAACCTACCCCAGTGCTTAGAACAGCGCTCGGCACATAGTAAGTGCTTAACAAATACCATCATCATTATTATTACTTCACTTCTTGGTGCCTCAGTTACCTCATCTGTAAAATTGGGATTGAGACGGTAAGCCCCACGTGGGGCAGGGACTGCGTCCAACTCGATATGCTTGTATCCATCCCGGAGCTTAGTACAGTGCCTGGCACACAGTAAACACTTTATAAATACCACGATTATTATAAATCTTCAGACCGTCCACCTGAACGGAGGAATATTTCGGGTTCTGCTGCTCTCCCAGCACTGTACTTCTTCCCGAGGCTACCCTGGCATGGAGCAGCATCTGGAGCCCGGATGGTTGGCAGGAGGGAGAAGAATCGTCCGACAGCTGGGAATGGGCAGAGTCTGGAGTTTGCTTCAGCCCATCTCTTTAAAGCAGCACGCCCGTGCCAACTCCACAGACTCAGATCAGCGGAGGCAGCATTACAGCTCTTAAGACAAAGATGCTTAAGGGACCAAAAAACCTAGAGATCAAACTTATGTGGTTTTTGTAGGAAATGAATGAAAAAGAAAATGGCTACTAAACAGACCTGATTTTGCATTTGGTAAATTAGTCATTCTTTTTAGAAGTCATCAATCTGATTCTTCCACCTGTCCACACCGGTTCGGGGGGAAATGGAATTAGTCATTCAATCAATAGATGGTATCCACTGAGTGCTTATCTTGTGCAGAACACTACGTTAAACTCGGGAGAGTATAATACAAAAAAGTTAGTAGACACCTGGGAAGTGTGTTTGGATACTCGTTGCCGGACTCTTTCAGAAATTTGGGAGCTTCCCAAACTCCTACCAGTACCTGGGGCCGTGACAGTTGGGCCTTAATGAGAAGGAGAAGGAGAAGGAGAAGGAGAAGGAGGAGGAGAAGAAGGAGAAGGAGGAAGAGGAAGAGAAGGAGAAGAGGAGGAGAAGGAGGAGGAGGCGGAGAAGGAGGAGGAAGAGGAGGAGGAGAAGAAGAAGAAATCTGATATTTAGTAAGTGCTTACTATGTAGCAAGCACTATCCCAAGCACTGGCTAATCAGGTAAGAAGACACAGTCCCTGCCCAACATGGGGTTCGCAGTGTAAGTTGAGGCAACTGAGGCTCAGAGATGTTCAGTGACTTGCTCAAGGTCATACAGCAGGTAGTGGCAGAGGTAGGATTAAGACCCAAGTCTCCTGACCCCCAGTCCTGTGCTCTTTCCTTTGGGCCACGTTGCTTCTCGAGGGCTTCGTAGGTCTTGGTGAGCCTCGCCGAGATCTGGAAACTAGGGAGAAGTCAGCAGAGGAGCAAGTAGGGAGAAATAGTCATTTATTCAATTCACTCAATCGTATTTATTGAGCACTTAATAATAATAATGTTGGTATTTGTTAAGCGCTTACTATGTGCAGAGCACTGTTCTAAGCGCTGGGGTAGATCCAGGGGAACGAGGTTGTCCCACGTGAGGCTCACGGTCTTCATCCCCATTTTACAGATGAGGTCACTGAGGCACAGAGA